>NC_091440.1:67797758-68397758 GCF_964237555.1 Oryctolagus cuniculus
GTTTGATTTGTTGTTCGTCGAATTTTTTTGATGCTCTTTATATATTCAGAATGTTCACCCTTTATCAGTTTACACAGTTTGCAAATATTTCCTCTCATTCTTTTTGGTTGCAATCTCCAGTTTGCTGAGTGTTTTCTTTTACAGTGCAGAAGCTTCTAAGCTTATGTAAACCCATTTATCAATTTTGTATTCGATAACATGTACCTCTGGTATCTATTCCAAGAATACTTTGTCTATGCCAATGTCTTATAGAGTATCTTCCATATTCTCCAACACTTTGATGGTATGGGGTCATAGATTTAGGTCCTTGATCCACTTTGAGGTGATTTTTGTGCAGGGTGTAAGGTAGAGATCTAATTTCATATTTCTCTATGTGGAGATTCAGTGTTTCTAGCACTGTTTGTTAAAGACAGTTCTAAGCTCTACGGATTGGCTTTAGCTTTTTTATCATACATATATTGGTTGTAGATGCATAGACTGATTTTCCCGAGTTGCTATTCTGTTCCGTTGGTCTGTAAGTCTGCTTTTGTGCCAGTATCAGGCTGTTTTGATTAGAACTGCTCAGTAGTATGTCTTGAAATCAGGTGTTGTGATGCCTTCAGCTTGTGTTTTGTGTGTGTGTGTGTGTATAAGATTGCTTTACCTATTTGGTAAACATGTTTCCATATGAACTTCAGCATTGTTTTCTCTAGGAATGTGAACAATTTCTTTGGTATTTTGATTGGAATCTCATTGAATCTGTAAATTTGCTCTTGGTAGTATGGACATTTTGATGATGTTGAATCTTCCAATCTTATGAACATGGAAGATGTTTCCATTTTTTTCATCTATCATTTCTTTAGTGTTTTGTAGTTTTCATTGTAGAGATTTTTGACATCCCGCCAGTGATTTGTTAAGATGGTCTGTCTCAGTGAATTGTTTTGTGCATGCCTGCAGGCCTCTGATTTAAAATGGCATTCCCCTAGCTTGGCTAATTTGCAGGTTCTATTTAGGATAGATTGGTTTGAATTAGCCATCCTCTTACTCCACTTCCACTAGTAGCACAGATGACTGCCATCAACTCTAGACTTGTGCCATTCTCTCTCTGTCTCCATGCCCACGGATTGGTTCAGACTGACCTCCCCATGCTATCTCAAAAATTCTACTGGCTCCAGATATGCACAGCAGCAGGTTTCTGAGTGTGTATTCTCAGCAACCATACAGGATTAAGATGTTTCCCCTCCCCTTCTGGGGCTTCCTGGCTGGTTTTTCTCCACATCTCCTCTGATCATGTACCTTCTACCCTATTCTCTGCACGGTTACCTCCTAGCCCTGTGAAGAATTTCACTCCACAATATGCCATTCCCCCACCCCACCCGGACTATATTTTTTTTTTTGACAGGCAGAGTGGACGGTGAGAGAGAGAGAGAGAGAGAGAGAGAGAAAGGTCTTCCTTTGCCGTTGGTTCACCCTCCAATGGCCACCGTGGCCGACGCACTGCAGCCGGCGCACTGCGCTGATCTGATGGCAGGAGCCAGGTACTTCTCCTGGTCTCCCATGGTGTGCAGGGCCCAAGGACCTGGGCCATCCTCCACTGCACTCCCTGGCCACAGCAGAGAGCTGGCCTGGAAGAGGGGCAACCGGGACAGAATCTGGCGCCCTGACTGGGACTAGAACCCGGTGTGCCAGCGCTGCAAGGTGGAGGATTAGCCCAGTGAGCCACGACGCTGGCCCCGGACTATATACTTTTATAATCCTTTAGCATACACCAAAATGTACTGACATCAGTAACCCACATGGTACCTATTAATAAGATATGCCACACACAAACACACACCCATACACTACAAACACAGTTCATAGGAAAGGGTCAAATTTTGGGTACAGAAATTGTCACCACTGGGGATGCTGGAACCCCTTAATATAGTGCCTAGTTTGCATCGTGTCACTTTCAGTTCAGCTTCCTGCTAATACATACCCTTGGATGTAGCTTGAGTTACTGCTGCCCAAGTGGAGACCTGGGTTGAATTCAGATTCCTGGCCTCAGCCTGGCCCAGTTGTGTGTGTTGTAGGCATTTGGAGAGTGAACCAGCCAAGAGAAGATGCTTTTCTGTTTTTCCCTCTTTCTGACTTCAAATTTAATGGAAAAAAATGGACTTGACGGATTGGGCATTTGACGCAGTGGATAACATATCACATGAGACCCAACTTCCCATGTGAAAGTGCCTGCATTTGGGTGTTGGCCCCACCTCTGGTTTCAGCTTTCTACTAATGCTGGAAGGTTGCAGATGACTGGTAGCTAGTTGGATCCTTCCAACCATGTTGGAGACCTAGATTGAGTTCCAGATTCCAAGCCTTGGCACAGGCCAGTTCTGGCTGTGGCAGGCACTGGGGGAATAAACTGTCTCTTTGTACAAAAACTGAATATGATCTTAAATAATTTTTTACAGGCCAAAGACATTCATTATAAATATACAAAGCTCATTTCCATGCAAAAGTGATATGTAAGTTTTCACATCATGGCCTTACATGGGAATAGATGTCAACCAGTGTACAAGTAACTGTAGAGGAATTTGAATGAAGAGTGAAGTCTAGGAAATCACATTGGTGTCTGAATATTGTCATTTTTAACTTTTAACAGTGTCCCATACGAATTCATATCAACAGCCTGGGAAGGAACTACCATTGACAGGTCAGATATAAATATACTGATAGATGGGGGCAAATGTTGTACAGCAGATTAGGCTACTGCTTGGGACACCCACAACCCATATTGAGGTGTCAGTTCAAGTCTTGGCTACTCTGCTTTCAATCTAGCTCCCTCTAATACTCCTGGTAACCAACAGATGATGGCTCAAGCGCTGGAGTCTTGTCACCCATGTGGGAGACCTGGATGAGTTACTGACTCCTGGGTTCATCTTGGTCCAGCCCCAACTATTATATCCATTTGGGGAAGAAACCAGCAGATGGAAGATCTCTCTCTCTCTCTCTCTTTCCTCCACACTGCTATTCAAATAGATAAATCTTAAAAAATAAAGATATGCAGATAAAGTTACACGATGGATATTTGTATTCACACTAGTTATATATGCATTTATACACAATGAGCATACATGAACACTTGTGCCCACACATATACACAGAGAGCAGAGCAAGAGGGGATTGAGTGATATGGGAAGTTCATAGTGAGTAGTTATGCTTTGGCAGTGGGTAACATATGCATTTACTAACATCTTATTGAATTGGTATCTTTATCATTATATAGTATCCTTCTTTGTCTCTTTTTACAGATTTGTCTCCAATTCAATTTGAGAAATTCAATAATTTCATATATTTTCATAATGATAGTTATCTATCTTTGTTTCAGTCTATAGAACTCTAAGCACTTTATAAAGCTGATCTGATATAGACAAGTTTCTTCTTTTTTGTCTTAGAATATCTCTATTTATCTTCATTGATGAAATATAGCTAAGCTGATTAAATAATCTGGTAGGCACTCTTTTTCAGAACTCAGAATATATCATTCTATTATTTCCTGGCCTGTATTGTTCTTTTGAAAAATATGTTACTCTTCTAATGGGGTTTCTCTTAAAGGTGACTTGACACTTTTCTCTTGCAGATATTAACATTCTTTGTGCTGTATTAGCCAGCACTGTGGTTCACTTGGCTAATCCTCTGTCTACGGCGCCGCCACACTGGGTTCTAGTCCTGACTAGGGCACTGGGTTCTGTCCCGGTTGCTCCTCTTCCAGTCCAGCTCTCTGCTGTGCCCCAGGAAGGCAGTGGAGGAAGGCCCAGATGCTTGGGCCCTGCACCCGCATGGGAGACCAGGAGGAAGCACCTGGCTCCTGGCTTCAGATGGGTACAGTGCACCGGCTGCAGTGCGCCAGCCATGGCGGCCATTTGGTGGGTGAACCAACGGAAAAGGAAGACCTTTCTCTCTGTGTCTTTTTCTCTCATTGTCTAACTCTGCCTCTACTTTTGAGAAATTGATTGTCATATGCCATTGTGAAGATCTTCTTTTTAGTCATCTTTATTTGAGGTGCTGTGGGCTTTCTATTTTTAGATGTCCATATTTTTCTCCAGATTAAAAAAAGAAATCTGGAAAGTGTTTAACCATTGTTTTAATGAGTAGATTTTCTTATCCATTAGTCCTTCACTCCTTTATAATTCTATTATTTCCAGACACGTAGTCCTATTTATATGATCACTTCAATGTTTTTTTCCTATCTATATGGTCACTTTGCAACTTAAACTTATTCATTTGATCCCTATCACACTTAAGCTGCTATTTTTTACCAGTGAGCTTAAGGGTATTTGGGGTTCTGTGGCAAGTTTTTAAACTTTACCCTTAGAAGTAAGTCCATAGGAATGTATGGAGAACTATACTCTTTGCAGTTACAAACTGTCGCTCCCCCTCTTCGTGGAGGAACGACACTAAACCCTGCCTAGGCTTCCTATCTGAGTCACGGCACCATTATGTCGCTCCCCGTCTTCGTGGAGGAACGACACAGGACCCTGCGCTATTCTTTCGTCTGCTCGGCCCTCCCCGGGTTTGCTGCTGGTTCTTCCCGGGTTGGCTACCGACCCTTCCACCTCCGTGGAAGGGCGGTTCCCCCTAGCCACTTTCCCCACTTCCGCGGGGGAGCGGCACACCGCCGGCCGGCTCTCTCGGGGGCTGCACAGGTGTTCCTTCAGATAGATGTTCCCTGATGCATGTTGTCTCTCTCCTCCTTTATAGTCCTCTTCCACCAATCCCAACTCTGCTACCCACACGCCGAGTATGCTGCTCTCCTCCAATCAGGAGCAGGTCCTACAGTTCACTGGTTGAACTGGAGGCAGCTGTGCAGAAGCTGTTTCCTCCTCTCCCAGCGCCATATTGTGGGAGAGCAGATGCATAGAATAAGTCTTAATTCCAGTAACTTAGTCTAGTCCGAGTTGCTCCCAGTTGCTCCCCACAACAAACTTCATACATTTCACATTTACAACTTCAGTATCTTGGTAATTCTTCCCATTGTGCCTGCCCTCCCACACACACTCCCACCCTTTCTTCCTCTTCCCTTTCTTAGTTTCACTCTTGTTTTTACTAAGATCTATTTTCAATTGACTTTATACACATATGATTAATTTTATGTTTAGTAAAGTGTTCAAAGATTAGTATGAAATAAAAAATTGTGAGGACAATAGGATAAAAGAAAGAAAATAAAAACAAAAAATCTTAAAAGAGAAAGGCTGTTCAATGTAATTGCTTTCAAAGTGTGAATATCATTTCTACAGGTTGCATTTTTTGTTCTCTATTAGTTATTGCAGATCAGGGTGAACATAAACATTTTGTTCCTATGAGCCTGGCTTATTTCTCTAAGTATGATGTTTTCAAATTCATTCACTTTGTTCCAAATGACCTGACTTATGTTTTTTATTCCTGTGTAGTATTCCATGGAGTACATATCCCATAATTTCTTTATTGAGTCTTCAGTTGACAGGCATTTGTGTTGATTCCATGTCTTTTCTATTGAGAATTGAGATGTGAAAAACACAGAGGTGCAGATTGCTCTTTTTTTTTTTTTTTTGACAGGCAGAGTGGACAGTGAGAGAGAGAGAGACAGAGAGAAAGGTCTTCCTATTCCGTTGGTTCACCCCCCAATGGCTGCTGCAGCCAGCGCACCACGTTGAACCGAAGCCAGGAGCCAGGTGCTTCTCCTCCTCTCCCATGTGGGTGCAGGGCCCAAGTACTTGGGCCATCCTCCATTGCACTCCCAGGCCACAGCAGAGAGCTGGACTGGAAGAAGAGCAACTGGGACAGAATCCGGTGCCCTGACCGGGACTAGAACCCGGGGTGCCAATGCCTCAGGCAGAGGATTAGCCTATTGAGCCGTGGTGCCGGCCAGTTGCTCTTTCATATGCTGTTTTCTTCTCCCTTGAGTAGAATCCCAGGAGTGGGATGACTGAGTCTTATAGTAGGTCTATATTCAGATTTCTGAGGTATCTTCATACTGATTTCCTAGTGGCTTTACCAATTTACATTATACCAATAGTGGATATACCAATAGTGGATTAGGATTCCCTTTTTCCCACATCCTCACCAGTATTTGTTGGTTATTGAATTCTGTATGAAAGCAAATCTAACTGGGGTGAGGTGAAACTTAATTGTGGTTTTGGTTTGCATTTCTTTGACAGTCAGCAATCCTGAGCATATTTTCATGAGTCTGTTGGTCATTTGAATTTCCTTTCATGAAAAACATCTAAGTCCATTGCCCATTTCTCCACTGGCTTGTTTTCTTGGTGTTATATTTCTTGATCTCTTTATATATTCTGGTTATTAATCCTTTATCAGCTGTATAGTTTGCAAATATGTTTTCCCATTCTGTCAGTTGCCCCTTCACTTTGTTAATTGTATCTTGTGCGTATAAAAGCTTTTTTTGTTTTTAAAGATTTTTTTATTTGAAAGAGTTACAGAGAAAGATAGAGACAGAGAGAGGGGTCTTCCATCTGCTGATTCAGTCCCCAGATGACTGCAATGGCCTGAACTGTGCCAATCCAAAGCCAGGAGCTTCTTCCAGGTCTCCCACATGGGTGCAGGGGCCCAAAGACTTGGGCCATTCTCCACTGCAATCTCAGGCCACAGCAGAGAGCTAAATCAGAAGAGGAGCAGCCGGGACTAGAACCGGCGCCTATATGGTATGCCAGTGCTTCAGGCCAGGGCTTTTTTTTTTTTTTTTTTTTTTTTTGACAGGCAGAGTGGACAGTGAGAGAGAGAGACAGAGAGAAAGGTTTTCCTTTTGCCGTTAGTTCACCCTCCAGTGGCCGCCACGGCTGGCGTGCTGCGGCCGGCGCACTGCGCTGATCCGATGGCAGGAGCCAGGTGCTTCTCCTGGTCTCCCATGGTGTGCAGGGCCCAAGGACCTGGGCCATCCTCCACTGCACTCCCTGGCCACAGCAGAGAGCTGGCCTGGAAGAGGGGCAACCGGGACAGAATCCGGCGCCCTGACCGGGACTAGAACCTGGTGTGCCGGCGCCGCAAGGCGGAGGATTAGTCTAATGAGCCACGGCACTGGCCCAGGCCAGGGCTTTAACCCACTGTGCCACAGCAATGGCCCAGATCTTTTCAATTTGATTAATCCCATTTGGCAATTTCGACTTTGATTGCCTTTGCCTCTGGGGTCTTTTCAAAGAACTCTTTGTCTATGCTGATAACTGGTATGGTTTCCCAATGTATCAAATAATTTAATGGTGTCTGGTCATGTATTTAGTTCTTTAATCCATGTGATTGGATTTTTGTTTAAGATGTAAGGTAGATGTCTTGTATCATGGTTTTACATGTGGCGATCCAGTTTTAATAGCACCATTTGTTGAAGAGACTGTCCTTACTCCAAGATTGATTTTAGCTACTTTGTCAAAGATAAATTGTTGTAAATGCTTAGATTTATTTCTAGAGTTTCTATTCTATTCCATTGTTCTAGCCATCTGTTTTTGTACCAGTGCCAAGCCGTTATGATTATAACTTCCCAGTAGTATGTCTTGAAATCTGGTATCATGAAGCTTCCAGGGATGCTATTTTTATATATGATTCCTTTAGCTATTTGGGATCTCCTATGTTTCCATATGAATTTCAACATTATTTTTTGCAGATTTAAGTAGAATGTCTGCTATTTTGATGATTTCACATGCTTTCAGTATGATGAACATTTTGATGACACTGATTTGTCCAATCCATGAACATATAAGATTTTTCCATTTTTTTGTTTCTTCTTCTATTTTTTCTTTAATGTTTTGCAATTCTCATCGTAGAGTAGTTTGACATTGATGGTTAAGTTTATTCCAAGGTATTTGATTTTTTTGGTGGCTATTGTGAATGGGATAAATCTTAGAAGCTCTTTGTCAGCTGAGGCAAAGGCTGTGTGTACAAAGGCTGTTGAAATTTGTGTATTGATTTTATACCTTGCTACTTTTTCAAACCATCCTATCAGTTCTAATAGTCTCTTAGTGGAGTCTTAGATTGCTGAGATATAGGGTCATGTCATCTGCAAATAGGGATAGTTTGACTTAGTCCTTCCTGATTTGTATCCCTTTGATTTCTTTTTCTTTTCTAATGGCTCTAAAACTTCCAAGACTCTATTGAAAAGCAATGCTGTGAGTGGGCATCCTTGTTTGGTTCCAGATCCCAGAGGGAATGCTTCCAACTTTTCCCCACTCAACAGGATGCTGGCAATGGGTTTTTCATAAATTCCCTTGATTGTGTTGAGGAATGTTCCTTCTATACCCAATTTGCTTAGAGTTTTCATCATTAAAGGGTGTTGTATTTTATCAAATGCTTTCTCTGCATCTATTGAGACAATCATATGGGTTTTCTTCGCAGTTTGTTAATGTGGTGTATCACATTGATTGATTTGTGAACATTGAACCATCCCTGCATACCAGGGAATAATCCCACATTGTCTGGGTGGATGATCATTTTGATGCGCTGTTGTATTCTATTGGCCAGAATTTTATTGAGGATTTTTGCATCTATGTTCATAAGGGAAATTGTTCTGTAATTCACTTTCAGTGTTGCATCTTTTTCAGGTTTAGGGATTAAGGTGATGCTGGATTTGTATAAAGAATTTGAGAGGATTCCCTCTCTTTAATTTTTTTGAATAGTTTGAGAATAATTGGAGTTATTTCTTCTTTAAATGTCTGGTTGAATTCAGCAGTGAATCCATCTGGCCCTGGGTTTTTCTTTGTTGGGAGGGCCTTTATTACTGATTCAATTTCTGAATCAGTTATGGGTCTGTTTAGGTTTTCTATGTCTTCATAGTTCGATTTAGGTAGGTTGTATGTATCCAGGAATCTATCCATTTCTGATAGACTTCTCAGTTTCTTGGCAAGCAACTCTTCATAGTAATTTCTGATGACTCTTTTTATTACTGTGGTGTCTATTGTTACATTCCCTTTTTCATCTCTGATTTTATTGATTTTGGTCTTCTCTCTCCTTTTTCTGGTTAGTTGGCCCAATGGTGTTCAATTTTGTTTATTTTTTTTACCAATATCCAGCTCTTCATTTAGCTGATCTTTTGTAATGTTTTATTCAATTCTGTTGATTCCTTCTCTAATTTTTATTATTTCTTTCTTAATACTAGTTTTGGGTTTGGTTTGCTGTAGTTTTTCTAGATCCTTGAGATGTATTGATAGCTCATTTATTTTGTGCCTTTCCAATTTCTTGACGTAGGCACCCATTGCTATAAACTTTCCTCTTAACACTGTTTTGCTGTATTCCATGTTTTGATATGTTGTGTTGTTATCTTCATTTGTTCCAGGAAGATTCAATTTCTCTTTCAATTTCTATGAACCACTGCTCATTCAAGAGCATGTTGTTTAGTCTGCATGTATTTGCATACGCTCTAGGGATTCCTGAGTTGGTAATTTCCAGCTTCATTCTATTGTGGTCTGATAAGATCCATGGTATGATTTTGATTCTTTTGAATTTGCTGAGACTTACTTTATGGCCTAGTATGTGGTCAACCCTAGAGAAAGTTCCATGCACTGCTGAGAATAATGTGTATTCTTGGGGCTGGTGCTATGGCACAGTGGGTTAACCCAACGCCCTTGTCTGAAGTGCCAGCATCCCATATGGACAGTGGTTCTAGTCTGGACTCTTCCTCTTCTGATCCAGCTCTCAGCTATGGCCTGGGAAATCAGTAGTAGTTCGCTCAAGTCCTTGGGCCCCTGCACCTGCATGGGAGACCTGGATGAAGCTCCTGGATCCTGACTTGGATTGGTGCAGCTCCGGCCATTGCAGCCAATGAGGGAGTGAACCTTCAGATGGAAGACCTCTCTCTCTATGCCTCTCCTCTCTCTGTGTAACTATTTCAAATAAATAAACAAATCTTTTTATTTTTTAAAAAGCATGTGTATTCTTCAACTGTAGATTGAAAAGTTCTGTAGATATCTCTTACATCCATTTGGTCTATAGTGTCGATTAAATCTGCTGTTTCCTTGTTGATTTTCTGTCAGGCTGATCTATCCATTGCTGAAAATGGAGTATTGAAGTCCCCCAATACTATTGTATTGGAGTGTAACTCTCTTTTTAAGTCTGCTAGCATATCTTTTAAATAGCCCAGTGCTGTGTAATTAGGTGCATATACATTTATAATAGTAACATCTCCCTGTTGAAATGATCCCTTAATCATTATATAGTGTCCCTCTTTGTCTCTTTTAACAGTTTTTGTGTTAAAGTCTGTTTTGTCTGATATTAATATGGCTATGCTCACTTTTGTGCTTTATGTTGGCATGTAATATTTTTCCAACCTTTCACTTTCAGTCTGCAGCCATCTTTGTTTGAAAGATGTGTTTCTTGTAAGCAGCAATTAGATGAGTTTTGTTTTTTTAATCCATTCAGCCAGTCTGTGTCTTTTAACCTGAGAGCTGACACCATTTAAATTCAATGTGACTATCGATAAGTAGTTACATTGCCCTGCCATTTTTCCAAATATATTTCTTTTTCTTTTCTTTCTTTCTTTTTTTTTTTTTTTGACAGGCAGAGTGGACAGTGAGAGAGAGAGACAGAGAGAAAGGTCTTCCTTTGCTGTTGGTTCACCCCCCAATGGCCGCCACGGCCGGCGCGCTATGGTTGGCACACCACACTGATCCAAAGGCAGGAGCCAGGTGCTTCTCCTGGTCTCCCATGGGGTGCAGGGCCCAAGTACTTGGGCCATCCTCCACTGCACTCCCAGGCCACAGCAGAGAGCTGGCCTGGAAGAGGGGCAACCGGGACAGAATCCGGCACCCCGACCGGGACTAGAACCTGGTATGCCGGCGCCGCAAGGCGGAGGATTAGCCCAGTGAGCCGTGGCGCCAGCCACCAAATATATTTCTAATATATACTTTGAACTTCCTGTGATCTCTTACTGAGAGAGTTTCTTCCTTTACCTTCTTCCATATTGATGACCATGTTTCTGTGTGTTAACACATATTTAAGCATCTTGTGCAGGATTGGATGAGTGGTGATAAATTCTTTCAATTTCTGATTTCTATGAAAGGTCTTTATTTCACCTTCATTCATAATGAGATAAAATATTCTGCAATGGCAGTTTTTTTCTCTTAGTACTTGGGCTATATCTCGCCATTCCCTCCTAGCCTGTAGGGTTTCTGATGAGAAGTCTGCTGTGAGTCTAATTGGAGATCCTCTGAGAGTAATCTGGCATTTCTCCATGGCACATTTTAGAATATTTATATTTCACTGTAGTGAGTTTGATTACAATGAGTTGTTGAAAGCATCTTTTCTGGACATGCTTATTGGGAGTTCTGTGTGCTTCCTGTACTTGGATGTCTCTTTCTCCAAAGCTGGGAAGTTTTCTGCTGGTATCTCACTAAAAAGTACTTCTAATCCTTTTTCTCCATGCCTTCAGGAACTCCCAGAACCTGAATGTTGGGTTTTTTAATAGTATCCTGTATATTCTCAACAATTTTTTTTTTTAGTTTTCTAATTTCCTCTTCTTGTCTTTGGTTTGACTATATACTTTCCTATGCCCTGTATTCTAAGTCCAATATTCTCTCTTCTGCCCCACCGAATCTGTTTTTATTGCTCTCAGCTGGAATGAATTCTTCATTTCATTTTCATTTCTCTTTAAGGTCTCAGTTTAATGGGAGAGATTTTCTTTCATGTCCTGCATGGATTTCAGTAGTTAATTTGTTTGTTTTTGATTACTTCTATGAAATCTTATGATCAATTTTTTTGATTTACCTTTTTGCATTTCTTCTGTCTTATCATCTTCATAATCTAGTATTGAAGTGTCATGTACTTTTGGGAGCATCAGAGTGTCTTCCTTATTCGTGTTTCTTGGATGGTTACGTTTGTTGTTCAGCATTTGTGAAGATACTCGTTGGATTCTTCCTTTTTCTCCACTGTGGTGGCTTTTTTCATTGTACTGTGACTCTGTAGAGAAGTGGACTGTCTGCTTTCAGTGAATCTCTAGAAGCTTGTGGAGGGTGTGCCTATAGACTGTTCAGTTCTTCAGGGTTAAAGGCATGCCTAAGGTGACACACCCAGATTTGGCATGGTATGTCTTCTCTATCTCTCTTATTTTTTAATCTGAAGGGATGTTATTCCACTCAGCTGAGCTCTTCTCCTCAATGGCGATCAGTGCCTGAGCACTAGCCCCAGTGGTTATAATATTTGTCTGTTCTGTCACAAGGACCATACAAAGGATCTGTGCAGACCTCAGTGTAATTTCAGATTCCCCTGCCACGTCTCCCACTGGGTAGCCAGGGCCGCCTGAGCTTGTGCCATCTTCCACCGAGACTACTCAAACTCTCAGCCACACCATGAGTTCTCCCACACCCCCTCTTTTTTTGTTTAACAATCTTGGTTCAGAAGCTCCACACAGTCACTACATTTTAGTCTCCTGTTATTATTCCCCACCAGAGTCAGGTTCCTCTGCTCTGCTGAATGCCAGGTACTGACAGCTGTTATGTGTGTCCAAAATGGCGCCAGCTCTATTGGCTCATATACCTTTGTAAGGTGATTGGAGAGACAGAATTATGTCCATACCATCCCTTTTATTTTTTCCCTCCTCTAGTTAGGCTAGTATACTTTCCCCATTGGGCTTCAAGCCTTGTCCCCTCTAGGCTCTTCATGCTATTATTCTACCAGTGTCTTGGGCTACTGATGTCTCGTCTCACCTCACTTTCCAGCACTGGTGCAGGGCTCTCAGCTGCTGGAGTCCCAAGCCATGGGCACCCATGCCCTCCACATAGGTCCACCATGTCCCTCTAATTATGGAAGAGTTTCCTCTGCAAATTTTTCCCTAACTGTTCCCTTAGACTACACTATCTCCACTTTTTTTTTAATCTCCACTTTTGTTATACTGTCTTCTCCTGGACTAGATCAGTAAGCTCCCTCTCTATTCTGCCATATTGGACTTCCAGAAATATTAAATAAATACATTTTTAATAAATTTTCATAGGTGGGTGACCAACTGCCTGTGTGCACATTGATGGGACATATGTCAGAAGGTTCTGACTCCCAGCAACTGGGCCTTTTTAGATTTTAGGAGGGCTTGGGATGAGGTGGGGGATAGGGGGCAGCAGGGGGAGGTAAATTCCTGGAACTGGTCTTTCAGGTGGCCCTGGGAGTAGGGGCTATGAAGGCAATAGTGTTTGACACCTGATTGAGAGACATCCTCAGTGGGCCTCCTCTGAAACCATCTTTCGTATCCTTCTAGATGGCTGCCCTTCCCACACCCTTGTTGTTCCATGCCACATCCCCTGAATTATCATCACAGTTGGCCCGCCATTTCAGCAGGTTCCTCAGCTGTGAACTTAGCATTTGTATTGTATTAGGTGCCATAAATCATCTAGAGATGAGTTAAATCATACAGGAGGATGTGCAAGTAATACGGCATTATGTACAAGGGATTGGAGCACCTGCCAGGAGTGGGTTTTGGAGCCAAACCCCCACAGACATCAAGGAACAAGAGAAAAGGTTTCTTCCTCCTCTGCTTGGACTGAGATTTCCCTGGGGTTGGTGGTGGTTTCTTTCACTTCTAAATGTCAAGGACTTAGTTTAGGTTGACACAGTGTCTCCCACATGGTAGGCGCTAAAGGAAACTTTGTTATTATACAATAATGACTTGTAGGGAGGAGTGAGGATGAGAAAGGCTGTTATGAGGTGGCTATGTCTTGGTGGATGGCAGGGATTTTATCAGGCAGAAATTATAGTGATCATCCTGCCCAATACAATATCGGGCTCATAAAATGATACTTCAGGCTCCAAACACAAAGAAAAGATAAGGAAATGCAAAGATTGTTTTCCTGGTATAGCTGGTTTAAGCTGTGTTTAGGTGTTGAAATGTTTCATCATACTCCTTAAAAAATGTGCAAGTATTACAGGTTAATCCACAATTTAAAAAAATGTAAGAGAAAGTTTGCAAGTACACTCACTTGCCTTCTAATTCAAAAAGGAAAAGAAAATAATACATCAAGACTTCACACCAAGAGCACCCAGGGGCAACAAGTTCTGGACGGTTTCTAAAGACCAGTTCTGTTGAGCAGGAGGGAAATCACCTGCCAATCTTCCTGTGCAGATGTCCTTAACTAAGCACAATTAAGCACATATCACAGAGAAGACACCAAACAGCAAACACCACACCCAGTGCTCGAGTGAACTATTCCAGGTCATGTGGGTTCTTCTGGCTGATTTGTTTCTCTAAAAATCATTTACTACCCCTCTAAAGCTGCCTGCAGCCTCCACTTCCCACCCCCTTAGGAAGACATTCTGTCAACTTCAACCCCTGGGCCCTTCCTTGGGACATATATTTTGGACTACCCTAGCCTGGAAGGGGAAATTCTCTCTCTTGCAGTTCCCTGCATTCCTGCCTGAGTGTGTACTATCCCTTTTCTTTCAATAAATCCCGATTTTCTGCTCAGCTTTACCTACATCTCTTGGTCGTATTCAGGAAAACAAGAACTTGGACTAAGCCTAGCTGGTGATTTCTCCAAGTACAGCAAGGGCTCTCGATCCCCACAGCAAGTGTTTTCTTTCTCTCCTCATACTGCTTGAAAACTACCAAGGAAAGTTACCTCTTTTCAAAATGCTGTTTGAGGGGCTGGTGCTGTGGCACAGTGGGTTAAAGCCCTGGCCTGAGGTGCCGGCATCCCATGTGGGTGCCAGTTCTAGTCCTGGCAGCTCCTCTTCTGATCCAGCTCTCAGCTATGGCCTGGGAAAGCAGTAGTAGATAGTCCAAGTCCTTGAGCCCCTGCACCCGCATGGGGAACCTGGAGGAAGCTCCGACCATTGCAGCCATCCGGGGAGTGAACCAGCAGATAGAAGATCTCTCTCTCTCTCTCTCTCTCTCTCTCTCTCTCTCTCTCTCTGTAACTCTTTCAAATAAATAAAATAAATCTTAAAAAAATAAAATGTCATTTGAACCACTCTTTCATCAGTTGTATATCACCCCTTTTATTCCACACAGACAGAAATCAGAACCTATATTTATTTCAAGTACAAATTCTACCTGATTCCAAAAAGGAGTTTAGCAAGTTTTCAACAAAACTTATGTTAGCACCCACAATCACTAATGGGAGTCAAAGTTTTTAGCCAACAGCCATTTTCTCTTCTTTTTCCTTAACTAAATGTACACTTGAATCAGAGATGTTCTATGGTTTTGACTTAATTTCAATTCCAAGAAATATTCTTTGTGAAACATACCTACCTGCCCTCTGCCACCACTCACTACAGAGCCAGTGGTATAGATGTCCCTAGCTTGTGCAGTCCAAGTACAGCAAGCAGCTACCTGGAGCAGAGATGCCAGTGTCTTGCCTTGTTTGCTGCTTTCAACCCAAGACTGAAATACTATTGGTCTGACCTACAAACAGCAGTGATTTGTCTCTAAAATGCTGTTCTCAAGAGGCCAAAGATTCCTAGATAATTTCCCCAGGACAAAGGTTGTGTGGACACTTTCTTTTTTTATTCCTTATTTTTTTTAAAGATTTATTTATTTATTTGAAAAGCAGAGTTACACAGAAAGGGAGAGGCAGAGAGAGAGAGAGAGAGAGAGAGAGAGAGAGAGAGGTCTTCCATCTGATGGTTCACCCCCCCAATTGGCTACAATAGCCAGAGCTGCACTGATCTGAAGCCAGGAGCCAGGAGCTTCTTCCGGGTGTCCCACGTGGGTGCAGGGGGCCAAGCATGGACTATCTTCTACTGCTTTCCCAGGCCATAGCAGAGAGCTGGATTGGAAGTGCAGCAGCCGGGTCTCAAACTGGCTCCCATAGGGGGTGCTGCTTCTTCAGGTAAGAGCATTAACCCATGCACCACGGAACCAACCTCTTTATTCTTTATTTTTATGGTTTTTAAAGATTTATTTGAAAGGCAGAGATACAGAGAGGCTGAGGCACAGAGAGGTCTTCCATCTGCTGTTCACTCCTCAAATGGCCACAATGACCACAGCAGAGCCGATCCAAACCCAGGAGCCTGGAGCTTCTTCCAGGTCTCTCACATGGGTGCAGGGTCCAAGGAGCTGGTCCATCTTCCTCTGCTTTACCAGGCACATTATCAGGGAGCTGGATTGGAAGTGGAGTAGCCTGGACTAGAATTGGTGCCCATATGGGATTCTAGCTCTTCAGTGGTGGCTTTACCTGCTGTGCCACAGAGCTGGCCCCTCTTTTATTTTTAAAGATTTATTTATTTATTTTAAAGGCATAGTTACAGAGAGAGAGACAGAGAGACAGAGAGACACAGAGAGAGATCTTCCATCCACTGTTTCACTCCCCAAATAACCAGACTGTGGCTGAGGATAGGCCAAATGGAAGCCAAGAACCAGGAGATTCCTCCAGATCCCCCATATTGGTGCAGGGATCCAAGTACTTGGGCTATTCTCTGCTGCTTTCTGAGGCATGTTAGCAGTTAGCAGGGAGCTGGATCAGAAGTGGAGCAGCCAGCACTCAAACTGGCATCCCCATGGGTTGCTGGTGCTGTATGTTTTACTTACTATGCCACAACATCAGCCTCCATACTGTCTCCTTTATTTTATTTTTTATTGATTAATTTTACAGACAGAAAGTAAGATACAGAGAAAGAGATCTTTCATCTGCTGATTCAACCCCTAAAAGACCTCAAAGGCCAGAGCTGGGGCAGGCTGAAGCCAGGAGCTCAGAACTCCATCTGAGTCTCTCACGTGGGAGACAGGGGGGTCAAGTACTTGGACTATCTCCAGCTGCCTTCCTAGGTGCATTAGCAAGGAGCTGGCTCATAAGCAGAGCAGCCAACCCTCAAACTGAGGCTCCACTATGCTGGTGTTGCAGATGCTGCTACAGCAGCCTTGTGGAGCAAAGTCATTCAAAGAGGTCCTTGATGTTGTTATTCTATGATGGGGATGTACAAAAGGTTAAGGGATTCACTAAAGGTCACAGGGACTTTTACACAAGCATCTGGGCTTGTGTTATAACCTATAATAGGAGAACTGGGGCCGTCCTCAGTTATATTTTGAGTCTCATTTTTCCTAGCCTGCAAAAGCCACGGCCCCAGGGCACAGGGCCAGGCCCTCAGCCCTCCAGGTTGCTATTAACTGCAGGTTCTACTGCAAGACCTCTTCCCTGCCTCTTAAGTTTGTCACATGTCACTCTGGGCAAGGCATCTAAAATCCCTGGTTTATTTCTGTGATTCAACCACTGTCCAGAAGCATATGTTCTGAAGCATTGGTTCTGATAAGGGCCACATTATCAGGCCCTGACTCCTTCATAGCATCACTTTGGACTAGGTCTTTTCAGTTGTGCAATAACTCAAGTCTGATATTTAAGTCATCAGTCTGGGCCAACATCATTTAAATTACATTGGCATCAACACAATGCTATATGCAAACAAGGCTGAAAGTTGTATAAGAAAATGACACCAGGTTTTAAGAAAGAAAACAGTTTATAGAATAAAATAAAAACAGGGCTTGCGCTACAGTGTAGTGGGTTAAGCTGCTGCCATATGGACTCAGGTTTGAGTCCTGGCTGCCGCACTTCTGATCTGGCTCCCTGCTAATGTGCCTGAGAAAGCAGGGGATGGCCCAAGTCTTTGGGCTCCTGAACGGATGTGAGAGACCCAGAGGAAGCACCTGGCTCCTGGCTTCAGGCTGGCCCAGCTTCAGCTGTCACAGCCACGGGGGGAGTGAACCAGAGGATGAATGATTTCTCTCTCTCTCCCTCTGCCTCTCTGTAACTCTGCCTTTCAAGTAAAATAAATAAAATACAAAATAAAAAATAAATAAAAAAATAAAAAAAATAATTAAAAACACAAAGGCCTAAGCAAAGCAATCGGAAGCCTGAGTATGAATGTGCATTGAGCAGCCCTCTCAAGTAGACTAGCCAATGTTAACTTTGTCTTAGGGCACTGAAGAAAATTAGTTTATTCCTGGTGTATAATAGCGTACTTGAATATTTTCAGTCATTTAATAAAAATACCAAAGAATTGTAGCTACCACCTATAGAATTCATGGTGAGGGGCCAGCGTTATGGCACAGTGAGTCAAGCCCCTGCCTGTGACACAGGCATCCCATATGGACATGGGTTTGAGTCCCAGATGCTCCAGTTCTGATCCAGCACCCTGATAATGTGCCTGGGAAAGCACTGGAGAATGGCCCAAGTGCTTGGGTCCCTGTAGCCATGTAGGAGACCCAGAAGAGGCTCCTGGCTTCCTAACCATTTGGGGAGTGAACCAGTAGATTGAATATCTCTCTTTCACTCTGCCTTTTAAATAAATAAATAAATCTTTTAAAAAATCAGTAACTAAAGCCGACTTGCAGTTAAAAGTTTTCAACAGAGTACTTTCTGGAATGTCAATGGTGTGTCAAGATTTCCTTTGGGGAGGGAATTTGGGAGTTACTATTAATTGCTGCAATAAGTGCATTTCTTTCTTTTTTTAAAAGATTTATTTATTTATTTGAAAGGCAGAATTACAGAAGCAGAAGCAGAGAGCTGACCTTCCACCTGCTGGTTCACACCGCAGATGGCTGCATGGCTGGAGCTGCAACAACCCGAATCCAGAAGCCAGGAGCTTCCTCCCAGGTGGGTGCAGGGGACCAAGGACTTGGGCCATCTTCCGCTTTCCTGGCGCGCGTGGGCATGGTGGGGCTCGCGTGTGGTGGCGGCCCAGGCGGCGGCAGTGGTGGCTGCAGGGGCCCTGGCCCTGCGGAGGCCTGCTCCCCCCAACTTCCCGGCTGTGGGGGCGCTCCAGCGGCTTGACTGTGCAGGAGGGCCTGAGGGAGGGCCGGCCACGAAGAAAGCGAGTGTTAGCGACCGCCCCAACTGTGGAGGGGAAGCCTAGCGCTGGAGGTGGAGCCAGAGCAGGATGGGGCCAAGAAGGCGCGGCTGCGGGGAGTCCGCTGTGAGGAGGGTGCGGAGCGCTAGGCGGGCCTGGGCGCCGGGCCACTTTAAGTTCCCGGGCGGCGGGGAGGCGGCCAGTCCTCTGCACACGTGCCGCGGGACCCGTGCGCTGGCGCCGGCGTGGCCGGTCGGACTCGGCGGAGGCGCTGGGCTCCTGGCGCTCTTCCCTCAGCGGCCAACTGGCTGGGGAGCGTCGTCCTCTTCTGCCCCCAGGAGGTGCAGCTGGGGTGCCCCGTGGCGCTTCTGAATGGAGATTCTCGCCTGCGGAGTGGGCTGCCAGGCACCGCTTTGCTTCCTCGACCTATTCCTCGCCAGTCCTCATAGGACACGCGCCTCGCTGGGCTCCATAGCGGCCAAACTGGTTTGCATCCCAGTGCTCGGGCGCCCAGCTTTGGCCTGAAGCTGGAATCTTCTCGCAGCACTCCGTGCCCCGTGGTGGGAAACTTCGACCTGATTGGGTTCTCCCATTGGATCAGTTCATTTCCCCATGGACCAGAGATACGCGTGGTCGCCAGCGCCTCTTACTGTCTCTCCAGAAGTCAGACAATGGAGAAGATTGCAAGCGGAGCAAAGGATGTTGAAAGGGTTGTTTTTCTATCAAGGGCTTGAGCCAACTCATTAGCAGTTGTAATACATGCTGCTCAATCTTGATGCCGCCACGCCCTGACTTGTCCAAGTCCTAGCTTCGCAGAATCTGAAGTTTTGCTCCCTTCATCTGGGTTGGTTAGCACCCATTGATGTCCTTTATAATTCTGTGATAATTATTGAAGGGTTGACCGTGTTTACCTGTGGCTTAAGGAAAGGGGTTGGAGTCACAAGGAACGTGTGGGTGGGTCTGATGTGCCTTTCCTTCCAAATTAAGAAGCGTCCAACCCACAAGATGTGAGCACATTGAGATTTATCTGAAGGCCCAGTGGCTGTCTGTGCGCGCACGTGGCAACCCAATTGCTTGCATTCTTTTTTTCTAAAATGAGGGCTGACTGCAGGACAGCACAAAGCACATGCAGCTTCAGTTTGAACAAGAGAAGTAGTGAAGCCATTAGTAGGGTGTGGAATGATGAGCATGGGACACTGTCCGTGTACTGGGAAGCTGCGTGCAGGTGCGCCTGTGTGCCTGGCTGGCTCCTGCCTCTTCCTGGTCTTAGGTTTAATTCTCTAAAGTGAAAAGGAAGTCCGTGTTGCAAGCAGTGTCTTTCTCCTGCAGGAAAGCTCCCCCGCAAGCCAGCTCTTCTAAGAAACCCATGTGTGTGAGAGTCTGCCTCAGCCCCTGGACAGCCCCCAGACAGCCCTCCTCACATCTTTCAGTGGCACAGAGCCTAGACCACCAGGGAGTAGGAAACCAGGACCAAGAGTGGAGGCCACCCTGATTTCCTGCTGATATTCAACACTGGTGAACCTTTAGGACCCTGGAATGTGGGAGGTCCCTTTGTGGTTTTGCTCGTAGTTTGGAGAAAGGTGGTAGGGGGCCTCTGCATAGGGCAGACAGGGGGCTTTTGGAAATCTGGAAGGGTGGTCCAGGAGGAACAGCAGGAAGCTGGCATTTAAAGGGTCAGGGAATCAGCTCAGGTCTTCCTGCTTGGGGAAGGATTGGCCACCTGAAGTGCAGACAGTGCTCTGTGAAGAGGAAACACTGTCAGGGCTGGGGTGGGGGTTGTGTCTTCTGAGTGTCCTGAACTCTCAGGCAAGTCTTCCTGGCTTTTTCTTACTCTTGAGCCTTCATCGGGCTGCAGGTTCAGAGTCTGCGGTGACCCACATGAGGTAGGATAACTACTTCTTTGATGTGTGTGCAACCCCCCGTGGTCTGGTCTGGGTTTGCAGCTTAGTCATTCCACCCAAAACACTTGAGTGTGCACATTTGCACTGCTTCACCTGCCCCTGGGGCCCTCACACCCTCTTCTTGCCCCTGTGTTGCTGAGGTCAAGGAGGTCATTGGCTGAACTAGCGAATCTTTACAATGCCATGACTTTCTGGTTAAAAATTTACCCTGAAAGTTCTGTGATGTGTATGGTTGCTCCAGGTTGGGTTTAGGGCATGGAGGAATGGCTTCAGAACCTATTTTATTTATTTTTTTGCAAGCATTTTTTTTACCTATTTGAAAGAGTGGCAGGGGAAGAGAGAGATGAGAGCGAGAGCAAGAGCAAGAGAGAAAGAGGTCTTCTATTTGTTAGTTCACTCTCCCAAATCTGCATCAAGCAGGGCTGGGCCAGGCCAAAAACCAGGAGCTCGTGCTGGGTCTCCCAGGTGGGTGACAGAGACTTGAGCACTTAGGCTCTCACCTGCTGCCTCCCAGGGTGCCATGAGCAGGAAGCTGGATGGGAAGCAGAGGTGAGACTCAATCCCAGACACCCCAGTATGGAATGTGGAGGTCCCAAGTTGTTGTTTGAACCTCTGTGCCACGATGCCTGCTCCAGAACCTGGTTTTACTTAAATCTTACCTGGCCGCTACACAGAAGTACGAACAATGTGTATTTTAGGGCAGTGTTTGTAGGACTCCGGGAAAATCTGTCAGTATTTTTGGCTTTATTTTATTTGCCACTGTGTGTGTCTTATCCTGAGCTGCTGTAACAAGACACTGTAGACTGGTGGCTTAAACAACAAGCATCTCTTAGCTCTGGAAGCTAGGAAGTGTTAAGATCAAGGCAGCAGCCAGCACCATGGTTCACTTGGCTAATCCTCTGCCTGTGGCGCCAGCACCCTGGGTTCTAGTCCTGGTTGGGGTGCCGGGTACTAGTCCCGGTTGCTCCTCTTCCAGTCAAGCTCTCTGCTGTGGCCCGGGAGGGCAGTGGAGGATGGCCTAAGTGCTTGGGTCCCTGCACCCACATGGGAGACTGGGACGAAGCACCCAGCTCCTGGCTTCGGATCGGTGCAGTGTCGGCCGTAGCAGCCATTAGGGGAGTGAACCAACAGGAGGAAGATCTTTCTCTCTGTCTCTCTCACTGTCTATAACTCTACCTGTCAAATAAAAAAAAATCAAGGCAGCAGCAGACCCTACTCCTGGTGAAGGCCCAGGTCCTGGTTCACAGACAGTGCCTTCTCTGTCTTTATGCAGCAGAGACTGAGCCAACTGTCTGCTTTCTCTGTTTTCTGTAAAGGTGAATCGTGTTGATGTGGGCAATGTATGTATTCATTTTTGACCAGGGCCTTGTCTCACACAGAGGGAGAAAACAAAGCAGAGACTGGTCTCATGTGCAAATGGGAATGGAGTTTATTCATAAGGGAGTAACGTACATCCACGTACGAGTGTGGGCTTCCCCACATTGAGAAATGCCCAGCAGGAGTGGGCCAAAGAATTGCCCATAAACTGCAGTAAAGAACAAGCAGAAATGGTGCCTATCACTGGGAAGTCCTGCCCAAGAGTACGGCCTGCCGAGGTGCACAGGAGAGCAGTACCATGCATTCCAGTGTATTCTGCGGTGGGAAGAGAGGAAAGGAGACAGTACCTCTGAGCAGGGTCCATGGCAGAAAGGGCTCTCTCCCCCTTCCACCTCTTTTTAGAAGAAAAGGGTGGTACCCCAATTAGATAGCAGACGAGGTGGGGTCTTGGCACGCGACCTGGTTGGGTTGGGACAGGGGCATCCTGGAGAGGTGGGTGTATCAAATGGACAATGAAAGAGACAGCATGGTTTTTCAGGGATCAGGAGTTCCAGCTCTTCACACCTAGATAGCCCCTTGCATTTACCCACAGCACCATGGTGAGGGCCCCACCCTCACAACCTCAGCTAGGCAGCCTTCCCTTGCTGTCACCTGGGGACTGGTTCCAGAACCCCTGTGGATACCAAACTCCATGGATGCCCATGTCCCTTGTAGAAAATGGTTTAGCACCCACACATAGCCTCCTGTGGACTCTTGAGTGAGCTCCAGATTACTTACAGTAAACTAATACAATATAAATATTATGTGAATAGTTGTCAACACTCTTAGGGAGTGATGACAAGAAAAAAAGTCAACATGCTCAGTAGCCATGATGTTCCCCCCACCCCCGGATATTTTCTGTGTGTGGTTGGCTGAATCGTGGATGAGAGGCCCCAGATGCAGGGGCCGTTGCACCTGATCGCTGCTCTAAAGCCATCGCCCTGTGCCATCACTCTGTGGGGTGGGCTTCACCACGGGAGTGTGCTGGGGGACAAGGACATTATCCTGTGTTGAACTCGGAGTCTGGACTTGGCAGTTGGGCAGACTCATGTAGGGATTCAAGCGCCGCCTCATGGTTGCTGTGGGACTTTAAACGCTGCAACTATCATCCACCATGTCCCCAGGTGGTGATAGGAGCCACAGCACACACCAGTGATCCTGGGTGTGCAGTAGAGCGTGAGGCGGTGAATAATGGGTAACAGGCCTCCTGTGCTTGCGCTTGCAGCGACCTGCGGAACGAGGCCGCTGACTCTTTCGCCTCCGCCTTTGCCGCGCTGGTGCTCTACTTTGTGGAGCTGGTGAAGTGCAGCCTCCAGGCCATGCAGGAGATGGAGACTTAGGGGAAGATTGTCAACAGCCAGAAGTAAGTGCCGCTCCCAGGAACCAGCTCCGGCTCTGTTGCCTTGGGGTAGCCAGTGTGGCTTTCACTGTGTTGTGCTAAAATGAAATCACACATGCGGAAGCAGATTGATCTGCTGTGAATCTAGATGCTGCCGCCCCAGTCCCAGTTGATGGCTTTCTGAGAGCTTGTCTCAGGGCCGTCCCAGCCCCTAGAATGTCTGAGGCCCATGTTTAACACCCCGGCAGTGGGGATTCACGAGCTCAGTTCCCCTTTGGGCCCCTGCGGTGCCTAAGGCACCATCCTGAACCAGAGACGAGCTGAGCCTTCCCAAGTGCCAGTTTAGAATCTGAGCCGGATATTCCATGCCCTCTCCCAAGTTTCACAGAGGGGTTCAGCCTGAGCACCCCAGATCCCATAGCTTTATCTCCCTCCCTCCCCAAGCCTTCCAGCCTACCTGCAAAGGGTCCGAGCTCTGAACACAGTCAGCAAAACCTTGGAAGTCTAGCAGCTCACTGGTGTTCAGATTGCTGCCCAACTCAAGTAGAGTGGGCCCTCATCACTTGCGAGGGTGCATGTGCCAGATGCAGCAGGACATCTGAATTAGAAAGTAGTTATTATCATTCCTAATCATAATCTTGACATCCGGCTGGCCAAAGTTCTGGTCAAGAACATTGCTGTGGCTAACTCGAAGCCTGCTGGGGAAAAGCAGTAGACAGAATGACAGACTGACAGCTGTCTATCTTCACCCAGCAGGAATGGGATTTGTGACGGTGCCCTGTTTTCTGCACCCTTGACATTCATTACATCCTCTTTGAATCTGTCCGTCATTGCTTGGAAGCCCAAGAGTGAAAGTCTTTTAAACAGTGCAGTACAGCATGCGGGCAGTGTCACAGACAGCCGTCACAGTGTGCAGTGCTAGCAATGTGACTTTTTAAGTGGTGCACAGAATAAGAGAGAGCACATTAACAGCACGCGGGTCCTGCTCTCAGGTTCCATGGCAGTGATTTGCAGATGAGGCAGTCGGCCCTAGGTATCTGTGGGGAAGTGGTTCCAGGACCCCCTCATAACACCAAAATCTGTGGGTGCTCTCGAGCCCTTACATACATGGCAGACTGTTTGCATAGTGCCTACACGTACCCTCTCAGTTGCTCTAAATCAGCTCTGGGTGGCACAATACCTAACACTATGGCAATGCTCCAGTACTTGCCATCTCACGATCTTGCATAGGGAGCAATGATGAGACCAAGAGTCTGTATGGCTGCCGCGGCCAGCGTGCTGCGGCCGGCGCACCACGCTGATCCGATGGCAGGAGCCAGGTAATTCTCTGGTCTCCCATGGGGTGCAGGGCCCAAGCACTTGGGCCATCCTCCACTGCACTCCCTGGCCACAGCAGAGAGCTGGCCTGGAAGAGGGACAACCGGGACAGAATCCGGCGCCCAGACCTGGACTAGAACCCGGTGTGCTGGCGCCACAGGTGGAGGATTAGCCTATGAGCTGCGGCGCCGGCCTCTATTTTTTATTTTTATTATTTTTTTATTTTTTTTTTATTTTTATTTTTTGACAGGCAGAGTGGACATTGAGAGAGAGAGACAGAGAGAAAGGTCTTCCCTTGCCGTTGGTTCACCCTCAAATGGCCGCCGCGGCCAGCGTGCTACGGCCGGCGCACCACGCTGATCCGATGGCAGGAGCCAGGTACTTATCCTGGTCTCCCATGGAGTGCAGGGCCCAAGTACTTGGGCCATCCTCCACTGCACTCCCTGGCCACAGCAGAAAGCTGGCCTGGAAGAGGGGCAAACAGGACAGAATCCAGTACCCCGACCGGGACTAGAACCCGGTGTGCCGGCGCCGCAAGGCGGAGGATTAGCCTAGTGAGCCGCGGTGCCGGCCCCCCACATTTTTTTTAAAGTTCTTACATTATTAGTGCAATTTCAGCATCCATGGCCCTTCCTGAAAGTAATAGTGTATTTCCACCAAGAAAGCTAATGTGGCAGACTGAAGTTGCTCTGATGCCCACTTTCATCACCCTTGTTTAATATAGTGTTGGAAGTTTGAGGCACAATTTGGGAAGAGAAATTGAACTTTGAAATTGCAAAGGAGGAAGTCAAAACAGCCATGTTGACATGGATGACATGTTGTTGTACATGGAAAAGCCTAAACACTCTAGCGAAAAGCATTTGAACTGATAAATAATACAGTCTAAGATTAGAAAACCAACATAAAAAAAGTAAATTTTTGTACATCAGTAATGAACTGGGCAAGAGGAATCAAGAAAAAGTCTCATTCACAATGGCCATCAAAAAATCAAATATTTAGGTATAAATTTACCAAAGAAGTGAAAAATCTCTACCATGAACATTATAAAATGAAAGAAATCATGAACACATACACACACACACACAAGTTCCTTGCTCATGGATAGAAAGAATCTTATTAAGATATCTGTACTACTCAAAGCAGTCTACAGAATGAACACAATTCCTATCAAAATACCAATGACATCATTTAAAGAAAAAATCTTAAAAATTCACTTGGAATTTTACAAAAGTCCCAGAATAGACAAAGCAATTGTGGGAAAAAAATGAAGTTGCAGGCATCACAGTGTCTCACTTCAAAGCATACTACAAAGCTATAGTAATAAAAGCAGCATGCTACTGGCATAAAAACAGGCACATAGATCACTGAAATGTAATAGAGAGACCAGAATTTAATCCCTATGAATACAGCCAGCTGATTTTTGACAAAAGTGCCCAGACCAGAACATAACATTAGAGAAAGGATAGTCTTTTCAATAAATGGTAATGGCAAAATTGGATATAGAATGAAGTTAGGTTCTTGTCTGTTGCCAGATACAAAACTCAACTCAGTTGGATTGAAGACTTAAATTTAAGACCTAAGACTATGAAATTGTTACAAGAAAACAAGGGAAATGCTTCAAGGTAATGGAGTAGTTGACAACTTCTTGAGTAAGACCTGAAATGCAGGCAACAAAAGCAAAAGTAAACAAAATGGGCTTGTATCAAACTCAGAAGCTTCTGCCCAGCAAAGGAAACAACAGAGTTAAGAGACATCCAACAGACTGGGAGGAAATATTTCTAAGCTACTTATCCAACAAGGGCTAGTATCTAAAATAGATCAGCAACTCTAAAAACTCAACAATAAGAAAACAACCAATTCATTGAAGAAATGGGCAGAGGATTTGAATAAACAGTTTTTAAAAAGTACAAATGGCCAACAAATAAATGAAAAAGTGCTCAGCATTACTAGCCATTAGGGAAATGCAAATCAGCACCACAATGAGACATCACCTCAGCTCTTTCATAATGGTTGTTATCCAAAAGAAAGAAAACAACAATGCTGGTGATGTTGACAGAGGGGCATTTTTTACACTGTTGGAGAGAATGTGATTAGTGCAGCCACTGTGGAAAATGTATGAAATTTTCCTTAGAAACTAGAAATAGACTTGCCGTAGGAACCAGCAATCCCACTCCTGGATATATACCTCAAAAACATTAATAACATTTTATCAGAGATACATGTTCCACCATATTTACGGCAGCACTGTTCACAGTAGCCATAATATGCAGTCAATCAAGGTTCCCAGTATTAGGGGACTGGATATAGAAAATGTGATAAACACACGCATATACCCAAATAGAATATTATTCAGCTATAAAAAATGAAATTGTATCATTTGCAGCAAAATGGTTTGAACTGAAAGACATCGTGTTGATCAAAATCAGCTGTATATAGAAAGATATATATCACGTTTGCCCTTATACGTGGGAGCTAAAGTTAAAAAAAGAAAAGGATGGAGGAGGAAGGAAAGGAAAGGGAAATGGAAAGGATTAAAAGAAAAATATACCTGTGTGCATCAGTTCTGTTGCAAATACAGTGTTTTGTTAAAGTTCGTATTAAATGTGACCAAAAGATTGATAAGAATTATGTGCTCCGATAGTATTAATGCTTCTGTGACTTTTTAAATTTGCTTTATATGAGTGACGTTGGACATCTTTTCACTTGGTTATTGATTATAGACCTTGCCTAATTTTCGGTTGCACTATGGTCTTTCTATTTTTTTTGAACTTTTTATTCAATAGAACATTAAACCTTTGACTGTAATATAAATTAAAAATGTCATCTCAAAAACTTTTAATAAAAGTACTTAAAGAAACAGTAGTCAAGAAAACGTGATTCCCTGTGGCCACAGGGCTGTCTTCTTTACAGAATTCTTCAGGCATGGATGAAGCTGGTCTGCGCAGGGCTGATGGATTTTAAAACAATACAGATTATTCAGTATTTCTTTTGTCTTTTGTATGCAAAAAGAAGTTACTGATAATTCTTTATTTGCTGTGTTTACCAAGATTCTGTTACCCTCCTGCTGTGTGTGTGTGTGTGTGTGTAACTGAAGTTTGTCACATAATCTACCTGTGCAGTGCTTTGAACAAGAGAATAGAGTGTCAGTGCTGGGGACTGGTGTGTGAAACATTTCTCTTCCCTGGGTTTAAATTTTAGTCTTTGCTGCTGAGCTGATGTTTGGTAACAGAGAGTTTGCAAATCAAGTAGAGGAAGAAAATAGAAATTAGCTTTCTGAAAAATCTAAATACTTCCCCAAAAATATGTAAGTAAATACATATTAATGAGACAATAAAATCAATCATTTGATATAAGAGTTTGGTATCTCAAAATTATCCAGAATGATAACCTAATGCTCCTTTGCCCTCTGTTCCACATTTATCTCATCATGAGGTGGAAACTTCTCATGAAGTATATTACTTGAAAAGGAAAGAAATATACGTCAGCATTGTGGTGTGGCAGGTTAAGCCATTGCTTGTAACTAGTGTCACCTATTGGAGTGCTGATTAAGTCCCAGCTGCTTCACTTCTGAATGAAGATAGCCTAAGGGAGTGAAGATAGCCCAAGTGCCTGGACCCCTGCCATCCATATAGGAGCCCTGGAAGGAGTACTGGGCTCCTGGCCTTGGCCCTGTGGCCATTTGAGCAGTGAACCAGTGGATGGAAGGTATGCTCTCTCACTCTCTCTTTTGCATACTCACTCTTTCTCTTGCTCTGTGTTTCAAATAAATAAATTTTTAAAAAATCACTATTGGCACTTTAATGTTTCATTTCTCAACTATATATAATTATATACATACACATAAGTTGGTCTATGTGCCTACAAATTGATAGCTTAGGAAAACATGTGTGGCACCAATTAGGAAGCATATGATGTGTGTTATAAGAGGAGGTACACTTAAAAGGGTACCAGCTACAGGATAATTACCTCATGTAGTATTGAAATAAATCTCAACTGCGAAACATGGACCATAGATTTTCCAGGCTTTTCGTTTGTGTGGGTTGTCCAATTCATTTCGTCTTAGATATAGCCTTGGGGGGAAAAGCAAGCACACATTACATTTTATTTTAGGGCTAATAGTCAAGCCCTGCAGTAGGGCCCCTTGGCCTTCATGAAAAGCCTTGCTCACCACATTTGGAACCTCAGCCTTTTTTTGTGTCTTCCTTGGCTTCCTCCACATCTCTCACAGAATACCTTCATCTTCACTAACAAGTACCTCAGTGACAACATACTACCAAATCTTTTAGCATCTCCTTGTATGGAATTAATGACATCCAAGATTGATAAAGCATCTGGTTGCATAGAAGACAAGTCCACCAGAGGCTGGACGTGTAATAATACCGAGTAACAGTGCCAGCATTGTGGTGTAGTGGATTAAGTTGCCACTTGCAATGCTGGCATCCCATATTAGAGTGCTGATTTGAGTCCTGGCTGCTTTGCTTTTGCTTCAACTCCCTGTTGATGGCCTGGGAAGGCAGCAGAAGATGGCCCAATGGCTTGGGCATCTGTTGCCTACATCATGCCTCTCCCTCTCCTTCTCTGTCTCTCTCTCCCTCTCCCTATCCCTCTCCCTCTCACTTTCCCTCTATGTCACCATTTCCCTCTCCATTCTCTCCCACCCTCTCCCTTGCCCCCTCTCCCTCTCTCCCTCTCCCTCTTCTCCCTATCTCCCCTCTCCCTGCTCTCCCTCTCCCTCTCCTTGGCAGAGGCTTTAACACACTGCCACAGAGCTATCTCTCACCTTTCAAAGAAATTAATCTTTAAACAATAATAAAACCCAATAATACAGTGTTTTTTTAAGAATGACATTGGTGTTTCTGATTAAACAACATCCTGATAGCTATAAAAACTGCTTTGCCAAGTAGTATGTACATGTAAAGCTTACAGAAATATTTAGAAACTTACATAAAAATGATCTAATGTTGCTTCTCCAGTATGAACACATTGTTTCAAAGGACAAAACTGTACACTGTAGTAACAGCCATTTTTTAGGAGTAGCACCAGGTTTCTCTATTTGAGGGACTTTGCTCATGTACTGAATCAAAGTTTATTGTTTGTTTATATCAGATATGAATGGATAAAAATTTGCCATGAAATCCAACATTTGCCCTCAAAATGCATTAAATGTGCATGCACACAGGAGTGTGTGTCTGATGTTCCCTCTGCTGTCTTCTTGTAGGGCTTGGGATGCCACTAGAGCCAGTTCAGATTTCCAGCAGAGTAGGGTTGGATGTGATGAATATCAAATAAAGCCACGTGCAATTGCAACCACCTTAACTCTAACCTGAAGAAGTTTCAAAATCTTTTTTCCTTTGGGTTGTAGGGTATGTTGATATCATCTTTTCACTCCCACAGAACAAAACCCCAAAGTAGAGCACTTCTAGATTCAGGAATGAATTTCCATATATGGGTAAAATGTTCTTTGGAGTAATAACCTTCAAATCCATTTAATAAATGCTTTTTAATAAAGTTTTCTGATTGAGTTGTTAGAGAAATGTGTAATTGGGAGACTATTAAATTATTTCTTGTCTCTCTTGATCCCTCTCTCTCTTATGCTCTCCTCCTCTCTTACCCTCTTGTGCTGTCTCCCCAGCCCATCTGGCTTCCCCCACCCAATAATAAACCTTTCCTCTAACTCTGGTGTCTGGTGTGTTTTGTGGCAGCCTTACATCAGTGCCATGACTCAGATCCAGGCTCCCCCATTGATCTTGCTCTCCCTTTGGGAGAGCCTCCAGAAATTGTGCCTTAGATTAGCACAGGTTGATGATTGCTCCTATGTGGATCAGCACTTATTGAGGACCTGCCATATCTTGAATTCAAGGTACTGAGCATAATCATATTGAATTTCACTGGGAGTACATTATTACCACACTCAGCATCTGATTTTAATCCTTTGTAACTTAGAACGTAGTCCTCTGGCATGGCCCATGAGGATCCTACAACAGTTGAGTCTCACATAGTTTTTAAATAATCACATTGAGCAAATGCAATGAAGAATGGTGGCTTAGGATTTTCTGGTTTATTATATATCGAGATTATAACAGTTGGCAAAAGAATTGCCATTATACCTTACACACAGGCATTGAAGGTTAAGCTATTTCTATTGGATTTATATTATATCCATACCTGTTGTTTTGTATGAAAGCTGTATTGAACCAGAAGAAGAATGCACATTTGTCATAATATTTGGGGAGATTCTAAAAAGACATGGTTAAAGAAAAAATGGTTATTTTCACAGTAAAATTGATACCAAGAACTAGTTCCAGAGGATAATCCCTTTGGATTCTTTCCTTTATTCTTCTATATATTGCTCTAACAACTGTACCCATTAAGTAGGCAGCACTCTACCCCTGATAATACACCTAGAGACACAAGGAGGAGACTAATAGAATGCTCTTGCTTTGTCTTTTTGTTTCTATCAGGAATTTCAAGGATGGCATGGGCTTTGGGCATAGCAGTTAATATGCCCCTTGGGACACCCACATCCTATATAAGAGTGCCTGGATTCAAGTCTAGCTCAGCTCCTGATTCTAGCCTCCTGTTAGTGCACAGCCTGGAGGCAGCAGGTGATGGGTCCCTGCAACCCATGTGGGAGATCAGATTTGAATTCCTGGCTCCCAGCTTCACCTTTCTCCAGCCATGGCTCTTGTGGGGAGTTGAGGCATAACCTAGAAGATGGGAAGTCTCTTCTCTCTGCCTTTCTTTTTTTTTACTTATTTGACAGGTAGAGTTAGACAGTGAGAGAGAAAGAGACAGAGGGAAAGGTCTTCCTTCTGTTGCTTCACCCCCCAAATGGCCGCTATGGCCAGCACTGTGCTGATCCAAAGCCAGGAGCCAGGTGCTTCCTTCTGGTCTCCCACGCAGGTGCATGTGCCCAATCACCTGGGCCATCCTCCACTGCCTTTCCTGGCCACAACAGAGAGCTGGACTGGAAGGGGAGGAGCCAGGACTAGAAACTCGTGCCCATATGGGATGCTGGCACCACAGGCGGAGGATTAACCAAGTGAGCCACGGCACTGGCCCCTTTTTTTGTTGTTTAATTTATTTGTTGAGGAATATAAATTTCATAAGCACTATGTTAGAAATATAGTTATTCTTCCCACCATACCCACCCTTCAACCCATACTCCCACACCACCACCACCTCCCTCTCCCCTTGCCAGTCTCATTCTCCATTAAGATTCATGTTCATTTAACTTTGTACACAGACCCACCATATGACCTATACTAAGTAGATTTCAACAATTTGCACACACACACAAACTGAGAACTAATATTATAGTTAACTCATAATGAAACTCATTGAGGCAGAAGTCCTACATGGGGTGTTAGTGTACAGTGACTCCTGTTGTTAATTTAACTACTAACACTCTTATGTATGATATCAGTCACCACCTGAAGCTCTTGACATGAACCGCCTAGGCTTTGGAAACCTTTTAAGTGCACTAATTGTCAGCATTTGGACAAGGGTGTAAGCAAAGTGGAAGTTTTCTCCATCCTTTAGAGAAAAGTATATCCTTCTTTGATGGCCACTTCTTTCTGCTGGAGTCTCACTCACAGAGTTCCTTCATGTAGAACATTTTTTGCCACAGTGTCTTAGTTTTCCATACCTGAAATGCTCTCATGTGCTTTTCAGCCAGACCAGGAACCTTAAGGGCTGAATCTGATGTCAGAGTGTTATTAAAGCATTGTCATTCTGTTAGTCTACTGTGTGGATTGCTTCCCATGTTGGAACACCCTCTCTTTTTTAATTCTATCTATTATTATTACCAGGCACTTGAACTTGATCCTATATATATATATATATATATAGAGAGAGAGAGAGAGAGAGAGAGTTACTTTAACACTTACTATGATCACTTTAACAACTAAGATGGCATTTTTACCATCAAGCTTAATGGGATTTGGAGTCCCTTGACAAGTTTTTAAACTGTACCCTTACAATTAAGTCCACAGGAATGTATGTAGAATTATACAGCTTTACAGTTACAAACTTCCTCTTCCCTCTCTTATTCCCACTCTTATTTTTTACTGAGATCTATTTTCAATTGACTTTATATATATATACATATATAAAAATATATATTGTTAACTGTTAAGAGTTCAAAAAATAGTATGAAGGAAAAAAACAACAACAAAAAACTGTTTCTCGACAGTCAAGATTAGGGGAGCTCAAGTCATCTTCTCTTGAAGTGAATGTTGATTTCACTTGTACAGATTTTGTTTTAGGTGCTCTATTAGTTCTCACAGATCAGAGAGAACATATGATATTTGCCCTTTTGGGACTGGCTTATTTCACTAAGTATGATTTTTTCAAGATTCATCCACTTAGTTGCAATTGACCTGATTTCATTTTTTCTTTATTGCTGTGTAGTATTCCATAGTGTATGTATCAAATTATTTCTTCTTTTTAATTTATTTGACAGATAAAGTTAAACAGAGTGATAGAGAGACATAGAGAAAGGTCTTCCTTCTTTTGGCTCACCCCCAAAATTGCCACTATGGCTGGAGCTACACTGATCAGAAGCCAGGAGTCAGGTGCTTCCTCCTGGACTCCCATGCAGGTGCAGGGACCCAAGCTTTTGGGCCATCCTCCGCTGCCTTCCTGGGCCACAGCAGAGATCTGGACTAGAAGAGGAGCAACTGGGACTAGAACTTGGTGCTCATATGTGATGCCAGTGCTGCAGGTGGAGGATTAACCAAGTGAGCCACAGTGCTGGCCTCCCATTATTTCTTTATCCAGTCTTTGGTTGATGGGTATTTATTGTGATTGCATGCCTTAGCATTGTGAATTAAGCTGCAATAAACATGGAGGTGCAGATAACTTTTGTTTACTGACTTCATTTCCCTTGGGTAATTCCCAAGAGTCAGATGGCTGGGTCATATGTTAGGTCTATATTCAGATTTTTGAGGAATCTCCATACTGTCTTCCAGAGTGGCTTTACCAGTTTACATTCCCACCAACAAGGGAATAGGGTACATTTTCCCCCACATCCTTGACAGCATTTGTAGTTTGTTGATTTTTACAAAAGCCATTTGGGGCTGAGGTTAAAGCTCATGGATTTGATTTTCTATTTCACTAACAGCCTGATCCTTAACAATTTTTCATGTGTATGTTGGCCATTTTAAATTTCCTGTTTTGCAAAATGACTGTTTAAGTCCTTTTCCCATCTCTTAAATGGGTTGTGTGTTTTATTGTTGTGGAGTTTCTTGATCACTTTTTAGTTTCTGGTTATTATTCCTTTATCAGTTGCATAGTCTGCAAATAATTTCTCCCATTCTGTCAGTTGCCTCTTCACTTTGCTGAGTGATTCCTTTGCCATACAGAAACTTTTCAATTTGGTGTAATTATATTTGTTAATTTTGACTTTGACCGCCTGTGCCTCTGGGGTCTTTTCCAAGAAGTCTTTGCCTGTGCTGTTGTGAATGGGTTTGATCTTAGACGTTGAATATCAGCTGTGGCATTTTCTGTGTCTGCAAAATCTGTTGATTTTTGTGTATTGACTTTATATCCTGATACTCTCTATGACTTCCAATAGTCTCTTAGTGTTTTGGATCCTCTATATGTAGAATCATGTCACCTGCAAATAGGGATTCTTTTATTCCTGCTTCCCAATTTGTATCACTTTGATTTCTTTTTCTTGCCTGATTGTTCTGGCTTAACCTTTTAGGGCTATGTTGAATAATATTGGTGACAGTGGGCATCCTTGTCTGGTACCTGATCTCAGTAGGAATGCTTCCAACTTTTCCCTATTCATTTGGACACTGGTCATGGTTTATTCATAAATTGACTCAATTGTGTTGGGAAATGTTTCTTCTGTTTCCAGTTTCTTAAGTGCTGTCAGAAATTGCCTTGATTGTATTGAGGAATGTTACCTCTAAACCAACTTGCTTAGAGTTTTCACCATAAAAGGATATTGTATATCATCAAATGCTTTTTCTGCATCTATTGAGATAACATATGGTTTCTGTTCATCCTTTTGTTGATGTGATGTGTCACATTAATTGATTTGTGAATGTTGAACCATCCCTGCATACCAGGGATGAATCCAACCTAGTCTGGGTGGATGATCTTTCTAATGTGCTGTTAGATTCTATTGGCAAGAATTTTATTGAGGACTTTTGCATCTATGTTCATTAGTGAAATTGATCTGTAATTCTCTGTTGCATCTTTTTCAGGTTTAGGAATTAAGGTGATGCTGGCTTCATAGAAATAATGTGGAAGGATTCCCTCCCTTTCAATTGTTTTGAATACCTTGAGAAGAATTGGAGTTAGTTCTTCTTTAAATGTCTGGTAGAATTTGATATTGAAGCCATCTGGTTCTGGGCTTTTCTCTATTGAGTGGGCCTTTATTACTGATTCAATTTCCATCTTGGTTATGAGTCTGCAGTTATTCTGTGTTTTCATGGCTCAATTTAGGTAGCTTGTACGTGTCCAGGAATGTATCCATTTCTTCCAGGTTTCCCAGTTTGTTGGCATATAGCTCTTTGTAATAATTTCTGATGATTCTTTTTATTTCTGTGGTGTCTTTTGTTGCATTTCCTTTTTGATCTCTAACTTTGTTGATTTGGGTCTACTCTATCCTCTTTTTTTTTTTTTTGGTAAGCTGGGACAATCGTGGGTCAATTTTGTTTATTTTTTCAAAAGTAGTTCTTCCATTTGCTGATGTTTTGTATTGTTTTTTTGAATTCAATTTTGTTGATTTCTTCTCTAATTTTAATTAATTTTTCCTACTAGTTTTGAGTTTGGTTTACTGTAGTTTTCTAGATCCTTGAGATGCATTAATAGCTCATTTATTTGGTGCCTTTCCAATTTCTTGATGTAGGCACCTATTGCTATAAACTTTCCTCTCAACACTGCTTTGGCTGTTTCCCATAGGTTTTGATATGTTGTTTTGTCATCTTCATTTGTTTCCAGAAATTTTTTTATATCTCTGTTGATTATTCTATGACTCATTATTCATTCAGGAGCATGTTGTTCAGTCTCTATGAGTTTGCATATGTTCTAGAGATGCCTGGGTTGCTGAATTCCAGTTTCATTGTATTGTTGTCTGAGAAGATGCATGGTATGATTTCTATTTTTTTGTATCTGCTGAGACTTGCGTTATAGCTTGTATATTGTGAATCCTAGAGAAAGTTCCATGCACTGCTGAGAGGAATGTGTGTTCTGCAACTGTAGGATGAAAAAGTCCGTTGATATCTGTTAGGTACAGTTGGTCTATGGTGTCCAATAAATCTGCTTTTTCCTTGCTGAGTTTCTGTCTGGTTGATCTGTCCAATGCTGAAAGTGGAGTATTGAATTCCTCCAATACTACTGTACTGGAGTCTAAGTCTCTGTTTAGATCTCATAGCATTTCTTTTCCATAGCCAGGTGCCCTGTAATTAGGTGCATATACATGCTTTTATTTTTTATTTTTGACAGGCAGAGTGGACAGTGAGAGAGAGAGACAGAGAGAAAGGTCTTCCTTTGCCGTTGGTTCACCCTCCAATGGCTGCCGCGGCCAGCGCGCTGCAGCCGGCACACCACACTGATCCAAATGCAGGAGCCAGGTGCTTCTCCCGGTCTCCCATGGAGTGCAGGGCCCAAGCACTTGGGCCATCCTCCACTGTACTCCCTGGCCACAGCAGAGAGCTGTCCTGGAGGAGGGGCAACCGGGACAGAATCCGGCACCCCGATCAGGACTGGAACCCGGTGTTCCAGGGCCACTAGGTGGAGGATTAGCCTATGGAGCAGCGGCGCCAGCCCAGGTACATATACATTTATAATAATCACAGCTTCCTGTTGAATTGATCCCTTAATCATTACATAGTGACCTTCTTTGTCTCTTTTAAAAGTTTTTGTGTTAAAGTCTATTTTGTCTGATATTGGGATGTCTTACACCATCAGTTTTTTGGTTTCTTTTAGCATGGAATATCTTTTTCCATCCTTTCAATTTCAGTCTGCATGCATCTTGTTTGGTGAGATGTGTTTCTTATATGCGGTAAATAGATAGGTTTTGTTTTTAAATGGTTCAGCCAGTCAGCGTTTCTTATCTGGAGAGTTGAGACCATTTACATTCAAGGGGACTATTGATAAGTAACAACTTTGCCCTGCCATTTTTCCAAAAATATTCCTATTTTTTACTTTTAATTTCCAATGAACGTTTACTGAGAGATTTTCTTTCTTTACCTTCTTTCGTAGTGATGAGCGTGTTTCTGTGTTTCTGTGTGCAGCACATCTTATGCATCTTTTATAGGGCTGGAAGGGTGGTGACAAATTCTTTCAATTTCTGATTGTTATGAAAGGTCTTTATTTCACCTTCATTCATAAATGAGCACTTTGGAGGGTATAGTCTTCTGAGTTGTCAGTTGTTTTCTCTAATACTTGGAATATATCTCACCATTCTTTCCTAGCCTGTAGGGTTTCGGATGAGAAGTCTGCTGTGAGTTTAATTGGAGAAACTCTGAAAGTAATCTGGTTTTTCTCTCATGCACATTTTAGAATCTTTTATGTTTTACTGTGGTGAGTTTGATTTAAAATATGTTGTCGTGAAGATCTTTTCTGATCATTCTATTAGGTGTTCCTTGTATTTCTTGTACTTGAATGTCCCTTTTTTTCTCCAAATTAGGGAAGTCTTCTGTTATTATTTTACTAATCCTTTCTCTATTTCCACACCTTCATGAACTCCTAGAACCCATATGTTCAGTCATTTGATAGTATTGTATAGATTCCCAATGGTGTTTTTTTTTTAGTTTTTTTTTTTTTTATTTCCTCATCTTGTTTTTGGTTTCACTGTATAATTTCTTGTGCTTTGTCTTCTTCTTCTTCTTCTTTTTTTTGACAGGCAGAGTGGACAGTGAGAGAGAGAGACAGAGAGAAAGGTCTTTCTTTTGCCATTGGTTCACCCTCCAATGGCTGCTGTGGCCGGCACACCGTGCTGATCCAAAGCCAGGAGCCAGGTGCTTCTCCTGGTCTCCCATGCGGGTGCAGTGCCCAAGGACATGGGCCATCCTCCACTGCACTCCCGGGCCATAGCAGAGGGCTGGCCTGGAAGAGGGGCAACTGGGACAGAATCTGGTGCCCGTACCGGGACAAGAACCCGATGTGCCAGTGCCACAAGGCAGAGGATTAGCCTATTGAGCCGTGGCGCCGGCCGTGCTTTGTCTTTTAAGTTCGATATTCATTCTTCTGCTTTACTGAATCTGTTGTTTCAGGCTTTCCACTGCATTTTTATTCATTGTATTGAAGTCTGCATTTCATTTTATTTTTCTTTAAGATCTCAACTTTATGGGAGCAATTTTTTTCATGTCCTGTATGGATTTCAATAGTTCGTGCATTTGCTTCTGATTACTTCTATGTAATCTTATCATCATTTTTAATTCCATTTCTTGCATTTCTTCCATATCATTATCTTCACAATATTGTATTGAAGTGTTGTGTTCTTTTAGGTGTGTCACGTTATCTTCCTTATTCTTGTTTCTTCAATTAGTGCTTTTTTTTTTTTTTTTTTTTTTTTTTTTTGCTGTGATGGCCTTTATCTTTGTACTATGACTCTTTAGATAAGTGGAGTGTCTGCTTTCAGTGACTCTCTAGAGCCTTGTAGTGGGTGTGGTCAGGGAGCTCTTTTAAGTTCTCCAGGTAAAAGGACACATCTACGGTACATACCCAGGTATTGCCTGGTAAATCTCTCCCAATTATTTAATAGGGGAGGTTTATTCTGTTCAGATGAGATCCTCTCCTCAAAGGAGACCAGTGCCTGAGTTCTAGCCCCAGTGGGTATAATATTCATCTGCTCTACCCCTAAGAACACAAAGGATCTATGCAGTCCTCAGTGTAATTTCAGATACCACTGCATTGTACACCAGGTAACCATGGAGCCCTGAGCTTGTGGAGTCTCCTACTATAATTCCTAACCACACTGTAATTCCTCCCACACATCCTCAGTTTTTTTCCATAGTCCTTGCACAGAGGCTTCCCACAGTCACAAGCTCCTAGTCCCCATTAGTTCTCCCCACCAGAGTCAGGAGTCTCTAGTTTGCTGGTTGCTGGAGGTGGACACAAACTGGTGCATCTGTATGTATGTCCAAATTGGTGCCAGATCTATCTGCTTGTTACAGGATGGCATTCTAAAGTGATTGGGAAAAATGTGTCCCTCCTTTTTCTTTTTTCTCCTCTAGTTTGGCAGGTACACTATCACCCATGGGGCTCCAAGCCAGTTTCCTTCTAGGCTCTTCCTGAAACTTTATCACCAGCAGATTGGTTTGCTGTAGTCTGGTATCACCTCACTTTCTAAGACTGGTGCATAGGCTCTCAGCTTCTGGAGTCCTGAGTTGTGGGCATCCACGCCCTCCATGTCAGTCTACCATGTCCCTCTAATTTGTGTTTCCTCTGCCCTTTTTTTCTCTAACTCTTCCGTGAGGCTGAACTCTCTCCACTTTTTGTAAACTTTCTTCTCCTGGACTAGATCAGTAAGCTCCTTCCCTGCTACACCATCTTAGGACTCTTCCCTCTCTGCCTTTAAATATATAACTTTTAAAAATTTTAGGGGAATGGTGTTGTGGTGCAGCAGATTAAACACTGCTTGCAGTGCCACCACACCATGTTGGAGTGTTGCTTCAAGTTCTTGCTGCTCCTCCTCCTATCCAGCTTCCTACTAATGTGCCTAGGAAGGCAGCAGAAGATGGTCCAAGGATCTGCGGTCCTGCCATCCATGTTGTTGACCCAGAGGGAATTCCTGGCTTTTATTTGTATCATGTCCCTGACCTGGCTGTTAAGGCCATTACTGCCTCTCTCTGAGGCTCTGCCACCGGCTGGATGACTGAACATCTCCTGGATGCCCAACCCCTTTCATGTTGAAACTGCAAGGTATGCTGCTCTCTTCTCAATGGATCTGTGAATAATCAAAATGACTTTTGGGGTGGGCATTTAGTTTAATGGTTAAAATAGCTTCATCCCATACTGGAGTTTGATATCCATCTCTAGCTCCTGATTACACCTAGGGTAGACCCTTGAAACCAAAGTCATTCTGTTCCTGTCAAAGAATAGGAGACCTGGACTGACTTCCAGGTTCCAGGCTTCCACTCAGCCTCGTCATAGCCATTGTGGGCACTGGGAGCGTGAACCGCAAATGGGGCCTATCTGTCTTTCATATGTCTCTGCTTCTCAAATAGTTTTTTTTAAAAAACCTACTTCGTGTGTGTGTGTGCTTCCTCTGTTCTCTCCTGATCAACAGCCCTGGACTTTACTTTCAGTTGGTGTTCTCCTAGGGGGTTTCTATCTTGGTAGGACAAATTGGACAAAGTCCAACAAGAGCCACAAGGGCACTTGTCAGTGTGCTACTCAAGAGTTTTTAAAAAATGAATTCCTGTTGTATGCAAAAAAAATGGATGAAACTTGAAAACATCATACTTAATGAAATAAGCCCAGTCCCCAAAATACAAATGCCTTATGTTCTCCCTGATGTGTGATAACTAACAGAGTTCCTAAAGGTAATCTATAATAGTGAAATTGACACTTTGAGATGCAATGACTTTGAACAGCCCTTGTCTTGACTGTTGAGGAACACTTTTATTTTCCATACTAAATGTTGAACATTTAATTTAGTGTAGAGTTAATCAGATGAGTATAAAGTTAATTGAAAACAGATCTTAGTAAAAATTAGGAATGGGACTGAGAGGGAAGAGGAAGAGTGGTAGGAGTGTGGGTGGCCAAGCGCGTGTGGTGGCATAAATCACTGTGTTCCTGAAGTTGGAATTATGAAATGCATGAAGTTTGTATCCTTTAAATAAAAGATTCTGGGAAGAAAACAGGTTTCCTGGGAGAGCCACAGCTGCTGCTCACAGGCAGGCACTTAAGCATCAGGCATCTGCCAGGATAATGAAGCATCCTGTGAAAAGCACAGTGTAAACCTCCATGACCACCTCACCTGCAGACCTGTCAGGGCGGGCTACAGTTTACAGCCACCCTCCAGAGAGCCCTCAAGACCAAATTACTGGCATATTCAACAAATATCCCATTTCTATAAGGAACAGCTGCACTGAATAGTTAGCCCTACTTATTGAAGATGATACAGTGTTGATGATGATAGAAATATCTGACATTTTGAGTGCTTTCATAATCAAAGGCTGGATGTTACCCAAGTGCCCTGGGCCAATGACCTTTACACCATTGCTTCTACTTAGAAACCACTGTTTGAGTGAGAATTTAGAGCAGCTCCATTAGGTAGGAGGCCACCAGCCAGTGTGGTAACTACCCAGGTGACTTGTTTCAACTCAGTGACCACCTAAATACTTACAAATTTTTTCCAACAGGCAGCAATCAGGGGATGAAGGAAGGCACAAGAAATACATTTTAAGTGGCCCAACATACTTACCTGTTGGCAGTTCTGGTTGATGATTTCATAGGAAATTGAACTGAAACTATTGAGGATTATAAATTTGTTATGCAGAATAATATGCAAACACAACAATTTATGGCTGGTCAGTAGAAGTTATGCAGATATGTTCAAGTAAAGAAAATGAAAGGTATTCTTATTTCTTATAAGTTAAATATAGGCTTAATGTATACTATTTGTAATAAGCATCAATTTAGAGGAAAGCGAAGTCCCATTCACTTTATGGCAATGTATTTTAAAGGTATAAAACAAAGAAGTTGTCACTGCTATGTAGTAAAAACATATCTTTTTTTTAACACTTTGGTTTTTGGTTTTTGAATAGTAATATATATATATATATATGTACATATATATATATAAAGTAGAATTTAAAAACACAAATGAGCTTAATACATGTGAATTATATAGAATGTTTTTTTTAAAAGGGAAAAAAATCTGATTACATATGTTTTTCTTTTTTGAAAGTATGTTAATGATATGATGCTTTCTTCTCATTCATGGTTATAGATTGACATCTCTCATCTCTTCTCTTGGGATTTGTAGCAACAAACATCCTAAACCAAAATCAATCAAAAGAACAAACAAGTACAACAGCAGAAGTAATTTCTTGATTACTCACCCGAGAGAGAAATCTGACTTTAACGTCGTCATATAAGATGGGACAGTTCAACAATTCAAAAATGACTCTGTCAGTTTCGATATCATGAAATATCTGTGAATGCACACATGAAATTCAGAGCTAAAAAACTACCTGCTGATGGGATCTCTAAAACTGAAGTGTTTTCACTTATCCAGCCTTTCTGTATTTATCAAGTACTCTTAGCCTCATAGCAAACTCACTATATATATTAATAAATATAAACTGTTGGGGGCTGACACTGTGGCATAGCCAGTAAAGCCACCACCTGTGGTGCCAGCATCCCATATGGGTGCCGGTTGGAGTCCTGGTTCTCCACTTCTGAGCCAGCTCTCTGCAATGGTCTAGGAAAGCAGTGGACGATGGCCCAAGTCTTTGGGTGCATGGTTTCTGGGGAGACCCAGAGGAAACTCTTGGCTCCTGTCTTCGGATTAGCACAGATTGGCATTTACAGTTCCTAGGCTCATGAAAGAAGCTTTCTTATTGTTCCACAAAAGTCCTTATATAGTCTTAGGCATCACTTAAACATTTTACAAACCATTGACTACTAGGGTCCCATTGCTTTGGGTAAAAAGACTCCTCTTTCATCCATATGCTTGCATAGTTTCTCATAGTGCTAATCCACAGAACCGTTGAGTTAGAATCATCTGGAGCATTGCTAAAACTACAGATAGCTGAGACCTATACCAGATTTCCTGAATCATACCTTGGAGGCTCAGATGATGAATTTACATCTTTACAAACTCCTGGGAGATTTTCTGGTACACTACAATTTGAAATTTCAGTGCTGGACAGTAAAAGGTAAAATTACCAAGAGGAAAAAATATGGCTAAAAATAATTATAATCTGAAATGTTTTTTGACAGGCAGAGTGGGCAGTGAGAGGGAAGACAGAGAGAATGATCTTCCATTTTTCCACTGGTTCACCCCACAATGGCCGCTGTGGCCAGTGTGCTGCGGCCAGCACACCGTGCTGATCCAAAGCTAGGAGCCAGGTGCTTCTCCTGGTCTCCCATGCTGATTCAGGGCCCAAGTACTTGGGCCATCCTTCACTGCCCTCCCGGGCTACAGCAGAGAGCTGGAATGGAAAAGGGGCAACCGGGACAGAATCTGGTGCCCCAACCAGGACTAGAACCCGGTGTGCTGGCGCCACAGGCAGAGGATTAGCCTATTGAGCTGCAGCACCTGCCATAATCTGAAATTAAAATCTTGATAGATTGCTGGTTATATGCTCAACATTTTTGGGAACCTGAATGGCAAAGCCACAATTTAAAATGATATATATTTTAGAAAATACCCTGAACAAACCTTTTTTTTTTTTTTTTAAAGCAATTTGGTTATTTTAGCTCTGGTTTACATCCAAACTCTTGGTTTCCATGTTGGGTAGTAACTACAAAGCAACATAACATCTCCTTTGTGGTGAGTGATGGTTTGGGAAGGCCAACATGCTGATTTAAACATGAGCTTTAAAACAAACTTCAGAATTTTTACTTCATATGCTTTCTCTTACCTTACAGTTCTTAGAAGATGAGCATGAAAAGACTGTCTGTTGCATTGTTATGATTTGAATTTTTAGGTCACTTCCATCACCTTTCCCAACACCTTTATAAAATTAAAAAGATAGGCACACTAATGAGGAAACAGTAAAATATTCTAGCTGGTTCAAAGTACCACACACTGACAGGCAGATAGTAAATGATGCAGTGAACCTACAGCTAGATGCAAATGGGTCAGTAACCAATTGCAATCCACTGAGCATATCCAGGTTTCATTTCTTTGTACAAAAGTTGTTTGCATTATCACTTTTCTACAACTTACAAAGTAGTTGAAGAGCTCAAAGACAATGAAAGATGAAGATAATCCTAGAAAGCATGTAGTAACAGATAAGACATCACCCATTTCAAAGCCTCTCATTCTTTCTCCTCTCACTCTCCCCAGCTCCTCTCTCTTGTTGTCACAACCATTTGAAAGACTATTTTTATTCCAAAATCAGGCTGATCCCAGTAGGTCTGGCCTGGTTATCTACATGGGTGCAGGACAATTTTAACGTGCCCAACTGGCCTCTCTGAGTCATTCTAAAAGCTAAGACACATGGAAAGCTGAAACCTAGGGTCATGAAACCTCATATTCCTTTTTTTTAAAAAAATTATCTATTTATTTATTGTAAATGCAGAGTTACAAAGAGAGAGCGAGAGACAGAGAAAGATCTTCCATCTACTGGTCCACTTCTTCAAAATGGCCGCAATATCCATGGGTAGGCCATGCTAAGGCTGCACCCAGATCTCCATCTGAGTCTCCCACTTAGCTGCCAGGGACCCAAGCACTCAGGCCAACCTCTGCTGTCCTCCCAGGTGCTCCCACAGGGAGCTGGATTTGGACAAGCACTTACATGGATTGCTGACATTGTTGGCAATAGCTTAACCTTCTGTGCCACAATGCTGGCCCCTGAGATTGAGGTTTTTAAATCCTCTATTTTATGTTAGTCTGAAAGAAGGAAATCATGCCCATAAAATTCCACATGATTCACATCCACTAACTACTATTATAAATCTGGGCTAGTTCTTCTGTTTTCCAGATCTCTACCTTACACTTGTAAGCAAATCCAAAATAGTATTTTTGAAAGCTTTTATTTAATACATATAAATTTCATAGCTACAACTTTTTTTGTATAGCAGTTCTTCCCCCCACCTGCCCTCTTACCCTTACTCCCATCCCAGCTCCTACTCCCTCTCCCATCTCATTCTTCATTAAGATTCATTTTTAATTCTCTTTATATACAGAAGATCAACTCTATACTAAGTAAAGATTTCAACAGTTTGCACCCACACAGACACATAAGGTATAAAGTACTGTTTGAAGACCAGTCTTCATATTAATTCTCACAGTACAACTCATTAAGTACAGAGGTTCTACATGGGGAGCAAGTGTGCAGTGACTCCTGTGGTTGATTTAACAACTGACACTTTTATTTATGATATCAGTGATCACCCAAGGCTCTTGTCATGAGCTGCCAAGGCTATGGAAGCCTTTTGAGTCCACAAACTCTGAGATTATTTAGACAAGGCCATAATCAAAGTGGAAGTTCTCTCCTCTCTTCAGAGAAAGGTAACTCCTTCTTTGATGGTCCCTTCTTTCCACTAGGATCTATCACAGAGATCTTTCATGTGGGCCATTTTTTGCCACAGTGTCTTGGCTTTCCATGCCTGAAATGCTCTCATGGGATTTTTAGCCAGATCTGAATGCCTAAAGGTATGATTCTGAGGCCAGAGTGCTGTTTAGGCTTTGAGTTTTGAGAAACTATTCTCATTGTTCCTATGAGAGATAGGTGTTAAAACTTCATTAGGCTAAAATGCCCATTGACTTCCCTGAAATTGTTTAATACTCACCAGGATTTCTTTAGATACCCTAGAGTAAAGCTCATCTGTATACAGCCACCAGAAAATCTTCCCAAAGAATGGGAACATTGTCACTTCTGCCCAGTTTTTCAATTATACATAAAACACTTACTATGAATTGAATGAATGATGATTTTGTTTGGCTGGAGGATTTTTCTGGGTGGGAGAGTCCAGTGGTGGAGACGCTTCACCTTTTCAAAGTAGCCTACATATCTATGCTGCAAAGCAACAGAAGCTTCAAGTTAGATGGAGATGAAAAGCTGAAAGTCAGAAATTCCTATTGTGAGGGCAGGTCATAGAGCTTTGTAAGGGCAGCAAGATATTAAGGAAACACTTGCTGGATTCTGTTATAAAACAGGGTATTTTTATGTGTGTGGCATTACAACTGCATTAGGAAGCAATATTGAACTAAGTGCTATGGGAGGAAACCAGAAAGGAGTCAGGTCTGGCTTATAGGTTGATTATAATTATTATTGTACAACATATTGATGTGTGGATAGAAGCAAGGTTGTGACTGAGTTACAGGAAGCTTTGTGATTGGTGAAGAATTATCACTTGACATAAAGGAACCTCTGCCCCGGGGCCTTGCCAACAGAGTTCTCAGATCTGAAGTCTGCAAGTGAGTCCTTCTATTGCTACCCCAGTGAATCAGAAGATATTCAGGTGTAGCATATGGTATGCTAGTTCTGGACTAAAGTCTGGGAGACTGTGCATGACTACAGGAGAAATGGAAAAAAGGAGATGTATGGAGAGAGTCAGTGAAGGAGCTACATTTCACATGCCCTTGAATCCTGCTGCCAGATTCATGGCATGAGGACATAGTGTTGAAAAGCTGGGAAATGCAAAGGGTCTAACTGTGTTAGAGTATGGGATATGTGACAGCACTTAGTGGAGGAGAACATTTGAAAAATCCAATTGTAGAAGATCTTGAGAACCAGATTAGAACATAAATTTGCCAGGGAAACAGGGAGCCACCATGGATTTTGGGCATGGAAATGGTGTGATTAAAGATGGACTTCAGTAAGTTGGTATATTACTTTCAGCCTATGGTATGTGTGTATCTTGTTTTTTTTTTTTTTTTCAGCGTAGGTATGGGAGAAAAGTATTAGTGGGTAAGGCTGAATTCTTTTATCCTAACCAAAAACCTAGGGCAGGCAGTTACCATGTGCTGCTTTCAAAGCCCAGAGTAGCTATTCAGTTGCCATCACTTCAGTCAAAGAAAATCTCTCATTCACAGCTACATTCACATCTCCCTAAGAATTCTCAACCAGCTCTCATTTTGGTTTTAGGGGAACAATACAGAAGAGAAGCTGTCCACAGAATGGACTAAACTGGGCTTCAGAGTTTGAAAGATCCAGACTTCAGTACTTGGTTCCAGTGGTTAATTTCTCTGAACTTCAATTTCATAATCTAAAACAGGATTCATAATCACACCTACTCATGGAGTTATTGAGAATATTAAATGAGGAAATGAATATAAGGTTCTTAGCGTGTCTCAACAAAATCTAGACTGTTGTAAACTCCATCAGATAAATGCTTTGATTTCTGCAATAAACAAATCACAAGGAATAAAAATGAGATGGGAAACAGAAATGGAAAGAGACCTAAGAAAAGTGGTGTTCAAATGAAATGTCTGGGCCCTCTTTTATCCTAACTGAAACAGAGTTTTCTAAGACACTTAGGCAATTATGAAAATTTAAAAATAAGCTAGAAATTTGAAATTGTTAACTAAGATTTTTTAAGGCATGCCATTTTTAGATATGATAAATGGTAGTAAGAGTTTTGGATTCTTCTTGAGACCTTATGTTAGATGTCATACCAAAATACTTGTGAGATAAAAATGATCTGATGTCTGTAATTTGCTTCAGAATAACCCAGGTTTTGGGAAAGACAGCGTGGAGTAGGGTTGAGGAGTTTGAGTAGAGAGGGGAGGGAATGAATGAAACATGATTGGTTGGTTATGGGATAAAGTGATCATTGAAGTTGCATAATGAGTATAAAGGGATTTATTGTATAATTCTTTTTTGTATATGTTTGAAAATTTTCATAATCTTTTTAAAGCAAAAATATTACCAATCTCCACATGACTGTTAGGATTATTAAATGAGATACTTGTAAGTAGAGAATTGTTTGGTAGTTTTTTTTTTTTAATTTATGTATTATTTATTTGAAAGGAAGTGTCACAAGGAGGCAAAGGAAGAGAAAGAGAGGTCTTCCTTCAGCTCCTCCTCTCCAAATGGTTGGAGCTGGGCCATTGGGTGACCAGGAGCCAGGATCCTCTTTCCAGTCTCCCATGGGAGTGCAGGGGCCCAAACACTTGGGCCAAGTTCTGCTGCTTTCCCAGGCCACAGCAGAGAGCCAGATCAGAAGAAGAAATGTAAGGACCCAAACTGGTGCCCATAAGGGATGAGGTCACCACAGGCGGCGGCACCACCTGCTAGGCCACAGCACCAGTCCCAAAATAGAGGTTTTGAAAAGTGTTTATTTTCCTTTTTCTTTCACCTTCAAAATACAGTTTCTCCCTTTCCCTCCCCCTACACTCCCACATGGAAATCATCCAGAAGTAGTTCTTTCTTTCTTTTTTTTTTTTTTTGACAGGCAGAATGGACAGTAAGAGAGAGAGACAGAGAGAAAGGTCTCCCTTTTGCTGTTCGTTCACCCTCCAATGGCCACCGAGGCCGGCATGCTGTGGCCGGCGCACCGCGCTGATCTGATGGCAGGAGCCAGGTGCTTATCCTGGTCTCCCATGGAGTGCAGGGCCCAAGCACTTGGGCCATCCTCCACTGCACTCCCTGGCCACAGCAGAGAGCTGGCCTGGAAGAGGGGCAACCGGGACAGAATCCGGCACGCCGACTGGAACTAGAACCCGGTGTGCCAGCGCTGCAAGGCAGAGGATTAGCCTAGTGAGCTGCGGGGCCGGCCAGAAGTAGTTCTTGTGATGTGCTATGAGGGCTGAATTCCCCTGAGAGGGCTTGTGGAAAAACTCAGTTCTTCCTCAACAGTGAAATCAAAGGCAACTGACTTTTAGATAACCTTTAGGAGTCTGGAATCTTAGGTATTAGACTTGTCTATTACAGGAAAGTAATCAACTCCTGAACTCTGTGAAAAACAACAAATATCAAATGCTTTAGAGAGGACCCACTGCTCCTCAAGCCTGGGCAGCAACTGAGGTGCAGCTTTTGGTCCTGAGGAGGAGTTAAAGCCTGCTGCAGGACACCCAAGGGCCACTGCCTGATATCCAGCAGAGAAGAGTCTAAAGTGAAACCATGTGTCAAGGGCTAATCTTAACCCACTCCTCCCAAAGAAGTGCCCCCTTTAAAATGAAAACTTACTTGAGAGGGAGTTTCCACTCCTTGATATTTGGTGCTGGTGGTTTGATCTGTTCGTCGATGTCCAAAGAATGAAAGACTATCCTATAGAAAAAGGAACAATATAACAATGATTCATCTGCCACCTTCCCTTTCCCATAGTAGATGTTTTTTAAGTTTCTAAGGACAAATTATTTCCTTAAGGGAGCATTCTTTGAGGAGAGGTTGCTCAAAATAACAGTATTAAAAAGGCCACATCAGGCCGGCGCCCCGGCTCACTAGGCTAATCCTCTGCCTTGCGGCGCCGGCATACCGGGTTCTAGTCCTGGTCGGGGCGCCGGATTCTGTCCCGGTTGCCCCTCTTCCAGGCCAGCTCTCTGCTGTGGCCAGGGAGTGCAGTGGAGGATGGCCCAAGTGCTTGGGCCCTGCACTCCATGGGAGACCAGGAGAAGCACCTGGCTCCTGGCTTTGGATCAGTGCGGTGCGCCAGCCTCGGCGGCCATTGGAGGGTGAACCAATGGCAAAAGGAAGACCTTTCTCTCTGTCTCTCTCTCTCTCACTGTCCACTCTGCCTGTCAAAAAATAAATAAATAAATAAAAAGGTCACATCAAAGATATGTCTTCTTTGATTATTCCTACATGCATGGAATTTTAGAACTGGAAAACCCTTGGAAATTTGGTCCAACTCTTCTTCCTACACTTCCAATATACAAATGAGAAGACTGAGACCAAAAGAAAAACAAACAACCTGCTCTGGAGACAATGTGGCCAGTTGGATGCAGCACTAGTCCATGGCCCTCAGTCTAGGGCCCTGGACTATAATATTAATTTTTTAAAAAAATTTGAAACTCTGTGAGATCCCAGCAGAAAGAATGGGCCATCAAAGAAGGATGTACTTTTCTCTGAGGAGAGGAGAGAATTTCCACTTTGATTATAGCCTTGTCTAAATAAGGTCAGAGTTTGCGAACTCAAGAGGCTTCCATAGCCTTAGCAGCTCATGACAAGAGCCTTGGGTGATTACTGACATCATAAATAAGAGTGTCAATTGTTAAAACAACAATGGGAGTCACTGTGCACTTACTCCCCATGTAGGATCTCTGTCCTTAATGTGTTGTACAATGCGAATTAATGGTAACACTAATACTCAAACAGTACTTTATACTTTGTGTTTCTGTGTGGTGCCAACTGTTGAAATTTTTACTTAGTATATACTAAGTTGATCTTATGTATATAAAGATAATTGAAAATGAATCTTTTTTTAGGCTTTTATTTAATAAATATAATTTTCCAAAGTACAGTTTATGGATTACAATGGCCTTCCTCCCCATAACTTCCCTCCCACCTGTACCCCTCCCATCTCCAGCTTCCTCTCCCATCCATTTACATCAAGATGAAAATGAATCTTGATAAAGAATGGTATGGGAGAGGGAGTGGGAGATGGGATGGTTGCAGTTGGGAAGGAGGTTATGGGGGAAAAAGCCTCTATAACCCAAAAGCTGTAGTTTTAAAATTTATATTTATTAAATAAAAGTTTCAAAAATTATTAAAATAAAGGAAAATAGTTTGTCAGATGGAAAAACAAATTGAAACTATAATCCACATTAATAAACCCAGGAGACAGACAAGCACACACATAGACACACACACACACAGACACACACATCAAACATTGATATTTTCTATCTCCATTTTAGTAAGGAAACGTTACACACTAAGTTGCTTTTACAACTCACTGAAAAATAATGATGTTTGACTTAAACAGTGTCCTCGAAAACTTACTTTAAAACGTGTGTATCTTAAGTTATAAAGACAGAAGTGGCTAGATTAGAGGGCTGGCTGTTGTGCATAACCCTCAACTTGTCTTCTCTCTACTGCAGACCAGCAGACCAGAGCTGCTGGAAGTATGTGCGTAAGTGGCAGCTTCCCAACAATATCATGGCAGAAAATTAACGCTGCTTAAGACATGGGAGCAACTCACCTTGTTTTCTCAAGAGTTTCTATGTGTTACAGGTATTATGTCTATTGACTATGCAAAAATAATAACTAACCATTAGAGACTCAGTGGGAAAGCAAGATATTTTATCTATTTTTAGCATATTCAAGGGTAGCCAAGGTCCTCTGGAAAACTCATCTAATTAATCTTGATATTATCCCCATGAGGAAGGAAGAAGTCTCCCTAGTGGCAAGGATGCATCTCTTTTCCTGCAGTGCTCTGCATTTGTATAGTATGGCTTTTCTTACCTCACTAATCCTGCCCCTATTGGGACCCACCTGTATTTAAAAAGTTAATAGTATATACATCATGGCTTTTTAAAAAATTATTCTTATTTTTAAAATATTGCATTACAATTACCTTAACTACTGAGATTTTTGATATTCCCTTAAATTTTGTGCCTCACAAATTTCCCCCTAGTCCTGGTCCAGAGTAAGAAGTAGTCATTTATTAATTTCATAGTGGATATGAAACAAAGGAGCCAAAAAATACTTTCTAATGACAACCTCCCAATTACAGTTTCACTTAACCATAGGACTCAGAGAGTCACTGTAACATCCTAGCAGTGATGTTTCAGAACTAGCAATATCAGGCAGTACAAGACAGAGTGTGGCAACATCCTTCATACCTCTGCAGTACCAAAGAGCTGATTAGCAATGAGGCAAACACAGACCATGGTCCCAGTTCTCCCTAAAAAAGAAAAGAAGTTAAAGAAGCCAGTTCATGGTAGAACTTAGTATGAAAATACACTCAGAAGTATCCAGAGTGTGTTTTGCATTGACTTTTATACACCCTGAATGTGCTTGTTTAACCAAAATATTTAAGTTCAGTAATAGCCAAGATATTTCACTGTTTTGTGGCTGTATCTGGAATCTGATGCTGTAACTAGCCATGATACACATGAGCTCATGTGCACTTTTCTTTTTTCATGGATGATGGGAATCACTCTGGAGGCAATCAGTTCTGCCTAGGACTCCAGGGCTAAAGCCCCGCTTGCTAATTAGGAACTAATTCAACATTCTATGAACTATATGACATAAATGAAAGCACCTGTAAAAGTTAAAACAAGGGTCAGAGTTGTGGCGCAGCAGGTTAAACTTCTCCATTTCAGATCCAGCTCTTTCCTAATGAGTCTGGGGAAGCAGGAGCAGATGACCAAAGTACTTGGGCCCCTGCCACCCATGGCGGAGACCCAGAAAGTGTTCCAGGCTCCTGGCTTCAGCCATCCCCAGCCCCGGTCGTTGTGGTAATTTAGAGAATGAGCCAGTTGATAAACGATTTCTCTGCCTCTCCCTCTCTTTGTGTACCACTTCCTTTCAAATAAACATTCTTTTAGAAAAAGATTAAAATGAGGATCACAACTCAAAATGGCTTCTAGCATTTGCAATACTCATTGTTCCTTCCATAGAGTATTTCATTGTAGTACAAAAGTTTTCAAACATATGAAAGTACACAGAGCAGTATACTGAATCCTCATGTACTTTTCCTGATTCTGTAATTACTGGTATTTTGCTCTACTAGGTTAATTTTCCTCTCCTATTTCCTCCCTTTTCACCTACCCATCTCTTTTCTTCTTTTTTTAAAATAGATTTATTTATTTATTTGAAAGAAAAAGTTACACAGAGAGAGGAGAGGCAGAGAGAGAGAGAGAGGCCTCCCACCCGATGGTTCACTCCCCAGATGGCAGTAACGGCCGGAGCTGTGCCAATCCAAAGCCAGGAGCCAGGAGCTTCTTCTGGGTTTCCCATGTGGGTGCAGGGGCCCAAGAACTTGGGCCATCTTCTACTGCTATCCTGGGCCATAGCAGAGAGCTGAATCAGAAGTGGAGCAGCCAAGTCAGGAACCAGCACCCATGTGGGATGCTGGCACTTCAGGCCAGGCTGTTAACCTGCTGTGCCACAGCTCTGCCCCCAAAAGTTGAATTAAAAAATATGTTGCTTCTTTTATTACTGTAGCTTTTAACTTAGCCAACTAACACTGAACTGAATTATTTTATGTAATTCCAAACTTACTCATTTTACCTGAGATGCACAAAATTTTCTCTCATTTTAAAAATGTTTAATGAACTACTAAACTGCTTTCCCAATCTGTTATTGCAAACACTATTCTAAACCAGGTACTTCCAAAGAGGAGTTTTTCCACCTCTTGCAGGAAGTTTCCTGAAAAGGAGGTTACTGATCAACAGCTTGGCTGGCCCCTGACTCCAGCTTCCTCCTAATGCAGACTTTGGGAAGCAGTGGTGATGGCTCAAGTAATTTGATTACTGCCACCCACATGGAGAGACCAGCACTGTATTCCTGGCTCCTGGCTCCTGCTCCTGGCTCCTACAGGGGCTGATGTTGTGAGCATTTGGGGCATGAACCAGCAGATGCGAGTGCTAGTGCTCTCTTTTTCTCCTCTCACGTAATAATGTTAAAAAAGAGAGATCATGAATAAGCCAATAATTCGGTACTTTGAAAGGATTGATAAAATTGAAAAAAAAAAAAAAAACCTTGTGAAACTAATCAGAGGAAATAGAGACAAGGCATCAAGACAGTAACATCGGGAATAAGAATGGGAGCACACTATAGATATGAGAATGGTAAGATTATACTTTGAACAATTTGATGCCAAGATATTTTAAATTGTAGATAAAATGGACAAGTGCTTGGGAAAATACAATTCACTAAAATAGATATAAGAAATTGGTTTAAACAATCGTATATCTAATAAAATCTGATTTACAACTTGAAAGCTTCCATAGAGAAAACTGTAGGTCAATATGGCTTCACTGGGGAGTTCTAGTTTACATTTAAGGAAAAAATAATAACCAAGTTACATATACTCACTGTAATTTCATCACAAAACACACCAAACACTGGAGTAAGGGAAAGGGTTTTTTTGGGGAAAAACCAGCAGGCTGGAGGGAAGGGGTGAAGAAGGAAAAAGAGAAAATAAAAGAGAGAGAGAGAGAAGAGAGAGCGAGTGAGAGAGCTAGAGAGGAGGAACTGAGAGGGGAGAACAGAGTCAGAAGAGAGAGAAGAGAAGAGGAGAGAGAAGAAAGGATGAGCGCCCTGTGTTCAGGAACAGGTCCTTTTAAAATGTTGCCAGAGTGTGGGCAGGGAAGCAGGAACAGCGAATCCCATTAGGTTGGGGGTGGAGCTTGGCACCAGTGCTTGGGCCATGTGGCTACCTGGCTTTCAGTAATAGCGGTGGGGCCTAGGGCCTAGGATGTAGATCAGGGTGTAGATCGTGCCATAGATAAGACTGTGCCATTTTCCTAACACTCAGAGAATAAAAAACAAAGAAACACAACCTCACTCATTTTGTGAAGCCAACAGTTGAAATTAATATTATGAGAAAGAAAAAGAATAGCCAGTCACATCCATCCCAGAGGCAAAGACAGTCAAAGCCAGAATTTACAAATGGGATTACTTCAAATTGAGAAATTTCTGTTCTGTAAAAGAAGCAGAAAAGTGAAGAGGCAACTGACAGAATCAGAGAAATTACTTGCAAACTATGCAATGGATAAAAAATAACTAGAATATACAAAGAGATCAAGAAACTCCATAACAACAAAACAAACAGCTCAGTTAAGAAATGGGTAAAGGATTTAAACAGATTTTTCAAAACAGGAAATATAAATGGCCAATAGACATGAAAAAATGCTCAGGAACACTAGCCGTCAGGGAAATGCAAATCAAAACCACAATGAAGTTTCACTTTCCCCGTTAGAATGGCTTTCCTACAGAAATCAACAAAGAACAAATGCTGGTGAGGATGTGGAGAAAAAGGTACCCTAATCCACTCTTTATGGGAATGAAAACTGGTAAAACCACTAAGGAAGACAGTTTACAGATACCTTAGAAATCTGAATAGAGTCCTATCATATGACCTAGAGATCCCATGCCTGGGAATTTACCCAAAGGAAATTAAATCAGCAAATAAAAGAGCTATCTGCACCCCCATGTTTACTTCAGCTCAATTCACAATAGCTAAGACATGGAATCAACCTAAATGTCCATCAACTGAAGACTGGATAAAGAAATTATGGGATATGTACTCCAAGGAATACTACACAGTGGGAAAAAATAAAAAGGTGAAATCCAGTTATTTTTTGCAACAAAATGGGTGAATCTAGAAAATATCATGCTTAATGAAATAAGCCAGTCCCAAAGGGACAAATCACATATGTTCCCCCTGATATGTGATAACTAACAGAGCACCTAAAAGGAAACATGTAAAAGTGAAATTGACACTTTGAAAAGCAATCCCAGGAACATCCCTTGTCCTGTCTGTTGAGGACCAGTTTTATTATTATTATTTTGTTTTCTTTCTTAATACCATTAGTTGAACTCTTTACCTAACACAGAATTAATCATACGTGTATAAAGTCAAATGTAAAAATAGATCTTGGTTAAAAATAAGAGTGGAAATAACAGAGGGAGGAGGAAGCCTGTAGCTATAAAATTGCATAATTCTGCATATAATTCTACAGACTTGCTACTAAGTGTACCATTTAAAAACTTCCCATGGGACCCCAATTCCATTAACCTGGTGGTAAAAATGCCACCTTAAGTGTTAAAGTAATCATATTAACTGTTAAAATGATCAAATAGATAGGATTAAGTGTTAAAGGGATCAAAGAAATAAGATCATGTGTCTGGTAATAATAACAGATAGAATCAAAAAGGAGACAATGTCCCAACATGGGAAGCAGTCCACAAAGCAGACTGATAGAATGACAATCACTTTAAAAGCACCGTGGGGGGCGGAGCCAAGATGGCGGAATAGTCAGGGCGCGCACCGATAGTCCGGGAAAATTTAGTTTAATAAAAGGGGAGTTACGGTAGCCTCAGAAAAAAGAACCAGGAAAATATTGCAGACAAAACTCTTCTGGATCCAGTGGGCATGAATCGGAGGACCTACTGGGAGAACAAGGTCGCCCACCGCGCGCGAAAGCCGAACCGCAGGACCGAGCCGCGGGACTGAGCCGCGGAAGCCGAGCCGCGGGACTGAGCTGCGCAAGCTGCAGGGTCTGCGCGCAAGTGCTCGAAGGGGAGTGCAACAGCAGGGAGACTTGGGAAGTCCAGGGCTCCGAGTCCACACATCGGCGCTGGAAGGGGAGCAGACCTGCGTGGAGAGCGTGGGAGCCCACAGTTCGGGACACCAGCGGCAGACTCAACACACCAGCGCTGGAACGCGAGGTGAGCTGAACCTCAATAACCCGAGACACCGGCAGGCAAGCGGAGAGAGGAGACTAGAGGGAACGACCCCCGGGGCGGGGGGGACTTCACCAAGCTAACTGGAAGAGAGAGAGAGGGAAAAAAAAAAAAAGGTGACTGGTATGGACACGGGTTTCTCTCTCTCCGCTCACCTCTCAAGGGCGAGCAAGACAAAGAGCAGGCGCCATCTTGGACATACGTCATAAGCAGAGCGCCCTCAGGTCTGCACCGGCCCTGAGCCTAGCAGTAAAACCTGACTCTGGGTGGGGCGAATTAACAGGAGATTAGGACTTAGTAAATTTATGGTGCTACTGAACTGAGACTGTGAAAAAAGAGACGGTGGGGGAGAGAACTCACGGAATTCACGTGAGCACTCTCCAGAGACGCTACAATTCCGTAACTTTGGCAACCCAGTGGGAGACTGAAGGAGAATTTGAGCCCACTCTAAGGGCCGAACAGATTCCCTGTGTGGTCCTTGGGAAAGAGCTTCTGATCTCTGGCTCCTGTGGGTATATCATTTGCCTGCTAACTACCTCCAACTTTGTTCAGCTGTGCAGAATAACTTCCCTGTTGAATCAAAAAAAAGAGAGAGAGAGAGAGAGAGAGAGGTTTACCACGCCTAACCTGGGAGTGTCACCTTTGGCACACCAAACAGAGCTCTCAGGCCACACCCATCTCAAGCCCTAAGGCTCCATCAAAAACAGATAGTCCACTTAATCTAGAGTCATAGTATAACAAGAAAAAGCACCACAGTGAAGAAACCAAATATCTCCAATATGACAAATAACAAACGCAAAAACCAAGGTAATAAAAACAAGGAAGTCATCATGAAGCCCTCAAATGAAAAAGACACCCCAATTCAAGATTATGAGGATGATGACATAGAAGAAATGCAAGAAGCAGATCTCAAAAAATTGATAAGAACATTAAGAAGTTCTCAAAAACAAATTCTTGAACTACAGAAATCCTTAATGGACAAGATAGAAAATCTCTCTCGTGAAAATGAAATATTAAGGAGGAATCAAAATGAAACGAAACAACTAGTACAACAGGAAACTGGGATAGTGACTGAAGTGAAGAATTCAATAGATCAAATGAAAAACACAATAGAGAGCCTTACAAACAGAATGGGTGAAGCAGAAGAGAGAATATCGGACTTAGAAGACAGAGAACAGGAAAGGATACAGTCAGACCAAAGAAAAGAAGAGGAAATTAGGAATCTAAAACATATTGTCGGGAATCTTCAGGATACTATTAAAAAACCCAACATTCGGGTTCTAGGAGTTCCTGAAGGCATGGAGAGGGAGAAAGGATTAGAAGGCCTTTTTAGTGAGATATTAGCAGAAAATTTCCCAGGTTTGGAGAAGGACAGAGAAATCCTAGTACAGGAAGCTCACAGAACCCCTAATAAACACGACCAAAAGAGACCCTCACCACGGCACGTTGTAATTAAACTCTCCACAGTGAAACATAAAGAAAAGATCCTAAAATGTGCAAGAGAGAAACGTCAGATTACTCTCAGAGGATCTCCAATCAGACTCACAGCTGACTTCTCATCAGAAACTCTACAAGCTAGGAGGGAATGGCAAGATATAGCCCAGGTACTAAGAGAGAACAACTGCCAGCCCAGAATATTATATCCTGCAAAGCTATCATTTGTGAATGAAGGTGAAATAAAGACTTTTCATAACAAACAGAAATTGAAAGAATTTGTTGCCACTCGTCCAGCCCTGCAAAAGATGCTTAAAGATGTGTTACACACAGAAACAAAGAAACACGGTCATCAATATGAAAGAAGGTAAAGGAAGGAAACCAAGGAAGGAAAGCTCACAGCAAAAGATCACAGGGAATTCAAAGCATATATTAGAACTTATCTTTGGCAAATGGCAGGGCAAAGTTACCACTTATCATTAGTCACATTGAACGTGAATGGCCTGAACTGTCCAGTTAAAAGACACCGTTTGGCTGATTGGGTTAAAAAACAAAATCCATCTATTTGCTGCTTACAAGAAACACATCTTTCCAACAAAGATCCATACAGACTGAAAGTGAAAGGCTGGAAAAAGATATACCATGCCAACAGAAATGAAAAAAGAGCAGGCGTAGCCATCTTAATATCAGACACCATAAACTTTACCACAAAAACCATTAAGAGAGACAAAGAGGGACACTACATAATGATTAAGGGATCAATTCAACAGGAAGATATAACAATTATCAATGTATATGCACCTAACTACAGGGCACCGGTTTATCTAAAAGATTTGTTAACGGACTTAAAGGGAGACTTAGACCCCAATACAATAGTACTGGGGGACTTCAATACTCCACTCTCAGAAATAGACAGATCAATAGGACAGAAGATCAACAAGGATACAGTAGATTTAAACGACACTATAGCCCAAATGGATCTAACAGATATATACAGAACTTTCAATCCTACAGCTAAAGATTATACATTCTTCTCAGCAGTACATGGAACCTTCTCTAGGATTGACCACATACTAGGCCATAAAGCAAGTCTCAGCAAATTCAAAAGAATTAGAATCATACCATGCAGCTTCTCAGACCATAAAGGAATGAAGTTGGAAATGAACAACTCAGGAATCCCTAGAGCATACGCAAACACATGGAGATTGAACAACATGCTCCTGAATGAACAATGGGTCATAGAAGAAATCAAAAGAGAAATCAAAAACTTTCTGGAAGTAAATGAGGATAACAGCACAACATACCAAAACTTATGGGACGCAGGAAAAGCAGTGTTAAGAGGAAAGTTTATATCAATAGGTGCCTACATCAAGAAATTGGAAAGGCACCAAATAGATGAGCTTTCTATTCACCTCAAGGATCTAGAAAACCTACAGCAAACCAGACCCAAATCTAGTAGGAGAAGAAAAATAATTAAAATCAGAGAAGAAATCAACAGGATTGAATCAAGAAAAACATTACAAAAAATCAGCCAAACGAGGAGCTGGTTTTTTGAAAAAATAAACAAAATTGACACCCCATTCGCCCAACTAACTAAAAAAAGAAAAGACCCAAATCAATAAAATCAGAGATGAAAAAGGAAATGTAACAACAGACACCACAGAAATAAAAAGAATCATTAGAAATTACTACAAGGACTTGTATGCCAGCAAACAGGGAAACCTATCAGAAATGGATAGATTCCTGGACACATGCAACCTACCTAAATTGAACCAGGAAGACATCGAAAACCTAAACAGACCCATAACTGAGACAGAAATTGAAACAGTAATAAAGGCCCTCCCAACAAAGAAAAGCCCAGGACCAGATGGATTCACTGCTGAATTCTACCAGACATTTAAAGAACTAACTCCAATTCTTCTCAAACTATTCAGAACAATTGAAGAAGAGGGAATCCTCCCAAATTCTTTCTATGAAGCCAGCATCACCTTAATTCCTAAGCCGGGAAAAGATGCAGCACTGAAAGAGAATTACAGACCAATATCCCTGATGAACATAGATGCAAAAATCCTCAATAAAATTCTCGCCAATAGAATGCAACAACACATCAGAAAGATCATCCACCCAGACCAAGTGGGATTTATCCCTGGTATGCAGGGATGGTTTAATGTGCGCAAGACAATCAATGTGATACACCACATTAACAGACTGCAGAAGAAAAACCATATGATTCTCTCAATAGATGCCGAGAAAGCATTTGATAAAATACAACACCCGTTCATGATGAAAACTCTAAGCAAACTGGGTTTGGAAGGAACATTCCTCAATACAATCAAAGCAATCTATGAAAAACCCACAGCCAACATCCTATTGAATGGGGAAAAGTTGGAAGCATTTCCACTGAGATCTGGGACCAGACAGGGATGTCCACTCTCACCACTGCTATTCAATATAGTTCTGGAGGTTCTAGCCAGAGCTATTAGGCAAGAAAAAGAAATTAAAGGGATACAAATTGGGAAGGAAGAACTCAAACTATCCCTCTTTGCAGATGACATGATTCTTTATTTAGGGGACCCAAAGAACTCTACCAAGAGACTATTGGAACTCATAGAAGAGTTTGGCAAAGTAGCAGGGTATAAAATCAATGCACAAAAATCAACAGCCTTTGTATACACAGACAATGCCATGGCTGAGGAAGAAATTCTAAGATCAATCCCATTCACAATAGCTACAAAAACAATCAAATACCTTGGAATAAACTTAACCAAGGACGTTAAAGATCTCTACGATGAAAATTACAAAACCTTAAAGAAAGAAATAGAAGAGGATACCAAGAAATGGAAAAATCTTCCATGCTCATGGATTGGAAGAATCAATATCATCAAAATGTCCATTCTCCCAAAAGCAATTTATAGATTCAATGCAATACCAATCAAGATACCGAAGACCTTCTTCTCAGATCTGGAAAAATTGGTGCTGAAATTTATATGGAGGCACAAGAGACCTCGAATAGCTAAAGCAATCTTGTACAACAAAAACAAAGCCGGAGGCATCACAATACCAGATTTCAGGACATACTACAGGGCAGTTGTAATCAAAACAGCATGGTACTGGTACAGAAACAGATGGATAGACCAATGGAACAGAATTGAAATACCAGAAATCAACCCAAACATCTACAGCCAACTTATATTTGATCAAGGATCTAAAACTAATTCCTTGAGCAAGGACAGTCTATTCAATAAATGGTGCTGGGAAAATTGGATTTCCACGTGCAGAATCATGAAGCAAGACCCCTACCTTACACCTTACACAAAAATCCACTCAACATGGATTAAAGACCTAAATCTACGACCTGACACCATCAAGTTACTAGAGAACATTGGAGAAACCCTTCAAGATATTGGCACAGGCAAAGAGTTTCTGGAAAAGACCCGGGAGGCACAGGCAGTCAAAGCCAAAATTAACTATTGGGATTGCATCAAATTGAGAAGTTTCTGTACTGCAAAAGAAACAGTCAGGAGAGTGAAGAGACAACCGTCAGAATGGGAAAAAATATTTGCAAACTATGCAACAGATAAAGGGTTAATAACCAGAATCTACAAAGAGATCAAGAAACTCCACAAAAACAAAACCAACAACCCAATTAAGAGATGGGCCAAGGACCTCAATAGACATTTTTCAAAAGAGGAAATCCAAATGGCCAACAGGCACATGAAAAAATGTTCAAGGTCATTAGCAATCAGAGAAATGCAAATCAAAACCACAATTAGGTTCCACCTCACCCCGGTTAGAATGGCTCACATTCAGAAATCTACCAACAACAGATGCTGGCGAGGATGTGGGGAAAAAGGGACACTAACCCACTGTTGGTGGGAATGCAAACTGGTCAAGCCACTATGGAAGTCAGTCTGGAGATTCCTCAGAAACCTGAAGATAACCCTACCGTTCGACCCAGTCATCCCACTCCTTGGAATTTACCCAAAGGAATTTAAATTGGCAAACAAAAAAGCGGTCTGCAGCCTAATGTTTATTGCAGCACAATTCACAATAGCTAAGACCTGGAACCAACCTAAATGCCCATCAACGGTAGACTGGATAAAGAAATTATGGGATATGTACTCTTTAGAATACTATACTGCAGTAAGAAACAACGAAATCCAGTCATTTGCAACAAAATGGAGGAATCTGGAACACATCATGCTGAGTGAAATAAGCCAGTCCCAAAGGGACAAATACCATATGTTCTCCCTGATCGGTGACAACTGACTGAACACCAAAAAGGAAACTTGTTGAAGTGAAAGGGACACTATGGGAAACGGTGACTTGATCAGCATAGCCCTGACTGTTAATGAACAACTTAATACATTATCCCTCTTAGTAGTTTTTTTGTCTGTTCTACTTAATATGACTGATTTAATTCTGTAATTAATACACAGTTATTCTTAAGTGTTGAAATTTAACTGAAATGTGATCCCTGTTAAACATAAGAGTAGGAATAAGAGAGGGAAGAGATATATAATTTGGGACATGCTCAAGCTGACTTGCCCCAAATGGTAGAGTTAGAAACATACCAGGGGACTCCAATTTAATCCCATCAAGGTGGCATGTACCAATGCCATCTCACTAGTCCAAGTGATCAATTTCAGTTTGCAATTGATCATAATGAAAGGACTAAGAGTCAAAGGGAGCACATAAGCAAGTCTAGTACCTGCTAACACTAACCGATAGAATAAATAAAGGGGAGAGTGATCCAACATGGGAAGTGAGATACTCAGCAGACTCATAGAATGGCAGATGCCCTAAATAGCACTCTGGCCTCAGAATCAGCCCTAAAGGCATTCAGATCTGGCTGAAAAGCCCATGAGAGTATTTCAGGCATGGAAAGCCAAGACACTCTGGCAAAAGATCTCTGTGAGTGAGATCTCAGTGGAAAGAACAGGTCTTCAAAGAAGGAGGTACCTTTCTCTGAAGGGAGGAGAGAACCTCCACTTTGACTATGACCTTGTCTAAACAAGATAAGAGTCGGAGAACTCAAGGGGCTTCCATAGCCTTGGAAACTCATGACTGGAGCATAGGGAGATTACTGATGCCATAGACAGGAGTGTCAATTGGTAAAGTCAACAACAGGAGTCACTGTGCACTTACTCCTCATGTAGGATCTCTGTCCTTAATGTGCTGTGCATTGAGATTTAATGCTATAACGAGTACTCAAATAATATATTTCACTTTGTGTTTCTATGGGGGTGCAAACTGTTGAAATCTTTACTTAATGCATACTAAACTGATCCTCTGTAAAAAAAAAAAAAAAAAAAAAAAAAAAAAAAAAAAAAGAAAGAAAAGAAAAGAAAAGAAAAGAAACTATCAACTCCCAACTTGACTCTCACTGGGATTAAACATGACAATAGGTCTGATCTGATTGCATCATCATTAAAAAAATCATCTATTATTTTTCACTTTATGTTTCTGTGTGGGAGCAAACTGTTGAAATCCTTACTTAATGTATACTAAGCTGATCTTCTGTATATTAAGATAATCGAAAATGAATCTTGATGTGAATGGAAGGGGAGAGGGAGTGGGAAAGGGGAGGGTTGTGGGTGGGAGGGACGGTATGGGGGGGAAGCCATAGTAATCCATTATTCGTACTTTGGAAACGTATATTCATTAAATAAAAGTTAAAAAAAAAAATAAAAGCACCGTGGACCTCAGAATCAGCCTTTAAGGCAGTCTGGTCTGGCTGAAAAACCTATGATAGCATTTCAGGCATAGAATGCCAAGACATTGTGGGGGAAAAAAGTGTCCTACATGAAGGATCTCCATAAGTGAGACCCCCAGTGGAAAGAAGAGGCAATCAAGGGTCCGGTGCTGTGGCATAAGGGCTAAAGCCAATGCCTGCGGTGCTGGGATCCCATATGGGCAACAATTGGAGTCTCAATTGCTCCACTTCCCATCAGCTCTCTGCTATGGACTGGGAAGGCAATAGAGGATGACCCAAGTACTTGGGCCCATGCACCCGCGTAGATCATTTAGATTGTGAATTTGCTTCTGATATCTTCTAAGTAATCTGACAATTTTCAGAATTCTATCTCTGCCATATGCTCGATCTCTTCATCTTTACCTTCTGTTATTGAGGAGTTGTAGTGCTCCTTTGGGATGCTCACAGTTTATTCCTTATTCCTATTTAGGATTTGTCCTTGCTTTTTGGGATTTGTATGTGTGTGTGTATATATATATACATATATAATATATATATATATATAATTTCTTTTTGGGGGGGAATTCTCTTGTGAGGCTTTTGTCGGTTATGAGCTGCTGCGTGTGTTTCACGTGGAAGCACAGAGCGCCATCTACTGGAACCCTGTTTACTTGTCAATCATGATGGAAACTGTAGGAGCTCCAGTTTACTTAGCCCCGCCTACAGGGGGGTCAGGCTCACTTCTCAATAGTTGATGGAACGGGCTCTAGTTTTCGATATTCAGGGCTTTTACTTACTGTTCGGCTTGCGTGGTGGAGAAAAAATTCTTCTGAAATATTGTGGACCTCATTCCTGGGTGGGGGATGTAGTGGGGTGGCCCCCGCTATTGATGGGTGTGTGCTCCGGAGGCTAAGGCTTACATTTGGATATGTATACATTCAAAATGTCTTCTCTCAACCAGCTACAGGTCCGGGGGGGGGGGGTGGAGTGGCCAAGGGAGATGGTCCACGGAGTGCCCGACCTCTCTGCTTTTCTGTACACCTCCCACCCCTTCCCCCACGAGGAACTTGAAAAGCAGTTTACCAATATCCCCCTCCCACTACTATTCGCTGCTCTGTGGGCTCCCAATTTCCCAACTAACCTGGACCACTGAGGGCTGAGGCCAGCTGCCCGGAACCACACTTCCTCTATACCATCGCTGTTTCCCTTTCTTATTTGGTCTTTCAGCATGGACCTGCCCAATCCATGTTGGTCTCCTGGGCTTTGTGTCTTGAATTTCCTGTAGCTCTATGTCCGCATGTATCTTCTCTCCTTGTTTAACTATCTCTTTTTACCCCAGGTGACTTGGATCACCCTGTGGCTATGCCACCATCTTTAAGTTCCTCCATTTCATTTTTTAAACTTCCAATATATAAGGGGCTGGTGCTGTGGTGCAGCCGGTAAAGCCACTGCGTGCTGGTGTTGACATGTCATACGGGTTCGGGTCCCAGCTGCTCTACTTTGATCTAGCTCTCTGATAATGAGCCTGGGCCCTTGCATCCATGTGGGAAATCCAGAAGAAGCCCTGCCTCCTGGCTTTCGAACTGCCCAGCTCTGGCCATTTCAACTAAATGGAGAGTGAACCAGTGGATAGAAGACCTCTCTTTCTGTCTCTCCCTCTATCTGTAACTCTGCCTCTCAAATAAATAAAACTTTAAAAAATTCTAAATTTTAAAACTTACTCATATTGTTTGATAGTAAGATGAATCTGTTTTATACTTTTATATACCTTTTGAGTTTATTTAGAAAAAAAGAAAAAGTGCTATTACCTTTGCCGCCTTTGCAGTGAATCACTACGACATTTTCCTTGTCTTGAGCCAGCCACATATTTACTTCTTTGGCAAACACCACCATCTCACTGATTTTAAAAGTAAGACTTTTAGCTGAATTAAAATATTCCCCATAGAATAAAGCCCAATGCGTTTAACCCTCTTCTGACAGCCAGTGTGGCATAAAACTTACCTGAGAGTAGGGACGTTATGATCATCAATCATGATTCTTTGGACTCTGTTATGAAAATATTCAGGATCGTAAGCTTTTTCACCTAAAATAAATCATACAGATGTCATACCTTCATACCTAATAACAATAAATGATGAAGTTACAAATAAGTTAAAGTTTTCTTTTGGAAGTTCCTTATCCACTCTCAAAAGGAGCTATCTGAGTGGCTCTAGCTGCTCTAAAACAAACTTAAGGGTCTCCAAAACATAAGAATATTAATGAATTATCCATTTCAGGTTATCTAAATCCAGTTTTGTTCAACAGGCTTTACTTTAGCTTTATAGCAGACTATTCATTATACTATTGTAGGATATTTGGGAACAATGGGGCAAAGGGAATGTAACTGGCCAAAATTCTTTCCCTCTGAAAATATCCATTTAATAAACAAATAGAGGAAAATATCAGGAGAGACAAGAATGGTAACCTAAGGATATAACTTGTTAATTTTATTTAAAGGTATTAGTTTCCTTTTTTTATAATTTTATCCACTCTAACCACAGGAGTAATTCACTACTAACCACAATATACAACAAGTAAAAAGTGAGAAGACCACAGTTCCACAGGAGTATAAACAAAGGCTAAAAATGACAATCTTCCTCACCCCCACCTTGAGCTCTGCTCCCATCACAACTCATTTCTAGTTGTTTTTAGAGAATTCTTCCTTCCTTCCTTCCTTCCTTCCTTCCTTCCTTCCTTCCTTCCTTCCTTTCTTCCTTCCTTCCTTTCTTTCTTCCTTCCTTCCTTCCTTCCTTTCTTCCTTCCTTCTTTCCTTCCTTCCTTTCTTCCTTCCTTTCTTCCTTCCCTCCTTTCTTTCTTTCTTCCTTTCTTCCTTTCTTCCTTCCTTCCCTCCTTTCTTTCTTTCTTCCTTCCTTCCTTTCTTCCTTTCTTTCTTTCTGCCTTTCAAATAAATGAATTTTTCCCTTCCTTCCTTCCTTCCTTCCTTCCTTCCTTCCTTCCTTCCTTCCTTCCTTCCTTTCTTCCTTCCCTCCTTTCTTCCTTCCTTCCTTTCTTCCTTCCCTCCTTTCTTCCTTCCTTCCTTCCTTTCTTCCTTCCTTCCTTTCTTCCTTCCCTCCTTTCTTTCTTCGTTCGTTCCTTCCTTCCTTTCTTCCTTCCCTCCTTTCTTTCTTCCTTCCTTCCTTCCTTCCTTTCTTCCTTCCTTCCTTCCTTCCTTTGTTTCTTTCTTTCTGCCTTTCAAATAAATGAATTTTTCTCTTTCTTCCTTCTCTCCTTCCTTTCTTCCTTCCTTCCTTCCTTTCTTCCTTCCTTCCCTCCTTTCTTCCTTCCTTCCCTCCTTTCTTCCTTCCTTCCTTCCTTTCTTTCTTTCTTTCTGCCTTTCAAATAAATGAATTTTTCCCTTCCTTCCTTCCTTCCTTCCTTCCTTCCTTCCTTCCTTCCTTCCTTCCTTTCTTTCTTTCTTTTCTTTCCTCTATGCAATCTGCCAGAGGAAAATAGAAAGTCTTCTTAACCCTGAAACCACTGGAGTGGACCATCCCTAAAATGGTTCACCTCAACTTCTGCCTCCTAGGTTCTAACAGGCCTGCTTCTGTTGAAGGGCACTCTGTGCTGCTGAGCTCAATCTTCCTATTAAATGAACCTAAGAAAGATCAATAATTTTGAACTCACTCTCCTCACTGCCACCAAATGCTTATGATTTAATCACATGTAGAAATGAAATTTTCGTCCAATATACAGAATTGCTTTCTATCTATAGTAGCAAAATATCAAGTCATGTACATACTGCATAGATTGTAGACTCGGTAGTGGTTTGGATGTTTGGTATCCAGGAACCTCACAACTTCCTAAAAGAGACAGACACATATCTTACTATCCAGCATAACCTAGGAATGACCTAGGAGTTAGTTGCAGGAACACAATGTCTGTTACTTCTGTTTGTCTCTCACTCATGCTTTCTAGGGGATATTCATAGAATATGAAGGTACATGCAGTCCAAGTCATGTCTAAGCCATGGATGGTTTTCAGACAGTTCACCAAATGTGCCTGGCTACTCAAATTATTCTCTACTCTAAATGTGCATTGTTTACTGCCACCAGAGGAGGAAATTAGCTGATTAGCCAGCTTTATTTTATGTATTGTCCAAATAATTAATTTCCAGTTGACATATAGTTCTTATTTAATTCTGATTCTGAATAGATATCTTTTAGATAACATTCTGATTATTATGGAATAACTAAGAATTACATAAAAATGCAAAAGTACATAGTATTATTGTGTGTATACATGAAAGAAAAAGATAAATTCTATCAAATTTTAGATAAGTCATGGCAATATGGAGATATTTGATTCATTTCTTTTAAAAATGAATATATATTTGTGTATATGTAATTTTAAAAATAAATAATAGCTGTTACTTAAAATACAGCGAAAATACATGATATCAATCCATTATGATATTTTACCTTAGAGAGTAAGATTTCAGAGGAATACTAACAAACCTGGGTCAACAGTAAACTGTGACTCCACATCTGTGTACGCAGAGAAATGAGTATTTACTAGATAAATACTCTTACCTTAATTGGATTCCTGTAGAAAGACTGTTTACCAGAAGATGGAAATGACATGGCGATTATGCGATCTGAAAGTCAAAATAGTCATTGTTATGAATGTGATTAAGGATGTGAAATAATACATGAAAATTCATTTTAAGTATATTTAGATACTTTTTTAATAGAAAAGAACTTTCAATGGGTTAGCCTAGTGGTATATTGGGGTAAGCGGCTTCCTGTGAGGCTGACATCGTATATGAGTGTCAGTTTGAATCCCAGCTGCCCCACTGCTGATCCAGCCCCCTACTAATGCATCTGGGAAAGCAGCAGAAGATAGCACAAATACATGATCTTTTGCCATCCATGTGGGAGACCCAGATGTAGCTCCTGGCTCCTGGCCTGGCCCAGCCCCAGCCAATGCAGCCAACTTGGGAGTGAACCAGTGAATGGAAGATATTTCTCTTTCTCTCCCTCTTTCTCCTCCTCTCTCTTTTCCTCTCCCTCTCTCTGTAACTCTACCTTTCAAATACAATAATGGAAACTTTGAAAAAACAATTCAAGATTGAGGTTCACAGAAAAAAGCTAACCCAGACTCAGGATAATCAAGAGAATATACTAAATCATCCAAGGTAATGACCAATAAACTGTCATGGCGAGCTAAGACTCAGTTGATTCTAATAATATGCCAGAGCACCCTGTGAAGCACCAGAGGAAAACTGAGAGGTCTGGGTTCCAGTGATGGTGGGAATTTCCAGGGTTTCAACACTCCTGACTCAAAAGACTTAAGACCTACAAAGCAGTGGCCTCCATCTCTGGGGTTCTAGGAAGAAAAGAGGACTCTCTGGAATCTGTAAGACCCAAGAGAACTATCAGAACTCAATAAATTCTCAAGAAACTCAAATGGCATCAGAAGAAATCATTCAACTTTCTGTACAGCAGTCAAGTATCCCTGATTTGGTATGATATGGTGATCTTCTATTGTGAGAATTAAACTACGGATATGTCATACCACACAACTGGCATATGTGTTTGTGGGGAAAAGAAAAACTGGGAAGAAAATGGCTTAGAAAGGGTAAAAGAAAAAGAAAAATTTAATTGCACACAAGAAAAATAGGACATTAATGTAAGTAAATTGACAGCTAAGCTTCACAAACCAGTTACGTAAGTGAGATCCAGGTCAAATCCATCTCTGTTGTATCTCCTTTTGTTTCCTGAAACCTGAGAGTTCAAAACAGTCATTAACTTATTTGTAAAACACAAATCAACTTAGAGGTAGAGAACATTATGCAGGTATCTACAACCCTTGCCATTATGTCCCCAAACTCATGTTTTGCCCACTCACCAATCTTCTGGTCAGCTTTTCAAGTTGTCTTTTTTGGTAAGCCAGATGGAAAACTCTTACCAAAATTAAGAGGCGTAGAGGTCGAAGCAGAACAGCCAGCCTAACAAACATTTAAAAGATCAATGTTTTGTTTCAGAAACAGGATTTTATCAGGATGGACAAAGTCTGGAGCAGTGGTTCTTAACCAGGGGAACGTATGCCACCTACTCCTGGCCACCCACCTAGGGGAACCTCGCATTGGCTGGAGACATTTTGGATTGTCACAGCTGCTGGTATGGGGTGCTACTCACATCTAGTGGATAAAAGCCAGGATTGCTACCAAATACCATACAATGAATAAAATTGTCCTCTTCCCCATAACAAAGAATTATCTGACTTAAAATGCCCATAATGATAAGTTGAGAAATTCAGCCTAGAAAAATAGTAATAAGTTCTTAGAATTTGTTTATTCAACATTTACAGTTTAAGAAATATTCAAGTTTTCCCCATCAAAACAAACTTACTATTCAACAGTGTTATTCTCCTCAGTAACATAGGTTCACTACCACTGCTAATGAACGTCAGGCAGATAGCAGATTGACACCCTTCCCAAGTGCGCTAGCTGGGAACTGATCTTCTGGACTAGTACTTCTCTAACTTGGGCACACATAAATGCATCATCTGGAAGAGCTTGTTTAAAGATAGACTGCTTGGGTGCCAGAGCCACAGATTTAGTAGGTGTGGAATGGGGATCAAGGTGTTTTTCTCCTAGCATTTCTAGTAAGCCCTCAAGTAATGCTCAGGTTGCTTATAGAGGACCACATTCGCTCATGCTATTTTCTTCTATTAAATTCTATTTAAGCTGTAAAATGTTCATATGTTTCAAATATACAGATTTAGGAATATGGTGGCACTTTCCTCCCACCCCTCCCTCCACAGCTTGTTATTTTCAAACAACTCCAAAGCCTAACACATAACACAGTTAATTGGGTCTGAACTGAAGCCTTATCAAAGCTGGAGTATAGAAGAAAGCCAGCTATTTGACTAATGGATAAGCCTGGTGAGCTCCCGCCTACTATATGTGCATCCCAAATCATATTTGCTTCTTTTCCTCATTGCTCCAGTAAAAAAGAAAAATTCCTAATCCTGAACGGTTCTAACTTTGCCTCAACTTTCCTCATTTCTATGATAACTGTGCTGCAAAACCACCTCTGCATTGCTATCCATATCACTTCTGGGTTTTCTGTTTTGTTTGCTGTTGTTTAAGACTCATGATTAAAGTCATTTGAATTTTGCCTATGCTAAAATCAAAGGTTTGAAGTATGTGGAAATTTATCTAAGATTTCATTTTTAAGTAGCTTATTTAGTACAGAATCAGAATATTCCAAGTTAAAAAGACTATATGGAATAAATGCTACAGAAAATACAAAAAAATTTAAAAACTGAGAGATATATGTTTCATACCTTGGTATGTCTTTCAGAATTCTTAGGTCAAAAAAGAAGTAAATGGTATCAATCACGAGAGTTATTGCAATAATGACAGTATCTAAGGTGTTAAATAGATCAGAAAAATATTGCTTCCTCCTGCAATATAAAAAAATAGTTTGTCCCTCACAAGGGAAGATAGGAATATATTTAAAGTGCATATTATTTGACTCATTCCAATTAAGCAATCTACTTTCAATAATTATTTAAAATGTAAGTTCTAGTTTCAATTTCGATAAAAATGAAATGTGAATGGCAATTTTACATACAGAAAATTTATATTCATTATGAGATTTGTATATATAACTAAAGCTTTAATATGGCAGTTTCAGTGTAGTAACAGATGGAGGAGAACCACAGAATAAGAGGCAAGCATTGATTTCATGTAGGTGACAGAAGAAATGTGGGGTGTTGGGCAATGGAAGGTGAATATTTCACAGCATTAGAGCACCTGGAGCTGTGAGGAGTTATAACAGAGAAGCTTATGAGAGAAAGAAGCATCACTATTTAGACCAGCAAACTCATGGTCTGGCTCTGAACCGACACTGGAATACCTGCAGGCTTGTGTAGCCTCCTTTAGGCAAAGATGAACTCCATCCACCACAACTTCTTTCTCAAAGTGGCTCCTTCAGACATGGTCACTTGTTCTCCAGGGAATGCTTCTTCTGAGTCAAGGAGGCCCCTTTCAGGGACTGAGAAACCTGACTTTGGGCAACTATGCTTAGTTCAATGGCATGAGGATGGGGAGTCAACAGAGAGGAGACATACTGCCTTCTGAGATCCTCTGGATGAAAGGAGGCTGGAGAACTTAGTCCTTGACTCCCCTATTGGTCATGTCCAAGGCTTGCCTCATACCACACACTTTCTCAGAAAGCTGGCAGAGAAAAAGTGACCGCTGCTTCACTGCCCTCTAATGGGAAGAGCATGCTTCATGTCTCCGCTTCACCTCACTAAAATTATTTTTTTAGAGATTATTTACATGAAGGGCAGATATATATATATATATATATATATATATAGAGAGAGAGAGAGAGAGAGAGAGAGAGAATCTGCTGATTCACTCCCCAAATGGCCCAACCTGCTACGGCTCTGACAGGCCAGAGCCAGGAGCTTCATTCAGGTCTCCCTCATGAGTGCAGTGGCCTACGGACTTGGGCCATCTTCCACTGCTGTCCCAGGTGCATTAGCATGGAACTGTATTGGAAGTAGAGCAGCAGGAACTCTAACTGCTTGCCATATGGGATGCTGGTACTGCACTTGGCAGCTTAACCCACTGCACCACAGTACCGACTCCAAAAATTTCATTCTGAGATAAGACACAGAGTTATTTATTATTTATTATATAGTACTTAGTATACTGTTAAATGTCGATTATAATTCAATTATTTTTTAAAAATATTCATTTTTTTGAATGGCAGAATGACAAAGACACAGTGACAGAGAAACAGGGACATTAACAGAGAGACAGAGAGAGAATGTCTCATCTTCTGGTTCACTCCCCAAATGACGGCAATGGCTAGGGGTGGGCCAGGCCAAAGACAGTAGCCAGGAACTCTATCCAAGTCTTTCATGTAAGGGCAGGGTCCAAATACTTGGGCCATCTTCCACTGCTTTCATAGAAGTATAAGCCGAGAGCTGGATAAGAAGTGGAACAGCTGGGACTTGAACTGTTGCTCTGAAATGGGATGCTGGCATTGTAATGTGGCAATCTAGCTCACTCAGTCACAGTGCCAGCAACATGAGTCAACTCTTTTTTTTACATTTATTCATTTATTTTAAAAGCAGGGTTACAGAGAAGCAGAGAGAGAGAGGGAGAGAGAGAGAGAGAGAGAGAGGGAGAGAGGTCTTCTATCCACTGGCTCACTTCCCAGTTGGCCACAATAGCCAGAGCTACGCCAATCTGAAGTCAGAGGTCAGGAGCTTCTTGTTGGTCTCCAACACAGGTCTTCCACTGTTTGCCCAGGCCATAGCAGAGAGCTGGATCGGAAGTGGAGTAGCCAGGACAAGAACCGGTACCCATATGGGATCAGCACTGAAGGAGGCAGATTTACCCACTACACCACAGTGCTGGTCCCATGACTCAACTCTTAATAAAAGTATCAATATTTGTACTCATATATGTATTCTTATTTCTTTTTGAATATTTTGTTATTTTAATTGTACATATTTATATTTACTTTGATAAGTTGATACATGTTTTTAATGTGTGATTATAAAATCAGCTTAGGTAGAATTTTACCTCCTTAAACATCTTTTCCAAATCTTTATTATTATCATTATTATTATTTATTTGACAGATAGAGTTAGACAGTGAGAGACAGAGAGACAGAGAGAAAGGTCTTCCTTCCATTGGTTCACCCCCCAAGTGGCCGCTACTGCTGGAGCTACAATAATCTGAAGCCAGGAGCCATGTATTTCTTCCTGGTCTTCCATGTGGGTGCAGGTGCAGAAGCACTCTCTCTCTCCCTCTTTCTCTCTCTCCCTCTCTCTCCCTCTCTCTCTTGCTCTCTCTCTCTCTTCACTGCCTCTCCTTCTCTCTCTGTTTAACTCTGAATTTCAAATAAATAAATAAATCTTTAAAGAAAGAAATTGATAGGGGGGCCGGTGCCACGGCTCAATAGGCTAATCCTCTACCTTGCGGTGCCGGCACACCGGGTTCTAGTTCCGGTCGGGGCACCGGATTCTGTCCCGGTTGCCCCTCTTCCAGGCCAGCTCTCTGCTGTGGCCAGGGAGTGCAGTGGAGGATGGCCCAAGTGCTTGGGCCCTGCACTCCATGGGAGACCAGGATAAGTACCTGGCTCCTGCCATCGGATCAGCGCGGTGCGCCGGCCGCGGAGGCCATTGGAGGGTGAACCAACAGCAAAAGGAAGACCTTTCTCTCTGCCTCTCTCTCACTGTCCACTCTGCCTGTCAAAACAAGAAAGAAAGAAAGAAAGAAAGAAAGAAAGAAAGAAAGAAAGAAAGAAAGAAGGAAGGAAGGAAGGAAGGAAGGAAGGAAGGAAGGAAGGAAGGAAGGAAGGAAAGAAAGAAAGAAAGAAAGAAAGAAAGAAAGAAAGAAAGAAAGAAAGAAAGAAAGAAAGAAAGAAAGAAAGAAATTGATAGGATATCATTCTTTCTTATGGCTGAATAATTTGCCATTGTGTATATATGTCACATTTTCTTTTTTTATGCATACATTTATGGGCACCTAGGTTGATTTCACATCTTGGTATTGTGAATAATGCAGCAATAAACATGAGATTGCAGGTGTTTTTATGACATGCTGAATTACTTTTCTTTGAATTTGTGAAGTGAGATAACTGGATCATATGGTGTGGTACATATATTATTTTAAATATCTATTTATTCACTTATTTATTTTAAAGACAGAAATAGAGAGAGGGAGAGGGAGAGATCTCCCATCTGCTGATTCACTCACTCCCAAAATGCCTACAACAACTGGGATTGGGCCAGCTCAATGCTAGGAGTCAGGAATTCAATCCAGGTCTCTTCTGTGGATGGCAGGGACTCACGTGCTTGAGTAATCACTTACTTCCTCCCAGGAAGCACATTAGTGGGAAGCTGGTTTGAAGTGTGGAGCTGGGACTTGAACACAGGCACTCTGGTGTGGATGTAGGTGTGTGAAGCAGTGGCTTAACCCACTGTGCCAGGACTTGCCCCCAGGTATATCTGTTTTATTTTCTTGAGGAGCCTCCACACCTGCTGTACTAATTTACATTCCCTTCAACAGGGTATATGAATTGCTTTTTCCCACATCCTGACCAGCCTTTATGGGTTTTTTGTCTTTTTGGTAATAGCCTTTCTAACTGGGATGAGATAATATCTCATAGTTTTAATTTGTATTAACTGATGAGATTGAGAAATTTTTCATAAATTTAGCCATTTGAATTTCTTCTTTTGAGAAATGTCTAAATGTATCATTTTCACATTTTAAAATTAGATTTTTTGAGGCCAGCATTGTGGCATAATGGGTTAAACCACTGCCTACAATGCTGGCATCCCATATGGTCACCAGTTCGCATTTGGGCTGCTCCACTTCCAATCTAGCTCCCTGTTAATGTGAAGTGGAGAATGATCCAACTGCTTTGGCCCCTGAACCCATGTGGGAGACAGATCAAGCTCCTGGCTCCTGGCTTTGGCTTGGTCCAGACTTGGCCATTATGGCCACTTGAGGAATGAACCAGTAAATGGAAGATCTCTCTCTCACACTCTCTCTCTCTCTCTCTGACTCTCACTTTATCTCTCCACAACTCTTTCAAACATATAAATTTTTTTGGAAATGTGAATTTTTCTATAGACATCTTTTAGTTCTTTACATATTCTGTATATGAATCCTCTGTCAGATATATAGTTTACGAATATTTCTCCTATTTTGTAGTTTGTCTATTCACTGTGTTTATTGTTTCTTTGGCCATGCAGATGCCTTTTAGTTCAATGAAATCCCATTTGTCTATTTTTGCTTTTTGTTCATTGTACTTTTGTGGTCTTATCCAAAAACCCATTGCTTATATTGATGCCTTTATGTGTTTCTCCTATGTTTTCTTCTAGATGTTTCACAGTATCAGGCCTTATATTTAGGTTGATCTATATTGAGTTGATATATGTATAGGGTGAGAGGTAGGGAAGGGTGATGTTTTAATCTTCTGTCTATGGATATTCAGCTTTCCCACCATCATTATAGAGGACATTGTCCTTTTTCCATGGTATATTTTTCGTGACTAAGTTGAGAATCTGTTGGTTATGGATGTGTGGATTTATTTCTGGGATCTCTACTCTGTTTCATTGTTCTATGTGTCCTTATGCCAATACCATGATATTTTGGTTACTATCACTTGATAACATGTTTGTGTTGCTTCAAGCTTCGTTCTTTTTGTTCAGGATTACTTTGGCTATTTGGGGTCTTTCGTGCTTTTGTGTGAATTTTAGGATTTTTTTCTAGTTATGTAAAGAATAATTGTATTGAATCTGTAAATTGCATTGAGTAATGTGGACATTTTAACAATCCTAATTCTTCCAATCCACAAACATGGGACCTCATTCCATCTGTATGTGTATGTATTCTTCAATTTCTTTTATCAATGTTTTGTGATTTTCATTGTAGAGGTTTTTCTAATCTTTGTTTAAATTTATTCCATGATGCTTTTTAAAAATTGGATATTGTGAATGAGACTGCTTTTATGATTTCCTTCTCAGCAAGATCCTTACAGGTATGTAACAAGGCTGCCAGTGCCATTGTGGTGCAGCAGGTTAAGCCACCACTTGGGACACCCACATTCCATATTGGAGTGCCTGGTTTGAATCCCAGCTACTCTGCTTCTGATGCAGCTTCCTAATAATGTGTCTGGGAAGGCAGCAGATGATAGCTCAAATACTTAGGCCCCTATCACCCATGTGGGAGACCAAGATGGAGTTCCTGGATTCTGGCTTCAGCCTGGCCTAGACCTGGCCTAGACCTGGCCTAGACATGGCCTAGACATGGCTGTTGGGGTAGTGAACCAGCAGGTGGAAGATCTTTCTCTCTGTCTCTGCTTTTTGCTCTTTCACTCTGCTTTTTAGATAAATAAAACTTTTTAAATGCTATTCATTTTTCTAGGTTGATTTGGTGTACTCCAACATTACTGAATTTATTATTTCTTTTTTTAAAAAGATTTATTTATTTATTTGAAAGTTAGAGTTACACAGAGAGAGAAGGAGGGACAGAGAGAGAGAGAGAGAGGTCTTCCATCTGCTGGTTTACTTCCCAATTGGCCGTGACAGCTAGAGCTATGCCAATCCAAAGCCAAGATCCAGGAGCTTCTTCCAGGTCTCTACATGGGTGCAGGGGCCCAAGGACTTGGGCCATCTACTACTGCTTTCCCAGGCCATAGCAGAGAGCTGGATCAGAAATGAAGCAGCCAGAACTCAAACCAGCACCCATATGGGATGCCAGCATTGCAAGCGGTGGTTTTAACCACTATGCCACAGCGCCAGCCCCATCTGTTTATTATTTCTAACATTCTTTTGGTGGGATATTTAGGTGTTTCTGTACATTGAATTATATCATCTATAAATATGTATAATTTGACTTCCCCTTCCTATATGCCTTTTTTTTTTTTTGACAGGCAGAGTGGACAGTGAGAGAGAGACAGAGAGAAAGGTCTTCCTTTGCCATTGGTTCACCCTCCAATGGCCACCGCGGCTGGCACGCTGCGACCGGTGCACCGCACTGATCCAATGGCAGGAGCCAGGTACGTCTCCCATGGGGTGCAGGGCCCAAGCACTTGGGCCATCCTCCACTGCACTCCCGGGCCACAGCAGAGAGCTGGCCTGGAAGAGGGGCAACCAGGACAGAATCTGGCGCCCCAACCGGGACTAGAACCCGGTGTGCCGGCGCCGCAAGGCGGAGGATTAGCCTAGTGAGCCGCGGCACCGGCTCCCTATATGCCTTTTAGTTTTTTCTCTTGCCTAATAAATCTGGCCAAAGCTTCCAGTGTGGTAGTGAATATAAGTACTGAGAGAGGACATTACATTGTGTCATTCTGGATCTTAGAGGAATGGCTTTCAGCTTTTCCCCATTCAGTGCAATATTGGCTATCAGTTTTTCATCTATAGCCTTTATTACTGAGGTACATTCTTCATATACCTAATTTGTTCAGAGTTTTCATTATGAATTGGTTGGATTTTACTGAGTGTTTTTTCTGTATCTATTAAGATCATCAGGATTTTATCCATTACTTTGATGTGGTATATAATTGATTGACGTTGTTTCCATCATCCTTGCATCCCCAGGATAAATCCCATTTGATCATGATGAATGATCCTTTTGATGTGCTGCTGGATTCAACTTATTCATATTTTGTTGGGAATTTTTGTTATCTATATTCAGCACATGTTCCCCCTGTTAATGTGCATATTGACACATCAGCTGCCCGGTCCTATTTTGCATTCTCTTTAAGCTTTATCTGCCATAGAAGCTTCTAGAATGCACTGTTGGAGAATATATATTATTAACATGCAATCAATGAAAAACTGGGATTAGAATTATTATTTCTGTATGGGCTGTGCCTTCCAGGAGAATGATTCTGATAAAGAGGGACAAATTTGTTTGGACTAACCTACTAATTATTTTGGGATATGTCTTACGATAATATAAAATTATTTTGTGTGCTAAGAAAAAAAGGAATCAAACTTACCCCTCAACATATATTCTGAGTAGAACATCAAAGAGAAAAAAGAATGCAATAGCCAAAGAAGTTGAACGAAATTCCAAAACCATTGTGTTATCATTGAAAAGTACATCTGACACAATGAGAAATATGTCCACAAATATGAGTAGAATTCCAAATATTCTATAATAAACAAAATGTAAATAATGATTATGCAGATAAAGATATTTTTGTTCTACAGTTAGACTATATTTAGTTTAACAATATGTAATTATTTAGGATTAAGCTGTCAGATTAAAAGGAGGACTATGCTGCCTCAGAATCTCAAAAATATTACTCGGTTTTCACCCAACCAAAGCAGTAGCTGGTGAATAAAATTCTCACCAGCCCATTTTACAACATGTTATTTTGTCTTTTTATAGGATGCATATCAGACTAACTCCTCAAGACACAGCAGGAAAACAATATTAGAATTATATGTCTCTGTTTGTAAATTATGCTTGTAATTTGAGAATTTCATAAGGAGTAGCTATGAAGTTCCCATAAAATTTAAACCTTATTAATCTGGAGAATATTTAAGAATTTGGTAATAAAAACTAATTTCTGGGCATACTTAACATTAATGTCTTCAAAGATGAACTTTGACTAGTAAGATTATTTTATCAGTATTTTTTTCAACAAGTACATGATTACATATTCATGGGTACTTCTGACCCAGTAATTCTCACATAAGAAATAATTCAATTCTATCAGTATTTTGATTGTTGAACTTTAAAGTGCCTCCTATGTCTTTTTCTTATAAATTCTAAACACATTCTTTAGAAATTGATTATGTTTTAGTAGTATGTGAAGTTGAATTAATCTTCAATGTACTTTGTGATAATTCCAACTTAAATGAGAATATTAATTTAAAAGGAATTATATTGTATTAATCTGTATGAAGTCTTCCTCTCCTCTTTGTACAGAAGAGGAACTAGTAAAATGGTTCCAAAATTAAAAAGTAATTCTAGTGTGTATGGTATTTAACAAAATGCTCTATGGAATTTTATCTTGTATGCTTCATTATTTTCACTTTTACAGAAAGAAAAACTTACCAGTATATTACTGTTAGATTTAGGCAAATACTAGTTCTTTGCAAGTCCTGATGTCTAGCTTAAGCCAGAATTCCAAGACAAATTAGATTGCATAAAAGCAAAGCACATGGTATATTTAACAACATTTTTTTAAAAAAACACATATAGTTTATGAGTGCTTTAATGCGGCAATAGCATAGTTATTTAACAACTTATTAATGGTAAAATATTTTTGTTTTGTTTACATATAATTTTCCATTAGAATAATGATATTAAATGTCATACATATTTAATTACATTCTTTTTAAAAGTATCACCTGAATGCAAAGGATGATACAATTAAGCGAGCAATGTTCTTTATCCTGCTGCTGCAAAAAAGAAGGAAATACACAATCAATCACAGATTTCCATTAAAATACATTATGATTTTAATTCAGGAAGGCACTTCGAACAATTTTACAAGAAAAATTTTCAGAAGTTGTAAAACAAAGTCCATTTTGCTAATAACTGAAATGTGTTTAGCTTTCTGCAGCATCAGGTTTTGTGTGTGAGTAGAACACCAAGCTTTGGATATTTAGTAACATTGCCCTTAGGTATAAAGCCCTGACTCTAACTAAATGGTAATATTAAATGTGGGGACATCAACTAATGCACATAGTATGGACAAGAAAAGAGTGGTAAGATAGAACTATTTTCTTACATCAACTCTTCCATGAATGAGCTAGGGCATTGTGGGCAGGTCACCAGATTCAGGATAGACCTCAGGATCCACAGCAGTAAGAGATTTCAGGGATGGGCATCAGGAATAAATGGTATTCTTATCCCATAATGTTCATTTGTTGCTACTGGATTTCCAGTGAACAGATAATCATTAATGAGAGCTACAGTTGGAGTTGCAAATGTACTTTGGAGGTAAGGAAGTTAGGCACGTATTTCCAAGGAAAAATGTCCTAAAGACTGAGCACCTTCCATTCATGACAGGAACAAAAGCCTGGTTGATGTAGTCTCTAGTGATGCTTCATTTTACCACATGGCTACAGACAAGGTAACTACTGGGGACCGATTTCCTACCCTGCTGAAACCTCCAATGCAAGACTCAAATTCCATCCCAAGTGGAATCAATCACAACACAGCTCTGACAGCCTGTGCCCAAAACTGGAGAATGGAGACAACAGATACCGAGTAGACCTTAGGACATGGATGAATGTTGTTAGGGTAACCTTAATTATAAGAAAGCTCCAATACTTTTAATATCCCCTTAATCTACCTGCACCCACCTTTTCCACTCAGGCTTAAAAAGCTAAGACTTAGGTAGATGGGCAACTGAATGATTAAAGAAGTAAAATTTACCTTGAGGTAGGCATCCTCTTATTACAAGCCCTTTCTGACTCCTGCAGTGCACTGGATCTCCAGGAAGCAAAGAATTGTTACAACCCTGAAATTGCTTAACAGTGTGGCCACAGAGAACCATGCTTGACAGAAACATGGAGGCACAAAGGAGTAGCTTGGAATGACACTAGCCTCTCTATTCTTTTTCTGCATCTTTTCAAAACTATCCAGAGTAAATATACAATTCAGACTATTTTGTTCTTATCAAAATATGCAATTTAAGTGCAGCTTCAAACAGTGTTGGAGGGAATGCAAATCGGATGCAAAATATGATGAATATTCCTCAAGAAACTAAAAATAGACCTGCCATATGATCTTGCTATCACACCCCTGGGAATATATGCAAGGCAAATGAAATCAGTATATGAAAGAGGTAGCTGGACTCCCATGTTTATAGCAGCTCAATAATTGACAATAGCAAAAACATGGAAGCAACTCAGATATCCATCAAATGGTGACAGATAATGAAACTGTGATGCCATTGTCTTTTAGTAAAATGTTCAGAAAAAGAAAATGTGGGCCGGCACCGTGGTTCACTAGGCAAATCTTCTGCCTTGTGGCGCCGGCACACCGGGTTCTAGTCCCGGTCAGGGCACCGGATTCTGTCCCTGTTGCCCCTCTTCCAGGCCAGCTCTCTGCTGTGGCCCGGGAGTGCAGTGGAGGATGGCCCAAGTGCTTGGGCCCTGCACTCCATGGGAGACCAGGATAAGCACCTGGCTCCTGCCATTGGATCAGCGCGGTGCGCTGGCTGCAGCGCGCCGCCGGCCATTGGAGGGTGAACCAACGGCAAAAGAAAGACCTTTCTCTCTGTCTCTCTCTCTCTCACTGTCCACTCTGCCTGTCAAAAAAAAAAAAAAAAAGAAAGAAAAAAAAAAGAAAAAGAAAATGTGGCATATATGCCTAATGGAGTATCACACAGTCATAACAAAGAATGAAATCCTGACATTTGGAACAAGTGGATAGGACTGGAGATCATTAGATTATGTGAAATAAAGCAGACCAAGAAAAACAAATATCACATATTTTCTGTTGTTTGTGGAAGTTAATATACAGGGAGAGTATAAAAATTGTATGGCTGTCATCATTTGGCATATAGTTATTAAATATTGCTTCTCTCATTCATACCATGTACATGACACTATCTCCTTCTTTCTTCACATTTTGATCATGATCATAAATACCTCACTTTGTCATATTAATCTGTTTTCAAGAAAAAATAGTAGGAGCTGGGCTTTGGCACAGCAGGTTAAAGCCCCTGCCTGTAGCACCAGGATCCCATATGGGGGCCAGTTAAAGGCCTGGCTGCTTGAATTCCGATCTGGCTCACTGCCAATGTGCCTAGGATAGCAGTTGAGGATGCCTGCAACCACCTGGAAAACCCAGAGGAAGCTCCGGGCTCCTAGCTTCAGATCTCCTCAATGCTGGCCGATGTGATCATTTGGGAAGTGAACTAGTGAATGAAAGGCCTCTCTCTCTGTTTCTACCTCTCTCTGTGACTCTGTCTCTGAAAGAAATAAAATAAAACTTTTAAAAGAAGAACAAATAGTATATATGTATGTGTATATAATCTCCACATATGAAGTGAATGTGGCAAAATGTTAACAATTAATAAATTTTCAAGCTGAAAAAATAATAAACTTATAAAATAGAAAGGTACCTACAGATAAAAGGAGACTTTAGAAAACAATGTCGGCCGGCGCCGCGGCTCACTAGGCTAATCCTCCGCCTAGCGGCGCTGGCACACCAGGTTCTAGTCCCGGTCGGGGCCCCGGATTCTGTCCCTGTTGCCCCTCTTCCAGGCCAGCTCTCTGCTGTGGCCAGGGAGTGCAGTGGAGGATGGCCCAGGTGCTTGGGCCCTGCACCCGATGGGAGACCAGGAAAAGCACCTGGCTCCTGGCTCCTGCCACCGGATCAGCGCGGTGCGCCGGCCGCAGCACGCTGGCTGCGGCGGCCATTGGAGGTTGAACCAACGGCAAAGGAAGACCTTTCTCTCTGTCTCTCTCTCTCACTGTCCACTCTGCCTGTCAAAAAAAAAAAAAACTATGTCAAAGACATACTGTATTGTCACTGATGCTGCTAATCAGAACTTCTCAAATCTCCATCTCTCTGTGTATGTCTGTGTGTGAGTGTGTGTGTGTGTCTATTTACATGTGTGTTGGTTTACATATACAAATAAGGATTCATTTATAGAGAGCTCACGTTTCATCGATGCCTTCATCAACAGATATTGCTGTTGACTCACTGAAGGTGGTGCTGGAGGATTAAAAATGTGTATATCAGATACAACATAATTTCCTAGATTTTATCTTAGTTCAAGTATTTATAATTACTCATTAACTTATAAACTGGTTTATCTTTAAAAAAACAATTTAAAAAGTTAAACTGTAGACATGTCAAAAAGTTAACAACTACAGATTTAAGTATAGTTGTTTACAGTTGAACCTAACCACAATTTGTAACAGTATTTATTTCAAAATTCACCCTGAGTTTGCAGGTACCTATTTCTCTTGCTCCATCCAATTTCATGATTCTCAAGTACAGTCACCATCTCAATCTCCATGATCATAACATCTCTACAGCCCCTCAGGTAAGGTCAAGCAGACCTGAAGTGGCAGCTCCTTTTAACGTGATGGTGTGTTTGTGGGTAGGCACCAGCCTCACATGGTGGCACAGCTCTGGAGAGTGAAGGATACATCCAGGATGCATTAGCTTTATTCTTTTCTGCTGAGGGCACCTCAGCTGCTGTCATTGCCACTTCCTTGTTCCATCCCGATGGCTTTCTCTGCAGCCTTGGCCTGCTCTAGTAAAGTGTCATACTTTCTGATACTTTCCTAAAGGTTTTGGCTGCTACAAACTAAGGGTGAAGTAAGCAGTAACAAGAGAAGTAGGTGAAGTAAGAAGCAAGAACAAGAGAAGTAGGTGAAGTAAGAAGCAAGAAGACTCCCTTCTCAAACTATCATTATTGTTTTTATATGAAGATTAAAAACAAAGAGTATTACATACTGAAGAAAAGAACATACATACATACATACATACATGAAAAGTATATTAGGAATGGCATGGAAGGAACTCTGTATTCCCATGGATGCTCCTGACAGTGACTATCCCAAATTCTCTCTCTCTCTCTCTCTCTCTCTCTCTCTCTCTCACACACACACACACACACACCAGTTCACTTTGTGGGGAGCAACTGGGAGCAACTCGGACTAGACTAAGTTACTGGAATTAAGACTTATTCTATGCATCTGCTCTCCCACAATATGGTGCTGGGAGAGGAGTAAACTTCTACACAGCTGCCTCTCGCCAATTTGATTGACTGAGCTGCAGGAGCTGATCCTGCTCCTGATTGGAGGAGAGCAGTGTACTCGGCGTGTGGGTAGCAGAGTTGGGATTGGTGGAAGAGGACTATAAAGGAGGAGAGAGACAACATGCACCAGGAACATCTAGAGGAACATCTATCTGAAGGAACATCTGAGGGAACATCTGAGCAGCCCCCGAGAGAGCTGGCCGGCGGTGTGCCGCTCCCCCGCGGAAGTGGGGAAAGTGGCTAGGGGGAACTGCCCTTCCACGGAGGTGGAAGGGACGGTAGCCAACCCGGGAAGAACCAGCAGCAAACCCGGGGAGGGCCGAGAAGACAAAAGAACAGCTCAGGATCCTGTGTCGTTCCTCCGCGAAGACGGGGAGCGACACACTTATATTTTATTACCTTGTATTGGTGCATTCACTTGGGGATGTTTTCAAGTCTGACTGGACAGTACTAGAGGATTAAAAAGGTACATAGTAAGATGCCATGTGACTTGCATAATTTGCTGTTTTACTTCAAAATGGTTACAATAACTCTTCAACTTATAAACTGGCTGACCCTTAAAAACTTCATATATAATTTTGGAATAGAATATACCATGTTCCTTAAAAATGATAATTTATATCACTGTATTAAGTACTTTAGTCCTGTCAAAAATGTAATGGTTCAGTATTAAAGTGCAGTTTCTTACTACTGAATCTGAAGCAATGTGTAAAAACCTTCTGTGATGGAATTTATTTGAAATTCAACTTTAGGATGCTTATTGCACCTAAAGCCCTGCTTCCTAAGCCCCTCCTTCACTTTCTTTAATTCATCAGGGTGATCTTGCTTCCCTTTAGACAGGGTCTAGTAGCTGGTAGCATGAGTCAGGGTTCCCTCCAATATGCTGTTATTTTTAGCCTCAGGGTACCTGCCTTACTAGGATGAGGGACACATCCAGGCACCATTACCACCTCCCCTTTCTGCTGAAGATTTATCTGCTCCCTCCCCATTTCTCCAAATATGACCTTTTCCTACTTTCAGCCAGTCCAATAAGGTCTCATACAGAGGATTCTGAAGATATCCTGATAGTTTGGCCAGTGATGCCCAGGGTATGAATAACATGGGGAAGAGGAAGCATTCAACTTGTAACATTTTTCTCTCTTATCCAATCCACCCCAAAAGAAAGGTGCCTACATAGGCTCCTTTTAATTTGGGATTTGGTTTGCTCTTATTTTTATAAGTCCTTAAGATTTCACATTAGATTCTTTATTTGATATCCTTCTTTTTTGAAATATAAGCATTTAAGCACTGATGCCAGATGAAAAGATGGTAGACATGCAACCAGCCATAACATGTTTTCAGAGCACTCAAGAGGTGACTTTTCCAGGGCTGTTAGCTTTTTGTTCCTCTTTTTTGCTTAAAGTTCCTTTGCTCCCTCTTCACTACTCTTTGTTCCAAATAATACTGAGTGCCCCAACCCCCTATGCTTGGCCCACTTTACTAAAATCTCATACACAAAACATTTGAGTTTCCTAAGTGTTTTCCTGTAACTAATGGTGATAATACACTAACAGGAAGAAGCATCTTCCATGATCTATTTTTCTTTTATCCAGTACAATCTTTGAAAGATGGAAATTTACCTACAGATGGTCTAGTGTGAAGGTCTCACTCTCCATTGCTGTGGCTTCTCCTGACTGTGAAGTTCCTATATCTCTTTTTTTAAAGATTTATTTATTTATTTGAAAGTCACAGTTACACAGAGAGAGGAGAGGCAGAAAGAGAAAGGTCCTCCATCCAATGGTTCACTCCCCAGATGGCTGCAACGGCCAGAGCTGTGCAAATCAGAAGCCAGGAGCCAGGAGCCTCTTCCTGGTCTCTCACTTGGGTGCAGGGGCCCAAAGACTCAGGCAACCCTCTACTGCTATCCCAGGCCATAGCAGAGAGCTGGACAGGAAGTGGAGCAGCTGGGTCTCGAACTGGCACCCATATGGGATGCCAGTGCTCAGGCCAGGACGTTAACCCACTGCACTGCAGTACCATCCCCAGTTCCTATATCTCAATCTCCACCTATGTGTGTGTATGTGTGAGTCCATAATCAATGGATGTGTGTGTGTGTGTGTGTGTGTGTGAGATAGAGAGAGTGTGTATGTATGTAGAAGTTATATATCTTATCCATCTATTTGTATTTATTTTTTTCTCAGAAACCTTTTATTTAAGAAATACTAACCATATATTTCATAATTACAGCTTCATAGATAAGGTAATTCTTCCCACTGTACCCACCCTCCTACCCAGTCTCCCACCCCTCTTTCTCCTCCCTCTCTTATTTTTTTAACTAAAATGTATTCAATTAGCTTTACACACATATGATTAACTCTATGTTAAGAGTTCAAAAAATAGTTGAAAAAACCCGTTCCTTCTGTAATTATTTGTTAATGTATCTTTATGTATTCATTTATGTCTCACATTTCATTGATAACTTCACCAAAAGGTGCTGGTCCATGTGAAGGAGAGCTAAAGAATTTAAAATACATATAATCAGATGCCACTTAACTTCCTAGGCTTAACTTTTTGGCTCAAATTAGATATAATTTATATACAATTCATAATCCTTCTGCTTATTGCAGGACAAGAGTCAATATACAGAATCAAACTAAATATCTATCAATAAATGAATAAAGTAAATGTGGTATATCGATATATACACAAAAGATGGCTACTTAGCAATTAAAAAGATAAATCTTGTCATTTGCAATGACATTAATGGAACTAGAAATATATTAAATGAAAAAGCTGGTCCATAAAGACAAATACAGTAAAACCTCATTAATACATAGAATCTAAAGACGTCTAGTTCATAGAGGTAAAGAGTAGAATAGTGCTTATCTGAGAACTGAGAAGGTAGGTGGGAATGGGGAAGAGCATTTCAGCAAGTTAAAAGTTACAGTCAGAGGGTGTGGTATTATGGCACAGTGAGGTTAAGCCACTGCTTGTGACACCCACGTGGCATATTGGAGCACAGTTGAGTCCAGCTTCCTGCTAATGTGCATATGAAAGCAACGTAAGATGACTGAAGTGTTTGGGCTCCTGCCAACTATGTAGGAGTGAAAGGGTTCCTGGTTTTTTACCTCAACCTGGCCCAGACCTGGCTTTTGTGGACGTTTGGAGAGTGAACATGGATGGAAGATTTTCTATCTCTCTCTCTCTCTTTCTCTCTCTGTCTCTCTCATGCTCTTTCATATGAATAAATAAATCATTTTTTAAAAAGGTTACAATCAGCAGTAATAAGTATTTTGGTTTTTTTTTTTTTTGACAGGCAAAGTTAGTGAGAGAGAAAGACAGAGAGAAAGGTCTTCCTTCCATTGGTCACCCCCTAAATGGCCGCCACAGCCAGTGCACTGCGCCAATCTGAAGCCAGGAGGCAGATGCTTCCTCCTGGTCTCCCATGCGGATGCAAGGCCCAAGCACTTGGGCCATCCTCCACTGCCTTCCTGGGCCTCAGCAGAGAGCTAGACTGGAAGAGGAGCAACTGGGACAGAACCAGCACCCCAACTAGGGCTAGAACCCAGGAATAAGCTTTAATATTCTATTGCAAGTAGGCTTATTACTGTCAATGATAATACATCATATATTTCAAGATAGTTAGAGGAGAGAACTTTAAATGGTTCAGCATAAGGAAATAATGCGTATATTAATGAATGTTATTGGCTCTGATGTGCTGATTATATGAAATATAATGCATTGAAGCATCGTATTGTACCCTGTGAATCTATACAATTTAAAAATGTGTTAAAGGCCTTCGTTGTGGCATAATATGTTCAGCCATCATCTGCAACACTAGCAACACATACAAGTACTGGTTCTCACTCTCTCTCTGTAATTCTTTTCAACTAACTAAATAAATTTTTTAATTTAAAAATATAAAAATATATAAGCATTTAAAATGCATTTGTATTTCTGAGGGAGGGAAGGAGAAAAAGAGAGAGAGAGAGAGAGAGATCTTTCATTTGCTTGTTTAATCCTCACATGTTTGCAACAGCCAAGGTTGGGACCCGCTAAACCCAGAAGCTCAGAACTTATTCTAGTTCTCTCACATGGGCTGCAGGGACTTAAATACTTGAGCCATCACCTGCTGCCACTCAGGGTGTACATTAGCAGGAAGCTAGAATTGGGAGCAGAGCAAGGACTGAAGCCCAAGCACCTTGATTTGGGATGCAAGCATCTCAATTAGCATCCTAACTGCTCCACCAATTGTCAGTCTCTGTGCATTAAAAAAATACTCTACTTGTCATAGAAGCTCCTGAAAGTGAGACTCGGAAATCTCAGTCTCCCTGTGTCATTGCCTTATGTTTTTTAGTGTGTGAGTATATGTGCATGTGTCTTTGTGTATATAGATAAATACATCTACTCACATTTCATTGGTTACTCTGTCATGGGTTACTTTTGTTGCTTCACTCAGATTTGGGATAAAGGATTAAAATGGTACATGTTTCTTTTTGGGTCTATGAGATTTGATCTAATGTATCTTTAAATATTCATGTGCATATCACCAATTTGGATTGGCATGTCAGTTCTAAAATTAGATTGAGTTTTTATAGAACAGTACTGAATATCCTAGATTTGTGAAATAGTAATACATCCAGACTAAGTAACTAGACCTTTTACATTTTTTAAAATTTATTTTCATTTCATTTGAAAGGCAGAGAGAATGTGAACTTCCATCCACTGGTTCACTTGCCCAAAAGGCCACAATAGCCAGAGCTGGACCAGGCTGAAGCCAGGAGCCTGAAAGTCCATCTGGATTTCTCATGTGGGTTCCAGGGACTCAAGTATTTGAGCCATCACCTGCCACCTCTCAGGATGCAGATTTTCAGGAAGCTGGATTGGAAACAGAGGGTCTTTGACTCTAACTAGGCACTCCAATATGCAATGTGAGCTCCCCACTATGAGATGAGAGTGTCTCAATTGATTACTTAGCTGTGACAAATGCCCACCTCATGTAAGTAGGTCTTCATGCTAAAATATAATCCTCATTTGCCATGAAACCTACTTGAAGTTCAATTTCTGTTTTTAGGTCCCTATACTTTTGCTTCCTCAAAATTCTTGATTCTCCATTCCCTCCATTACATCTTTAATTTCACCTATCATGGTTGTATTTCTTGCCCAACGGATAGGTTTGAGAAGCTGCAGCCCTGAAGCAGGGACTCTATCCAGTGTGAGGATGTGTGTGGGTTTGGAGCATCAGCTTTGTATGGAGGCAGAGCTGTAGAGGAGGAGGGATAGACAAGCTTTCATTAGCTGAGGATTCCTCTGCTTTCTGCTCACTGCTACCTCCACCTTGCTTCAAACAGGATTCGCTCCTTCCTTTCACTCCAGTACAGTCTCTGCCTGGTAACCAAAGGTAATAAACAGTAGGAATAAGAAGTTCCCCTCTGTAAGTTGTTCTTTTTTCTACCTTAATCCAAAAGACAAAAATATTCCACGCTGAAGCTTACCATGAGAGGAGGGTAGAAGCGACCCTATTACAAGGAAACCCCATTACATGGATGTTCCTGACAATGAATAATCAAAATCCCAGATTTCTGTGTGCTCTTTGTGTGAATGCATGGATTTGCATGCATGTATGTATGTCTATAGAAAGAAAGAAACAGAGAAATGCAGACAGACAGACAGACAGACATAAATGTTTATTTATTCATTTATATCTTACATTGCTTTGGTTTTTCTCCCTGAGGATTCTGACTCATACAGGACATTGCTAAAGGATTAAAAAGGTACACAGTGAGATACCATATAACATCTTAGACTTACTTTTTAAGCTTAAAATATTTACAGTTACTTTTTAATTTATCAACTAGTTGTCCCCTGAACAAGTCACCTGTAAATCAGTTATTAGTTCTTCCCTCCATCACCTCTCCTTACTTTCACCCATCAACAGTTGTTTTTCTTCCTGTGAGGTATAATCAAGTATCTGCATGCCTTCCATCCAATGTAATGGTGAGTTTGGATTTTGGCACCAGCCTTAGATGGTTGCAGAGATTCGGAGGGTGAGGACTCCCCCAGGTTCCATTAGTTCTGTTCTTTTATGCTGAGGGCTCTGCTGCTTGCTGTCCACTGCTACCTCCAACTTATTTCAAAAAGTAGTCTCTCTTCTCTTCTCCCACTCTAGTAGCATCTCATACGCAATGAATCTGACAGTTTCTCAAGAGGTTGGCTGCAACTAAGAATGACAAATATGCCAACAAAGAGAAGCACCCCTCTTATGACAGATTCCTCTTTAACCAACTCAACCTAAGAAACACTGGAAAGCTACCAACAAATGTTACAGTGAAAAAATTTCAAGAGTATCAAGAGGTACCCTGTATTGCCAAGGAGGCACCTAAGAGTAATTTCACAAATGTTTATCTCTTTTTTTTGTTCACCTTTTCTATAGTGTGTTTTTGTATATGTGGGTTTCCAGAAGGATGTGTTGATACATATTTATTTTTCTGTGTGTGTGTGTTTTGTGTTTATGTGTGAGCTAAGGGATTTTAAGAGTGTATAGTTGAAAATTAATTAATTAATTAAAAAAGAAAAATTTAAAAGAAAAAAGAGTATGCAGTTGAACCTGAGGTGTAATTCTAAATTTATTTTTATTTGGTCAGAAACCTATTATTACTCTACATAAACTGGTTGATCCTTAAATTTCATGTGTACATCACGGTTTGAACTCAGCCTGTCATTTTTGTGAGAAAGAGGCTTTCTATGACGGTAATCAGTACCTTAGTCCTGAAAATATCTGCTTCAAGATTTATGTAAAGCTCTTTTTTATTACTCTAGTCCCAGTGAGGGTCAGCCTTTTGTGGTAGAATTTATTTCAAATTCCACTTCACTTTGAGGCACTATCATCTCACCAAATTTCTGATTCTCAAATCCCTCCATTGCCTCCCTACTTTCAAATCTGTGTTTTTCTTATCCATGAGATATGGACATGGTAAAGTAACTCTAGGCCTAAGTCAAAATCATAATGCGTTTCAGAATGGGTTTGGGTCACCAGTCCCACGTGGTAGAAGACTTTCCTGCAGGATTCGCTGTTACTAAGAATGACAAATATACAGACTGCAAGAATCATGCCACTCACAACTGTCCTCTCGTCCAGTGTGATCTAAAAAAATAGAAAATTCACTACATTTCTGACAGTGAGAACAGATGATGCCAAAGTTATCATCAGTTGTCAAGGATACTCCCAAGAGTAGACTTACAAATTTCAACCTAATTTTCTTTTTTTGTGGTCTTATTTGTGTGTGTTTTGAAAGAAATACATTTGTGTATAAACATACATAGGGTACTGCTAATAGTTTTTCAGAAAACAATTAAAATTAGCTATAAATTTTGGAAATGAATTCATAGTTTTATAATAGTAGTCATATTCTAAGAACTTTTAAAGATCTCTCTCTGCTTGAATTTCAGCATAAGCCTTGATTTTAATTCCTTTTCATGAAATTTCTAAAGTTCTCTCCTATATCTAGTCATGAATGTGTATACATGGGCTTGGTATTACACACACACACACACACACACACATATATATCTTTTAACATTTATTTATAACTCACATGGTATTGGGTACCTCCTCATGAGTGTCTGATGCCCATTCTTCTGTATTTAGTCTAAAGAATTGAAAAGTAAATAGTGATATACCTACGTTATGAGATCTTATCTTTTTGTGTCAACTAATTACATTCATTCTAAAAACTGATATATATATATATATAATATATACACACACACATATATATATGTCACTGTTTTTGAATTGGATTTTTAAAAATTAGAAATGAAGTTCTTTGTGGTGAAAATGAATGTATTAGGTTTGTGAAGGCTGTAATATATACAGATTTAAGAACCTATTGTCTTAGCACCAACTTGTAAGAGTCTTTTGAAGGGGCATTTATTTCAATCTCAACTCACTTACCATGTCTAGATTCCTCTCTCTTATGTCCCACTTTCCCCTCTTTATTTTCGCCAATCATAGTTATCTTCCTTGAGTATCAAATAGAATCAAGTGACTATGCATTTGGAGTGTAAAAGAGTTCTGCCATACTCCTCACTAGAAAGTTCCCAAATCTCAATTTCCTCCCTTTCTCTATGTGGATATGTGAGTATGAGTGTTTGTGTGTATATGTGTGTGTGTGTGTGTGCACGTGTTTATATACATATATTGCACCTATTTTCTATATATAATTAACATATATTATTTTGCACTTGTGTGTATTTATACATATACCTTATTGTTGTATTTATATCTTACATTTCACTGATAGCTCCTTCCCAGGAAGTTGACGTGAATTCATATACCGTGGTGCTAAAGAATATAAAATTCAAGTAGTTAGATACCAATGTGACTTCCTAGACTTCACTTTCAGTTCAATCTACTCTATAATTTGTATACTAATTGACATCAATTTACATGTAAGTTGGTTATTTGGAAACTTACATATCACTCTTCCAAGGAAATGAACGTTATTTGTGTAAAATGAGTATCATCAAATGACTCAAGATTCTTGTTCAGGTCTGGTGCTGTATTGTAGTGGGTTAAGTTACCACCTGCAGTGCCAGCATCTCATATGTGTGCCAGTTCGAGTCTCAACTGCTCCACTTCCAATCTAGCTCTCCACTAATGTGCCTGGGAAAGCAGCATAAACGGTGGACCAAGTCCATGATGGAAACCCAGATGAAGCTCCAGGTTCCTGGCTTTGGATCTGCCCAGCTCTGGCCCATTGTGGCCATTTGGAGAGTGAACTGTCTTTCCATCCCTCTCTCTCTCTCCACACTCTATCTTTCAAATAAATATAATAAATTGGGGCCAGCACTGTGGTGTTGTGGGCTAAACCTCTGCCTGTGGTGCTGGCATCCCATATGGGCACCAGTTCTTGTCCTTCTTGCTCCACATCTGATCCAGCTCTCTGCTATGGATTGGGAGAGCAGTAGAAGATGGCACAAGTGCTTTGGACCCTACATTCACATGGGACACCTGGAAGAAACTCTTAGCTCCTGGTTTCACATTGGCTCAGTTCAGGCCATTGCATCCATTTGGGGAATGGACCAGCAAATAGAAGACTTTTCTCGCTGTCTCCCCCTCTCTCTGTGTGTAACTCTACCTCTCAAATAAATAAATAAATAAATAATTCAATATTTTTGAAAAATAAATATAATAAGTAAATAAAATAAATCATTTTTAAAAAAGATTCCTGTTCAATTTTTAGTGTTGAAACTAACAGAGCTCTGGAGACTAAGGGACTCTTCCAGGGTTGTTAGCTCTACTTTTGGTCCATCCTGCCCCCCAAAATTTCTCTGCTCCCTGTCCACTGCTGCCTTCTTCTGGCACCAAAAAGGATTCTCTCCTCCTTCTGCCAATCCAGTAAGGTTTTTTTTTCCAGTATGATGGGTTTTTTTTAAGATTAATTTATTTGAAAGTCAGAGATACATACAGAGAGAAGGAGAAGCAGAGAGAGAGAGAAAGAGAGAGAAAGCCTTCCATCCACTGGTTCGCTCCCCAGATTGCTGCAATAGTTGAGCTAGGCCAACCCAAAGCCAGGAGCCAGGAGATTCTTCGGCATCTCTCAATGGATGCAGGGGCCCAAGGACTCGGGCCATCTTCTACTGCTTCCCCATTCCCCAGGTCATCAGCAGAGAGCTGGATTGGAAGTGGAGCAATCAGGACTCAAACTGGTGCCCATATGGGGATACCGGCATTGCAGGAGGTGGCTTTATTTGCTATGCCACAGCGCCAGCCTTGCAGTAGTCTTTTTTTTTTTTTTTTTTGGACAGGAAGAGTGGACAGTGAGAGAGAGAGACAGAGAGAAAGGTCTTCCTTTGCCGTTGGTTCACCCTCCAATGCCCGCCGTGGCCGGCACGCTGCAGCTGGCGCACCACGCGCTGATCCGAAGGCAGGAGCCAGGTACTTATCTGGTCTCCCATGGGGTGCAGGACCCAAGCACTTGGGCCATCCTCCACTGCATTCCCTGGCCACAGCAGAGAGCTGGCCTGGAAGAGGGGCAACCAGGACAGAATCCGGCACCCTGACTGGGACTAGAACACGGTGTGCCGGCAGAGGATTAGCCTAGTGAGCCACGGCACCGGCTTGCTGTATAGTATTCTATAGAGTACATGTCCCATAATTTCTTTATCCAGTCTACTGTTGATGGGCATTTGGGTTGATTCCAGGTCTTGGCTATTGTGAAATGAGCTGCAGTAAACATTAAGGTGCAGACTGCTTTTTTGTTTGCCAATTTAATTTCCTTTGGGTTAATTCCGAGGAGTGGGATGGCTGGGTTGAATGGTAGGGTTATATTCAGGTTTCTGAGGAATCTCCACACTGACTTCCATAGTGGCTTGACCAGTTTGCATTCCCACCAACAGTGGGTTAGTGTCCCTTTTTCCCCACATCCTCGCCAGCATCTGTTGTTGGTAGATTTCTGAATGTGAGCCATTCTAACCGGGGTGAGGTGAAACCTCATTGTGGTTTTGATTTGCATTTCCCTGATTGCTAGTGATCTTGAACATTTTTTCATGTGCCTGTTGGCCATTTGGATTACATCTTTTGAAAAATGTCTCTTGAGGTCCTTGGCCCATCTCTTAAGTGGGTTGTGTGTTTTGATGTTGTAGAGTTTCTTGATTTCTTTGTAGATTCTGGTTATCAACCCTTTATCTGTTGCATCGTTTGCAAATATATTTTCCCATTCTGTTGGTTGCCTCTTCACTCTCCTGACTGTTTCTTTTGAAGTACAGAAACTTCTCAATTTGATGCAATCCCAAATGTTAATTTTGGCTTTGACTGCCTGTGCTTCTGATATGATTCTTTATTTAGGGGACCCAAAGAGAGACTACTAAGAGACTATTGGAACTCGTAGAAAAGTTTGGCAAAGTAGCAGGATATAAAATCAATGCACAAAAATTAACAGCCTTTGTATACACAGGCAATGCCACGGCTGAGGAAGAACTTCTAAGATCAATCCCATTCACAATAGCTACAAAAACAATCAAATACCTTGGAATAAACTTAACCAAGGATGTTAAGGATCTCTACAATGAAAATTACAAAACTTTAAGGAAAGAAATAGAAGAGGATACCAAAAACTGGAAAAATCTTCCATGCTCATGGATTGGAAGAACCAATATCATCAAAATGTCCATTCTCCCAAAAGCAATTTATACATTCAATGCAATACCAATCAAGATACCAAAGACCTTCTTTTCAGATCTGGAAAAAATGATGCTGAAATTCATATGGAGACACAGGAGAACTCGAATAGCTAAAGCAATCTTGTACAACAAAAACAAAGCTGGAGGCATCACAATATCAGATTTCAGGACATACTACAGGGCAGTTGTTATCAAAACAGCATGGTACTGGTACAGAAACAGATAGATAGACCAATGGAACAGAATAGAAACACCAGAAATGAATCCAAACATCAATGGCCAACTTATATTTGATCAAGGATCCAAAACCAATCCCTGGAGTAAGGACAATCTATTCAATAAATGGTGCTGGGAAAATTGGATTTCCACGTGCAGAGTCATGAAGCAAGACCCCTACCTTTTACCTTACACAAAAATTCACTCAACATGGATTAAAGACTTAAATCTATGACCCTACACCATCAAATTATTAGAAAGCATTGGAAAACCCCTGCAAGATATAAGTACTGGCAAAGACTTCTTGGAAAATACATATACATCTTTAAGTGTTTATTTTATAACTCACGTTTCATTGGTGGCTCCATCAGAGGCAACTGGCATCAACTCATTAGAGGGTGGCCTAAAGAAACAACACATAATTCTAAATTATTTTGAGGGTCACATAGTTAAAACTATGGTACTACCCATGAACTGATTGACATTTAAATGCACTTGTACAAATCACTGATCACCAAAGGGGAAACTTGTTGAAATGAAATGGACACTATGAGAAACAGTGACTTGATCAGCTCTTGTCCTAACGGTTGATGTACCAGCCTTATGTGGTGGCAGAGTTTGGAAGATGAGGCACAAATCCAGGTTCCATTAGCCCTGGTCACTTCTGCTGAGGGCACCAGAGTTTCCTGACGACTACTTCCTCCTCTTTCTCCAAATGGAAATCTCTCCTTCTTCAGCCCACTCTAGCAGAGAGCCACAAATGGCAAAACTGAGTTTCCTAAAGGACTGTTTGTCCCAAACTAAATAAAAGTTACAAAGATACTGACTGGAAGAGGCATGCCTTTCATGACTTCTTTTGTTACCAAATTTGACCTAAGAAAAACAAAAAGTTCTCTACAGGTATGGAAATGTTCTCAAGGACCTTCCTCACAGTAAATTTCACAAGACTCAACTGTTTTCTTTCATTGTATTATGTTTCTACATGTGTGGTGTTGATAGAAATATCTATGTGTGTATGAGAGCAATTAAAAATATTCATGGTGGCTGGCGCCATGGTGCAGTAGGTTAATCCTTTGCCTGTGGTGGATCCCATGTGGGGGCTGGTTTGAGTCCCAGCTGCTCCTTTTCCAATCTAGCTCCCTTGCTATGGCCTGGAAAAGCAGTAGAAGTTGGCTCAAGTACTTGAGCACTTGCAACCCCATGGGAGACTGCGAAGAAGCACCTGGTTCCTGGCTTTGTATCAGCGCAGCTTTGTCCATTGCAACCATTTGGGGAGTGAACTAACGGAAGGAAGACCTTTCTCTCTCTTTGTCTCTCCCTGTCACTGTCTGTAACTCTACCACTCATTGCCATCTCACTGGTCCCAGTGATCAATTTCTGTTCACAATTGATCATAATGATAGGACTAAGAGCCAAAGGGATCACATAAACAAGACTAGTGTCTGCAAATACTAACTGATAGAATCAAAAAGGGAGAGAACGATCCAACATGGGAAGTGAGATACACAGCAGACCCATAGAATGGCAGATGTCCTAAACAGCACTCTGGCCTCAGAATCAGCCCTTAGGACATGCGGATCTGGCTGAAAAGCCCATGAGATTATTTCAGGGATGGAAAGCCAAGACACTCTGGGGAAAAAAAAAAAACCTAAATGAAAGATCTCCACGAGTGAGATCCCAGTGGAAAGAACGGGTCATCAAAGAAGGAGGTACCTTTCTCTGAAGGGAGGAGAGAACTTCCACTTTGACTACGACCTTGTCTAAATATGATCAGAGTCAGTGAACTCAGGGGGCTTCCATAGCCTTGACAGCTCATGACAAGAGCCTAGGGTGATTACTGATGCCATAAACAAGAGTGTCAATTTGTTAAGTCAACAACAGGAGTCACTGTGCACTTACTCCTCATCTAGGATCTTTGCCCTTAGTGTGCTGTACATGGAGATTTAATGCTATAACTAGTACTCAAACAGTATTTTCACTCTATGTTTCTGTGTGGGAGCAAACTGTTGAAATCTTTACTTAATGTATACTAAACTGATCTTCTGTATATAAAGAGAATTGAAAATGAATCTTGATGTGAATGGAAGGGGAGAGGGAGTAGGAAAGGGGAGGGTTGCGGGTGGGAGGGAAGTTATAGGGGGGAAGCCATTATAATCCATAAGCTGTACTTTGGAAATTTATATTCATTAAATAAAAGTTAAAAAATATAAAATCTTTAAAAAGTCCATGAAAATGGAATTGAGTGTTAAGCTTATTATAATGCAAACATTTTTAAATACAGGCATAGTTATTTCATAACTTATATTTCCATTCATTTTGGTTTTAAAAAAGATTTAGTTGAAAGGCAGAGTGATGGAGAGAGTGGAAGAGAGTGAGCAAGATATATATATATATATATATATATAGAGAGAGAGAGAGAGAGAGAGAGAGAGAGATAGCTGGCCTTTACTTATTCACTCCCTAAATGGCTTCAATGACTGTGGCTGGACCAGGCCAATGTCAGGAGGCAGAAACTCTATGTCAGTTTCCCTTGCAGGTAACAGGGCCCAACACTGGATCATCAGCCACGTCCTTCCCAGATACATTAACAGGAAGTTGGATTGGAAGGGGTACAGCCAAGACTGGAACAAGCATTGTAATCTGTGATGCCTTAGCTGCAAGTAATATCAACCTGCTGCACTACAATGTGGGCTGCTCCATGAGTTTTTTGATGATTATTCATCCACCCACCTAAACACATACACACATACCACATATGCATATACAGATAAATATATGTAATCTGACATAAATGCAACCCTTATAGATTAGGGATTAAAAGAGTAGTTAAAATTTCATTCTGGATATATTTCTGTTTTAATAGTCCTGAGATATTCATTATTGTCATATGAAGCTTCATTTTTAATTTTCAAAAATACCTACCAAGTTCAAATTAGTGAAATGCACATGTGTATTTAAATATCAGTTCACAAGCAGTAGCTTAATTTTTTTTTTAAAGGCAGGAGTGGACAGTGAGAGAGAGAGAGACAGAGAGAAAGGTCTTCTTTTGCCGTTGGTTCACCCTCCAATGGCTGCCGCAGCCGGCGCGCTGCAACCAGCGCACTGCGCCGATCCGATGGCAGGAGCCAGGTGCTTCTCCTGGTCTCCCTTGGGGTGCAGGGCCCAAGCACTTGGGCCATCTTCCACTGCACTCCCGGGCCACAGCAGAGAGCTGGCCTGGAAGAGGGGCAACCGGGACAGAATCCGGTGCCCCGACCGGGACTAGAACCCAGGGTGCCGGCGCCGCAAGGCGGAGGATTAGCCTAGTGAGCTGCGGCGCCGGCTGCAGTAGCTTAATTTTAAGGATTGTATATACTTACCTGTGTCTTGGGGAATTCATGTATACATACACACATATTGAATTTGTTTTTCACTCACTTGTCCCTGATGGATTCCACATCAGTAATGGATTTTGAGTCTTCTGAGTGTGAGCTAAGGGAATATAAAGATATATATAGTCAGAAATTACACAGGATTTTATCTTACTATTTTTGCTCAAATGACAATAGTTACTTTGAATGTGAACTGGTTAATCTTCAGATGGTCATGTTATATCACTGTTTGAGCTTGGTATGTATTTTTATTAGAAATGAATCTTTATGGGGTGTGGCTGGGACTTTGGGCAGTCACTCTGGGAGGCTCCACATGCTCAGGGATCCCAGGTTCCCTGGTGAGGGACATTGCTGGGGAATCTGAGCTTACACTGAGGACTGAACAGATCCTTGGTGTGTTCCTAGTGGCAGCATGGACAAATATTATACCCACTGGGGCTAGCGTCCAGGCACCAGTCTCATTTGAGAAGAGGTGAGCTGAGGCTATGTCAACAGAGCAGAAAAAATTTCCCCTCAGATTAAAAAAAAAAAGATTTTCCATGCCCAACCTGTGTGTCACTTTAGACACTGCCTTCACCCTGGAGTACTGAACAGAGCTCGCTGACCACAGCCACCATACACCTCTAGGTATTCACTGAAAAAATAGACACTCTGCTAATACAGAGGCATAATCCAAAGATAAAAGCCACCACAGCAAAAAGACAAAGAAACCAATGAGTATCTCCAGAAATGCTGAATAATAAATGCACCAATTCAAGAAACAAGAATAAGGAAAAAGCATGATGCCTTCCAAAAGAATACAACACTTCAATACTAGAATATGAAGGTGAAGAGATTGAAGAAATGCCAGAACTGGAATTCAAAAAATTTATTGTATGATTACTCAGAAGTAATCAGAAGCAAATGCACAAACTAATGAAATCCATACATGAAATGAATGAAAATTTCTCCCATGAAATTGAGATCTTGAAGAGAAATCAAAATGAAATCTTGGAAATGAAGAATTCAATAGAACAAACAAAAAAATGCAGTGGAAAGCCTTAACAAGAGCATATATGAACTAGAAGAAAGAATACCCAACTTAGAAGACAAATTGAAGGAAATTATACAGTCAGACCAAAAAGAACAAGAACAAATTGGAAAACTAAAAAGCACTGTTGGAAATCTACAAGATACTATCAAGTGATCAAGCATATGGGCCCTAGGAGTTCCTGAAGGCATGAAAAGAGAAAGTATTAGAAAGCCTTTTTCATTTAATAATAGAAAACTTCCCATTTTGGAGAAAGAAAGGGACAATGAAGTAAAGGAAGCACATAGAACTCCTAATACACATGACCAGAGAAGATCCTCCCCATGACAACACATTTTAATCAAGCTCTCTACAGAAAACCATAAAGGGAAGATTCTAAAATGTGCATGAGGGAAATGCCAGATTACTTTCAGAGTATTTCAAATTAGACTCACAATAGACTTTTCATCACAAACATTACAGGCTAGGAGAGAATGGTGAAATACATTCCATCTTGAGAAAAAAAAAAAACTGTCAACCCAGAGCACTGTACCTGGAAAAGCTATAATTTCTGAATAAAGGTGAAATAAAGACCTTCCATAACAAACAGAAATTCAAAGAATTTGTCATCACCCATCCAGCCTCGCAAAAGATGCTGAAGGATGTGCACACACAGAAACACAGAAAAATGGTCATCCCTACCAAAGAGAAGATAAAGGCAGAAAACCCCCCAGTAAAAACACAAAGGAATCCAAAGTAAATAAAAATAGGAATATTAAAGGAAAAATTGCAGGCCAAAGTCATTACTTATCAATAGTCACCTTGAATGTAAATGGCCTCAACTCTCAAGTTAAAGGACAGAGACTGAATGGGTTAAAAAACAAAACCCATGTATGTGCTGTCTACAAGAAACACATCTCACCAACAAAGATGCATGCAGACTAAAAGTGAAAGGAGAGAAAAAGATATTTCATGCTCCTTTTGATGATTATTCATGCACACACCTATACACATACACACAACACATATACATACACAGGTAAAAACATGTCATCTGACGTAAATGCAACCCTTATAGGCTAGGGATTAAAAGAATAGTTATTTCACTCTGGATATACTTCTGTTTTAATAGTCCTGAGATATTCATATGAAGCTTCATTTTTAATTTTCAAAAAATGCCTTCCAAGTTCAAGTTAGTGACATGCACATGTGTATTTAAATATCAATCAGTTCATAGTTAGTAGCATAATTTTAAGGATTGCACATAATTACCTGTGTCTTTTGGGGGATCCATATATACATATACACACATTGAATGGGTTTTTCACTCACATGTCATTGATGTATTCCACATAAGTAATGGGTATTGTTTCATTTGGGTTTGACCTAAGTGAATATAAAGATATATAGTCAGAAATCACACAGGATTTTATCTTATTACTTTTGTTCAAATGACTACAATTACTCTGGATGTGAACTGGTTGATCTTCAGGTGGTCATGTTATATCACTGTTTGAACTTGGTAGGTATTTTTTATTAGATATGTAACTTTATGGAGGCTGATGTAGTGGCATAGGTTAAGCTGTAACCTAGGATGTTTGCATCCCATTGGGCACTGCTCTGCTCCCCTGCTGCTCCACTTCTGATCAAGCTCCCTTGATGTGTGCCTGGGAAAGTGGCAGAAGATGACCCAAGTTTTTGGGCCCATGCATCCACATGGGAGACCCGGAAGAATGTCCTGGATTCCTGGCTTTGGTCCAGCCTCATACCAGCTATTGTGCCAATTAGGAAGACTAACAGCAGGTACCAGGAGAGTGCAGGACTTCTGCAATCAGCTGTGTGTGGGCCTGCCACAGGACTGAAGATGGGAGCTATGCTCCCTTGCAGCCCTCTCCTCCCATCAAGCCCTCTCTTCCCCATCTGTGTGAATTCTGCTTTTGGAACTGAGGGTGGGTTCTACAAGTGCCCCACATTCTGTCGGGTGGCCAGCTAAAGCTAATTCCTCCAACCGAAGAGTACATCCTGATGGTGTCAGAAGAAATATTCATCCTGATTCATGTGCTACCACTTCCATTACAGGAATGGCCTAACAGTGGAGACCTCGCCCCTCACTACTGTGTGTTCTGCTCAGGTCTAGAGTATCTTCACTCTGGCATGACCCCTGGAAATTGTAAGTTACTCTGATTCCAACACTGTAGGCATTGATTACAGTCAAAGAAATGATAACATCATGCTACAGTGCCCAAGTGAAACCAAAGCCAACATTGCCTGCCAAATTGACATACCATGTCAAATCTTGAAAAGTAGATTATCATGAAGGCTAATCAATAAGAGAACGTAGAGACATCTTATCTACCAGATATGCAATTCTCAACGTAGGTTCACAAGTAATATGAAAAAATAAGGTGCCATGATGCCTGAAAAGGAACAGAATACCATTCTTGTATCAGATCTCAAATAAAAAGTGATTGATAAAATGACTGAAGAATTCAGAAGAGGGATTATATGGATTATCAAAGAGATACAAGTGAACACAGACAAATAGTTAAATAAAATCAGAAAATAATGCATGATATCAATGAGACATTCAGGAAGGAGTAAGACATCTTGAAGAAGAACCAAACAAATCTTGGAAACAAACTCAACAGATCAAGCGAAAAATAAAGTTGAAAACCTCAACAACAGACTTGATCAAATGGAAGAAAGAACATCTGAATTTGAATAAAAATCATTTGGAATATCACCTCAGCCAGATCAAAGAAAAGAAAAATGTAGAGAAAGAAAATGAAGACAGCCTTGAGACATTTGCGAAACCATCAAACAAATAAATATCCAAATTCTGGGAATTCCAGAGAGAGGAGAGAGGATTAATGGACTAGAAAATCTACTCATTGAGATAATGGCTGAAAACTTTCCAGGTTCCTTTTTTTTTTTAATTTATTTGACAGATAGAGTTAGACAGTGAGAGAGAGAGAGAGAGAGAGAGATCTTCCTTCTGTTAGTTCACCCCTCAAATGGCCACTACAGCCAGAGCTGTGCCAATCTGAAGGCAGGAGCCAGGTGCTTCCTCCTGGTCTCCCATGTGGGTGCAGGGGCCTAAGTGCTTGGGCCATCCTCCACTGCCTTTCCGGGCCACAGCAGAGAGCTGGACCAAAAGAGGAGCAACTGGGACTAGAACCTGGCACCCATACAGGATGCAGGCACCGCAGGAGAAGGATCAACACAGTGAGCCATGTCGCTGGCCCCTCCAGGTTCCTTTTTTAATTTGGAGAAAGATAATGAACATCCAAGAATAGAAGGCCCACAGAACCTCAAATAAAATAACCAGAAATGATCTTCACCATGACATACGACTGTCAAACTCTCAAAAGTACAACACAAGGCTGGCGCCACAGCTCAATATGCTAATCCTCCACCTGCGGCACTGGCACCCCGGGTTCTAGTCCCAGTCAGGAGCGGGATTCTGTCCCGTCCAGTCCTGCTCTCTGCTGTGGCCTGGGAGTGCAATAGAGGATGTCCCAAAATGTTGGGCCCTGCACCTTCTTGGGAGACCAGGAGAAGCACCTTGCTCCTGGCTTCAGATCAGCGTGGTACGCCGGCCGCAACGGCCATTGGGGGGTGAACCAAAGGAAAAGGAAGACCTTTCTCTCTGTCTCTCTCTCTCTCTCACTGTCCACTCTACCTGTCAAAAAAAAAAGTACAACACAAGAAATATTAATATCTGCAAGAGAAAATTATCAAGTGACCTTTGATAGAAACCCCATTAGAATAGTAACCAAGGTTTCAATAGAAACAGTACAGGTAGGAGAAAATAGAATAATATATTCAAAATTCTGAAAAAATGTCTTTCAGAATACTTTAACTAGGTTAGCTATATTTCATAAATGAAGGGAAAGATATTCTAAGACAAACAAATTGAAGAAAGTTATCTATATCAGATCAGCTTTACAAACAATGCTTTAAAAAGTTCTATAGATATAAACAAAGGAATATAACTATCTTTGTGAAAATACACTTTTGCATTAAAATTGCACGTTGTATATTTGTTATGAGTATCTGTTCTGTAGAATAAAATGACTCAAGATTCATGTTCAGTTTTTCTGCAAAGTGACAGCCTCCTACCTATCAGTTTACTTCACCTGTGCCTGCAACAGCCAGAACTAGCCTGTGCCAAAGCTTGGAACCAGGAACTCAATCTGGTCTTCCAGATCCTTGGCAAGGATCCAACTACCTGACTTCCTTCTAGCATGCACATTAGTAGGAAGCTGGCATCAAGGATGGGGCCAGCACTAAAACACGGACACTCTGACATGGGAAGTTGGATCTCAAATGACATAGTACCCACTGTGTCAAATGCCCAACTCTCCAAGACCCCTTTTTTCTCCATTTTATTTGAAGGCAAAAAGAGAGACTGAGAAACAAACAGAAGGATCTTCTCTTGGTTGGTTCACTCTCCAGATGCCTGCAACACACACAAGAGGTGCCAGGCTGAAGCCAGTAACTTGAACTCAGTCTAGGTCTCCACTTGGACAACAAGAAAGAAGCACTTCAGCCATTACTTGCTACCTCCAAGGGTGTGTATTAGCAGGAAGCTGAAGTGAAAGTGAGGAGCCAGGAGGCAAACTAGGCACTCTGTTAAGGGATGTGAGTGTCCCAAGTGGTGACAATCAATCACTGCACTGAAATCTGATCCTTTCCTGTGAAATTTTTGAAGTCTGCATGTGTTAGTGTCTAACATATTTTATTAACAGGCTCCACATAGTTTATTGATGTCAGTTCATTCAGGTGTAAGCTAGGGATTATAAAATATATAGTCAGGGGCCAGCATTGTGGCACAGTGGGTAAAGCCAACACCTCTGACGCTGGCATGCCATATGGATGCTAATTTGTGTCCTAAGTGCTTGCTAATGGCCTGGGAAAAGTGGCAGAAGATGCTGGTTTCCTCCCCAAATGGACAAAATAGCTGGGGCTAGTAAGGCTGAAACCAAGAGCCAGTAACTCCATGTTGGTCTCCCACATGGGTGCCCGGGGCATTAGTAGGAAGCTGGATAGGAAGTGGAGCAGCTGGGACTTGAATTGCCACTCCGATATGGGATGCGACATTACAAGTGGCAGCATATCCTGCTGCCCCAAACACTGTTCCTCTTCATTAAACTTTTTTTTTCCTCAAACTTTTTGAAGTATATTTTTCCATTAATTTATAACTTACATTTCAATGATGGTTTTTCATAGATCTCTGATGTCAATTCATTCAAGGGTGAGTAAAGGATTAAAGAATAGAATGTAGGCATAAATCATGTGATTATGCCTTACTTTTGGTCAGGTGATCACATTATTCTAAAACTTGATGCTTTAATATGCATCTCTATGTTACTCATTTGAAACTGGCTTTTTTACAGAAAGCTTTTATTTAATAAATATACATTTTGTAAGTACAACTTTTGGATTATAGCTGCTCTTCCCCCCATAGCTGCATGAATCTGGCTTTTAAAAATTAGGGATGAGTTTATATGGTGGTAATGATTTCCTTAGGCTGGTCCAGTTTTATGTTCTGAATATCTTAATATTGATGTGTAAAAGGCTTTTGTGGTAGAATTTATTTCAAATTCAACTTCACTTTATGATTATACATCACTCTTACTTCATCAAATGCTGTGCATCCTAAGTACACCTATTACCTCCTTACTTTCATTCCAAATGGCCGTCATTCCTGCCCCTCAGAGAAGGTTAAGTAAATTTATGTGTGAGTGGCTCTATTAGTGTGATGGTGAGTTTGTTTTCAGGCACCAACCTCATTTGGTGGCAGAGACCTGGAGGATGAGGAACACACCCAGGTTCCATTAGCTCCATTCTTCTCTGCTACAGGCTCCTCTTCTTTCTATCCACTGGCACCTCTTCCTGGCTCCAAATAAGACTCTTTCTTTTCATCCGCCAGTACAATAAAGTCTAACCACAGGCGTTTTTGAAAGTTTCCTTACAACTTTGTCTAGGGGTTACTCAATGTGAATATTACCAGGAGGAAGAAGTATTCCTCTTATGACATGCTCGTCTGTTATCCAAATCTGTGCAAAACATGGGAAAAGTATCTACATATGCCATGGTGAGAACATTAAAAGTGTCAATGACTCTCTTGCCATGCTCCACTCAAGAAGTTTGCCTCACTTCTCTCTTCTCCTTCTTCTGGTATATTTGCTTTTGTGAGTGTCCATATATGTATCCTCTATATATGTGTACATATCATTAGCATATATCTATATTTATCTGGCAATGCATATTTGTCCATATATCATAGTTGATTTATTTATGCCATACTATCTCTGGGAGCTAGATCCCAGGCACCAGATGTAAAATCATACTGGCTATTGAAAATTTAAATACAAACACAAAATGTAACTCAAAATTACTTTTTGAGCAAACAGTTAAAAATTATGCTACAACCTATGAACTATTGATATGTAAATGCACTTGTGTATATCATTCACTTGAACTTGTTGACCCTTTTTAATGAAAATGAGACTTTATATGTTGGTAATGAATGCCACAGGTCTGTGAAAATAGAAATGTTTCCATAATGAAGTAACTTATTTGAACCCCAAGGTATATAAGCCTTCTAAAGTCGCATTTATTTCAGATTTTCTGTAGGTTACAGGAAACAACCCTCTTACCCTGTCTAATGTCCTGATTCTCAAGTTCTTTCATCATCTCCTTATTTCACCCATCATTGTCTTCTGTCCATGAGATAGGGTTGAATGGCTGCAGCCTTGAGCAGGGTTTGGGGAGGCAGCCTCACATGGCAGAGCATGGACAGTGAGGCACACATCCAGGTTCCAGTAGATCAGATCATTTCTAGGAGGGCCCCACTGCTGCTTTCTGCTATTTTCTCATCTTCGCTCCAAATAGGATTCTTTTCTTCACTGGACTATTCAAGTGGAGACACTTTACATTTTCTTAGGTTGACTGTCTACTACTAATTAAGAGTGAGAAACCTACTGACTGGAAGAGGTATGCTTTCCATAACCTGTGTATCTTATGTATAATTTGATCTCAGGAAAATAAAAAGTTCTCCACAGATCCACAGTGAGAAGATTTAGAAAGTATCAGGACAACCTGTATTCCTAAGGATATTCCTGAGAGTAAATTCTACTAACCCCAGCCTTATTCCTTCACTGTACTATGCTTCAGCAGGTGATGACAGAAATATCTATGTGTGATTACGTATATATATATATATATATATATATATATATATATATATATTTGTGTATATGTATATCTATTGAAGTTTATTTGAACTTCAGGGGCTGTATCTTGGTGTAGCAGGTTAAAACCCTGGTCTGCAGTGCTGGACATCCCACATAGGTGCTGGGTGAAGTCTTGGCTGCTCCACTTCCAATCCAGCTCTCTGCTGGTGCACCTTAAGAAGGCAGCAGAGAACCCCTGAACTCATGTGGGATACCTGGAGGAAGCTTCTGGCACCTTAGTTCAGACTGGCCCAGTTCCAGTCACTGCAGCCATTTGGAAAGTTGGACCAGTAGAAAAAGACTTCTCTCTCTCTCTGTCTCCACCTCTTTGTAACTCTGTCTTTCAAATGAATGAAAATAAATCTTTAAAAAAATTTGAACTTACCATTCATTAGGGTCTTCCACAGTGACAGAGTCCAGTTTGCCCTGATTTGGGCTAAGAGATTATAAAGCAAAAGAACACAGTCAGAAAGGATGCTGATTTCAAGCTAAGTTTTTAGATGAAATCAGTACAGTTATTCTAGGTACAAATGGATTTTTACTCATACGTTTGAAGGTCCTTCCAAAAGTTTGTGGAAATGAAATGAAAAGGTAAGTTACTTTAGTGCAAAATAATATATTTTTATTTATTAATGATGTTGATTCATTCATGTGTGACCTAGTAGATTATAAACTTACTTTTTGGGCCAGAGAGTTATAGGTACTGAAAAACTAGGTGGTCTTTAGTCACTACTTAAACCCAGTGTTGATGTTATTAAGAACAAGACTTCATATTTCAGGTATAAAACTCTTAGCTGTATGCACTTAGACTTGCTCTAGATATAACTAAAACTACTATTAACTTAGTCCCAGTGAGTGACAGCCCATTGTGGTCGCATTTACTTCAACTTAACTTTAATTTGTAGGGACACATCACTCTCACCTCACCTAAATTCTGGGTACTCAAGTCTCACCTTCACCTCCTTACTTTCACCCATGTTTGTGGTTCTTGTCCATGAGATATGGTCAGGTAGCTGCAGATCTGAGTCAGAGGATCATTCATCCAATAGTGGGTCTGGCATGGGTTATGGGTATGGTGAGGATTTGGGACATTTCTAGGGTTTATCAGTTCTGTGCTAAGGACTCTTCTTCTCCGTGCTCAATTTTACCTTTTCCTTATTGAAATTGGATTTCTCCTCAATGGCTTTATGTTATAGAATGAATATTGTCCCCTAAATTTGATTGTTTGTATCCTAAGCCTTGTAACTCACAACGTGAGCTGATGTGCTAATAGGCTCACTGGAAACTAAGCAGCTAAGACGAGGTTCTATTGGCATAGAGTGAGCTCCTAATCCAATATGACTGGTGTCCTTATAAAAAGAAAAAAATGTGAATTCAGGCACACATAGAAAGCCTGCCATATACAGATGTGAGCAGAGACCTGGGTAAGGAATCTAAGTACCAAAGAATACCATAGATGGCCAGCAACCAGCAATAGCTAGGAGAGAGGCATAGAACAGATTCATTGTTACTGACCTCAAAAGAAGGCAACCCGCACAAATTCATTTTCTAGTTTTAACCCCTAGATCTGTTACATAATAAATTCGTTTAAGACACTCAGTTTGTCATATGGTGTTACAGTAGCTCTAGCAAATGAATAGTCTACTAGAGTTGCAAGCACAAGTGACCTGATAGTTTTCCAAGAATGTTGGCTACTAGTCATCAAGATGGGAGGAAGTCTGTTTCTTCTGACCTGTTCCTCTTTTATAGAACTTGATGTCAAAAAGAAAAAATGTTACATACAAAAGCTGGCACTGCCAATACTTTAGAAAGAGTTTTGAAGGAAATTGACATTTAATATGTGTTTAGACATATATGTATATATCTGTATACAAGTAGTATCTGACCTTTCATTTTTTACTCCACCAAAAGTGGATACTGCTTCATTTAGAGCAGGGCTAAGGATTAAATTGCACATAATCAAACACCACATGAATTCATGAACTTCATTTTTTATTCAAATTAGCTATAATTGACCAACAACTTTAATTTGGTTAAACCTAAAAAATTCACAATTATTTAATTGGAAACAGTTATCTCTTTTTTGTGCAAAGAAAAGAGTTTTATATGGTGGAAACTAAATTCTTAGGCCTATAAAATAAACCTTAATACATTAAGACTTTAAAAATTTTATTAACTGTAATAATTTCATTATTTATGGGTATAGTAATATTAAAACAAATGTATATAGCATACACTGACCAAATCAGGATAATTAGCATTTTCATCTCATTATTCTTCCGTTATATTTGGAGATGTTGAGATTCTCTCTTCCAGTTCTTTGTAAAATATGTAATAGGCTATTGTAAACTATTGTCACCCCACTGTGCTGTGGAACTCTAGGACTTTCTCCTTCTAACTTTCTTTTGATACCCGTTGTGCAGCCACTCTCTGTAACTGCCTCCTAGACCTCTTCAAGTTCTAAGTACCTATACCTCTTGTCCCATCTGATTTCCTGCTTTATCAGCCTCCCTCTCACCATCTCCTTGATTAAACCCATCATGGTTGCCTTTCCTGCTCCATAGATAGGGTTGACTCACTGCAGGCTAGAAGCAAGAGTTCCACCCAGTGTGATGGTGGGTTTTGGGCTGAGTGGATTAGCCTCACGTGGTGGCAGTGCCCTGGAGCATGAGGGATTAATCCTGGGAAGATTAGCTCCTTTCTTTGCACTGAGGCCTCCTGTGCTCCCTGCCTACATCTACCAAGTGTTTGCTTCCAAAATGGGTTCTCTTCTCCCTTGTGTCACTGTGTATCTCACACAGGTATTTTGATAGTTGCCTGGGTTCTGAATTGTGATATCTAAAGTTCAGAATCACACCATGAGTACATATTGTTTGACCTGGTCAACTCTTTTATCTAGGTAGAAAACACAAACAGGTTACATACAGACTCTGACAGGCTGTAAATTAACTGTGTGTTGTGTGTTGTCATAACAACTCCAAAATGGTTTCCCATGCAGATAACAGAAAACAAACTCACCTATTATTGACATTCTGGCTAGGGACCACCAAAATGTCTGTCAATGGATTATCATCCCTGTGAAAAGAAAAAATATCACAAAGATTACTATCAGATGATTTGGGAGAAATGATGTTCTTTCCTGACAGGAGTTTCAGGGAACAAAGAATAAGTCATACATGCGAAAGCCTAGGGACACATGATGGGAACGAAAGCTACAGTTTAGGATCATGGCAGTGAGACCTGTAAGCCTGCCTCCAAATATGCTTGTGTGTGTATGTGAGGGTGTGTGTGTCCATATGTGCTTGTGTATGTGTGTGTGTGTCCTTGTGAATGTAATTATTTACTAGAAATAGGAGAAAGCAAGTGGAAGCACCAATGTGATGATGAAGCATTCTTCCTTATGTTCTATTCTCTGTCTTGTTCTGGTCAATGTCATATAAATTTGGGAAATGAGAGGGATATGACACTGTAGGGATAGGGAAATCCATATGGATATTAAGTTCACATAAGGTTACAAATAAAGTGGTGGGGGAAATGCTGGAACAATTACAGTTTGAATTTCAAAAATTAGTCCCTGGTGGCTATTTGGTTAGCCTGAAACCAGTAACATAGGTCAACATCTACCTAAACTATAAGATTTTATAAACTGAAAACAGAGCATGAGATCAGAATTGTCGCTCCCCCTCTTCGCGGAGGAACGACACAGGACCCTGCGCTGTTCTTTCGTCTGCTCGGCCCTCCCCGGGTTTGCTGCTGGTTCTTCCCGGGTTGGCTACTATCCCTTCCACCTCCGTGGAAGGGCAGTTCCCCCTGGCCACATTCCCCACTTCCGCAGGGGAGCGGCACACCGCCGGCCGGCTTTCTCGGGGGCTGCACGGGTTCCCTTAGATGTTCCCCATAGATGTTCCTGGTACATGCCGTCTCTCTCCTCCTTTATAGTCCTCCTCCGCCAATCCCAACTCGGCTGCCCACACGCCGAGTACGCTGCTCTCCAATCAGGAGCAAGTCCTACAGTTTATTGGTTGAACTGGAGGCAGCTGTGCGGAAGCTGTTTACTTCTCTCCCAGCGCCATATTGTGGGAGAGCAGATGCATAGAATAAGTCTTAATTCCAGTAACTCAGTCTAGTCCAGTTTGCTCCCCACAAGAATGATTATTTTTATTGCACTTTTTTTTCTAGTACACCTTATTTTTTAGAGGAAATTTGTTTGTGGAAAAATTAAAGTACTAAAAGTTCTTATATACGATTTTACTCATTCCATCTCAGACAGTTTCTTCTATTCCTAACACTTTATGTATTCTTATGATTCACTTGCTACAACTAATATTAATCTATTAACTAAAACCCATACTTGTGGTTCATTCATTGTTTTCCACAGTTCAATGGATTTTGCTAAATGCATCATGTCATTGTCCATCATTACAGCCTCATACAGAATAAATCTCCCTGCCCTAAAGAGTCCCTGACTCCTACCGATTCATTTGTTTAATCATCCACCAATGCCTGGCAACCACTGATGATTTTTCCTGTCTCTATACCTTTCTAGACTGTCATATAGTTAGAATCATATAGTAAGTAGCCTTTTCATATTGGCCTCTTTAATTTAGCCACATGCATTCATAGTGTTGACATGCTTTTTGATGGCTACACAGTTCATTTATTTTTAGTGCTGATAAATGTGCCATTCTATGTACATACTGGTTTGTGTATACACTCCTCCTGAAGCCAGGAGCCAGGTGCTTCATCTAGGTCCTTCACATGGATGCAGGGGCCCAAGTACTTGGACCATCTGCTGCTTTCACAGGCACATTAGCAAGAATGCTGGATCAGAAGAGGGGCAGCTGGGACTTGAACTGGCACCCATACGCAATGCTAGTGCTGCAGGTGGTGGACTTAACCCACTGTGCAGCAGCACCAGCCTCAGCACATTTCTCTTATAAATATTTTGCATCTCTAAAAGGTGACCAGAATATGCTGTGGTTCCTGACTTATTTGAACACAAACCTCTTTCTGACAAAAATGTAAGAAACACATTACAGAAACTGTCGCTCCCCCATTCGCGGAGGAACGACACCAGACCCTGCGCTGTTCTTTCGTCTGCTCGGCCCTTCCCAGGTTTGCTGCTGGTCCTTCCCGGGTTGGCTGCAGACCCCTCCACCTCCGTGGAGGGGCGGCTCCCCCTGCCACTTTCCCCCGCTTCCGCGGAGGAGCGGCACACTGCTGGCCGGCTCTCTTGGGGGCTGCACAGGTGTTCCTTCAGATGTTCCCGGTGCATGTTGTCTCTCTCCTCCTTTATAGTCCTCTTCCACCAATCCCAACTCTGCTGCCCACACGCCAAGCACGCTGCTCTCCTCCAGTCAGGAGCAGGATCAGCTCCTGCAGCTTATCAGTCAAATTGGTGAGAGGCAGCTGTGTAGAAGTTTACTCCTCCCCAGCGCCATATTGTGGGAGAGCAGATGCATAGAATAAGTCTTAATTCCAGTAACTTAGTCTAGTCTCAGTTGCTCCCCACAAGAAACAGCATATTAAATGCTATTTATTTGTCCTTTAGCAAACCAGTTTTTGACTCTGAACAATAGATCAAAACTCTAAGACCAGACAGACATGATTATTATGTTGTTCTTTGACTGTTTAGAAAGAAGGACTATAGTCTGGATTTTCCAATCATTTTTGCCAGGGCTGAGGGTCCATGAAAGGAGTCTTTCAAGTTCTAATCTGGTCTTCTGATGTCCTTGAAGCATGGCTGATAGGACTTTAGAAAAAAATGACTTTTATAAAAAGAAAGATATCAATGGGTATCTGCTATCTCTCAACAGGAATACCAAAGGGATGTGTTGGGGATACAGCAATAAATCACCTTAGGGAAAAAGTTCAGACTACCAAAAGTGGCAATATGAGTTTTTGATGCAGGCAGCCCCATTGAATGATTACCAGGTTTTCCTGATAGGTTCTACTAAGGAAGAGAACTGGTTAATATTCAAGTTACCCCTCAGATCCAGCTGACAGACTAGGACAGCCAATCATTTTTCTTGGGGCACCAATCTACCTGGGCATGAAACATCCATACAATAAATGGGACATATTTCCAATATTCAGGAGGCAAAAACTCTCTTAAACAAATGGCTGCAGATAGAGCCACCTAAAGGACAAGTCTCTGGTATACACTTACAGATCTTGCTCAGATTCTTAAATTGTGCTTATACAAGGCAGAGCAATCTGTATAAACATTCATCTGATCCACAGATTTTACACACTTGATCTTAGCCAAAAGGCCGAGAAGCGATGATCCACAGATTTTAATGTTCATACAGTTTTAGCATTTTCATGCTAAGTTGTAAGCCCCCGTGTCACTAATAAAAACACATTCATGACCTTTACTGTGGTAATTAACAACATTTCAGGTGTTAATCAAGACAAGACAACTGAAGCCCTTGTGGTGGCCTCTATGTGGAATGGTTTCCTGAGTTGGACCTAGCTTATCATTTCGGAATACATCATCCTCTGGTAGGGCAACCAAATTTCCCATAGGAAAAGCACAAAGTGATTGGCACATGCATGTTATCACAGCAAAAAAAAAAAAAAAAACCACCTTAAAAACTAGTGTTTTTAAGGACATTTCAGGCATAGATTAACAAGGTCTTTATTCTGTGAGCTTGACAAATTTCATCTCTATACAGTTTATATTTAGCAAGGAAGAATGTGCAGATTGCCTATCACACTAACTAAAGTTGAAAGTTATGTTTAAGATTCAATATATTTGAATAATATCACTTACGTATTAGTATTTTTCTTTCGAGAGAACCAGCGATACTGACGATTCTTTTTGAATCTCTTCATATCACCATGCGGTTAAATTCAATCCAAAATCTAAGAAAAGTAAAAGCACTTGTGAATTTTATATCCCATGTCTTTAGACACCTTTCATATCCTTCAAATTAGGAAGACTCACATAGAGCTTATTAGGAATGGATCAGCATTTCTAAGGTACTGAATCCATAAACATAGGAAATCTACAGTACCATGTAATTTGATCACTCATGTGGAACACGCATTCTGTATTTGTGCTTGGTATTTTAGTTCCAAAAGAAGAAAAAAATTTTTTTGAATATTCAACAACATGTAAGTTTACCTGCAGTACATTTATTTTTGAAACTTGCTGGTTGTTTTTAAAAGATTTTTTTTAATTTCTTAGAAAGGCAGTTATAGAGAGAAACAGAGAGACAGAGAGAGTGAGACCTTCTATCTGCTGGTTCACTCCCCAAATAGCTGCAATGGCTGGAGCTGGGCTGATCTGAAGCCAGGAGCCAACACCTTCTGGATCACCCACATGGATTCAGGAGCCCAAGCATTTGGGCCATCCTTGGCTGCTTTCTCAGGCCATTAGCAGGGATCTGGATCGGAAGTGGAGCAGCTGGGATTCAAAATACACCCAAATGGGATGCTGGCACTGCAGGCATTGTCTTTACCTGCTATGCCAGAGCAGCAGCTTTACCTGATATGCCACAGAACTGGCCCCAGAATACACACTTTTAAGATCACCCAGTTGCTACACAGAATGCAGAAAGTGAAACAAAATCTATTATATCTCAATGTCTGTATAATCATAGTGACTTATGATATTTCCATCCTGAAATATTCTGCAGAATAAATCAAAGATGTGTGAGAAAAAGAGATGTATCCCTCAACATTACACCCAGTGGCTTTGTGTCGTGTAAGAAAATTGGAAGTCACTGGAAAACAAGACATTTCCGATCACATTGCCAGGGAAAAACAACCAGTGACTACACTTAGGCAGCCAGAATTGTGCCATAAGCCCCTAAACTCTTAGCAAGGAGAGAAAAATAAAAAGTAATAGAAAAATAATTTTTTAAAAAAATAAATAGTCCAATTTGGGCATAAATATCAATTTTGAGTTTTGGACCTATGCCACAGGCACCTGTAACTTTCATACTTCTGAGAGGATATCAACTCATCGGTAAAGGAGGTAGAAATCCCCAAGCTCCCAGTCTACAACCTGGTGATACAGAGATGCGGTAGAGTCACATCTTTAGATGTGAACTAGGGTCAGCCAAGGCAAAGTGGGATTTCTAAGAATCTTCTCTTTCTTACTAAGGCTCAGAAGAGGCTAGAAACAACAGATTACAGTAGGTCTCGGTCTTGGGTACTCCTGCAGATTCCCCTAAAAGGGAGCCAACTTTTTTTAGATCTTGATTCAAGTTTATTTTCCTACTATCTTTCAGAATACCTGTTTCCCTTTTTTCATATTTTCTTGTGTGTGTATATATATATTTTTTTCTGGTATTTAATTTTCCCAAATCCAAGTTTGTTAAGTCAAATCTTTACTCAATTGCTTGCCAGCAACAAGGTCACTACTACTTAACCAATATCGACTTAGTCGTTCACTGGTCCCAGATGGTAAGGGAGATTTGGGAGGTCCCCCAGAGGGTAGAGAATGGTGCTCTTCTCATCACTGGGCTCAAGGCTGTCTTCCCATCTATGAGCCCTGAAGACTGAGCCAGTCCCCACTCTCTTCCCTCCCTTTTCTCCAGCTATACACCTCCATTGTTTTCATGAAAATGAGAAGGTAGGGGATAGAATAGGGGGATCTTGCTCAGAGATCCTTACCACCATGTCCTATGCCTTTGGCTGCGAACATGCCAATGAAGGAACAAAAATTCCATGTCATGGCAACCACAGATTCTGGTGGTCCTGAGATCATTGTGAGGAAAGAATGGAATGAACTTGGTCCCAGACTGCAAAGATTTTTTTAAAGACAAATGCTGTTTGTTTTACAGTTGGGTGATAGAGTATACCAACATCAAATACTCCAGAAGAATAATCTCAAAGCAGAGATTATTCAATCTGTTTTTTTTCTCTTGTATATAATGGAGGGGATTCTTATATACATAGATACTTCAAAAACTAGCTTTATCTTCTTCGTGGTTTGGAAGACTCAATACAGTTAAGATGTCAGTGTTGGGCACCAAAAAATATGTTGTGCCCAGATCATTAGATCCCTGAAGAGACCCCCAGAGAGTCGATCACACCGAACTGCAAAAGCAAGGTTTATTCAGGAGTACAAGCCGCGACAGGGACCCCATCCAACCAACCGGCACAGCAGAGGAAGGAGTGAGGCCCCGGTCTTTGTTTGGGAGAGTTTTTAAAGGAAAAAAAGGGCTACATCAGCAGGAAAAAAGAGTTACATACAGTAGGGATACTTCGGGTACAGGGAGTTACTTTGTTTAGCAATCTCTACTGTGCTGTCCTTGGCCTACCAAACTAGCTGTCCCTGGTAAGCTTTGACATCTCCGGAATGTCTGAATGCCTGCTTTTACAAGGACTCGGGTCTGCTATGGGAAACGGAGGCTGCTTTTTTTATTGTTTTAAAATGGAGTCACTTTGGTTCTTTATCAGTTCTTCCTCAAAAGAGTGTACAAATTCAATGTAATCTCAATCAAAAATTCCATTAGGCTTCAAGAAAATTTTGGTAGAATTGGCAAGTGTTTCTAAAATTCATGTGGAAATACAAAGGAATTAGCATAAACCAAACAACTTTGAAAACAGAACAAAGTTGGAGGGCAAACATGAGTTGATATTGAAAACACGTTTCAAAACAAGTTTCATATAAACAAAACAGTATAGGACAGACTGAAGTAAAAATAAATCAATTAAACAATCAAAAGAATAATAAAGAATCAAAAATCAAGGTATATACCTACACAAATAGCCAACAGAGATGGAAAGAGAAGTCAGCCACACAGAGTAGTGTTTTCAAAAAATAGAGGATTATTGATTGGAAAAATAACTTCAGTATATAAGTCTCATCATACCAAAACCCAGAAAAATAAATGTAAATCTAAAAATCAATCAAATTTCAGGAGAATACTCTATGGCCTGTGTTAAGCAAAGTTTTCTAGACACAACCCCAAAAACACTATCCACAAATTAAAAATTGGCAAATTAGGCTTCATCAAATTTTTAAACTTCTCTCCAAAAGACAGTTAAGAGAATGAGAAAGGATTTCACAGCCTGGAAGAAAATCATTCCAAAGCATATATTTTAAAAGAGACATCCAAGGGACTCCAAGATGGTAGAATGGGAATGGAAATTACTGCTCTAGTCAAGGGCAAGATAGTTAAAAAAAAAAAAAAAAAAAAAAAGAGAGAGAGAGAGAGAGAGTGAAATCTCAGGGAACAGTTAAGAAGAAAACTGCAGTGGGAACTCCATATAAGTTAGAAGGATGCTGTAGATCTAAGTAGAGGGTGTGGACATGCAGCATAAATACAGACACAACACAGGACCCCAGCAGCCAAGAGCCTCAGCGACAGCTTTGGAGAGTGAGGTGAGAGCCACAAAGCTTTGAGTAGAGCCTGGCATGAGTCTGGCTTGGAGCCCTGTGAGGGACAGTGTACCTACCATTCTAAATAAAAACAAAGGGGCCTGTTTCTCTCTCCTCCTGGCCACCTTACAATGGCATCCTGTAACTAGCTGAGAGAGGGTAGGTGCCATTTTGACATAGGTAATTGCTGCACCAGCTTGTGTCCATTCAACCAGTAGCCACCTGAGAGGAGACGTCCTGAGTCTGGCTGGGAGAATTGACAAGGGGCTGGGTGCCCATGACTGTGGGAGCCTTGTGTTCAGGGACAGTGAAAAATTGTGGCTGTGTAGGAGGGCACAGGTGTGGCTGGGTCTCTGGGCAGTTGCTGTGGGAAGCTACACACACCCCAGGCTCCCTGATTGCCTTGGGAGGGCCATTGCTGAGAGATCTGTGCTCACATTGAAGATGGCATTGATACTTTGTGTGGTTCTTGTGGCAGCATGGATGAATACTGCCCCACTAGGGATAGCACCCAAGGCATTGCCTTGGAGGAGAGGAGTTCAGTCTGAGACTATACCAGTAGAGCCGATCAAACCCTCACCTATAATAATAAAAAAAGAGGGCTTTTAGCATGTCCAACTTGGTTGTGACCTTGGACATTCCCCTCACCTTGCAACACTGAACAGAGCTCTCTGTTAATACCCTTCATACACCTCTGAAAGAGCAGAGACTTCACTAAGCCATAGAGGCATAGTCCAAAGATAAAACCCATCAAGAGGAAAACAAAACTACAGATATCTCCAAAAATGCTTAAAAATAATTGCAGAAATTCAAGAAACAAACATAGACTACATGACCCTCCCCCAAAGGAACACACACACACACACAATAAAAACACATCAATACCAGAATCTGAAGAGGAAAAGTTTAATGAAATGCCAGTAACTAATTTTAAGAAATTGATTATAGGATTACTTAGAAGTAACCAGAGGCAAATTCAGGAATTACAGTAATCTTTATGTGATATGAATGAAAATTTTCCCATGAAATTAAAGGGGAATCAAAATGAAATTTTATAAATTAAGAATTCAATAGATCAAATAATAAATGTGGAAAACTTTAACCAGACTCGGTGAGGCAGAAGAAATAATATCTGAGTTAGAAGACAAGTCTCTAGGCCGGCGCCGCGGCTCACTAGGCTAATCCTCCGCCTAGCGGCGCCGGCACACCGGGTTCTAGTCCCGGTCGGGGCGCCGGATTCTGTCCCCGTTGCCCCTCTTCCAGGCCAGCCCTCTGCTGTGGCCAGGGAGTGCAGTGGAGGATGGCCCAGGTGCTTGGGCCCTGCACCCCATGGGAGACCAGGAAAAGCACCTGGCTCCTGGCTCCTGCCATCGGATCAGCGCGGTGCGCCGGCCGCAGCGCGCCGGCCGCGGCGGCCATTGGAGGGTGAACCAACGGCAAAGGAAGACCTTTCTCTCTGTCTCTCTCTCTCACTGTCCACTCTGCCTGTCAAAAAAAATAAAAGAAAAAGAAAAAGAAGACAAGTCTCTAGAAATTTTACAGTCAGACCAAAAAAAGAAGAAATCAGAAAAATTAAAACCAGTGTTGGATATTTATGGGATACTATCAAAGGACTCAATGTATGGGTCTTAACAGTTTTAGAAGGTGTGGAAAGAGAGAATGGATTAGAAGACCTTTTTATTGAACAAATTACATACAACTTCCCCAATTTGGAGAATGAAAGGGATGGCCAAGTACAGGAAGCACATAAAACTCTTAATAGATGTGACCAGAAAAGATTTTCACCAGTAAACACTGTAGTCAAACTTTTGAAGTAAAACATAAAGAAAAGATTCTAAAATGTGCATGAGAGAAATGCCAGATTACTTTCATAGGATCTCCAATTAGACTCACAGCTGACTTATCAGAAACCCTACAGTCTAGGAGAGAATGAGACATATACCATGTGGGACATGCCTATTTGGGTACCAGCCAGAAACATCAACCTGCAACTGTCAACCAGAACCAGCTGAACAAGACTGAGAGTCCTCCTTTTTAGCAGGCACACCTGTCCTATCATCTTGCCCTGAGGAACTGCCCATAGCCACATCCACTACTGCTTTATACTCCACTAGCTCTGGTCAGCCACTCAAATGGCCCACAGCCTGCGTGCAGTCATGCCATTCCTGATTACCATTGCTCCTCATTCCTACCCCATCTGAGCAAGCACTCCTGTGGTCTCCCATTTTGAGGGCTGGTTAGTCAAAGACGGGTAAGATCCCCTGGGGGACAACCTAAGATAGGCATAGCCACGTACAGAGACCCCAAGGAAACAGGGTCAACAATGGTATGGCCAAGAATCATGCCGCCCATTGCTCAAAAAATAAACGAATAGGTGGAAATGTGATGGAATGAGGGCCATGCCAAGATGGCCACTAGCAGCAGAGCCTGCCTGGCAACAGGCTGCAGTTGAATGGCTTTGGATACTGCCTGGCAACAGGCTGTGATTGGTTAGGGCATAAACCACCCCTTGATCAGATTGGCTGCCTTGGCTACATAAGCAGCTGCCAACTGAAATAAACGAGTCTGCAGGCTGCTCGCCTCTGGCCTGCTTTGTCCTGACTCCCGGGGTCTGTGTGGTGACTGCATGCCTCTTGCCCCCACTACGCTCCTCCTCTCAGAATGAATCCACAGCAACATATTCTTTCATTAATTTTTCCTGTATTTATAGGATTCTGATCCCACCTTGCTGAATTCTAGTGTCCTCCTTTGAACAATCACCACAAGATGTAGCTATCTACCAGTTCCTTTAGTTGTTTGTAGGGCAGAAGTCAGTGGAGCATCTTGATGCAGTCATCATGGATATGTCTTTTACAGACTCTTTCGTAAAAGATTTATTTTATTTATTTGAAAGACAGAGTTACAGAGAGAGGTAGAGACAAAGAGGTCTTCCATCCACTGATTCACTCCCCAGATGGCCACAATGGCTGGAGCTGCACCAATCTGAAGAAAGGAGCCAGAAGTTTCTTCCAGGTCTCCCACATGGGTGGAGGGGCCCAAGGATCTGGGCCATCTTCTACTGCTTTCCCAGGCCATAGCAGAGAGCTGTATGGGAAGAGGAGCAGCCAGAACTAGAACCAGCGCCCATATGGGATGTCGGTACTTCAGGCCAGGACTTTAACCCAGTGGGCCACAGTGCTGGCCCCTTCTACAGACCTTTGACATGCCCTCCTTTGTGTATACATATGTACATGTATGTAAATACAGACATGCATATTTGAGGCCTTGAAATGGTTAATGGAAAATGGAATTAGAATATAATGTACATTCTTCATGAAATTTTTGAAGTGATCTGTACAAATCTTTTATGTACACACATCAATAGATACACATTTTTACACAAACTTCTGTTCACAGCATGCACACACGCAAACACACACACAGACACACACACAATGTAGACAAAGGCCATGAAAAGAAAGAGAGGTCAGGATATGTAATATTCACTGTGAGGAGTATCCTTAGCAACATAGACTCTATTTGACACTATCTAAACCTTTTCACTATAGGATCTGTAAATAAATTCAAGTATATTTATTAGATCTAATTGAGTAAAAGAGGCATAAATCATGAATGGGATGTTTACTGCTTGGTGTGTTTGTTATTGTTAGTAGCATCCAATTCCTTACAATACTGTCTAAAGTTTTCCATTTATGATCTATACTACAGTGAGCCATAGAAAGAAAGAAATCTATGGGGAGAAAAAAGGAGGAAGTAATGGACAAGCAACAGAGACATTCTTAGCAGAAATGATCAGAGCTAATGGAACCTGGAGGTGTCTCTCATCCTCCAGAACTCCGTCACTATGTGAGGCTGGTCGCCCAAACCCAACCTCCTTTTGGAGGTTTCCCATGACTCAAGCCTGCAGCTGTATGACTGTATGTTATATGAAGGAAAGTGAAATCTGTATGAAGGCAGGAAGGTGATGGAGAGACTTGAGAATTGGAAATCTAGGTGGAGTGGAGTGATGCATGCCTAAAGTAAATTTGAATTCAAAGAAAATGCTGAAAAGTAGAAAAGCCGTTGGGACTGGTGTTGTGGTGCAATGGATGGAGCTGCCAGTTGCAGCACTGGTATCAGACTTACAGTTTGAGCCTCACCTATTCCTATTCCAATACAGCTTCCTCATAATACACCTGCAAAAGAAGTAGATGATAGCCAAATTACTTGAGTTTTTGCCACCCACATGGCAGATCCAGATGAAGTCACTGGCTTCTGGCTTCTGCCTGGAATAGCCCTAGCCATTGCAGGCATTTGGGGAGTGAATGAGTAGCTGGAATATCTCACTGTCTCTCCTCTCTATGACTCTTTCAAATAAACAAAATAATATTTTTTAAAAAAGATTTAAGACCTCAGTCACTCATAGGGACTTAGGTAATAACCAAGAGTTCACATCATCTGGAAGCATTGCTGATTTCACAGGAATTTGCTTCTCCTTAGTGGAAGATAAAGTTTTATTTCCTTTAAAAAAAAAAAGAATTTGTTTCTTCATTTGAAAGGCAGAGGTACAGAGAAGAGGGGCAAGACAGAGAGATTTTCCAGTCACTGGTTCACTACCCAGATGTCCACAACAACTGGGATGGTGCTGGGCTGACCCAGTAAACCAGGACTTCTTCCAGGTCTTCCATGTGGGTACAGGGACCCAAGCACTTGAGCCATCTTCTGCTGCTTTCCCAGATGTATTATCAGAGAGCTGGATTGGAAGTGGAGCAAAAGTCATGAAAGGCATGCCTCTTTCCAGTCAGTATCTTTGTCACTTATAGGTGATAGCCACCAATCCCTCAGGAAACTCAGGTTTCTCATTTGTGGGTCTCTGCTAAAGTGGGCTGAAAAAGGAGAGATTTCTATTTGGAGCAAAGAGGAGGAGGAAGTAGTCAGGGAACCACTATGCCCTCAGCAGAAGTGATCAGGGCTAATGGAACCTGGATTTGTGCCTCACCATCCAGTTCTCTGCCAACATATAAGGCTGGGGACCCCCTCTCAGCATCATTTAGGAGAGAGTCTCTGACTCAGGCCTGTAGCTACTTGACCATATTTCATGGGCAAAAAAAGACAATGATGCATGGAAATAAGGACGTGGTGGAGGGACTTCAGAATATGAAATATAGTTAGGATAAAAGGGATGTTTCCTATAACTTATAGTTAAATTTGACATAAATGTAACCCTAAAATACTTTTACATCTTGGGATTAAATATAGCTTACTTCACTCTGGATAAACTTCCATTTTCATAGACCTGAAATGTTTACAACTGGTATATAAAGCCTTACTATTAATTTTTAAAAAGACCTTCCAAGTTCAAATAAGTGATTTACACAAGTGCATTGACATATCATTCAGAAACTAGAGTAATAATGAAGAGTTTTACATAAATCTTGAGGCACATTTTCTCAGGATTAAGATATTGACTACTGGTGTAGAAAGCCTCATTTTTTAAAATTTATTTGACAGAGCTATAGACAGTGAAAGAGAGAGAGACAAAAAGAAAGGTCTTCCTTCCATTGGTTCACCCCCCAAATGGCTGCTATGGCCAGTGCTGTGCCGATCCGAAGCCAGGAGCCAGGGGCTTTTTCCTGGTCTCCCATGTGGGTGCAGGGTCCCAAGCACTTGGACCATCTTCCACTGCCATCCCAGGCCACAGCAGAGAGCTGGACTTCAAGAGAAGCAACCAGGACTAGAACCCAGCACCCATATGAGATGCCGGCACCACAGGTGGGGAATTAACCAAGTGAACCATGGCACTGACCCAAAAGTCTCATTCTAATTACAATGAAACATTGAGTTCAAACAGTGATACATACATGGAATTTAAAGATCATTCAGTTTATGTCTATAGGCTTTTGACCCAAGAAAAATATAAGATTGAAAAAAATTCTCTCAAAACTAAAATATTGATTACTAACATAGAAAACCTCATTTCTAACAAAAATGGCACAATGAATTCAAACAGTGATATATACATGAATATTTAAAGATCACTCAGTTATGTCTGGAGTACTTTTAGGTTTTTTACCCAAGAAAATTAAGTTCAGAATTACACCTCAAGTTCAACTATATACACTCTTTTTTTAAAAAAAAAAAAAAGGTTTATGTATTTGAAAGTCATAGTTACACCCAGAGAGAAGGAAAGACAGAGACAGAAAGAAATAGAGAAAAAGAGAGGCGAGAGAGAGAGAGAGAGAGAGAGAGAGAGAGAGAGGTCTTCCATCCTCTGGTTCACTCCCCAATTGGCTACAATGGCCAGAGCTACACTGATCTGAAGCCGGGAGCCTCCTTTGGGTCTCCTATGTGGGTGCAGGGGCCCAAGGACTTGAGCTATCTTCTACTGCTTTCCCAGGCCATAGCAGAGAGCTGGATTGGAAGTGGAGTAGCTGGGACTGGAACCAGTGTCCATATGGGATGCCAGCATTTTAAGTGGCAGCTTTACCCACTATGCCACAGCGCTGGCTTCTCAAATATATACTCCTAAAATCCCTTACTTCAAACACACGCACACACACACAAATTAATATATATCCATATATCCTTCTGGAAACACACATTTACAAACATACACTACAGAAAAGGTGAACAAGAAAGAGAGAAACAATTGTGAAATTACTCTTAGGTGCCTCCATGGCAATACAGCATATCTTCTGATACTTTCGAAATCTTTTCACGGTAACATCTGTCGGTATCTTTCCAGTTCTTTTAGAAAGAGTTGGTTATAGAGGAGTGTATTATAAGAGGGATGCTTCTTCCTGTTGGTATATTTGTCATTCTTAGTTGCAGCCCACCTCTTGGGAAACTGTCAGATTTCTTGTGATGAGACTCTATTGGAGTGAGTCAAGAGAGGAGAGGTTACTTTTTGAAGTAAGGAGGAGGTAGCAGTGGATAGGCAGCAGAGACCCCAGCATAAAGGAAGAGACATGTGGGAGTTCCTCACCCTGTGAATCTCTGTGACCATGTGAGGCTGGTGCCAAAATCCAAACTCACCATTACACTGGATGGAACCCCAGTCCCAGGCGTGCAGATACTTGATTATACCTCATAGGCAAGAAAAACAACTGTTGATGGAGGAATGTGAGGAGAGGTGATAGAGGGAATAGGGGGCAGGATATTAGATGCAATTAGAGTTGAGCATCTACAAACCCCACTGGTATTTGAAATAATATAAACCAAAAAGGCTGTTATGTGTTTTATCAGTTTCAGTAATAAGGAGCTGTACTTAAATCATGAATTGCTTTTTAGACATAAATATACATTTTGATCACAGAAAGTGTCATTTCTAGTACTTGAGCCATTATTGTGACACATCAGATTCCAAATAGCTAATAATTGATTTACAGGTGAATTGTTTGGAGGACATCTAGTTTATAAATTGAAAAGTAACTATAAATGTTCTAAGCTTAAAAACTAAGTCAAGGGGACCAACATTGTGGTGTAGCGGGCTAAGCCGCCACCTCCAGTGCCGGCATCCCATATGATAGGGCGCCAGTTCAAGTCCCGGCTGCTCCTCTTCTGATCCAGCTCTCTGCTGTGGCCTGGGAAAGCAGTAGAAGATGGCCTAAGTCCTTGGGCCCCTCCACCAACATGAGAGACTCAGAAAAAGCTCCTGGGTCCTGGGTTCGGATCTGTGAAGCTCCAGCCAGACCTGTGCAGCTCCAGCTGTTGCAGCCAATTGGTGAGTGAACCAGCGGATGGAAGACCTCTCTCTCTCTCTCTCTCCCTCTCCACCTCTCTCCCTCTCTCCCTCTCTCCCTCTCTCCCTCTCTCTCTCCCTCTCCTTTTCCTTCTGTGTGTAACTCTGACTTTCTTACTGTGTACCTTTTTAATCCTTTAGCACGGTCCTATATGAATTGAAACAGTCAGGTAGACAAACCAATATGATATAAATGAATAAATACACATTTCTATCTGTTTCTCTCTATAGACATACATGTGTTCATGAAATATAAGCATGCACACAAACAGCATACAGAAAGACTAGGATTTTGCTTATTCACTGTCAAGAGCATCCATATAATAGTGTTTCCTTAATGTAGCTTTTACCCTCCTCTCATGGTAATCTTCAGTATGGAATATTTTTTGTTTTTTTTTTTTGGGGGGGGGGGTTAAGGTAGAAAAAGGAAGAAAAACTTATTGAGGGGAACTCATTATTTCTACTGTTTATTACTCCTCGTTACTGTGCAGAGACTATACTAGTGTGAAAGGAAGGAGAGAATCCTGTTTGAAGCAACATGGAAGTAGCAATGACAGAAGGCAGAAGAGACCTCATCTAATTAGACTCTTGTCTATCCATTATCCTCTACAACTTGGCCACCATACAAACCTGATTCTCCAAACGCACATGCATCATCACATTGGATAGTGTCCCTGTCTCAAGGCTTCAGCTTCTCAAACCTATCCTTTGGGCAAGAAATACAACCACAATGGGTGAAATTAAAGATGTGATGGAGGGAATTGGGAATCAGGAATTTTGAGAGAACAAAAATATAAGGAATAAAAATTGAAAGTGAACTTGAAATGGATTTCATAGGAAAACGGTGTTATGCTTTGGCATTAAGATCTACTTACATGGGGTGAGCATTTTGCACAAAAGCTAAGAGATCAATTGGGACACTCTCATCTCATAGTGGAGAGCTCACATCACATATTGGAGTGCCTGGTTAGAGTTGGCTCCTCTGCTTCCAACCCTGCTTCCTACTAATGCACATCCTGGAAGGCAGTCAATAATGGCTCAAGTACTTGAGTACCTGCAACCAACATAAGAAACCCAGATGGAGTCTCAACGTCCTGGCTTCAGCCTGGCCTACCTCTGGCTCTTGTGGACATTTGGAAAGTGAACCACTGGATGGAGGTCACTTTCTCTCTCTGCCTTTCAAATAAAATTAAATAAATAAAAATTTAAAAATTCTAGTTATTTAATCTTGCTGTATTAGTATTTTATGAGTCTGGGATATTCAGCATTGATGTATAAACCTCATTTCTAATTTTAAAAAGGACATGCCAATCCAAATTGGTGATATGCACATGAATATGTGAAGATAAACTAAGTCAAAACTCAAAGACACAAAGTGTAAGCTTAAAATTACATAGCATATTGAACATGTACCATTTTAACCCGTTATCTCAAATATGAATGACCCAACAAAAGTAACCCATGGCAGAGTAACCAATAAAATGTGAGTACATGTTTTTGTCCACATACACAAAGACACAGGTACACATACTCACACAAGAAAACTCTAAGACAATGACAGAGAGAGATTGAGATTTCTGAGATTTTCTTTCTGGAGCATCTATGGTAATCAGTGTCTTTTAAAAAATGTACAGAGGCTGCAGAGGCTGACATTTGGTGGAACAGTTATGCTGATTGAGATGTTTACTTCCCATATCAGGGTGCTTGGGTTTCAGCCCTTGCTCTGCTCTCAATTCTAGCTTTCTGCTAATGCACAGCCTCAGTATGGTGGCAGCAGATGATGGCTCAAGTATTGAGTTCTCTGCTACCCATGTGGGAGACCTAGAATGAGTTGTGAGCTTCTGAGTTTACCTGTCCCAGCGTAGGCTGTTGCAAACTTCGAGGATTAAGCCAGCAAATGGGAGACCTCCCTCTCCCTCTCTCTCAAATAAGTACAAATATATTTTTAAATGTTTTTTTTTCTTTTTTTAATTTTTTTTTTTATTTTGACAGGTAGAGTCATAGACAGTGAGAGAGAGAAACAGAGAGAAAGGTCTTCCCTCTGATGGTTCACTCCCCAAATGGCCACCACAGCCGGTGCTGTGCTGATTCGAAGCCAGGAGCCAGGCGCTTCTTCCTGGTCTCCCATGCAGGTGCAGGAGCCCAAGCACTTGGGCCATCCTCCAATGCCCTCCTGGGCCACAGCAGAGAGCTGAACTGGAAGAGGAGCAACCAGGATTAGAACCTTGCGCCCATATGGGATGCCGGTGCCACAGGCAGAGGATCAACAGAGTGAGCCACGGCGCTGGCCTCAATATTTTTGTTTTTTCAAATTATATAAAAATATTTATTTGAAAGGAAGAGTTCCAAGGAGAGAGGGAGTAACAAGTCTCACATGCTGGCCCCTAAAATATTTCTTTTGACATATTTATTTTTTATTTGAAAGGTAGAGTTATGGAGAGGCAGAGAGAGAGAGAGAGAGAGAGAGAGAGAGGTCTTCCCTATGCTGGTTCACTGCCCAGATGGTCTCAATGACAGGAGCTGAGCTGATCCAAACCTAGGAGCTTATTCTAGGACTCCCAAGTGGATTGTTGAGCCCCAAGGATTTGGGCCATCTTTCGCTTTCCCAGACCATACTAGAGAGCCAGATTGGAAGCAGAGCAGCAAGGATTTGAACCAGCACTCATATGGAATGCTGGCATGACAGGTGGCAGATTTACCTGCTATGCCATAGTGCCAGCCCTTCTAGAAATATTTTTAAAGTTGTACAGATTCATGGAGTACAATGTGATGTTTCAATACATGTATATATCACATAATGATCACATCACGGTAAATAACATTCTCTGGGGCTAGCGCTGTGAACCATTGGATGGAAGACCTCTCTATCTCTTTCTGCCTCTCCTCTGTGTAACTTTGACTTTCAAATAAATAAATAAATCTTTAAAAAGAAACATTCATTGACACAAGCATTATTTCTTTGCGGTGAAACAGTCCTCTCTTCTAGCTAGTTTGAAATATATGGTGTATTATTATTATTATTATTATTATTGGCAGGCAGGGTAGACAGTGAGAGAGAGAGAAAAAAAGGTCTACCTTTTCAGTTGGTTCACCCTCCAATGGCCGCTGAAGCCGGTGCACCACACTGATCTGAAGCCAGGAGGCAGGTGCTTCTCCTGGTCTCCCATGCGGGTGCAGGGCCCAAGGACTTGGGCCATCCTCCACTGCACTCCCAGACCACAGCAGAGAGCTGGACATGAAGAGGAGCGACCGGGACAGAATCCGGCGCCTGACCGGGACTAGAACCCGGGGTGCAGGTGCCACAGATGGAGGGTTAGCCTATCGAGCCGAAGCGCTGGCAGTTTTTTTGTTTGTTGTTTGCTTTGTTTTGTTTTTAGAGCCCCACGCAGCCCAAGGCGGGGGCCTGGTTCGCGGCACAGGTGCAGCAGGGACACCGCCAGCGCCACTGGCTCAGGGGCCACCGCCCCCGTCTGCACCGGGCCGCAACACCACCATGAAGCGCCCGGGCACCCGCAGCAGCCGCTCCAGGGCGTTGACGTCCGGGCCCCACCGCAAGCGGCGCCGCAGTTCCGTCAGCTCCAAGGAACCCCAGCAGCGCACAGCACCTGGGTCACCTCGGCGACCGCGGCGGGCTGCGCAATGGCCGCCGCCGTGAGGGCGTCGAGGGCGTCGGGCTGCTGGGCCCCGAGCCGTCGAACCACGCGTGCTGAAGCGCCGCCAGCGGCTCGGGCTGCTCCCGCGAGGTGGAAACGCCGGCGGGAAACGAAACCCCTATTGTAGTTCCATTCTTGATGTTTTCAGGAACCTAAAAACTGATTTCCAAATGGCTATATTAATTTACATTCCCGCAAATAGTGTTTATGGATGCCTTTTTTCCACATCCTTGCCATCACTTGTTACCTTTTGCCTTTTTAATAAGAACCATTTCAGCTAGGGTAATGAAAACTCACTGTTTTCTTGATTTGAATTTCTCAATTATTAGTAGTTAAGCTGAATTTTTTCAATATACTGGTTGGTCATTCATGTCTTCTTTCAAGAAATGTGTATTCAGGTTTTTTGTCTATTTTTAAATTAGATTATTTGCTTTATTTTTTTTTTTAATTGGGAAATCAGTAGGTGACACAGAATCAGAGAAAACCTCCATCTGCTGACCAACTCCCCAAATGCCTTACAATGACCATGGCTGAGCCAGGCTGAGCCAGGAACTCCATTCGGACTTCCCACATCAGCAGCAGGGACTCAATTACTTAAACTATCACCTGCTGCCTCCCAGGGTACGCATCAGCAAGAAGCTGGATTTAGGAACAGGGCTGTGACTTGACACCAGGCACGGTGATATGGCAAGACAGTATCCTAACCAGTGGCTTAAATGCTAGGCATTTTACTCTTGAGTTGTTTGAGTTCTCATATACTTGTATTTTTTTTTTTTTTTGTATTTCAATAACTTTTTTGAAAGGTATATCACTTAGTACCAAAGATAATGGTATTTAGTTAGGTTACCTCTGCCAACTCAAAGTTCACACTAATGTATCAAAATAACTGAAATACTGCTAGTCTTTTGGGAAAACTAAAGTTACCCATAAAACACAGGTTATAAAATTGAAGGATAATATATGCTGCGATTCTTTGATTTTTATTTTCTGTATTGTGTATTTGTCCACAACATCATGTCAAAATTGATTACAGCCACTCTGAATGAACTCAGGCTATGTACTGCTCTGATAATCATCCATAGCACTGTCACACTGTAGACCTCCTTGCATTCACTGACTGAAGGATGTTTCTTGAACACTGCCTCAGTGATCTATTTATGAAGGTGTCTACTTACTGACTTTTCTTAAGATGCAGTAATGGCATTAGTGAAAGCAAATTCTTAGAATTTTATTCTAATCTAAATTAGAAGCAATGGCAATTTTATAAAAATAATAAACAACTTCTGGAGTGTTAAATCTAGTCTGAACTCACTTTAGTGGAGTAAAATAAGTTCTCAGAAGGATAATTTGAGCAACTAATAAAATAAAAAGCAACTTCCTGTTTTTTTTTTTTATTTGACAGATAGAGTTAGTGATGGAGAGAGATAGAGAGAAAGGTCTTCCTTCCATTGGTTCACCCCCCAAATGGCCACTACAGCCGGAGCTATGCCAATCCGAAATCAGGAGCCAGGTGCCCCCCACCCCCTGTTAGTTGGGCCAACGGTGTATCAATTTTCTTCATTTTTTCAAAAAACCAGCTCTTCATTTTGTATTTTTTTAATTCAATTCTGTTTATTTTTTTCTCTAATTTTAATTATTTCTCTTCTCCTACTAGTTTTGGGTCCGGTTTGCTGCAGTTATTCTAGATTCTTGAGAGGCATTTATAGCTCATTTATTTGGTGCCTTTCCAATTTCTTGATATAGGCACCTATTGCTATAAACTTTCCTCTTAACACTGCTTTTGCTGTATCCCATAAGTTTTGATATTTTGTGTTGTTATCTTCATTTACTTCCAGAAAGTTTTTGATTTCTCCTATGACCCACTGTTCATTCAGCAGCATGTTGTTCAGTCTCCATGTGTTTGCATATGCCCTATGGATTCCTGAGTTGCTTATTTCCAGCTTCATTCCATGGTGGTCTGAGAAGATGCGTGATATGATTTTGATTATTTTGAATTTGCTGAGACTTGCTTTATGGCCTAGTATGTGGTCAATCCTAGAGTAGGTTCCATGTACTGCTGAGAAGAATGTGTATTCTTTAAGTGTAGGATGAAAAGTTCCTTAGATATTTGTTAGATCCATTTGGTCTATAGTGGCCATTAAATCTGCTGTTTCCTTGTTGATCTTCTATCCTATTGATCTGTCTATTGATGAAAATGGAGTATTGAAGTCCCCCAATACTATTGTATTGTAGTCTAAGTCTCCCTTTAAGTTCCTTAACATATCTTTTAAATAAACCAGTGCCCTGTAATTAGGTGTATATACATTTAAAATAGTTACATCTTCCTGTTGAATTGATCCCTTAATCATTATATAGTACCCCTCATTGTCTCTCTTAACAGTTTTTGTGTTAAAGTTTATTTTGTCTGATATTAAGATGGCTACACCAGCTCTTTTTTGGTTTCTTTGGCATGGAATACCTTTTTCCAACCCTTCACTTTCAGTCTGCAGCCATCTTTGTTGGAAAGATGTGTTTCTTCTAAGCAGCAAACAGATGGGTTTTGTTTTTTAATCCATTCAGCCAGTCTGTGTCTTTTAACTGGAGAGTTGAGGCCATTTACATTCAATGTGACTATTGATAAGTAGTGACTTTTCCCTGCCATTTTTCTAAAGATATTTCTAATATATGCTTTGAATTTCCTGTGATCTTTTACTAGGAGGTTTTTTTCCTTTACCTTCTTTTGTATTGATGGCTGTGTTTCTGTGTGTAACACTCTTTAAGCATCTTTTGCAGGGCTGGACAAGTGGTGACAAATTCTTTCAATTTCTGTTTGCTAATAAAGGTCCTTATTTCACCTTCATTCACAAATGAGAGCTCTGCAGGATATAATATTCTGGGCTGGAAGTTTTTTCCTCTTAGTACCTGGGCTATATCTCGGCATTCCCTACTAGCCTGTAGGGTTTCTGATGAGAGGTCCTCTGTGAGTCTAATTGAAGATCCTCTGAGAGTAATCTGACGTTTCTCACTTGCACATTTTTAGAATCTTTTCTTTATGTTTCACTGTGGTGAGTTTGATTGTAATGTGTCATGGTGAGGAGCTCTCTTGGTCATGTTTATTGGGGGTTCTATGTGCTTCCTGTACTTAGATGTCTGTCCTTCTCCAAACCCGGGAAGTTTTCTGCTAGTATCTCACTAAAAAGGCCTTCTAATCCTTTTTCTCTCTCCATGCCTTCAGGAACTCCTAGAACCCGAATGTTGGGTTTCTTAGTAGTATGCTGTAGACTCCCAACAATATTTTTTAGATTTATAATTTCTTCTTCTTTTCTTTGGTTTGACTGTCTACTTCCTGTGCTCAGTCTTCTAACTCTGATATTCTCTCTTCTACCTCACTGATTCTGTTTTTAAGGCTCTCAAATGTGTTTTTCATTTGTTCTATTGCATTCTTCATTTCATTTTGATTTCTCTTCAATATCTCAATTTCATATTCTACTAAATTCCTCATTTCATTTTTATTCCTCCTTAAGATTTCATTTTCACATGAGAGATTTTCTGTCCTGTCCAGTAAGGATTTCTGTAGTTCATGCATTTTTTTGAGAACTTCTGAATGTTCTCATCATAAATTTTTTGAATTCTGTATCTTGCATTTCTTCTATCTCATCAGCTTCATAATCTTGTATTGGAGTGTCATGTTCATTTGGGAGCATCTTGATGTCTTCCTTGTTCTTGTTTCTTCAGTTTTTGCATTTGTTGTTTGGCATTATGGAGATATTCTTTGGTGTCTTCTTTTTTTTTTTTTCTGTGGTGGCTTTTCTCATTATACCATGACTCTAGATTAAGTGGACTGTCTACTTTTGGTGAATCTCTAGAGGCTTGTGGTGGGTGTGGCCAGAGAGCTCTGTTCAGTTCTTCAGGATGAAGGGTGTGCCAAAAGTGACACACCCAGGTTTGGCATTGTAAATCTTCTCTCCCACTTTTCTTTTATTATTCAGAAGGGAAGTAATTCCACTCAGCTGAGCTCTTCTCCTTGATGGCAATCAGTGCCTGAGCACTAGCCCCAGTGGTTATAATATTCTTGTGCTTTGTCCCAAGGACCACACAAAGGATCTTTCTCTAGCTGGGTGGCCAAGGCTACCGAGTTTGTGACATATCACACCAAGACTACTCACATCTCTGCCATACCATGAGTTCTAGCACACACCCTCAATTTTCTTTTTCACAGTCCCAGTTCACAAGCTCCACACATTCACTAGGTCTTAGTCTCCTATTATTACTCCCAACCAGAGTCAGGTTCTTCTGCTTGGTTGAGCTCGGGCACAGCCCCGAGCTCGCACAGATGTTATGTATCTCCAAAATGGTGCCTGCTCTATTGTCTCACACGCCTTTGTAAGGTGTGTGGAGAGAGAGAATCGTGTCTGTACCATTCTTTTTTTTTTCTCTCCTTTAGTTAGGCTGGTGTACTTTCCTCCATGGGGTTTCAAGCCTCGTTCCCTCTAGGCTCTTCCTGCCACTTCTGCCAGTGTCTCGGGCCACTGTGGTTTCACCTCACCTCTCTTTTCAGCGCTGGTGCAGAGGAGAAGATTCTCAGCAGATGGGCTCCTGAGCTGTGGGCGCCTGTGTCCTCCACATAGATCTACTGTGTCCCTCTAATTCCAGAAGAGTTCCCTCTGCAGTTTTTTCTCTAACTCTTCCCTGAGACTTCACTATCTCCACTTTTATTAAACTATCTTTTCTTGGACTATCAGTGAACTCCCTCCCTATTCTACCATCTTGGACCCCCCCCAAAAAAGCATTTTTAGGGGCCAGAGCTGTGGTGCAGTGGGTTAAAACCCCTGCCTGCAGTGCCCAGTATCTCATATGGGTGCCAGTTCAAGTCCCAGCTGCTCCACTTCCAATCCAGCTGTCTGCTATGGCCTGGGAAAGCAGTAAAAGATGGCCCAAGTCCCTGCACCCCTGCACCTGCATGGGAGACCTGGAAGAAGCCCCTGGCTCCTGGCTTCAGATCGGCCCAGCTCTGGCTGTTGCTGTCATTTGGGGAGTGAACTAGCATATGGAAGACCTTTCTCCCTCTCTCATTCTACCTCCCCTTATAACTCTGTCTTTCAAATAAATAAATATTTTTTTAAAAGTTTTAAAAAGTAAATAAATTTTAAAAAGCATTTTTACAAAATGTAGCAAAAGAATACCTAGAAAGAAAAAAGGAAGGTTTCTACAGATAAACAATTTAATATATAATGTATATGAACATAAGGATAGTAATTAAATTTGTGGAGATTAGAGATATTGACTTTATAATCATTCATACATCTGAATTACTCAGTTTAAACTCTATGAAGGAATTATATGGGCCTGAAGCTCTTAGATGGTAAAGTAGAACAAAGACACAAATGGCCAAGAGAAAGATGGTGACTATTCACCTCACCTATGCAATGGCCTCACCTATCAATGGCATGGGCCTTAATTCAGATTCCTCACCACACACACACACACACACACATACATAGTACACACATCTCCTTCATGAGTACAACACCCAAGCAGGTCCCAAAGGAGGCTTGAAGTACAGAAGAAAAATATGTTTGTGCAAAGAGCAAATGGATACTAAAGCCATTTGTCTTCACCATTTCTCTTCTCTTAACAGCCACTAAAATTAAGTAGACATTGTTAAGATCTTCCATCTTCCCTAACAGAGTAGGATAGCTATTTTAAAACAGAATGCCAAATGATAAAAGGAAAGAGTGAAACTATAAATATGTCACATTTCAAATAGCTAAGGAGCATCCACAGTCAGATGCTTTTTAAGCCAGGAAGATTTATCTCAGAGGCATCCTAAGTGAGACTGTCCAAAGAGACTATCTTTTCTCAAGAAGATCTCATTGCTCAGAAAAGGCAGAGTTCAAGTTCAATTGCAAACATGTTTTGGTCTGAATTTTCCAAGAATATTGATCCACTGTTTCATATTTCAAATTTATGACATTATAAATGTAATCCTTCCTCACCACATATAGATTAAACAGCAAATTAGAAACGATTTTACCTGATCTTCACTAAGTAACACTCCCCGCTGTCTGCTGATCCTTCTCATGAGATCCCCTCCATCACAATATTCCATGACAATAAACAGCCGATCTTTTTCTGTAAGAAAAGGCGTCATTTGGTGCTGGAGGGGTTCAGATATTTATCAGTCATTTGCTTGCTAAGTTCCAGAAGGTGGAGGATATAACAGAAAAAACACCATATAAAATAGTTCACAACTCTGGCTGTGGAGTCAAGATGGACTGCATTCTACGTCCACTTGACCACTGAACATTTCTTAGCTCTGTAACTCTGGGCAAGTCACTTTCTTTGTGTCTCAGTACCTCATCTGTGAAATGCAAATAATTCAGAAACATCCTACTAGGATGGCTGGAAAGATCAAATGAGTTCATCCATGTCAGATGCATAGAATAACATCTATATATGAGAGTGTAGTGAGAGCTATTATGATTAATACATTACTATAAGGATTAGAAATCTGCTGGAAAAGTAGCAGCTGTGAATCTCTCCTAGTACCCCAAGAATTTAAAGCTCCTTCTTATGTTGGGGTATAAATGTGCATTTATTTTTATTTATTTATTTATTTTTTGACAGGCAGAGTGGACAGTGAGAGAGAGAGACAGAGAGAAAGGTCTTCCTTTGCCGTTGGTTCACCCTCCAATGGCCGCCGCGGCCGGCGTGCTGCGGCCAGCGCACCGCGCTGATCCGATGGCAGGAGCCAGGAGCCAGGTGCTTTTCCTGGTCTCCCATGGGGTGCAGGGCCCAAGCACCTGGGCCATCCTCCACTGCACTCCCTGGCCACAGCAGAGAGCTGGCCTGGAAGAGGGGCAACCAGGACAGAATCCGGCGCCCCGACCGGGACTAGAACCTGGTGTGCTGGAGCCGCTAGGCGGAGGATTAGCCTAGTGAGCTGCGGTGCCGGCCTAAATGTGCATTTATTCAAACATGTTGTTGAGTACAATAGCAACTGCTCTTTCTGGTGGACTTCTCTTAACCTACTCAGTAGGATGCTCTCCTGTAGTGTTGCCCACTCAAGGTCATCACTAGTGGCTTCTGGGCTCTCTGTTTTTCTACACACTTCTGCTCCCACCAATTACACTGATGCTTACTGAGACCCTTGTGTTTTCCCAAAATCTTCTTATGCCACTTAATGTTTGTCATTGTAACTATTATATAGACTGATGTAGTAGGAATAGAAAAAGAAATATAGGATTATTTCTATAGAAGACTACATTGAATGTTTTGGAGGACTCAGGAAAATTGACTAAAGAAAAAAATGCCATTTACCTAAACATTGGATGAGACAATTAAAAAGTTAGAAAAGTTCTAAGAGGATTGTGAACACAGATTATTCAGAAATTCTTATTCTATGCTAAAGAAAGGAAACAAAATTCTTAATAAGAGGCAGAGATCACATAAGAAAGAATATTCAGAACTCTAGGTCCATGAATTCAATGCCTTGGTCTTGCATCAAAAGTTTGATAATATGTTGTGTTTTTATCTGTTAAATTTGTTTGTATGTATGGAGTTCTGGCATAGCAGATTAAGTCATTGCTTGTGACACGAGCATCTCATTGGGGTGCCCTGTTACATCCTGACTATTCTGCTCCAATCCAGCTTCCTGTAATACTCCTGGGATGCAGCAGATAGTGGCTCCTGTACTTGAGATCTCTGCCATCCACCGGGGAGACCAGGGAGATTCAGATGTGGTCCTGGCTCTTGGCTTCAGCTAGGGGCAGCTCTGTGTGTTATGGCCATTTGGGGAATGAACCAGTGGATAGAAGATCTCTCTGCATCTGTCTCTCTGTCTCTCTCTTTTTGTCACTCTGTCTTTCAAACATGTAAAAATAAAAATTTTTTTGCATTTTTGAAAAACTTTTATTTAAGTTATACAAGTTTCATGTATTTCATATATACAGATTTAGGAACATATTCAGTTCTTCTCATTCCCTCCCCTCCCTCTCAATACACATTTTTGCAGAAATTTTGAAGCCCTAACATATATTATATCACTTAATATTTAAAGAATATTTACTCAAATTTGAAATACTAAAGTATTATTCCTCCTTAACTCCATAGGTGAGTACAAAAAAATCTTTTTTTTAACTTTTATTTAATGAATATAAATTTCCAAAGTACAGCTTATGGATTACAATGGCTTCCCCCCCATAACTTCCCTCCCACCCGCAACCCTCCCCTCTCCCGCTCCCTCTTCCCTTCCATTTACATCAAGATTCATTTTCAATTATCTTCATATACAGAAGATCAATTTAGTATATATTAAGTAAAGATTTCAACAGTTTGCACCCACATAGAAACACAAAGTGTAAAATAGTGTTTGAGTACTAGTTATAGCATTAATTCACAATGTACAACACATTAAGGACAGAGATCCTACGGGAGGAGTAAGTGCACAGTGACTCCTGTTGTTGACTTAACAAATTGACACTCTTGTTTATGGCATCAGTAATCACCCTAGGCTCTTGTCATGAGTTTCCAAGGCTATGGAGGCCTTTTGAGTTCACCGACTCTGATCATATTTAGACAAGGCCATGGTCAAAGGGGAAGTTCTCTCCTCCCTTCAGAGAAAGGTACCTTTTTTTTTTTTTGATTGCTCGTTCTTTCCATTGGGATCTCACTCACAGAGATCTTTCATTTAGTGTTTTTTTGTTTTTGTTTTTGTTTGTTTGTTTGTTTTTTGCCAGAGTGTCTTGGCTTTCCATGGCTGAAATACTCTCATGGGCTTTTTAGCCAGAGCCAAATGCCTTAAGGGCTGATTCTGAGGCCAGAGTGTTAACACGTTGCTTTTCAAAAGTGTCCCACTATAATTTTGAAACGTTACAGAAATTTATAGAATTGCAACTTTACAGAAAAGACAGTTAATATATATTTTTTATTTGACAGACAGAGTTAGACAGTGAGAGAGAGACAGAGAGAAATGTCTTCCTTCCTTTGGTTCACACCCTCAATGGCCGCCACGGCCAGTGCTGCACCAATCTGAAGCCAGGAGCCAGGTGCTTCCTCCTGGCCTCCCAAGCGGGTGCAGGTGCCCAAACACATGGGCCATCCTCCACTGCCTTCCTGGGCCACAGCAGAGAGCTGGACTGGAAGAGGAGCACCCGGGACTAGAACCTGGTGCCCATATGGGATGCCAGCGCTGCAGGTGGAGGATTAACCAAATGAGCCATGGCACCGGCCCATTTATATTTATTAACACATATAGTTATTGGGCTATGAGACTAAGAGAACTTAATAAATATAGAAAGGATGGATAAGTGAAAATCAATTTCAGTTTTACAGATCTTATCAGCAGCTAGATTTTTAGTTCTGAATTTTATGTGTTCATCACAGATATTTCATGATATTGAGACAGAGTTTTTATTGATTTGCTCAACTGTCCAATTGTATATGATGATGTAAAAGTGAGATTTCTCCCTCGGGTAAGTGATCAAGAAATTACTTCTGCTGTTGTACTTGTTTGCTCTTTTGATTGATTTTGGTTTAGGATGTCTGTTGCTACAGGTCCCTATAAGAGGGGAGATGAGAGATGTCAACCCTTAACCAGAGATGGGAAGAAAACATCACATCCATAACACATTTTGGAAAAAAGAACAACATATGTAATCTCAGCTTTTTTTTCCTGTTTTTTTTTTTAAAGTTCTATATAACTCACATGTATTAAGCTGATTTGTGTTTTACTAAATTCTACATGGTTTTTATATGTATATGTTAATCTTCAAAAAACTCACAAAAAAACATGGTGTTAAAAAAAGGATGTTTTACTACATGGCAGAGATAACTTTTTTGTTTTATATGTTTAACAACATGGGTGACAGGACCCCAGATCCTTGAAACATCTTCTGCTACCTTCCCAGGCACATTAGTAGGAAGCTGGATAGGTGCAACAAGAACTTGAACCAGCACTCCAATATGAGATGGTGGCACTTCAAGTTGTGGCTTAATGTGCTGCACCACAACAGCATGCCCTAAAAAAAAAAAAAAATTAACTTTTATTTAATGAATATAAATTTCCAAAGTACAGCATATGGATTACAATGGCTTCCCCCCCATAACGTCCCTCCCAACCGCAACCCTCCCCTTTCCCACTCCCTCTCCCATTCCATTCACATCAAGATTCATTTTCGATTCTCTTTATATACAGAAGATCAGTTTAGCATACATTAAGTAAAGATTACAACAGTTTGCTCCCACACAGAAACATAAAGTGAAAAATACTGTTTGAGTACTAGTTATAGCATTAATTCTCAATGTACAGCACACTAAGGACAGAGATCCTACATGAGGAGTAAGTGCACAGTGACTCCTGTTGTTGACTTAACAAATTGACACTCTTGTTTATGACATCAGTAATCACCCTAGGCTCTTGTCATGAGCTGCCAAGGCTATGGAAGCCCCCTGAGTTCACCGACTCTGATCATATTTAGACAAGGCCATGGTCAAAGGGGAAGTTCTTTCCTCCCTTCAGAGAAAGGTACCTCCTTCTTTGATGACCCGTTCTTTCCACTGGGATCTCACTCGTGGAGATCTTTCATTTAGGTGTGGTGTTTTTTTTTTTTTGTTTTGTTTTGTTTTTTTTGTTTTTTTTTTTTTTTGCCAGAGTGTCTTGGCTTTCCATCCCTGAAATACTCTCACGGGCTTTTCAGCCGGATCCGCATGCCTTAAGAGCTGATTCTGAGGCCAGAGTGCTGTTTAGGACATCTGCCCTTCTATGGGTCTGCTGTGTATCTCACTTCCCATGTTGGATCGTTCTCTCCCTTTTTTATTCTATCAGCTAGTATTTGCAGACACTACTCCTGTTTATGTGATCCCTTTGGTTCTTAGTCCTATCATTATGATCAATTGTGAACAGAAATTGATCACTGGGACTAGTGAGATGGCATTGGTACATGCCACCTTGATGGGATTGAATTGGAATCCCCTGGTATGTTTCTAACTCTACCGTTTGAGGTAAGTCAGCTTGAGCATGTCCCAAATTGCACATATTCCCTCTCTTATTCCCACTCTTATATTTAACAGCGATCACTTTTCATTTATTTAAAGTCAGAGAGACAAGAGTTTGCCCATCTGCTAGTTCATGCCTCTACTTCTCAACACAGACATGGCTGGGGAAAGCTGAATCTGGGAGCCAGAAATTCAAATCTGGTCTCCCATGTGGGTTGCAGGGACCCATCACCTGCTGCCTCCAGGCTGTGCACAGACAGGAGGCTGGAATCAGGAGCTGAGCTGAGCTGGGACTTGAATCCAGGTGCTCTTATAGGATGCGGGTGTCCCAAGTGGCATCTTAACTGCTATGCCAAAGCCCACCCCATCCTTGAAATTCCTCATAGAAACAAAAAGACAAAAAAACCCAACATTCTATTAAAGTCTCCTCCTTGTGTCTCTAAGTGTATTATCAGGGGTAGAGTGCTGCCTATTTAATTGGTACAGTTGTTCGAGTATCATATAGAGGAATAAAGGAAAGAATCCACAGGGATTATTCTCTGGAATTAGTTTCTGGTATCAATTATAGCATGAAAATAACCATTTTTTTCTTTAACCATTTCTTTTTAAAATCTCCCCCAAATACTATGACAAATGTGCATTTTTCTTCTGGTTCAATACAGCTTTCATACAAAATAACAGGTATAGATATAATATAAATCCAATAAAAACACCTTAACTTTCAATACCTGTGTGTAAGGTATAATGGCAATTCTTTTGCCAACTGTTATAAGCTCAATTTATAATAAACCGGAAATTCCTAAGTCACCATTCTTCATTGCATTTACTCAATGTGATTATTTTAAAATGACCTGAAACTCAACTGTTGTATGATTCTCAAGGTTCATGCCAGAGGACTGTATTCTAAGTTACAAAGAATTAAAAACATATCTGAACTGTGGTGATAATGTACTCCCTATGAAGTTTAATATGAGTATGCTCAGTACCTTGAATCAAGATATGGAAGGCCATTAATAAGTGCTGATCTACTTAGGACCAATCATCAACCTGTGCGAATCTAAGACACAATTTTTGGAGGCTCTGCTACTTTAAAGTTGATTGATACAGTTATATGTAGAACAGAAGTTGTAAGATTCAGTAAGTGTTAATGCACTTGATCATAGCCAAAAGACCAAGAAGCAATCAGATTCATTAAGCGTTAATGAAGACAGCTAAGAAATAACTTGTCTTCCATTTACACATGCCTCTAACTCAGTCAAGAAATCTTTTATGAAAAAGGATTTATTAACTGGATTTGAAGGTTATTATTCCAAAAAACCTTTACCTGTTTCTGGAACTCATTCCTGAATCTAGAAGTGCTCTACTTTGGAGTTTTGTTCTATGAGGATGAAAAAATGATACCAACATAGCCTACAACCTAAAAGGAAAAAATATTTTGAAAATTATTCAGTTTAGAGTTGAGGTGGTCACAATTGCATGTGGCATGAGTTGATATTTTCACATCCAACCCTACTCTGCTGCAAATCTGTACTGGCTCTAGTGGCATCCCAAGTCCTTTAAGAAGACAGCTGAAGGAACATCTGACATACACTCCTGTGACACAAGCACATTTAATGGATTTTGAGGGCAATTATTGGATTTCATGCAAAATTTTTATCCATTTGTGTCTGGATATAAACAATCAATAATCTTTGATTCATTCCATGAGCAAAGTCCCTCAAATAGAGAGACTTCACACTGCTCCTGAAAAGTGGCTCTCACTAAAGTGTACAGTTTGAAACACTTTGTTCGTACTGGAAAAGAAACGTTAGATAATTTTTGTGTTTCTCAAGATTTCTGTAAGCTTTACATTTGCATACTTCTTGGCAAAGCAGTTTTTATAGTTATCAGGATATTGTTTAGCCAAAAACATCAACTTCATCCTTAAAAACACAGTGTTTTATTATTGGGTTTTATTAAAGATTCATTTATTGGAAAGTTGAGAGTGCTGTGGTACAGTGAGTTAAAGCCCTGCCAGAGAGAGCGAGAGGGAAAGAGAAAGAGAAAGGCGCATATTCCATCCCTAGTAATCTTCCCAAATGGCTGCAATGGCCAGGGCTGGTCCAGACTGAAGGCAGGAAACAGGAACTCCATCCAGGTCATGTAGGCAGCAGATGCTCAAGCCACTGGGCCATTTTCTGCTGCCTTCCCAGACCATCAGCAGGGAGTTGGAGCAAAAGTGGAGCATCCAGGACTCAAACCAGCACTCCAGTATGTGATGCCAGCATTGCAAGCAGCGACTTAATCTGCTGTACCACACTGTGGTCTTATTACACATCTAGCCTCTGGTGGACTTGTCATCATCTATGCAAACAGATGTTTTATCAATCTTGGATGTCATTAATTCCATACAAGGAGATGTTAAAAGACTTGGTAGGGGCTGGCGCTGTGGCATAGTGGGTAAAGCCTCTGCCTGCAGTGCTGCATCCCATAGAGGTGCCAGTTTGAGTCCTGGGTGGTCCACTTCTGATTGAGCCCACTACTATAGACTGGGAAAGCTGAGGAAGATGGCTGGATTGGAAGAGGAGCAGCCAGGACTTGAACCAGGACCCACATGGGATGCTGGTGTTGCAGGCAGCAGCTTCACCTGCTATGCCACAATGGCAGTCCCAGCAGAAATTATCTTCAAAACCTAGTTCCTGTGATGCCGTTTCTTGGAGTGACAAGGGATAGTGTAAATGGCTTCTGTATGGTCAGCTTGTTTCCTGCACAGTGCTGATTCCAGCCCCGGGGGTTTCCTGTTACAGACTGCATGCTTGTACCCCCATTCCCACTCACAGGTTGAAACCTTGATCTCCCTGGATGGTATCAGGAAATAGGACCAGTGGGAGCAAAGAGGTCTTAAGGAATCGGGGTCCTCACAGGAAGATACAGGAGAGTGCTTCTTCCCTGTCTCTCGTGTGCTACTGGAGGACGAGAAGGCAGCTGTCTGTAAACTGGGAAGAGAGCCCTCCCCAGAAACCCGACCATGCTGGTGCTCTGATCTGGGGCTCCCAGCTCCAGAACTGTGAGGAAATAAATATTTGTGAGTGAAGCCACCTAGTCTATAGTATTTTTGCTATAGCAGCCAAATTAATAAAGACACACCCCTACCTCACCCAACTATAGAAGTCCTTCTCTTTCCCCAACTTGGTGAGACCGCTGGAGTGTGCGCTGACAGCGTGGGGTATGACGACAGCCGAGGAGCACTGGGGTTTCATGGCTGCTCCATTTGACCCCTGGAATTCAGAGACCCAGTTCCTCAGCAGGGTGTTGCCAGGACTGAGTATTGCTTGGGGGAGCACCCTTTCCCTCCCCTCTTCACCGGACAGCCTTGTGAGGCTGCTTTGGCCTCTCACTTGCCTCTTTCTTGGCATTGGGCGCCAGTAAGGGTCGTGGTTCCCACTTGTGCCTTCACCTCTTCGTGAGTGCACACGGCAGGGTGTGTGTCCTGTCCAGGATGCTGACAGCATTGTCCCGGCCACCTGGCTGACAGGTCATCAGGGAAAAGACTCCTGTCTGCTGGGGCAGCTTCTCAGAGCTGTCGCAGACATGAGCTGTGGAAAAATCCTTTAACAAACGTTGCTTAGAGGCCAGAGCATTTGAAATTTCATAACTTTGTAAAGTTACAGGGTTTAATGGTAAGGGGCCAAGTGGGGGAAAAAAAAACATCTGCACATTGTCCCATCTTACTTAATTTTCCTGCGGTTGACATGAGCTAAGTGGGGAGCTAGTGAGTGAACAACAAAGCTAAGAGGCTGCCAGCTGCCTCTTCACCACTAAAACAAACTCCACTCTTTCCAGGCCGATTGGACAGGGCCACTTTCCCGTGATGCTCCTGAGCCGCCTCCAGCATGCACAAGACACCATAATGACCATGTGTCTGCTGAGTTTTACTTGGAGACACCATGAAAGCTTCCCTCGTACTGACCCCACCCAAGCTCCACCCCATTAGGTCACTGAACCTGGCTGGTGGGGGGAGGGTGCTTCTTCCTCTTGAGGCTGCCCGCATTCACTTCTGAATGTATATTATCTCTCTTAAAAAAAAGATTTATTTATTTATTTGAAATTCAGAGTTTCTTTCCTCTAGAAGAATCCAAGACTCAAACCTGAGCAGGAAATGCCAGCCTTTAGGTCTGGTTTCTCCACTCTTATTTTTCCTGGGGTGTTCAGTGGCTATAATTGCTTTCATGCAGTCACTGAAAGTCAGATTTTATTTTTATAATCCTTTTTTGGGTGGCAAAATCAATCCACCGTCTTTGGTGAACAAAGATTGCAAACCTGCAGAAGATATAGGAAAACTCGACACCCTGCCCGCCCCATCTCTGCCGTTGCTCTGAGCTGATTACTGAATGGACAGTTGAGGCTGAACCCTAATGTTTACCATACACGTTACCGTCTTGTTTTCTACCTTTCACCAAATTTCTGCCTTTTCTCCGCTGGATGACATTGTGTGTCCTGAGGGTGCCTACAGGGTGTGATTGCTGGTGCGACAGCAGCCTGGTGTGAATCCACTGTCTCCAGCAGCACCCTGGTGCACCTGCCTGTGGGGCGGGCAATCAACCCATCCTTTCATGGATGGTTCTAGTCTCCTCACTGACCTCAGAAAATACTTCTCTTTCACTGGAGACTTTTTTTTCTTTTTTAATCATGGAACATTTTTAATAGGAGGGTAGGAGAAGTGGAAAGAAAAACTCTGTCCTTGGAATAAATAAATGAAGCCTTCTCCCTTAGGAACACTGTTTCCACAGGTGATAGCTTGTGGGGCTGCTTATGCAATGCTGCTGCCCTTTAAATCATTATGTAAACAAACCTTAAATCATTATTTCAAACAAGGTTCATTGGGGTTTAGCTTTTCAGCTTTCCCTAAGGGATTTGTCAGGGTAGCTTAGTGTTTTGATTAATTAACTTAAAGCTAGGATTCTATATAAATTCTAGGATTCCATATAAATGCAAATCTGCCCGCACCCAGAGTCCCTTCCAGGCACAGAAATGGGAAAGAGCTGAGCAGTTGGAATTTCCTGGCTGGCTGTGGCTTCATCTGGATTTCCTCTGGGTGGGGGCACGGCTTGAGGAACCAATGCCACATTCACAGCACAGCATTTGCAAAAAGGAGCCCCTGAGGTGGGGAATCCAGCCTTGCCACCAGGTGGCAGCACAGTACTAATGGATAGGAACACTGGGTAGGGAGGTGCTGTGCGCTGAATTCAGATATTGAAATATTCAGCCGTCGAGGTGACAGTATCTGGCAGGGGCGCCTCTGGGAGGTGATTAGGTCATCAGGGCAGAGCCCTCCTAAACGGGATGAGTGCCCTTGGAAGAGAGACCCCGGAGAGCCCTGGCGGCCCCTCTCTGTGTGAGGACACGAGAAAGCACCACCTATGAACCAGACACCGGGCCCTCAGCAGACACCAACTTCTGCTGGCACGTTGATTCAACTTGTTGGCCTCAGAGCTGCAAGAAACCCACTCTTGGTGTTTGTAGGCCACCCAGTTTATAGGATTTTTGTTACGGCAGCCTGAATGGGCTAAAGCACAAGGGGGGAAATGTCACAAAACTCGGATCTTTGTAGACACAAAGGAGCACCTGTTCATGGAGCTTAAATGTGCAGGGGAGGAGCCAGCGTTGTGGCACAGTGGGTTGCGCCACCTCCTTCAGTACCAGCATATGAGTGCCCCTTCATGTGCCAGCTGCTCCGCTCCCTGCTAATGCACCTGGGAAAGCGGTGGAAGATGGCCCAAGTCCCTGAGTCCCTGCAACCCATGTGAGAGACTCAGAGTTCTAGGCTCCTGGTTTTGGCCTGGCCCAGCCCCAGCCCCAGCCTTAAGGCCATTTGAGGAGTGAACCAATGGATGAAAGATCTCTGTGTCTCCTCCTATCTCTGAAACTCTGCCTTGCAAGTAAATACAATACAGCTTTAAAATAAGAAAAGTACCTTGGATTCTGACCACTCCCATATCGATCACCGATGTCTATTTTCCATGCATGGCGGGGTGTGGGTATGGCAGTGGGATTCAGGGGCTGACAGGAACAGATGCGGCCCTCACCCACCCCACAAGGGTGACAGTCCTGGTTGCACTGACAGGCAGGCTCAGCAGTCACAGATCTCTGGGCTGCCCCTGCAGGCTTGGGCAGATGTGGTAATGAGACCTAACCTCTTGCTCACTTGATGTCCATGGACGTGAAACCCAGCTCACAGAAAGGAGACAGAAAGTCGTTGAGATGTGTTTGCAGACTGTGTAGCATGGTGCACGTAAGGAATGCTTAACAGACATCAGGTAGTATTCTACCTCTGGATTTGACACATGCGTCTCAGGGCCTGCAGAGGGTAGCAGAGCTCTTTGCTCAGATTCCCAAAGCACATTTCCCAGTTGCAGGCACACTGTTCAGGACTGTCAGATTCTTAATGTCCACAAAACAGTTTTAATTTCTTTTAAAATCAGGAGACAAAAAATAGAATATCAATGAATACATAATAATGAATCTAGCTCGTATCATATGAACCTTTATACCATTACAGTTACTGTAATTATTTTTAATTCAAGTACAATTTTAAATATGTTCTTGTGAAGGAAGAGGCCACAAAGGCATAAGTGCCTTGAACAGGGGCCAGGGGCTGAAGCCATAGCTTACAACGCTGGCCTCCGATATCAGAGCAAGGGTTCGAGTCCTGGCCGTGTGGCCTCTCATCTAGCTCCCTGCTAATGCACCTGGGAAGGCAGTAGGTGATGGCCCCAGTTTTAGGTCCCTGCCACCCATGTGGGGGACCCAAATGGAGTTTCTGGCTGCTGGTTTCAGCCTGGCTGTTGCAGCTATTTGGGGAGTGAACTGGATGGAAATGATGGAAATATTTGCCTCTCTCTCTCTCTTTCTCTCTTTTGTTCTCTGCCACTCTCCCTCCAAATAAATAATTAATAAACAGAAACACAAGAGTCAGCCTGGCGGCCTGGGCTCAGGTGTCAGGACAGGTGGTGCCTGAAGGGCCTCTAGGGAATTTGGTGAGCAGTGCTTATGGCCAGGGCATAGGGCGTGGCTGGCAGGGGTCATGTAAGGACATCTCTCTTTTTTTTCCTTTTCTTAAAAATGTATTTATTTGAAAGGCAGACAGGGAGAGAGAGAGAGAGAGGGAGAAGGAGAGAGGGAGAGAGGGAGAGAGGGAGAGAGAGATCTTATATCAGTTGGTTCACTCTCCAAATGGCCATAACAGCCAGAGCTGGGCCAGGCTGACCAGAGCCAGAAACTCCATCCAGGTCTCACATATGGCTTCCAGGGGCCTAAGCACCTGGACCATGTTCCACTGCTTTCCCAGATGCATTAGCAGGGAGCCGGATGGGAAGCAGAGTAGCTGGGGCTCCATCCAGCACGCCAATATGGGATGCTGGCATTGCAAGCAGCAGTTTAACCTGCCGTGCCACAATGCCAGCTCCCGGAAATTTTTCAAAGAGCTGAAGCTTACATCAGAAGTCCTGTTCGGGCTCAGATACCCCAAAGTGCAGGCCTCTTAAGTTGGCTCGGAAGCAAAATTCCTTCTGACCGTCCACTGCGCTCTGGGCTCTTTTCCATGGAAACGGGAGTCATCAGAGAGGCTGCCCCTGCTTGTCTGTCGGGGAGCTGGCCAGAAAGAGGGTCGTGCCCCACCCACAGCTGCGGCAGGAGGTGGTGCTAGAGCTGAGGGGTCAAGAAGAATCCCTTGCTGGGTTTGCCCACTCACTCCGTGGTCATTGGCTCTTACCGTTTTGTCCAATCGCACAGTTCTATGCCGCTGTCCCTTGCTTCATTGTGAGACAGGGAGGAAGAGGGTGCGGCTGAGCCACCCAGGGCTCCTATCCTCTCAGAGCCTACAGGATATGGGCATGGTTCCCCTCACTCACACCAGTTTAGGGGAGCAAGGCTGATCCAGACTGATCCACAGCTCAGAATACACTCATGGTAACACGTTAGCACGCTGAAGACATCCTGACCAGCCACTGCGACAGGAAATGTTGCACCATTGAAAGAACAAAAAGGGACAGGCAGATTTCTGGAAATCTCCAACTACTTCCCAGAGAAACCACGGATAACCCTCCCCCTTATTGGAACATACCCTCCCTTTCATTAAACGACCCATGATTTTTTTTAAAAAAGATTTATTTATTTTATTGAAAGTCGGAGTTACACAGAGAGAGGAGAAGCAGAGAGAGAGAGAGGTCTTTCATCTGCTGGTTCACTCCCCAGATGGCTGCAACAGCCAGAGCTGTGCCGAATCTGAAGCCAAAAGCCAGGAGCTTCTTCTAGATCTCCCACGTGGGTGCTGGGTCCCAAGTACTTAGGCCATCTTCCACTGTTTTCCCAGGCCATAGAAGAGAGCTGGATCGGAAGTGGAACAGCCTGGTCTCTAACCAGCACCCATATGGGATGCTGGCACTGCAGGCGGCGGCTTAACCCACTACACCGCAGCACCAGCCCCAACCCACATAATGGTAAATACGGTTTGGAGATGGGGCCACTTGTCTCCTGCTGAGCCCACATGGGGCTGTGCTGTGTGTACTTTCTCAAGAAAACGCTTGCTGCTTGCTAGTCACAATTTTCCCACTCACTCCCAGATTCTTTCTTGTGGCAAAGCCAAGAAGCTGGCTACCCCGCGGTGGTTGCTGTCCAGTACCAGCTGACCCTAAGCAGAAAACCAGAAAGCTGCCCTCGTGTCTCTGGGTCTTCGTTCAGATGCCTGCTGTGCCACATAAAACTCTAATTAAATGATGTGCTATGCTTTCCTCTTGCTGACTTGCCTTTCATTACAGGGGTGTCAGCCATGACCCTTTGTGATGGGCAGGAAAAGGAACCTCCCCTTTTCCACTTCTCCTTATAGTGCCCTGCACTCTCTAGCGTGATCTGTACATTTCTAATTTCCACCAAAGGGATGTGCAGACACGTATATGCTGCACATATGTATGTGTACACGCAGATACATTCATGTGAGGACATTTTAAAATTTTGCAGAACATGGAATAAGAGGTTGTTTCTTTTGGTGTAAAAATGTAAATTCCTATTCAGTTATTTCATAATAGGCCTTTTCCACAAATGTTTTGAAGACCTCACTGTGTGTGGATTTCAAAACTTCTTTGCACTAAAATAAACTATCTTTTAATTCTATTTTCCAAGAATATTTTGACGTATCCATTCTATGTGTGTATAATATTTTAAAAAGCAACATAAATGATGGGGTTTGATATAGAATAACCCGAAAACTAGCTGGAGGAGTTACCTAATTGGGTCTCCTTGTCCAGCAGACAGTGGGAGAAGTAGGTATTCATTGCAATGCACAGAGCAAGGAGGCAGCCAGGGCTCAGTTCCTGGGCACCAGAAGGGAATCAAGGCAGTGGCTCCTGCAGTTCAAAGTTGGGGGAATGAGGGCTGTGTGTCCAGGCTCCTGGTTGGCTGGCAATGCTCCTGGCCTTCCTCGATTGGCCAGCAATATTGCGTTCTTTATGATGGAAAAATGGACTTCAGCCAATCTGGGAGCTCCATGCAGGTGGTAGCTATTTCCTGCCCTGGGCCTGGCATTCCCTGAAAAGAAGCCCCTTGAGTCCACACTGACCCAGTTACACCACTTACTCAATTCAGGGAGCTAATTTTAGTAGTTGATTGGCGCTCATAAGTGAAGGGCAAGGACACCGTAAGGCAAGGCAGGGAGGCCGGGGCACTGGGTCCTGGTGGCATCCACCACCTGCACTCAGGGCCTTGTGTGGGGGCTCAGCTTCAGGCAGAAGATGTGGTATCCCAGAATGTGGCTCTGCGAGACCAGGAGCCTGCCACCTCCAGCTAGGCCTCATTGGTATTAGTGCTATTTTCAGCTGCTTATTTTAAGAAACTGCAGATGTAGGAGAAATTCTAAGAACAAGAGCAGACATTACCATTTGTAAGAAAAATTCTCTCTCTAAAGTCTGCACCAAGAAAGGGAAGAATGACTCTAAATCCTCAGACACTCTTATAAAAGGAGACGGTACTGACTTCAATCTACATACGGATCCGCACCTTTATTGGGGGTGATATCCCGGGCCTTCTCCCCCTATAGCCTTTCTTCAATACCCTGGTGCTTAAATCTGAAGTCAAAACCACCTCTTTAAAGAGTTACTCATTCTCTGGTATCTCCCATGTAAACACCAGGAATACATGTCAATGGACTCCTGTTTGCTTTTCTCTCATATTTTAGAAACATTTCATTTTTATTATTTCTGAAAGGTGGGGAGGGGAGAGAAGCCAGGAGCCAGAAACATAATCAAGGTCTCTCTCGCTGGAGGCAGAGACATCACTGCTGCCTCTCCTGGTCCAGGGTCTGAAGCAGCAGGAAGCTGGAGTCAGAAACTGAAGCTGAGACTGGAACCAGCTGCTCTGATAGAGGATGCAGGCATCTTAGCCTGTGTCTGGACTGCTAGGCCAAATGCTGACCCCTTTGCTGGTGTTTAACACCATATTATTATTAAATAATTATTTATTAAGGCATAGTTATAGAGAGAGTGGCAGAGGCAGAAAGAGAGAGAGAGAGGTCTTCCACACACTGATTCACCCCTCAAATGGCTGCAATGGCCAGGGCTGGGCCAGGCCAAAGCCAGGAGCCAGGAGATTCATCCGCTCTCCTGTGTGAGTGGGTGGCAGGGGCCCAAGGACTTGGGTCATCTTCTGATGCTCTAGGGACTTGCTCCAAAGTGCACAGCTTCAGAAATTGGCCATAGGACACCCAGACACCCTGAGCTGGATGGCAGAAGCAGCATTTTCAGAAGTTAAGTGGAAGACTTGGGGCTAAGAAGGAATGGGCACCCAAGCATGGGAAGCAGTCCAGCAGAAGGCTTGTGGGGTAACAGCTGCTTAAACCTTGCCTGGTGAACTCAGAGTCAACCCAGGAGGCATTCTGGTCCAGCTGAAAATCCCACAAGAGGGTGTTTCAGGTGTGCAAAGCCAGGACATGGTGCAAGGAGTGGCCCTCCGATCCGTGCCTCCACCAGAGAGAGACAGTCAGTGGAAGAGGGAGGAAATGGGTCCCATGTCACTCAGAGCTTTGTCCCAGGACTGACTGGACCCAGGGTCTCAGGAGCTTCTACAGCTCAGGCATCTCACATCCAGAGTTCCAGATGCTTGTTGATGTCGCAGATAAGAGTGCCATGTGTCTCACTTCACACAGGAGGCACTTCATCAGTTACTAACTTGCCATGTTGGACCCCCATCTTCAAAGAGTTGCATTACTATGGGACTTGACAGCCAACCTTGCTCTCACTCTGTTGTGAGTGGAGTAGCAGGGATTAGCTCTGGGGACACTCACTCAGAAATTGGGTCCACTTTCACAACCAGTGGGCTACTTTTCTAAGGAACTAGATTCAGCAGCCGCAGGAGGGCCTGCATGCTCTTGGTGGGAGAAACCACCACGCTGACTTCCAGACAGCCTCTTGAAGTTCAAACTCTGCAGCAGGTGCAAGGAGTTCTAGAAATAAAGGACAGCAGTGGGTAACAGGAGGATGACTTGCTAAATTCCAGGCTCTTCTTTACTCACCTGAGGTCACTGCCAAGGTAGGCTAAGTCCCCAGAGCAGCTGCTCTCCTGCCATCTGAAGACACTGATAGGTTACCCCACACTCACGCAGAGACCACAGAGCAGGTTTAGTTCAGCAGCCCTGATCTATGAACATCTGGAAAATCCAGGTGTCAAGTGCTTCACTGATGGCAGCTGTTTCATATTGGAAGGAATTAAAAAGGCAGATTATTCTGTAGTGGATCATACTCAGGTGATAGAAGTGCAGGCAGCTCAAAAAACCAAACTTATTGCTTGAACTAGATCCTTAGACTGAGAGAAAGGCCAAAGAATTAATATTTACCCAAGCTCCAAATATGCTTTCCTTGTGTTACACGCACATGCTGCAATTTGGAGAGAAGGAGGCCTAGTGACCACAAAGACCTCTCCCATTAAACATGGCAAGGAGATATTAGCTCTCCTTGAGTGGTACTGAAATCTCTGGAAGTGGCTGCCGTGTACTGCAGGAGACACCAAAAGGAAAATGGCCACATCAGCAAGGAAATGCACTAGCAGAGAGAACATCAAAAAAAAAAAAAAAAAAAAAAAAAAAAAGGCTGCTACTTGCTGGTGGGGAGGGGTTGTTAACATGGCTCTCATATCTCAGCATGAAGAAGCAACTAAAGATCTTTCCATACCATGCCTGAGATAGCATGGGCTCAGCAACAAGGTTGCAGTAAAGATGCTATTTTGTGATGGACTTCAAATCATAAAGTCATGCTCCCAAAGACCTCCCAGTGAAAAATTATTAATGAAATGCATGTTCATACTCATCTCCGGAGAAGAACCCTAATACAAATAGTTCCTCAGGTATTTGGAATGAAGGATCCTCTTCTGACCAATTATAGCCTGAAAGGCAAGGACATTCCTGGATGCTACTTAGCACTCCTACTTCAATGAAATTACACGGACTTTTAAGCTGTGTACATCTGTGAAGCATTGAATCTTTACTGTTGAGTCTTCATGGGTGCATGCAGAGAGCAAGTCTGCCTACTCTTGTGAACCAATTAAAGACCTCCAATACTTCTTCAAAAAGCAAGAAGATAAGGAAAATCTTTGCTTTTGTCATAACAAGGCTATTGTACTTTACGGTAGATGTATGTTATCTATCTTTTCTCCTGATTCACTCAGGAAGCTGCTATTGGCAGGAAAACTCCCTGGTGAGCTCTTCCACCATAAAACAAAAAGATTCTTTTATGCCTCATAAAGTCACTTAAAAAAAAATCTACTGCCTGGGACAGATTAGCTCCAACTACAGGCCAGATTTTAAAGCAAGCACTCAAATCTGTGGACATACTAGCTAAAGTAGTTGTGGACAATGGACTAACCCTAGAGTACACAGTGGTAGAACAAGGTGGAGCATGCATGGTAATTAATGGATTCTTTTACATTTACTTTAGCAATAGCAGGCTCACTGAAAGAAACATGACAAGGCTGCATACCCATACTAAATGGTTCTATTATTCGGGCAAGGAAAGTGTATCAGTGCCCACAGATATTTGGAAAACAATATGGTCTCCCTTTCCTAAGAGAGATCCCACCCGCAATCTGTCTTTTACAATTATGCTCATCCTGGTTGACAAATTTGAGATTCCAGCAGCTTTTCAAAGCAATGGTGACTACAGAGGAACCATGGCCACTGGCAGCAACTGATGGAAATCTCGCAGCTCTTGAGATGTACCCACTGGAGCAGATGGGCAGAGATTTCCACTCCTGGAATAGGCAACACCTATGACCATGATCAGTGTGAAGAAGTTTCAGAAGAGTGACCTTTCTCCTTCAGCCTCCCTTTAAGATTAAGGGATGGAAATCTCTGATGGGGAATGATATGGTGAGAATAGACATGCAGCTAGTTAGGCCTAGGGAAGCCGGAATTCTTGCTAGCCTTGAAATGTGTCTGTGCACCTGTCGGTCTAAAACTTTCCAGGATGAACTTGTGTCTCATCCGGGAACAGGAAGGGGGGAGACACCATGGTGACCATATGGAAATTAAACTCTACATGGAGGCACCATAAGATGCCCTGATGGCTCCTCACACACCCTGGCACCACCTCTTACTTTGTCAAGAGGCTGAGAATTAGGAAGAGCTGTCATTTTGCCCATGGCCATGGTTGGGAAAGCTATTCAGGCTTTTTCTCTCTTGTGTGAGAAATCCTCTGGCCCACTCATGGCAGGGTGGCCCTCACTCGCATATGAGTGCATGTTTTCTCACTCACCATAAAACCTCTGTCCTCACTGTGTGCACCTATGTGCTTGTAATTCTTTTCTCTGTGAGGGGCAAGAACCTGGATTGAAAGTTAACTTAAAGCACAAGGCCCACAGCATTAGAGACCAACTACTGGAGCCATCACCTGCTGCCTCTCGGGGTCTGCATTGGCAGGAAGCTGGAATCGGGAACCAGGCTGAGAACTGAACCCAGGAACTCCTATATGAGACACGGATATCTTCACTGGCATCCTGACTGATAGGCCAAATGCCTGCCTACTCCACCCCACCCCAATTATTTTAAATGCATTGTATGCTTCTGCCTCATAACACAGGAGCCCAGAAAAATTTCACATTTTCTTAGAGTCAGGGTCATTATTGGTAATATCTATTAGTGCTCTGGGCTATACAACCCAGTGGTTCCCAAAGTATCACCCCTGGACCAGCACCAACAGCATCATTCCCTGGGAATTTATTATAAATGCTTATTCCCAGACCCCACCCCAGACCTGAGTCTGAAAACTCTGAGGATGGGGCCCAGCACCCTGTGCTTTAACAAAGGGGGATTCTGGTGCTCCCCCATGTTGGACAAGGGCTGATTGAGAATTGCCCCCACGGGCCAGGGAGGTGGCAGTGCCTTGGCCCAGCCCCAAAGCCTACTTTGCTCCTTTGCCTCCTTTCCATAGGTTTCTTCTCACTTTGGTCATCAGTGACTACTCCTGAGTGCTGTCATCACTACGTCCCAGTCTAATTTGCATCTTCTCATCTATTCGGTACTGAGAAACCAGAAATCAGCTATTACTTTATTATTTACTAATTATTATTATGTCTTGGTATGCATGTTGGAAATCAAGTGACTTACCCATTTTTTTAACCCCTGAACAAGTTTGCTGATGAAGATGTTGACAAGGGTGAAATGACCCAAACAGATGAACAGACGTATGATCAAAAGCCAGCAGCCTGTTTCTGCTGGTGACGGAGCACCATCCCTGCCGTGTGTTCAGGGTGTGCACTGTCTGTCTTAGAGCACAATGGCTATTTTGTCTTTGAGATTACCGCTTGGCACTATGTGCTGAAAAGAATGAATTCTATCTCAAAGCAAACAAAATAAAGACCCCTGCGGAGTGTGCTAGCTCTGGACAACTGGAGAGAAACTGATACTCGCCACCATTCAACCACTCAACCAGCTTTATTTTTGCTGAGACTAAGACTTTTGATCAACCTGAAGGAGTGCATTATAATTCTAGTTGCAAAATAAATCCCCTGTTGAGGTCACTGCTGCTTGTCTTCCAGGGTCATAGCTTTTGTTTTCCAGGGAGTTGCTCAGTCCCGGGGTTGCCTTCCACTGAGCCTCTCAGCTCAGGGAGATTGTCCTTTTATAATGACCCAGCTGTACTCCGTGTGCCAGAGATTGTAGAAGCTCCAACACAAATACTGTCTATTATCAGCTGTCAGGGATCTGTTGTAGATAGGGAATAGAAGAAGGGGCCAGCATTATGGTGCAACTGATCAAGCCACTGTTTGCAACACTGGCATCCCATATCAGAAGGTTGGTTTGAATCCTGGCCATGAAGCAGTGGAAGATGGTTTAAGTACTTGGGCCCCTGCCACTCGCGGGAGGTCCTGATGGAATTCTGGCTTCCCACTTTGGGCCTGTGTTAGGATCTAGTAGGCCACTGGTGCACAGATAGTTAAATCCAAAACTCTGGTAAAATTGGGCACAGATATCTAACCCTGGAGTTTAGTGGAATTTCACCGCCCGGTATTCCACTGGTCTAACACTGACTTTTAGGAGTGCCACAATAAACTGACAAAACCACACACTGTAGAGAAACGGTTTCAATAAACAACAGCCAACAGGCTTTCTACAGGCTCACACCCACCTTACTGCCGCCTTCTCCCATCAAGCAGCTTCAGTGGGACCTCTGCCTGCTGCCTGGCAGGCTGAAGCCTCATTTCAGGACCCCGCACCCCCACTGCTAGCCGGGTGGGCTGAAACTTTACTCCCCCTACTATGCTGTCCTTTCTACGATAAAAGCCTTATCTGCCTTAACAGGCGGGCTCTGCGACTTCTTCAGACTTGAAACCCCTAAACTGCAGAGCCTGGACCAGCACTGGCCACTGTGGCCACCTGAGGAGGAAACCAGCAGATGAACAATCTCCCCGCCCCCACCACTACTCTGCTTGTCGCACAAATAAACAAATCTTTCAAAGGGGAGAGAGAGGAGGGAATGCCTGTCTCTGAAATGGTTTAGATCGACTCAGACACACGAGTGTGGGGCAGGCTGTAGCAGGAGCCACCCTAGCAGAATTTACTGTCCTCAGCCTCAGGAGATTGCACAGTGTGCTGATGGAGAGCCCAGGTTCACTGCAGGTTTTGCAGCCATGCTCACTGATGGCCTGAGGGAGCAGTGGGGAGCAGCTCTGTTTCCAAGTGTCATCTGCTCCTCATTGAACACGTAGGATGTGCAGTGCCCCGCGAATGTATTGAGGGGACAAGGGAGTGTAAGGATGAGCGTAGAAAGGCACCAAACTCACTTTAATGGATTTGATAACTCAGTAGAACTTTGGCCGGAACTGAATGTTGAAGGAAACGTGCATCGGGACAACAGAATGATGGGCTGTTATTAGATAATAGTTCCAGTGTCCAGGGGTCTCCAGGGTCACCCTCAGGTTCAGAGATTCATGAGGAGGACTCAGCGAATTCGACAGAGCTGTTACAGTCATGGTTATGCTTTGTTATTGTGAAAGGACGTAGGTTAATATAGAGAGAAGGGACAATCTAGTCATTTTCCCCCAGCAGGGATACACGGACACTGTTTAATAATTAATCCACACAAAGCATTGCCAACAGGGAAGCTCACTCGGGCTTTGGTGACAGGGATATTTTTTGGGTGTTTTTGCCTAGGTGTTTGTCACCCAGACATGACTTTCTGTCAGTGTGGCTGACCTTACTCCAACCTGTCCAGAGATGAGATTGAACCAGATAGCCCAAGGCTCCCAGTGAACAATGACACTCTTACCAGAAAGGATGGTCCAAGGGCTTCTGCTATTTCCCTGGAGCTGAGCGAGGGCCAAACCAACCAAACTTTATTTCTTTCTTTCATTTATTTAGTGGGGAGGGGGGAGAGAGAAACACACCAGTACTGATTGACTCTCTAAATGGCTGTAACAACCAGAGCTAGGTCAGGATGCAGCCAGGAGCCAGGAACTCCACCCGGCTTCCCACATGGGTGTCAGGAACTCAAGTACTTAAGTTATTACCTGGTGCCTTCCAGGGCACATTAGCAGAGAGCTGGATAGAAAGAGGGGTAACTGGGATTCAAACCGGCACTCATCTACAGGACTAAGTGTCCCAGGCAGCAGCTTAACTTGCTATGCTACCAGGGCCAAATCTTTCTTTGCTATGTGCAGTGTTTGGACAATCCAGACTTACCAAGATACTTCTTTACCATGCAATCCCCCAATCTTCATGTTAAAAACATTCAGACACTCTCCGTAGGTGGGTCTGGAGCACCACTCCCCATATCAGCAGCATCTTTATAAGGGCAGTGTTCACCTGGGTGCTGGTCCCGGAAGCTCTGTGGAGAGTGGATGGCGGCTCACTCACAGGAGGGTTTCGGCTCCTCATAGGGAGAGGGACGGTACAAAACAAACAGCTCTAGACCAGCCTCCCACACGCTCTCTGCAGAACACACAGAAGGACTCGGAGTTCCCAAATGCCCGCTACGTTCCACTTGAAAACAGATAAATGATGGGAAAGTTCGAATTAAACTCTCCTCTCAGGAAAAGACAACAACTGAAGAGGCACTTGTCCTCAAGCCACCTGCAGGTCCAGAGTGGCTTGTGCTGGCTCTGATGTGGGCACACAAGGAGGAGGGCCATGTGAAGAGAATAGGCTGATATGTCCATGAGCCGAGGAACACTAAAGATCACCAACAGTCACAGGAAACCAGCAGAGATGCAGAGAAGGATCCTCCCTTCAGGCTTCTAGAAATAACCTTGCTGACACCTTGATTTCAGATTCTGGTTTCCAGAACTGTCAGAGGCCATATTTCTGTTGTTTAAAGCCACTAAATTGTGGCGCTTTGTTGTGGCAGCCTTAGAAGAATAATGCAGTGATCTGTGGCACCTTCTGAGTTTACGTGGTGCATGGTTTTCTCATCTATGAAATGGGACTGCCCACGGCCAGAGAGGGTTAAGTGAAATAACGTACACATAAGAGTGAGAGACCTTTTCTTATTTGAAATTTCTATTTGCCTTGAAACTTTCAAATGCTTTAGCAAGGTACTTCTTTCAGGGATTCCAGGGTATAGTTTATATTTATCGACCTTATGTCCCCGAACTCAATGGAGGATGAATTTCAGAGAAAGGTTTTATGAAATCTTCAGGATTTCAATACAAAAGAATAAGAAAAGAGAAATGTGAGTTGGAGCAAGTGCCAGCCACTTAAGAGCTGTGTATTGATCTGCTTCCACTGAAGAGAGCCGTTGCTAAGAGTGTTCACTGCCTCCCAGAAAAGATGAGTCCCAAGGGCCAGGAGACTGCGTGGATCTGCGACTCACTGTGCCAGTGCACGATGGTGAACACCGATCACCATTTCCTGTCTCTGCTCCCTGCCATGTTGGTGCTGTGCTTTGAGACAAGATGCCGGAGGGCACCGAGGAGCAGGTGTTAAGTCATCAACAGCAAAAATTATGCCTTCAACCAGGGAGAAGGCTTGCTGCAGGAGGCCAGAGATTGTGTAACAAACCTCTGTGGCAGTGCCTCTCAGCACGTCAACGTGTCGCTGTTTGCCCACAAGTCCAGAAGTCATCTGTGGTGCAGGCACTGTGGCTGTCTGCTGCTCTTACCCCTGTCACTAGGAGGGCTTGTACTAGGGAAGCCCCCAACTCACTCCTTCAACATAATCAAATACCAGACTTGCTGTACAGGGAAAGAGAAACTGAATCCATTAGGTGTCTATTCTGTGCCAGGAACTGTGTTAGCCGCATTTATAAACATTTGCTCACCTACGCTTCATTTAATGGATTTGGAAAGATCCCAGCTTAAACTGGATATGAGGGTATAACCCAAAGATAAATGGGCCAAGGAATTCTGTCCTACAGCCAAGAGTGAGGAGAATTATCTGCCTTGAAAAGATACCTTTTGTTTAAAAAGTTAGTTTTGTTCCAGAAGAATTATTTATTCATTTAACAAGTGTTTACTGAGGGTGTTCTATGTCAGCTTTAATGGGCAAAATGGACAGAAATTCCAAGCCCATGGAGCTGGGAGTCCATCTTGGTGAGAAGACATAATAGATGGGTAGATGCTAGGACGTCTAAGCAAATGTCAAGGGAGATGGAAAAGCAGAGATGAGTAAAGGGGTTTGGAGTAAGGGAGTTAGTGAATTGCAGTTTTTAAGAGATGTACTTATTTATATTTATTTCTTTATTCGAAAGGCAGAGAGAGAGAGAAAGGGACACACACACACATACACACACACACATGCACACACACACTGGTACCTTCGATCTACTGGTTCACTCCCCCAAATGCCTGCAACAGCCAGCACTGGGCCAGGCTGATGCCAGGAACCAGCAACTCCATCTGGGTCTCTCACACAGGTGGTGGGGACCCAAGCACTTGGGCCATCACCTGCTGCTTTTCCAGGCATATTAACAGAAAACTAGATTAGAAGCAGAGTAGCCAGGACTTGAGACAGAGCTCCAACATGAGATGTCAATGTTGCAAGCAGTGGCTGAAGTGGCTGTGCCACAATGGTTGCTCTGGGTTGCAATGTCAAACAGGATAGTCAACGTCGACTCCCCTGGGAAGGTTGAGTTGAAGCAGGGAGGGGAGGAGACATACAGGGAGCTGGAGCAGAGCCTCCCAGGCAGAAGCAAAGACCGTGTAAGGGAGAGTGCTTGGTGCATTCCAGGGACAGGGAGGAGGCCTGTGTGTCCGGTGGGGACAGTGACAGGGGAGGTGAGGTGCAAGAGGACCTCAGCAGCAGCTGTAAGGACTTTGACACAGAAGGCACTGGAGGGTTGACGCTGGAGGAGTAACATCACCAGACTGCCTTTTTGAAAGGTGGTCCTTGGACCCATGTTGCTGCAGACTGAGTGCTATATTCATTTTGGACGGCAGCTGTAACAAAGCACCGCAAACCAGGAGGCTTAAAACAACAGAAATGTGTTCTCTAACAGTTCTGGAGGCTGAAAGTCCAAAATCAAGGTCTTGGAAGAGCCACACTCCCTCCAAAGGCTCCAGCAGGGAGCGTTTTCTTGCCTCTTCCAGCCTTTGTTGGTCATGCTGATCCTGGATATTCCTTGGTTTGCAGCTAAATCCAATCTGTGTCTCCGTCTTCACCTGGCCTCCTTTCCCGTGTCTCCAAATCTCACTGTCTTTAAGATATTAGTCAGTGGATAAGACCCTTCCTGACCCAGGATGGCCTCAAAGACCCTATTTCAAAAAAGAAAAAAAAAAAGAATCAAAAGGATCACATTCACAGGTACCAGGTGTTAGGACTTCAATGTTTCAACTTCCTTTTTTTGGAGGACACATTTTAGCCACAACAAGAGGGGCAGGTATGGAAGCAGTGAGGCCAGCTAAGAAGTGATGCCAGCAGACCGGATGAGAGATTGGTAGCTTGAACCTGAGTTTAGGCAGAAGAGTAATGAGAAGTGGTCTCATTCCAGATATATGTTTGCAATCCGAATCAATGGTACTTTGAAAAAGATTGAGTACATGAGAGAAACAGAGACATCAAGGACAGCTCAAGGTTTTTCATCTGAATACTTGCAAGCTTTTGTGCTGTCATTGATTGGAGTGGGAAAGGCTGCAGGAAGAGCAGGATTGGGAGATGAAGAGTAGGTGTTGGAGCTGGAATATGTTTAAGATTCTTTTTAAGGCTGGCGCCGTGGCTCACTTGGCTAATCCTCCGCCTGCAGCGCCAGCACCCTGGGTTCTAGTCCCGAGTGGGGCGCTGGATTCTAGTCCCGGTTGCTCCTCTTCCAGTCCAGCTCTCTGCTGTGGCCCGGGAAGGCAGTGGAGGATGGCCCAAGTGCTTGGGCCCCTACACACGCATGGGAGACCAGGAAGAAGCACCCAGCTCCTAGCCTCGGATCTGCGCAGCGCCAGCTGTGGCAGCCATTTTGGGGGTGAACAAACGGAAGGAAGACCTTTCTCTCTGTCTTTCTCTCACTGTCTATAACTTTCTCTATGTCTCTCTCTCTCTCACTAACACTGCCTGTCAAAAAAAATTTTTTTAAAAGATTCTTTTTAAAGATTGATTTATTTATTTGAAAGTCAGAGTTACACAGAGAGAGGAAAGGCAAAGAGAGAGAGGTCTTCCATCCAATGGTTCACTCCCCAGTTGGCCGCAACAGCTGGAGCTGTGCCGATCCGAAGCCAGAAACCAGGAGCTTCTTCCAGATCTCCCACAAGGATGCAGGGGCCCAAGGACTTGGGCCATCTTCTACTGCTTCCCAGGCCACAGCAGAGAGCTGGATCAGAAGTGGAGCAGCCAGGACTCGAACTGGCACCCATATAGGATGCTGGTGCTTCAGGCCAGGGCGTTAACCTGCTGTGCCACAGCGCTGGCCCCTAATTTAAGATTTTTTTAAAAATACCCAGGTGGAGATACTAAGTAGGTAACTGAGTATTTGAATATCAGCAATTTGGAGGAGAGGCCCAGGCTTGAGATATATTGTGAGCCATGGGTATACAGACAGTGAACTCCCTGCTTGGCCAGTCTACTGACATTCATTCTATTGGAAGAAATATTTATGTGAACATTACAGCTTGACATCTGGAAGATATTCTGATTTTGAAAAAAGATGGTGAAAGAGCAAAAACATTTATTAGATTTCTTATTATAACCTTAATGTCACGCTCCCTTTTGTGGAAATGAACAGGACAATGAAACTTGGATAACTGAATGATAACTAACATTTATTGAGCTTCTACATGACAGATTTATTTAAGTTTTTTCACTAAATACTTAAAATAACCCTTCTGAGATTCGCATTGTAGATAGCCTCAAGTTACAGAGGATAAAGCTCAGAGACATTCAGCTGCCAAGTTGCAAGTGGAGATTCCATGTTTACCTGATAGTACAGTTGGAGATGTTAACTACAGTGTTATTTAACCTCACAAGCTTCTGTACTTATTTAGAACTGTCCAGTTACCTCCAAGTCCTTCTAGTTTTGTCAGGCCTAAGCATCACAACTCTGTTTGTTATTATTTCTTTCAAGAACTCATTTATTTATTTGAGAGACAAAGAGACACAGAGTGAGCTCCCATTTGGTAGTGCAATCCCCAAATGCCTGCAATGGCAGGGCCGGGCTGGGGCTGAAGCCAGGAGCCAAAAACTCAATCCAGGTTTCCCACATGGGTGGCAGGAACACAATTACTTGAGCCATCACTGCTGCCTCTCAGAGTCTGCATTAGTAGTCAGGAGTTGGAGCTGGAAATCAAACCCAGGCATTCTGATGTGGGATGCAGGCATCTCAACTACTAGGTTAAGTGTGCAACCCTTGCTTGATAGCCTTTTTTTAAGATTTATTTTATTTATTTGAAAGGCAGAATTACAGAGAGAGAGGGAGAGACAAAGAAAGATCTTCCATCTGCTGGTTCACTCCCCAAAGGGTTGCAATGGCCAGAGCTAGACCAGGAGCCTGGAACTCCATCTGGGTCTCCCACATGGGTGGCAGAGGCCCAAGCACTTGGGTTGTCTTCTGTTGCTTTCCCAGGCAGAATAGCGGGGAGCTGGATCGGAAGTGGAGCAGTCAGGACTCGAACAGGCACCTATATGGGATGCTGGTGTCAAAGGTCACAAGTTAACCCTCTGAACCACCATGCCTGCCCCACTAGTCTTAACTTCTGACCCCCTCCAAGTCCCTTTCTGACATTGCATCTGCATTTCCCATGGGTGAATTGAAACTTTTTTCTGTTCAGAAAGTAATGCTTTCTATGCATCATGTGGGGGCCATCGCCTTCCAGCTGCAGCACTTGGCCAGGGCTGCCCAGATCCAGATAGCCAGAGAGGGCTAGCCTGTTCCCTGGCCACATAGCCTGTTCTCAAAGTGCTTCTGCAACCCCACAGCAGGTGTTAGGGAATCAGGTCAGGCTAAAGTCGCTTGGTCTGGGGCCCAGCCCTCCAGCATGTGGATACAAGAAAGATCAATGCAAACATTGCAAGTGTTCATCTGGCATGTGCTGGTTCGGCCACTCTGATACCGCAGTCCTTGGACTTGCTGCACACTGCCTTCTGCCTCCATCAGTTCCAGGGTCTCTTTATGGCAGATTCAGTTGGGTTTTCTCAGTCTAATTTTTTACTTCAACTGAATCACAGTGTATTTTTTTTTAATCTCCTGTTGCTCATAGCTGTTCCTTTCCCATGACGTTAGTCTGAGTTCTCCAGTAAACAGTCAATAGATAGTGCATACTTATGCACACATGCACGCACACAAGAACATGTATAAGGACTTGGTTTATGCAATTGCAGAAATGCAAGCTGTGCAGCTAGCAAGATGGAGATCCAGGGGAATTAAGGCTGATCCCCAAGGTCTGAGGACAGAAGACTAGTGTCCCTGCTGGAAGACAGCCAGGTGGAGACTGGTAAAGACTCCTTCTTAACCATTCCTACTCAGGCCTTCAGTGGAGCAGGGCAAGCTCACCCACACTGAGGAGGGCCATCTGCTTTGCTCAGTCAACTGATTTAAATGCTAGTCTCATCCCAAAACACCCTTGTAGACACATCCAGAAAAAATATGAGCCAATTATGGACCCACTGGTTGGTCCAGTCGAGTTGACACATAAAATGCCCATCACACTCCCCTCCTGGAGAAAGACACCCTGGGTTCCAGTCCCAGCAATCCTATCTTGGGGGGCTTTACCATAAAAGGGTATAACCATCTTGGGTTGTTGTGAAGCTTAAAAAAAGTTATCCTATGTAAAGCCTTTAGCACAAGGCCCACACACCCTAAACACTTAATAAATGTTGGCCATTGTTATCATCATTATAATTTTCATCCCCTTAAACTTTTTATGCCCAAGGCAAATAAAACCAGATTCTGACTGTTTCTGAATTTTTTTTGTTGTTGTTGTTTTAACTTTTATTTAATGAATATAAATTTCCAAAGTACAGCTTATGGATTACAATGGCTCCCCCCCCATAACGTCCCTCCCACCCGCAACCCTCCCCTTTCCCACTCCCTCTCCCCTTCTATTCACATCAAGATTCATTTTCGATTCTCTTTATATACAGAAGATCAGTTTAGCATACATTAAGTAAAGATTTCAACAGTTTTCTCCCACACAGAAACATAAAGTGAAAAATACTGTTTGAGTACTAGTTATAGCATCAAATCTCAATGTACAGCACACTAAGGACAAAGATCCTACATGAGGAGTAAGTGCACAGTGACTCCTGTTGTTGACTTAACAAATTGACACTCTTGTTTATGGCCTCAGTAACCACCCTAGGCTCTTGTCATGAGTTGCCAAGGCTATGGAATCCTTTTGAGTTCACCGACTCTGATCATATTTAGACAAGGCCATGGTCAAAGTGGAAGTTCTCTCCTCCCTTCAGAGAAAGGTACCTCCTTCTTTGATGACCCCTTCTTTCCACTGGGATCTCACTTGCAGAGATCTTTCATTTAGTTGTTTTTTTTTTTTTTTTTTTTTTGCCAGAGTGTCTTGGCTTTCCATGCCTGAAATACTCTCATGGGCTTTTCAGCCGGATCCGCATGCCTTAAGGGCTGATTCTGAGGCCAGAGTGCTGTTTAGGACATCTGCCATTCTATGGGTCTGCTGTGTATCTCACTTCCCATGTTGGATCGTTCTCTCCCTTTTTGATTCTATCAGCTAGTCTTTGCAGACACTATTCTTGTTTATGTGATCCCTTTGGTTCTTAGTCCTATCATTATGATCAATTGTGAACAGAAATTGATCACTGGGACTAGTGAGATGGCATTGGTACATGCCACCTTGATGGGATTGAATTGGAATCCCCTGGTATGTTTCTAACTCTACCGTTTGAGGTAAGTCAGCTTGAGCATGTATCAAATTGCACATCTCTTCCCTCTCTTATTCCCACTCTTATATTTAACAGCGATCACCTTTCAGTTAAGTTTCAGCACTTAAGAATAATTGTGGATTGATTCATTTCACTTTAACAGGTTTCCTTTTTGGTGCTCAGTTAGTTGTCACCTATCAGGGAGAACAAGTGGTATTTGTCCCTATGGGATTGGCTTATTTCACTCAGCATAATGTTTTCCAAATTCCTAACAGGGATCACTTTTCAGTTAAAATTTAAACACCTAAGAATAATTGTGTGTTAACTACAGAGTTCAACCAATGGTACTAGAACAAAAAAAATACTAAAATGGATAAAGTATTACATTGTACATCAACCGTCAGGACAAGAGCTGATCAAGTCACTGTTTCTCATAGTGTCCATTTCACTTCAACAAGTTTCCCCTTTGGTGCTCAGTTAGTTGTCACCGATCAGGGAGAACATATGATATTTGTCCCTTTGGGACTGGCTTATTTCACTCAGCATGATGTTTTCCAAATTCCTCCATCTTGTTGCAAATGACCGGGTTTCGTTGTTTTTGACTGCTGTATAGTATTCGATAGAGTACATGTCCCATAATTTCTTTCTCCAGCCTACTGTTGATGGGCATTTGGGTTGGTTCCAGGTCTTAGCTATTGTGAATTGAGCTGCAATAAACATTAATGTGCAGACAGCTTGTTCGTTTGCCAATTTCATTTCCTTTGGGTAAATTCCAAGGAGTGGGATGGCTGGGTTGAATGGTAGGGTTATATTCAGGTTTCTGAGGAATCTCCACACTGACTTCCATAGTAGCTTGACCAGTTTGAATTCCCACCAACAGTGGGTTAGTGTCCCTTTTTCCCCACATCCTCGCCAGCATCTGTTGTTGGTAGATTTCTGTATGTGAGCCATTCTAACTGGGGTGAGGTGAGACCTCATTGTGGTTTTGATTTGCATTTCCCTGATTGCTAGTGATCTTGAACATTTTTTCATGTGTCTGTTGGCCATTTGGATTTCCTCTTTTGAAAAATGTCTATTGAGGTCCTTGGCCCATCTCTTAAGTGGGTTGTTTGTTTTGATGTTGTGGAGTTTCTTGATCTCTTTGTAGATTCTGGTTATCAACCCTTTATCTGTTGCATAGTTTGCAAATATATTTTCCCATTCTGTTGGTTGCCTCTTCACTCTCCTGACTGTTTCTTTTGAAGTACAGAAACTTCTCAATTTGATGCAATCCCAAATATTAATTTTGGCTTTGACTGCCTGTGCTTCTGGGGTGTTTTCCAAGAAGTCATTGCTGGTACCTATATCTTGCAGGATTTTTCCAATGCTCTCTAATAATTTGATGTTGTCAGGTCATAGATTTAAGTCTTTAATCCATGTTGAGTGAATTTTTGTGTAAGGTGAAAAGTAGGGGTTTTGTTTCATGATTCTGTACATGGAAATCCAATTTCCCCAGCACCATTTATTGAATAGATTGTCCTTACTCCAGGGATTGGTTTTGGATCCTTGATCAAATATGAGTTGGCTGTAGATGTTTGGATTGATTTCTGGTGTTTCTATTCTGTTCCATTGGTCTATCCATCTGTTTCTGTACCAGTACCATGCTGTTTTGATTACAACTGCCCTGTAGTATGTCCTGAAATCTGGTATTGTGATGCCTCCGGCTTTGTTTTTGTTGTACAAGATTGCTTTAGCTATTTGTGGTCTCCTGTATCTCCATATGAATTTCAGCATCATTTTTTCCAGATCTGAGAAGGTCTTCGGTATCTTGATTGGTATTGCTTTTGGGAGAATGGACATTTTAATGATATTGATTCTTCCAATCCATGAGCATGGAAGATTTTTCCATTTTTTGGTATCCTCTTCTATTTCTTTCTTTAAGGTTTTGTAATTTTCATCGTAGAGATCCTTAACATCCTTGGTTAAGTTTATTCCAAGGTATTTGATTGTTTTTGTAGCTATTATGAATGGGATTGATCTTAGACGTTCTTCCTCAGCCATGGCATTGCCTGTGATTTACTCCACTCTTTCCGTTCTGCTGGGAGACGGAAAATGAGACTTTGCTCCGTGGTGTGGATGGGTGTGCTGAGCCTTCAACCATCATGGTGATAGGATTTGGGTAGTGCGGGTGCTTGGGTGTGGGCGGTCCTTAGCTCCTTGCCACTTCCTGGCGACCTGCCTGCCCATGTCAGGAGCACTTTTAACACCATGTTTTCCTACATCTTAAAACTGCAGGCTGCATGCAGGAGTCCTTTCCCAGCTCCTAGTCTACTGGGAGTGTTAGCCATTTGCTTATTTAGCAAGGTTGACTACCTTCCACACACACCCAGCCCCTCTGGAAAGGGCTAGGAACACAGCAGAAAGAACAAGGGGAACCTGTTCAGCCCTCATGGAACCGACAATTGGAGCAGATGCTAAAGAGACAGGTGTAGCACTACCTGGGATGGCTGCAGGTTGGCCTGGGCCTCTGGCCGACAGGAGCCAGTGCTTACGTGAAGAGTGTGGGTGTGGAGGCAGCGGTCAGGGGTTCTCAGAGAAGCAGAATCAACAGGATGTGTATTTATAGCGAGAAAGGGATTTTTTTTTTGAGGAACTGGCTCACGAAATTGTGTGGGCCTGGAGAGTCCAGAGTCTTACAGGAGAGGTCAGCTTGCTGGGGAGTCAGAAAGAACTGCGGCTGGAGCTGAAAGGCCAGCTGCTGTGGGAGAAGACAAGGCCCTGAGAGCAGGTGGAGCCCCAAGGCCGTCTCCCACGGAATCCCCCTGCCCAGCCTTTGGTCGCATTGAGGCCTCTGCACTGCAGACCACCGTCTGCTTCCCTTCAAGTCTGCAGATTTCAGTGTCAATCTCCTGCAGAACCACAGAAACATCCAGAATAACGCTTGACTTCATATCTGGGCACGGTGGCCCAGCCGAGTCGACACATGGAATGAGCCATGGTGAGGGCTGTCTGTGGCTTTTGGATAGCTGCCCTGAGCAGGGGATGTGAAACTGGGGAAAAGAGACCAGGCATGCAAAGAGTAGGGGGGAGAACATTCCAGGCAGGGGACACTGGCCTCAGGCTCAACTTTTCTCTGTCCTTTGCCGTTCAAGGTCAGTGAAAAATAAAGGGGAACATCAGCGGCTTCTTTGGTTGAGACAGTGACAAAGCAGTCATTCTACTTCTGTTCCAAAGTGGGGGATTTTGCCCACTTCCCAAGGCAGGGAAAGGGGAGAAGTGAATGGGAAAAAGGAAAAGGAAACTTTCAAAACTTCCAGAGAAGATGATTAGTCCTTGGGGACTCATCTAGTCATTTCCTTGGAAATCTAAAACTGCAAACAGTTCTTGACAGGGATGCATCTATTTCTGGAACAGCAGGGCCTGCACTCAGAGGCCTGCAGGAGGCCTCAGACTCAGGCTCGTCCTAGCCTCCTGCTGCCGCTGGATGCTGTCTTCCACCATTCCCAGGGCCTCTGGCTTGGACACATCTGATTACGCATTCACCACACTCCAGTCCATTGGATTTTAGAGTTCTAGGGAAATGAAACAAAGCAATACAAACTCCTGCCAGACGTGTGTTCCTTTTCCATGCAGCCAGAGGGTGAGCAGGCTGCAGGACCTGGTAGTCTGTCGTCAGCTGATTCTCTGAGCTTCAGGTAGCTCTTGCTGGCCCCTGCTCACCTGACCTTGTGTTTTATGTATGGACTCAAGCTAAATGAAGTTGACTATTTATTTGCCTTTCTGGCATGTCTACTTAGTAAGAATGAGTGTCTTTTTCCTTGGGTTCCCTAAGGATTTTCCTCTCCCTCTTCCTTTCCTCACTCTCTTTCTATTAGACACAGAACATCTCCATGACACAAATACAAGCTACTATGTATTGCTTTGTGCAGTCCTCTTCAGAAGGAATAGGACTCCACCCTTCCTTCTTCCTGAAGCTAAGAATCGGCTCACCTGTCACATGTAAATTTATTCACCAACTAAATTATAACAGCTTCAGAAACTGGCCCTAAAGCTAGAAGAGCTTGTATGGTTTGAAAATACTTGCATGAATAATTTAAATTCTAGCAAAAATGTTAGGTCTCATATGGATGATAAGGAATGCATTCTAATAAGCCAAAAAAAAGAGGTCATCGGGCCCCTTTGGCCTTTCCTGAAATAACAACAATAATAAACTAACAAATGTAACACTGAATTGTGTGCCAGACTTGGTTCTGATATTGCAGCCTCGCACAGACTCACGAGATAGATACTGTTACCCATATTTTCAGGCAAAGGTTTAAGAAATTTTCCTAAAGGAGTGGCAGAAACCCAGAGAATTGCTCAGAGTATACCCACACAATTTTAAAAGAAGTATCAAAGGCCGGCCAGCGCTGTGGCGTAGCCAGTAAAGCTGCAGCCTGCAATACCACCATCCCATAAGGGTGCCGATTGTATTCTGCTTGCTCCACTTCCTATCCAGCTCCATGGCCTGGAAAAAGCAGCAGAAGATGGCCCAAGTACGTGGGCCCCTGCACCCACATGGAAGACCCTGAAGGAGCTCCTGGCTCCTGGCTCTGGGTTGGCTCAGCGCTGGCTGTCTCGGCCACCTGGGGAGTGAACCAGCAAATGGAGAACCTCTCTCTGTGTATCTCCCTCTCTCTCTGTCTCTCCCTCTCTCTCTCACTGTAGCTCTGCCTTTCAAATAAATAAATAAATAAACCTATTTTTCCCCCTAAGGAAGTATCAAAGTGTTGCGAACATGACCTTCCCAAGGAAGGAGATCAGAAACAGGAAAGAGAGAGTGCCCTGAGTGAGGGTCCAGTGGACAAGTCCCCAAGCAGGAGGCCCTGTTGGAGTAGCTGTTGCAATGGCTGCAGCTCCCTCACTTTCCTTTTCTGCCTCAGGATTCAGGCAGAGCCCTGGATGCTTGTGAACCTGCACCCTCTCATCTGCAGGAAGCAAATCTTGCTGCTCCGCCGTGTCTGGAGCCGAGCATCTGCAACCAGGAGGTGCAAAGAATCACCTGGGATGCAGATGAAGTGCAGGTTCCGGGTGGGGCCCGAGGCTCTGCAGCTCTGACTGTCCAGGACAATGTTGGTTCCTGTCTTGCGCTGAAGAAGACTGCCACGAGGCTAAGGAGAGGGAGCAATGCAGAAGTCTGACTGAAAGCAAGCAGCCTCCTGTTGTTGCAGTCAGGAGTGGGCGCCAAGGGAGGAGTTGTCAAAGTCACTCGTAAGTGAAGGCTTTTTTTTTTTTTTTAACCACACAAAGTGGGGCGGAAAAGAGTGTCTTGCTCTTTGATCAGCTAGTTTAAAGGATTGAGGCGGTGCACTCCCCGCAGGGTAGAAAGGTCGTGGGAGTTGACACTTTGATTGGTCTGTGAAGGTAACGGATTCCAACCAGCCAGGGAGGCGGGAGTAGAAATGATGGGCAGTCAGCGAGCGGCAGGTCTCAGTGCTTGCCGCCGGGGTCAGGGGACCATTCCCAGGCTTCTCTCCAGGAGCACCCAGTTCTTTCTCCATCCTTCATGATGAAGCCAAGTGCTCCAAGGGCAGTGCCCAGGAATAAGCAGGCACTTTTTCCCACTCTCGCAGGGACCTTGCTGCTTGCTCACCTCGACGGGGCCTTACCAAACTGCCTATTAACCCCTCTAACTCCTTACATCTTGGGCTCCCGGATGATGTCAGTGGACAGCGAAGCAAAGACGGAACATGCTGCTTCCTCCCTGGAAGCACGTGGCCCTTCACTGACTCAGCTACATGGAAATTCACTGAGAGTTAGCCCTTCCGATGTGAGCGCACATTCAACCCGGCTCCTGCAGTCTCTGCTTTTAATTACTGGCAACAGCATTTCCATGTGGAAGGCTGGTATGGGCTGCTTGTGTCCCTGGTTGTGATTCATAAGCTGAAGCCATAATCCTCAGGGCCTCAGAACGTGACTGTCTTTGGAGATGGAGCCTTTCGAGAGGCAATTAATTTCAAATGAAAGGGCTGGTGTTGTGGCACAGGGGGTTAAGCCACTGCCTGCCATGCTGGCATCCCTTATGCACACAGGTTCAAGTCCTGGCTGCACCACTTCCAATCTAACTCCCTGCTAATGTGCCCAGGAAAGCAGCAGATGGCTTGAGAGCCTGAACCCCTGCTACCCACATGAGAGACCCAATGCAGTCCTAGGCTCCTGACTTCAGCTTGATCCAGTCCTCTCTATAATGGCCATTTGGGGAGTGAACCAGCAGACAAAAGACCTCTGTCTATCTTTCCCCCTCTCTCTGTAACTCTGCTTGTGTGGGATGCTGGTGCCACAGAGAGAAGCTCAACCCCACAACACTGGCTCTTGGGCTCCATCTCAAAAGTTTCTACCAACGCAACACTACCACTCTAGGGACCACACATCCAGGATATGAACCTTTGGACAACCCACTGAAACCAGATCCAAATTATCACATTCTCTTTTAGGATGTCCTTCTGTGCCTATCTCATCACTGTGTTTTGGAAGCACATAACTTACCCGGTTTCACAGCATCTTAGTTCATTTTCTGTTGCTAAGACAGAATGTCTACAACTAATTTATAAGGGAAGAAGTTTATTTTGCTTCAAGGCTCTGGGGGCTGAGAAGTCTGAGAGTGTGGTGCTTGTATCTGCTCGGCTTCTGGCCAGGGTCTTCTGCTGCTTCAACCCATGACAGAAAGCAGAAGGGCAATCGGACATGTACAGAAGAGAGAGAAGCGAGCTGAACCGTGTAGCTAATCCGTTCTCATAAGAAAGACATTAATCAGTTCACAGGGGCTCTGCTCTGTGACCCCAACACCTCCACCAGGCCCCGCCTTCTAACACACGAGCTTTAGAGGGCACCCTAAAATCACAGCACACAAGGTCACTGCTGCAGAGGAATTTTGCCTCATCCTGAATCATCCTCCCGCAGACCTGACTTGGAGGAAACTTGGACGAGACTTTGGGCTTAGAGATCATGCTGAAATAGGTTAAGACATCGGGACTTCTTGGGATGGAGTGGATGGATTTTGTATATGAAAAATAAATGAATTTTAAGGGACCAAAGGGCAAAACATTATGAACTGAATTATGTTCTCCCCAAATTTTTATGTTGAAGCCGGGTACAGGACCTTTGAAGAGATAACTAAGATAACTCCTCCTGAGGGAGGAGCTCCTATTCAGTGATGGTGTCCTTATAAGAAGAGGTAGAGGTGCCATGTGATGCACACGTGCAGACAGAAAGGGTCATGTGAGAACGCGCCCAACAGGTACCCCTCTACAAGCCAAGGAGGGAGCTTTTGGAGGAACCCAACATGATAACATCTCCATCTTGGCCTTCCAACTTCAGGAACTGTGAGCAAATGGCTTTATTGTTTAATCCTCCCAGCCTTGTAACTGAATGTCAAGTTTTTTCTTCCTCAGAATTGTGCTTAAAAACTCCAGTCCCACCAGCCTCTTTGGGTTTTTTCCTCTCTTAGAGCTCCCCCTCCTTGCCACTCTGGCTGGAGATTTCTGACTCTAATAAATCTTGCTTTTAAATCTCAAAAGAAAAAAAAAGATATTTGCTAAGATGCCCACATCCAATATTGGATACCCAGGTCCCGTACTTCCTGACTCTAGCTTCTTGCTAATGCACACTCTGGGAGGCAACAGTGATGGCCCAAGAAACTGGACTCTTGCCACCCATGTGGGAGACCTAGATTGAGTTCCTGGCTCCTGGTTTTGGCCTCTGACCAGCTCTGGCTGTTGCAGGCATTTGGGAGTGAACCAATGCATGGGGGTGCTCTCTCTCTTGCTCTCTTTCTCTCTCTCCTGTATATATCTCTCTGTCTCTGTCTTTCAAATATATAAAATATTTTTTTTAAAGAGAGAGAATGGGGCAGTGTTGTGGCCCAGGGTGGGTAAGCCACCGCCTGCACTGCCCTCATCCCATGTGAGTTCTGGTTCAAGTCTTAGCTGCTGCACTTCTGATCCAGCTTCCTTCTAGTGCATCTGAAAAAAGAGTGGAAGATAACCCAAGTGCTTGGGCCCTAACACCCATGTAGGAGACCAAGATGGAGTTCCACACTCCCGGATTTTGCCTGGCTGAGCCTTAGCCATTGTGGCCATTTGGGGAGTGAACCAGTAAATGAAAGATCAATCTCTTTCTCTCCCCTCACCCCCACCTTTCAAATGAACAAATAACTAATTCTTTTAAAAAAGAGAGAAAAAATACACCTCGGACTCAAAAATAATTTGGCAAAAGTGGGTGGGAATAAGAGGAAATAAGATTGCTCATGAGTTGAAGCCGGGGGATGGGAACCATTTGCTCTGTGCTGCGTATCTTTATCCATGTTTAAGACTTTATAAAAGAACACAGTGAGCAGCCACTCTAGGATAGCTATGGGCATCCTACGGTGTCATGAAGGAGCAGTGGTCAGCGAGCAGGGATGCTGAGGGCAAGGAAGAGGAGCCAGTGACTTGACCTTTGGATTTGACAGAATACCTGTTGCTGGTGACATGGTTAGGATCATTCAGTGGGTTGCTGAGGACAAAGCCTGTTTGGAGGAGGTTGTATAGAGCATGGAAGACAAGGGTGTAGAAAAAGCTTGGTAGACAACCATCTTGTTCGGAAGGAGAACAGAGAAATATAGGAGACCGGCTAAAGTATAGCATCAAGGAATTTATTTAAATGAGTCATATTAAGACACATGGAAGGCCGGCGCCGTGGCTCAGTAGGCTAATCCTCCACCTTGCGGCACAGGCACACCGGGTTCTACTCCCGATCGGGGTGCCGGATTCTGTCCTGGTTGCCCCTCTTCCAGGCCAGCTCTCTGCTGTGGCCAGGGAGTGCAGTGGAGGATGGCCCAAGTGCTTGGGCCTTGAACCCCATGGGAGACCAGGAGAAGCACCTGGCTCCTGCCTTCGGATAGGCGTGGTGCCCCGGCCGTGGCGGCCATTGGAGGGTGAACCAACGGCAAAAGGAAGACCTTTCTCTCTGCCTCTCTCTCTCTCACTGTCCACTCTGTCAAAAAAAAAAAAAAAAAAAAAAGACACGTGGATGCATTCATTTAAAAAGACTTAATTATTTCTTTGAAAGGCAGAGTTACAGAGAGGCAGAGGCAGAGAAAAGAGAAAGAGAGAGAGAGGTCTTCCATCCACTGGTTCACTCTCCAGATGGCTGTAATGGCAGGAGACGGGACAATCCAAAGCCAGGAGCCTGGATCTTCTTCCAGGTCTCCCACATGAATGTGGAGGCCCGTGCACTTGGGCCGTCTGCCACTGCTTCCCCCAAGCCATAGCAGAGAGCTGGATTGGAAGCAGAGCAGCCAGGACTCAAAACAGCACCCATATGGGAAGCCAGTACCGCAGGTGTCGGCTTTACCAGCTATACCACAGTGCCGGCCCCCACATGGATGCTTGATTGGAATGGTCCAGAAAGGGAGAAATGGAAGCTGCGGGAGCCAGGCCTTGGGTCGGGAGAGATGGCTGATGGATGGAGAGCACCAAGAGAGGGGCTGGCCGTGGGGGAGGAGCAGGGAATTTCCTTCCTTTATATCAAGGCAGAAGGCAAAATATGTGGGTGCAGACACAGGTTTCTGGGGTGGGTGGTGGGAAGATGAGGTCGTTCTCATCTGATCACAAGCATTTTCTTAGCAGCATTTCTCAGCACGAGAAAGCACGAAGGAAAGGTTTTTAGAGGTTTGCTGAGGAAGAAGAAGGAGCCAAAGAATGTCCTTGAAGAAAGGGGACTGGATTTACCAGGCAGATGTAGCACCCAGATAAGAACTGCCATGACTTTAAAGTGCAAAGCAAGCATTAGGATGCTTGGTTGACTTTTCCAATGTTACCCATTGAAGTGCAGCCAGGAAGGAGGCAGATGGTCAGGCTTCACCGCGGCTGGCATCTTGCCAGGTTAATTCCATGGTGGGAGAGACAGACAGGGGTCTGAGGGTGTCTGTGGGAGGCAGCCTTCGAGCAGTGGACCAAGGCTCCCAGCTGGAGAATCAGGGAACTGAGCAGCTCTCCGCAGAGCAGGGTGCATGCATGCAGCTGCCCACTGGGGATCAGGTGCCTTATGCCTGGGCACAGGTCAGGTGAGTGAGTGGGAGGTGAGGAGGCATTGGCCAATAATGAGTGGGCAGTTCGCAGCAGAGACTGTGGTGGGTGTGGTTTGCAGGTGGAGACAGAGTCCAAGTTGTGCCTGAGAGGCCAGCTGGCTGAGAAGTATGGAGTAACCACTGCAGTTAGAGACCAGGAGGTGGGAGCTTGCCTTCCTCCTCCCCTCTCGCCCCCTGGCATCAAGCACAGGACTCCTTAATCATGGCTGATTAAATGTTAGTCCCGGTGCCCGGAACAGAGGGAGCAGGGAGCAGGAGTGCATTTAATAATGTCTGCGAAGGAGATGGAGGAAGAAGTGCGAGGTCAGAGCCATCTCCAAATGGTCTCGTATCCCCCTAGGCTCTGCCGTTTGTGGGAGTTTCCAGACTCTGATGGAGCAATCGGAGCTCCATCTCAGAGTCCACTCAGTTCAACCTGGTGGACATTCGATGAGCACCTCCTGTGTTTAGGGTGGCAGACTAGGCTCCGTGAGTGCCTGGGCAGGCTTCTGATCGAGCTGCACAGAGGACAGAAAGCATATTGACTTCAGGCAGCTCCTGCTGGGTGCTGAGCTGCAATTAGTTTTGCCTCCTTATGGCCGTGAAGCGAATTCCTTGCGAGGTCTGTTGAACTGGAGCCTCAGAAAAGCCTGCTTCAGTGCAATGGGCAACTGAGACCCAGAGGCCACAGTCAAACTTGGGAACCGACAGAGCTGCATTCTTCCTTTGGTTATTATCCTCTGTGCCCCTCCTGTGAAATCTTTCCCAAACCATGCTGTCAGGGGTTTCCCGAAAAGCAAAGCCAATAGCACACATGTGTGCATGCACACACACACACACACACACGCACACATACACACACATATGTGTGCACACATACACAGAGGCTGATTTTTTTTTTTAAGGAATTACTCACTTGGTATTAGAACTGGTAAGTTCAAAACCAGAGGGCAGGTGGAAAGCTGGGGACATCAGCAAGAATTGATGTGGTCTTGAATTCGGATCCCAAGGCACTGGCCTGGGGAACTCAGGCATAGCTTCTAGGCTGAAGTCTGGAGAATTGCTTCTACTGAGGAACCTCTGTCTTTGCGCTTAAGACCTTCAACTGATCATCCTGTAGAGATTCATCCATTTGCTCAACCTAGTGTCTACTGTGTTAAGTTTTTTTAGAGATATATTTATTTATTAGAAAGGCAGAGCTACAGAGAAAGGAAGAGAGTCAGAGAGAGAGAGAGAGAGAGAGAGAGAGAGATCTTCCATCCACTGGTTCACTCCCCAAATGGCTACAATGGCCAGAGCTGAGCTGATCCGAAGCCAGGAGCCAGGAGCTTCCTCCAGGTCTCCTATGCAGGTGCAGGGGCCCAAGCACTTGGGTCAACTTCTACCGCTTTTCCAAGCCAAAGCAGAGAGCTGGATTGGAAGTAGAACAGCCTGGACTAGAAGCAGCACTCATATAGGATGCAGGCGCGGCAGGCCAGGGCTTTAACCCACTGGGCCAGGGTGTCAGCCCCATGTATATAGTCTTAAGAGCATAATGATACTTCCCACCCTATCCTGTCTCCCTCCCTCACTCCCTCCCATCCTCCCTTCTCCTTGCTTTCTTATTTTTCTTTCAATTTTTACTATGACATACTTTCAATTTACTTGATAATCACAAGCTTAACCGTCCACTAAATAAAGAACTCAGCAGGTAGTAAGTAGAAAAACCACTGTTCCTCAGGAATATAGACAAGGGCTGTAACAATAAGCAAAGCTTAAGATGTCAATTTTGCTCATATACATCACTCTTTTTGTACTCTATGTGTTAGTTACCACACATTAAACAAGTCCATGATATTTTTCTTGTGGGGTCTGGTTATTTCACTACACATGGTGGTTTCCAGTTGCACCTACTTTGCTGCTCCACCTTCAGACCTAATTACCTCCTAAAGGCCACACCTCCTAATATCATCATGTTTGAAGTGAGGATTTCTTTTTTCTAAATTCAGCAAGTATTTTTATTTTCATTTTATTGGAGGGGAACACAGGCACACACACACACACACATCCATCCAGAGAAATCTCCCATCCCCTACAATTCCTGTAACAGCTGGGGCTGGGCGAGGTGGAGCCAAAATCCAGGAACTGCATCTGGGTCTCCCACATGGGTAGGTAGCAGGACCCTCCCAGAGTGTGCATTAGCAGGAGGCTGGAGTTGGGCATGGAGCCAGGGTTTGAACCCAGGCACTCTGGTACGATGCCATCATCCCAAGCAGTGTCTCAACTGCTGCATCAAGTGAGAATTTCAAATATGAATTCCCAGGAGACACCTTTGGTGGCAGAGAGGGTGAGTCATGTATACACAGAGCTGGAAACGGTGACATGGGTTAGAACCCCCGTTGGCCTGTTGTTGCAGCCCAGGTGGCCAGCCTGCAGAATGCCCCTGTGTTTTTTCTGTGAGTTCCTCTGCTACCAAGGCCCTCCCTCCACTGAGCCAGCTCCTGCCCCACTGCCTGTGATAAGCCTTTTCTGGTGTGCTTTCCCTTGGGAAGAGCTGACCAGGGCCACCAGGACAACACTGCCTCTTGCGCCCTGGACGGAGGCAGCAGAGGCACGGAAATCCAGTACCTGCTCTGTGGCAACTGCTAAGCTCTGGCCCCAGGCTGCAGCTAATTGAGGAAAGGCTACCTTACTTTTCTAACACCCAGAAGAGCCAGCTGGGCCCTGGAGTTGAGCACTCCATCCTCAGCCTCCAGCAGCGCAAGCCTTCAGGAGTGTTTGCCTCCTGCCTCTCTCTCTGTCTGTGAGGACAGAGCCCGTGTCCAGGGTGTTATCGTGTACCCCTATGAGCATGGGGAGTAGCACACCCCGTCCTAAGGTTCATGGAGCAAACGGATGGAAGGAAGAATGACGGAAGTGAGAAACCTAAGTGTACTTCCTGAACTTGGCAAAATGAATTCATCCCCACCTTCGTCCATACGACAAATATCTATTGACTGCCTACTCTGTGCCAGGCCCACAGTAGACACTGGGAGATACAAAGTCAGCTAAGATGTCCATCTCATTAATTCCTTTTTGCCACTTCAGACAAGGTCAAGTTGGTGCCTTAAAGCAGCCTCTAGGTTTCCTAGCGTTTCTTCCCTCGGGCCCCTAATTACTTACATATGTTCATGATCCCATGGGAAGGATTTGATAACCAGTAGCACAGCCAGCCAGAGTGTGAGAAATTGGGGTTTCCACGTTTGCCATCTATGTCCTTTCCTAAAGCACTCACTGCAGCCCACTAGGACACACCAGACTGGCCTCTTGGGCAGAGCCTTCTCCCCCCACGGCACCTTCCTGCTTCCCTCCAGGGCACAGGGCAGTGCTAATTGTATCCTGGACACCATCAACAGGAGCCTTGGGGCTCCTGCAGTAAGAAGCAAAGTGAATTGGCTAGTCTGGGCAGGTCCTAAGTGGCTTGGTTCCTGGGACCTCCCTAATGATTCACATAAAGTAATGCAATTTCTTGGGCTCTGTGGAATTCTCAAGCCTCCAGCTATTAAAGCCACTGCAAAGCACTCTTTAGATACCAGATGTACGATCCAAGTTTTGGTATTGTCTTCTCAGACCACCGGCTTCTACTCATTCCATTGCGCATGTTCAGTGTAAGAGGCACCTGCTGCCCTCTACGGATGTTAATTAGAGGGAAGCCAGATAAGCCAAGGAATTAGTGGAACCTAATTAATGTGACTGTAATGTTAAAGCTCAGCCATGCTGGAGGAAGCCCATTGTTTCTATTAGAGGGTAGAAATTTCCTACTATGGTGAAATAAATGTATAATGTGAAAAGAAATCTATTGTTTGTACCCAATGCATTTGCTAGTGGTAGGAGGATGTGCAATTACTCAGCATATTAGCAATGTAGTTTCCTCATTGTTTAGATGCTGTTGTCAAAAAGGGCAGTAGCTAATGTGGAGAGTCATTGCAATGGCTGAATGAGATATGTGTGAGATGCCCAGCACAAGCCTAGCACACAGAAGGTGCCCAGTACTGGCTGTTGGGGCTTTTGCATGTGGAGAATGTGTACCTCTCACGAGGGAGAAGCTCATCAGGGTAAGCCATCTCTCAAGTCAACAGGCCTGGAGTAGATTCCAAATATTTATGGGAAGGTTTGCACAGGTGACAGAAGAGAGGGGACAAAGCTGATTGATGTAACAACAGAGATTAGCACAGTAGGAGCTGTTATCACATCTGAGCTGCCGGGGCATGGGGAAGAGAGGGTGTTCCCCATGTCCAGGGATCACCCCTACGAAATCCAGGGCCCTGGCAGGCCAGGTGGACATGAGCTGTGGCCACAGAGGGCACACAACTGCCCTCACAAATGCCACCTGCCGAGCAGACGGGGAGAAATGCACCAGCTCCTTTCCTAGTTTCCTACACCTTCCCACCTCCCATGAGTGCCCTGTCCAGCCAGAAGCTAGGCCAATGTGGGAGTCAGAGCTTAGGGGTGAGTCCTCCATGGCACAGAGAGCAGGGCAAGGGTGAGGGGAGGGGGGAAGGGAGCAGAGAGCAGGAGGTCAAGACCACTCAGTGTTGGGGCCAGCATGGTGGCATAGCAGGTAAAGCCACTGCCTGCTGTGCCAGCATCCCATATGGGCACCAGTTCGAGGCCAGGCTGCTCCACTTCTGATCCAGCTTCCTGCTAATGGCTTGGGAAAGCAGTAGAAGATGGCCCAAGTCCTTGGGCTCCTGTACCCATGTGGGAGACCTGGAGGAAAGCTCCTGGCTCCTGGCTTTGGAATGGCTTAGCCCCATCCATTGTGGCCATCTAGAGAGTGAACCAGTGGATGGAAGACCTCTCTCTCTCTCTCTCTCTCCCTCTGCTTCTCTGTAACTCTGCCTTTCAAGTAATTAATAAAATCTTTAAAAAAAAAAAAAAGACCACCCAGTGGGCTTCAGCGCCTTGATGATGTAGGTACCAAGTGAAGTGGTCTAGTCTGGGGGTGGATCTTCAGCTGAGTGCTTGTTTGCAACGTATCTCCACTCCTTCTCTTTAACCTTCCCCAAGCCTCACTATTTCACAAATATTCCCCAGGTTTTCAGCTCAGGTCTGGGCCATTTGCCTATCTACATATAGGAACTAGGAGAGACCACCAGGGCCGTTGTCTTGGTGACTGCTCTTTTGTGGCATGCTGTGCTGCCCAGGGGAGGCCAGGGGCCACTGCACATTTGCCCTGCTGAGAACTGGACACAAATCCCTTGCGGGCTTTCTCAGGGAGCCTGGGGCATTTAACCCCCAAGCCTGCATGCCGGGGTGCTCTCACGGGAGTGATGTCTCTTTGGGTCACCTGCATTCATGCTCACAACGCTAGCTTTGAACTCAACCTCAATCCAGGGAAGGTAAAGAATATTCGTATTATTATTTTTTAAAAGATCTTATTTATGTATTTTGAGAGTTACAGACAGTGAGAGGGAGAGACAGAGAGAGAGGTCTTCCATCCTCTGGTTCACTCCCCAGGTGGCTGCAATGGCCGGAGCTGCGCCAATCCAAAGCCAGGAGTCAGGAGCTTCTTCTGGGTCTCCCACGTGGGTGCAGGGGTCCAAGAACTTGGGCCATCTTCTACTGCTTTCCCAGGCCATGGCAGAGAGCTGGATTGGAAGAGGAGTAGCCGGGACTAGAACTGGCGTCCATATGGGATACCGGCACTGCAGGTAGAGGATTAACCTACTGCGCCACGGCGCCGGCCCCAGAATATCCGTATTATTAATACTATTAAAGAAAGCATCCGACCAGGGGTAAGTGAGGGTGGGTGTCACATGACCAATGCACAGCACAGCTGGGCTGGAGCGGAGTGGCCATTAAGGCTCCCTCCAGCCTCAGTATCTCCCCAGAGAGCTGACGCTTCCGTGGAAACAAAGCTGTTCCTTTTGAAGGCAGAATTAAACATGAGTGATTGAAAACAAAAGCAAAAGGGTGAATGGCTCCTATGAATCAGTTCATGCTTTTGGATGTTTCATGGCCGCCAACCGACGTTCCCTGAATTTTTGGTCCTCACGATGGGGAAGGTTAGGTAGGTGAGCTCCCTAGAACAGCCACAGGAAATTACTGCCAACTCGGTGGCTGAAATGAAAGCAACAGAAATTCACTCTCTCAAGCTCTGTCCAGAAGTCCAAATTCAAGGCGTCTGCAGGGCTGTGCTCCATACGGAGGTTCTAGAAGGACTGCTTCCCTATTCTAGAAAGACTGCTTTCTTACAGCTCTGGTGATGTGGGTGGTTCTCTATGTGGCTTATTCATGCAGCTGAGAAGGCACTGGGGCCAGGGCTGCTGGGAAATCTAGTTCTAATATGGTTAAATCAATGGGAATTCATACTATGCAAATATTATGAGATTACCATCTTTTTTTCTCTTTAGGAAGAACAGAGCTTGAAAGACTATTTAATTTTACAACCAATCACTATGTATTTGCATTCTGTTACAATCAATCGACTGGTGTTGATATCATTAGAATAAACAAAGTAAAAAGTATTTCAAGTCTATAGTCTCAGAGCTAACTCTTGCATGTCAAGTTTTGTAAGAGAATCACACAACATGTTTTAAGAGTGTTAGAAAGAAAATGGGAAGGGGGTGAGCATTTGGTACACTGAGTAGGATGTTGCTACTGAGGGGCCCAACTGAAGGTAAGATCACCACCTTGTCCTGGCCACAATCATTGCTAGAAAATTATAAGGCAAGCATGCAGTGGTTCTGGGAGCTGCCTTCCTCTTCATCATTGCAGTGGCCCAGAATTTCCTAGGAAGGCCTAAGAGGCATTTGTGGGAATGAGGAAGGATTCATAGGGTTGGCCCTTGGCACCAGGAGGACAGAGAGAGGGCTGGGAAGGAATGGGGCAGAGCCCTGGAACCAGTGGTTTTCAGGGTTGGAGACCTGGGGAGGATATAACAAGAGTCAAGTCTCTCTTTGCTTGGCCCTTGGGCCAGCTGAAGATGCTGGGAGAGTCCTGGTGAGGTGGGATGGGCAGCACTCTGGATTGTTGGCGAGCTCTTCGGTCCCTGCCCGGCCTCCAGGCCCGTGTGACAGTAACTGACGGTGCACTGGCAGGGAGCTTCTCACAGACCGAAGCACCTGCTTCTTCAATGCAGCGTGCAGGGGTTGAACTACCTGCTTACTAAGGTCTGAACCAGTTCCAGAAAACAAGCTACACACAAGGAAAACAAGGAAAGATGCCCTTGTGTACTTTCTTTTTATTTTTTTAAACATCTATTTTATTTATTTGAAAGCAGAGTTATAGAGAGGCAGAGAGAGAGAGAGAGAGAGAGAGAGAGAGAAATTCCATTCACTGCTTCACTTCTCAGAATGGCTGCAACTGGCGGAGCCAGAAGCTTCTTCCAAATCTTCCACATGGGTGCAGGGGCCCAAGGACTTGGGCCATCTTCTGCTGCTTTCCAGGTACATCAGCAGGGAGCTGGATTAGAAGTGGAGCAGCTGGGACCCAGTGCGCCAATATGGGATGCCAGCATGGCCAGCGGTAGCTTAACCTGCTGCGCTGCAATGCTGGCCCCTATTTCTAGTAGTTTTAATGCCACATTTTAATTATAATTTTAAGTTAATAACTTTAATTTCTACAGAAACCTAGGAAATAAGGAATAGTGAATTCTCTGTTATACCCTTAGATTGGCAAATCTGTGACGATGTCATTTTAGGATTTCTAGAAGCATGAACTTCCTCCTAATAAAATTTTTCCATGTGCCACATGCCATATTTGCTAACAGACCTAAATATTTTAGTTCTTTTATAATGTAAAATAAAAGTGGATAATATTTATTTGCATCAATTAGTGTTTCAGTATTTTATCACATTTGGAGATGATCTGGATAGTCAATGAATATTCACCATTTAATTTACTTTCCTTTTTAAGATTTATTTTTATTTGAAAGGCAGATTTACAGACAGAAAGAGAAGGAGAGATAGAGAGAAATATCTTCCAGCTGCTGGTTCACTTCCCAAATTGCTGCAAAGGCCAAGGCAAGGCCAGGTCAAAGCAGGAGTCAGGAGCTTCATCTGGGTCTCCCACATGGGTGCAGGGGCCTAAGCACTTGGGCTATCCTCCGTTGCTTTTCCTAGGCTTATTAGCAAAGAATGGGATCAGAAGTGGAGCAGCTGGGACTCGAACCAGCACCCACCTGGGATGCCAGCATTATAGGCAGAGGCTTTACCTGCTCCTCCACAGCGGCAGCCCCCATTTCATTTAACTTAACAACACTCTAAGAATGGTAAATTGCCAGAGATTTGAGAAGCTATTTTTAAACTGATCTATTATAAAACATAATTATAGTTAAGAAGTTCATTTATAAATTTTTATTCTACTTACATCTATCGAATTCACTTGTTCTCAATAATTACTCTTAGATTACTTATGAAACGTTCATGAAATATTGGACAAAGCTGGCCCTCATATCAACTTACTTCCTTCTTAAACATCTTTACTGCACATGCATGTTAGGCAATCATAACAGAAGCAAGAACCTAAATATATGTTTACTGCTGTGCTTGAAAACGCAATGCAGCCTGCATTTTCACCTTTGTTCTTAGGTTGGACTCATAGTTTTAATATCTTAAACACCTAGTTTATTTTATTTCCTTTCTTTCTTTTTTAAAAGATTTATTTATTTATTTGAAAGGCAGAGTTACAGAGAGGAGAGGCAGAGAGAGAGAGAGAGAGGTCTTCCATCTGCTGGTTCACTCCACAGATGGCTGCGACAGCTGGGGCTGCGCCGATCTTAAGCCAGGAGCCAGGAGCTTTTTCTGGGTCTCCCACATGGGTGCAGGGGTCCACGGACTTGTGCCAACTTCTGCTGCTTCCCCAGGGCATAGCAGAGATTTGGATCAGAAGTGGAGCAGCCGAGACTTGAACCGGAGTTCCTATGGGATGCTGGTACTGGAAGCAGCTGCTTAACCCACTATGCCACAGTGCCGGCCCCTATTTCTTTTCTTTTAAGATTAATTTTTATTTGTTTGAATGGCAGGGTGACATGGAGAAGAGAGAGAGAGAGAGAAAGAGAGACCTTCTATATGCTTGTTCACTCCCCTAAATGGCTGCAATGGCCAGGGTTGGGCCAGGCTGAAGCCAGGAGCCAGGGACTTCATTCAGGTCTCCCAAGTGGGTGGCAGAGTCCCAAGGACTTAGGCCATCTTCAACAGCTTTCCCAGGAACATTAGCAAGGAGCTGGATCAGAAGTGGAACAGCCAGGACTTGAACCATATGGATTGTCAGCTTCATGGGGGATAGCTTATCCTACTGTGCTAGCCAGCCCCAAGCACCTAGGTGCCAGAGAGTGTAAGCTTACATGACTAGCAAACCAAGGAAGAATGAAAGTCATATGTCTACATTACATTGAATACCAACAACTTGAAAGTATGCTTATTTTAATTAAGCCAATAGACTTAAACTAGCTTTTATTTACTAAATTCTCCCTGGTTATGATGCAACCATTCTGAATACATCTCCCTTTTCCTTTTCATGTTCTGATGAAGGACACTAACTAGTGAGATTAGGACCATTTAGAGTGTCCATTTGATTCAACAGATAGTGCTTGCTTGAGAACTGAAACTGGCCTGGGGGTGGCTGGTTGGAGCCGCAGAGTAAGGAGGCCCTCCCAGGTGAGCATGCCCTGAGCCCTGGATTTATGACTGCAGGACAGAAGGAAGCAAGCACTGTGACTCCAGCCAGCCTCTTCTAGCCTGGCCGGGGCCAACAAGCGGCTGGCTCTATCCTTTGCTCCCCTCCTTCTTGACTCTGTTTATCTTTATGTGCCTTTAAGTGTTCCTGGGGCCAGCATTGAGGTGCAACAGGTAAAGCCACCACCTGCAACACTACTAGTGACATCGCCATCCCACATGGGTGCCAGTTCGAGACCCAGCTGCTCCACTTCTGATCCAGCTCCCTGCTAATGGCCTGGGAAAGCAACAGAGGATGGCCCACATGCTTGGGCCCCTGCACCCATGTGGGAGACCCAGATGAAGCTCCTGACTCCTACGTTGGCAGGAGACCTGGAAGAAGCTTTGGCTTCAACCTAGCCCAGCCCTGGCTGCTGTGGCCATTTGGGCATTGAACCAGGGGGTGGAAGGTCTCTTTCTGGGTCTCTCCCTCTCCTTTCCTTCTATAACACACCTTTCAAATAAAGAAATGCATCTTTAAAAATTTTTTTTCCTGGCTGGCGCCGTGGCTCACTAGGCAATCCTCCACAGGCACACCGGGTTCTAGTCCCGGTCGGGGCGCCGGATTCTGTCCTGGTTGCCCCTCTTCCAGGCCAGCTCTCTGCTGTGGCCAGGGAGTGCAGTGGAGGATGGCCCAAGTACTTGGGCCCTGCACTCCATGGGAGACCAGGATAAGTACCTGGCTCCTGCCATCGGATCAGCGCGGTGCGCCGGCCGCAGCGCGCCGGCCGTGGTGGCCATTGGAGGGTGAACCAACGGCAAAGGAAGACCTTTCTCTCTGTCTCTCTCTCTCTCCCTGTCCACTCTGCCTGTCAAAAAAATTAAAAAATAAAAAAAAAATTTTTTCCTGTGAACTTGCAATTTGGGGAGAACGTATTTTGGGGCTAAAGTCATCTGCTTTCCCCCAAGAACACTAGTTTCTTGAAAAAAAGCTGTTCCCTTGCATTAACTCTTAGCTCTGAAGTACTGTTTTTTTTTTTTTCGACAGAGTTAGTGTGTGTGTGTGTGTGTGTGTGAGAGAGAGAGAGAGAGAGAGAGAGAGAGAGAGAGAAAAGGTCTTCCTTCCATTGATTCATGCCCCAAATGGCTGCCACGGCCAGTGTGATACGCTGATCTGAAGCCAGGAGCCAGGTGCTTCCTCCTGGTCTCCCACGCAAGTGCAGGGCCCAAGCACTTGGGCCATCCTCCACTGCCTTCCCGGGCCACAGCAGAGAGCTGGACTGGAAGAGGAGCAACCAGGACAGAATCCTGCGCCCCAACTGGGACTAGAACCCTGGGTGCTGGCGCCGCAGGCGGAGGATTAGCCAAGTAAGCCGCAGCGCCACCTGAAGTACTGGTTTTCAAGTAGCCAGCCCCAAAGGGATTTAAGCGAAGGTTTCATTGCATTCTGGACTGTGAAACAGTCTTCTGGTTTTGCCTACAGCTGCCAATTGCTAACTTCTCTCATCTCCTCCCTCCATATTCTAGCTCTTGTAATTGAATGCAGGACACAGCTCAGAATTTTTCTTTTGTCAAGACATGGACAAATAGAAGCCTACAGACAAAGGAGTGAATCTTACAAGTTTCATTCTAAAATTTCAGCCATGTGCGGGGTACAATAATACCTAACCTAGCAGTTCGTAAAGGTATATCTAGGTCTAAATTGTGTTGCTGGCAGATGGAGCAAGTTAAGATTCACCTGCCAGATGGCTAAAACTTTTAACTAATTGTGAAAAAGACTTTTAAGACTTTTTATTTGCCTGATTTCCAAATTGCTTTTTTTTTTTCCTGATGAGGCATCTCCTCAAAATATGCATATCACAGAGATAACTCTCAGGTCCAACAGGAGATAAGGTAGAAAATTTAATTCGCACTTCAGGCTCAAATGTCATCATCTGCCAAGGTAAAGAAAGAAAGAAAGGTGTGAGTGAAGCTGCAGTGAATACAAGCTGTCCAGGAAGAGCACATTAAGAGAAGGTGAGGTTTGCCATGGGGATTGAAGTCCATGCCTTCTCCCTTCTCTAGTGAATTCATTCTTACCAAGCCTGCTGCAGAGGGAGACAGCCTTACCCACGGAGGTCTTGTTTATAAATGTCGCCTTCAAAAGGGTTTCAAAATAGCCAGCTCAAAATAATCCTTATGCCAGAGAAGCATATTTTGAGAGCTTATTCAACTAGATTAAAGACTTCCCAATCCAGCTTTTCTTTTTTAGCTGCATTACTGAATTCAGGGTGGAGCATGTTAACCAGTAGGACAAGCTTTTCTATATCTGGACTTAGCACGGACAGAACAGAATTTTAAAAAAAATTTTTTTAACAACCACTACACTTCAGCAAGCATTAGTACTCTTATTTTTTGATTGTTTTGGAAAGGCAGAGTTACAGAGAGGCAGAGAGAGAGAGAGAAAGAGAGAGCGAGCCTGGTTCACTCCCCAAATAATTGAAATGGCCACAGCTGGGCAGAACTGAAGCCAGGAGCTTCTTCTGGGTCTCCCACACGGGTGTAGGGGCTAAGGACTTGGGCCATCTTCTACTGCTTTCCCAGGCTATAGCAGAGAGCTGGATTGGAAGTGGAGCAGCTGGGACTTGAACTGGCACCCAAAAGGGATGCCAGCACTTACAGGTGGTGGCTTTACCTGCTATGCCACAGTGCCAGCCCCTAGACCAGAATGTTTTATAAATAAAACCTGTAATCTTCCTTGTAAACAAACAGGTTCATCCTGTTTCCTTAGTTGTTTAGAAGATTGAAGACAGAGCAGTCAGTTTCTTGAGTAATTCCCTTGGGGTGGACCTTTTTAGAAAGAGGTCATTTGCTGTTTTCCTAGCCCCCTCTGATCCACCCCAGGAAGATTCCGTGGCTAGATCTTTAATAATAATAATCTTATTCAGATTGAAAGGCAGAAAAGGAGAGCCTTATTTTAAAGAGAAGCAATCTATAGATTGAGGAAAAGCCAATCTGGAACAAATGTGTACACCCCCTTGGAAAGACAAACACAAGAATGTTAGAAGAGGGAAGTTTGTATATTCACAGACATTCTAGTAACTTAGTCTCTTGGTATAACGAGAGATAACTGAGCAGGTGCAAGTAAGATACAATTCCACACATTTTAAGTGCAAACACAGGGACTGGACAGATACTAGTATAGAGGAAATACGGCCACAACCAGAGACAAAGAAAGAGAAGCAGACCCCGCATCCCAACACAGACCTTGAAAAGTGGCTGCTCACAATTAACTAGTGAAGCAGCTGCCCACTGCTATCTTGTCTAGGGAGAGAAGGAGTCCTCAGTTCTACTTCTGTAAACTCCAGTCATAAATCTGTCCTAACAAATCTGCCCCTGGTGTCTCTTCTACAAACATAACAGGCCCACCAACCATTGGAAATGTGGTTCTAAGTCTTGTAGGCTGCAATTTAAACCCACCATGTAGGCTGCAATTTAAATGATGCTGATGAACCTATAAATATTGTAAAAAAAACTTGGGATTGTTGCTCAGTTCTCGGGAAATTATTCCAGCTGAGCCCACTGGTGTAATAAACTACTTCAATCCTCCACTGTCTCTGGTGCCTGTTTGAACAAAGGGAGTCTTCCCACCTCAGATGTCTATAACATTAGTGTGTGATTTTATGCCAATGTGACATCAAAATGTTATTCTTAGGGCCAAGTGGTTAACACTATGCAGTCTCTGTAAACTGACCAGAACTGGCTGGGCGTCCACCGCTGTTATGGGAAAAGTACTGCCAATTCTATTTCTTGTCCATTCAGAGCCTGAAGATATGGGACGTGACAATTCCTTGCAAAAAGAAGGAAGTCAGCACTTTACGCGTGAGGGCTTCAGGAAGTTTCTGTCGTGGTTTCTGCAGCTGTGTTTATGAACTGGACTGCAACCACAGGTAAGTTAAATTTTATCCCCTAAAGAAACTTTTTATTTAAGGAATACAAGCTTCATGTATTTCATAAGTACAACTTTAGGAACATAGTGATTCTTCCCACCATACCCACCCTCCCACCCACTCTCCCGCCCCACCTCCTCCTCCCTCTCCCATTCCCAGTCCCATTCTCCACTAAAATCCATTTTCGATTAACATTATACATAGAAGACCAACTCTATACTAAGAGTTCAACAATTTTCATGAAAACAAAACAAAATAAAACAAAACAAAACCTGTTCCTCAACAGTGGAGACAAGAAAGGGCTGTTCAAAGTCATTGCATATTGAAGTTAATGTCACGCCCCGCCCCCCCTTTTTTTTTAGAACAAAGTGAAATTTCTAGTCCTCTTTTCGGCAGGAGAGCCCAAATCTTACCAGGTCTTATCTTATGTTACCAGCTTCTACGTTGTTTTTCTCAGGGACCTCCCGTTGGCTTCAGCCATGCACTCATGGGCTTCACGGTATCCCAGCACCATGGGAATAAAGTGGTGACAATCAGGGAATTCCCGATCATGTGCTCCAACGAGAATTCTGACCTCCTCAACCAAGGCATAAAGACGGTTTAAGAAGCCTGCCAGGGTGAACTGAGGGACTCGTTTTATTAGGCGCTTGTCTCACTGCCTTTTTTCATCCTTGGAATAGAAAGTTAACTGGGCAAAAAGGTTAGTAGACTGAGAACAAATAGGACGGAGGAAAAAAGGGGGGGGGGGGAGGTTTTACTGGGTTGAGTTTCTGTTTACCCACATGGGAGACCAGGACTCTGTAGGCTGCCTCAGCCTAATGACCACCTAATGAATTATTTTTTTTAAAGACTTTATTTATTTATTTGAAAGTCAGAGTTACAGAGAAGAGAGGTCTTCCATCCTCTGGTTCACTCCCCAATTGGCTGCAATGGCTGGAGTCGTGCCAATCCAAAGCCAGGAGCCAGGTGCTTTTTCCAGGTCTCCCACATGGGTGGAGGGGTCCAAAGTCTTGGGCCATCTTTTACTGATTTCCCAGGCCATAGCAGAGAGCTGGATGGGAAATGGAGCAGCCAGGATTCGAACTGGTGCCCATGTGGGATGTTGGCACTGGATGCAGCGGCTTTACCCACTATGCCACAGCACCAGCCCTGTAATGAATTATTTTAACAAGCCTCTCCCCAGCCCCTGGCAAGCACCATTCTATTTGTGTCCCTATCAGTTTGACCAGTCTGCGACCTCACAGTACTTGTCATTTGGTGACTGACCGTTTCAATTAGCACAAAGTCTTCAAGGTTTATCCACATCCTAGCATGTGTCAGGATTTCCTTCCTTTTTAAGGTACAATAATATTCCATTGTATGCACTGCATTGCTTCCACACTTTGCCTGTCGTGAACAATACAGCTCTAAATGTGGGTGTACAAACATGCTTTTGTTCCTGCTTTCAATTCTTTTGAGTATATTCTCAGAAGTGGAAAGGCTGAGTAATGATGGCACTTCCATTTTTGTTTTGATGTTTTGGGAAACTGACACACCATTTTCCATAGCAACTGCACCATTTTATGTTCCTACCAGCAGGGCACAAGAGTTCTAGTTCCTTCACATTCTTTTAACATTTGTTATTTTCTATTCTGCTTTGGTTTTTAAAATCAAAACTATCTTAATGGGTGTAAAGTGGTATCTCATTTTTTCTTTGCATTTTATCTTTCTTTGCATTTACTGTTTCTTTGAATTTTATTTTCATGGCATCCCCCTCCACCTCCTTAGATCCTAGATAGAGTAGGTGCATCCTGGGAAAGGGAGAGTTTTGATTGACAAGGAGGAGGTAGAATTACATTTGGGGACCTATCTAACTGCCTGCCTATTCACCCCACATCACTTTGGTCCACTCCCCAAATGCCTGCAACAGCTAGGGCTAGCCCAGGCCAAATCTGGGAGTCCAGAATTCAAATTGTGTCTCCCACGTGAATGGCAGTCACTTGTGCCATCTTCTGCTGCTTCCAAGGATGCAATGGCAGGAAGCTGGACTGGAAGCAGAGTAGCCTGGGCTGAAACTTGTACGCTAACATGGTATGCAGATGTCCCAAACAGTAGCTTAACCACAGTGCCCACCCTGTTAGGAGTATTTTGATGCACAAATGTTTTTAATTGTGATCAAGTTCAATCTGCCTAATTTTTCTTTTCTTTTTTTTTCCTCTGTGCCTTTGGTGCCATAACTAAAAAATCATTATCAAATCTGGTGTCATGAAGGTTTTCCCTTATGTTTTCTCTCAGGAGTTTTATAGTTTAAGCTCTTATCTTTAAGGTTTTTATTCATTTTGGGTGCCTTTCATGTATGGTGTTAGTTGAAGGTTCAATGACTGTGGCTATTCAACTTTCTCAGCACAACTTGTTGAAAAGACTGTCCTAGAGTAGCAGTTCAGATACCCACATCCCATACCAGAGTGGCTGGGTCTGATTCCTGCCTCTGGCTCCTGACTCCAGCTTCCTGCTAAGGCACACTGTGGGAAGTGCTGGTGACAGCTCAAGTGATTGGGTTCCTGCCACCCGTGCGGGAGAACTGGACTGAGTTCCCAGCTCCCAGCTATGGCCTGGCCCAGTCCCAGTCATTGCAGTCATTTGGGGAGTAAACTAGCAGATGGGGGCTGTCTCTCTGTGTCTCTGCCTCCCAAACAAATAAAATCAAACAAGGAAGAAAAGATTGTTCTTTCCCACTGCGCAGTCATGTTACCTTTGTTGAAAATCGTTTGGCCGTGTATGTGAGGGCTTGTTTCTGGGTTCTACATTCTATTTCATTAACCTACATGGCTGTCATTTTACCAAGGCCACGCTATTTTGATTATTGTGGTTTTGAAGTAAGTATTGAAATCAGGAAGTGTGTGAGTCATAACTTGGTTGCTTTCCAGTATTATTTTGACTTCAGAGATCCTTTTAGATTTCATATAAGTTTCAGGATGGATTTTTCATTTCTGTAAAAGATATCATTGGACTTTGATAGAGATTGTCTTGAATATGTAGATCAGTTTGATATTTTTAGAATACTTAATATTCTAATACACTGATATTGATATTTTTAGAATATTAAGTCTTTCAGCCCATAAATATGTGATTTAAAAAAATTATTTGTGTCTTATTCTTTCAGCAATGTTTTATAGTTTTCAGTGTATACGTCTTTTACTTTATTGATTAAGTTAATTCCTAAATATTTCATTCTTTCTGATGCTTTTGTAAGGGGAATTGTTTTCTTAATTTCCTCTTTGGATTGTTCATTATTGTTGTCTAAACAGGCAACTGGTTTGTGGGTGTTGACTTTGTATCTTGCAGCTTCAATCAATCTATTATTAATTCTAGCAGTCTTCTCATGGGACCTTTGAGTTTTACACATCTAGGATCATATTATCTACAAACAAATAGAATTTTACATCTTATATACCATTAGGATGCTTTCCCCACTGCCTAATATTATTGAAGATTTCTATTTAAGAAATGATAAGGGTCTTAACAGGGATGAGGAGGTGAGAAAAAGTTGGATTTGGAATATATTTTGCAGGTAGAACAAAAGTAATTTGTTTGCTTGAATGTGAATTATGGGAGAGAGGCATTAAGGATGACTTCTAGGTCTCTGAAGTAACTGATTAACAGACTGGATCACTGTGGTACCATTTGCTTAGATGAAGTAGATTGGGGGAAATGAAGGGTTGTGAAGGGAAGAGAAAAGTTTTATTTGGCTCATAATAAATTTGGCCATAGTTGTGGATAAGGTAGACAAAAGCAAAAGGAAGTAGACAGCTGGAGAAAGCTCACACTTAGAAAAGCTGGGGGTAGAAGCAGCATCAGCCAGAGCCATCTCAGAGGAGAAAAACAACTGGAAAGGCCAGAGAAACAAGGAGGAGAAAGTTTTAAGGAAGTGGCAATTTTTCAGACAAGAAGGCATGGAGGATGGGAACTGAGACACTGAGCAATGCAGGTCACTGGTGACCTTTGACAAAGCACTTTCAGCAGAGTTGAAAAAGCAAGTGGGTGACCAAATACCCCAGGAACTCTTTTTTTTAGAAAGCTTTTATTTAATGAATACAAATTTCATAGTTACAGGTTTAGGAGTATAGTGGTTCTTCCCCCCATACCTGCCATCCCCCTCCCCACTCCCGCCCCAACTCCTACTCCCTCTCCCATCCCATTCTTCATTAAGATTCATTTTTAATTATCTTTATATACAGAAGATCAACTCTATACTAAGTAAAGATTTCAACTGTTTGCACCCACACAGACACACAAAGTATAAAGTACTGTTTGAGGACTAGTTTTACCATAAATTCTCACAGTACAACTCATTAAGGACAGAGGTCCTACATGGGGAGCAAGTGCACAGTGACTCCTGTTGTTGATTTTACAATTGACAGTCTTATTTATGACATGACCCCAGGGACTCTTAAGTGCGGATGGAAGGCAGTGTTGATATTATTCGTGTCATGTAAATGGAAAACAACTTAGGAGAACTAAAAGCCACTTAAAATCCCCAACTCTAGCCCATCTATCCTCTTGCTGTCTTGTGAAAGATGCAGATACAGACATTAGCAGGGCAGGGCAGGTCCAGAGAGATGGTCTCTAACTGGAAATCTGCCCCCTGGTTCTCCAGAAGGAAGCCAGGGCAACTCCCACACCAGCTTCTGCAGAACGATGACCCTCAGATCAAAAGCTTCCTGGTTTTCTCGCTATTGGCTGACACTGCTCATAAAATGTAATTTGCTGTTTCGCTTTTCTCTTAAATGAGCCAGTTGAATTGGTTGGTGGAGAAAAGCAGGAGAGACAGAGAAGACAGAAGACTAGGCAGCTGGAAGGCAGAAAACGTCAGGTGGGCAATTTCACTTTTGGTTTGTGAATTCCTCATCCAGAATTGTGCCTTGATTATCACTTCATTGTCAGAGGAGTGAGTTTTGAAAAGTAAATTTATTTGTTTTTGTTGTGTATTTTCTAACATATATGTGTTAGTTTAAAAATATTGGGAAAAGTACAAAAAAGTAGAAGGGAGCAAAAAAAAATTACCAAGCCTGAATTAACATTTTGGAGTGTTTTTCTCCACTCTTTTTATGAAAATGTGTGTATAATTTAGTTTGATTTTCATAACTGTGTCTATCCAGTACAGTTTCTTTCCATTTCTTCCCGTATAGCCTATGTTTTTTCCATATTGCTCTAAATTCTTCATAATCATAATGTAAAATTGCTGCATAATATTGCATTGGGTTTTGTCATACTTTACCCAAACATTCCTCTATTTTTGGCCAGATAGCATCATTCCCATTTTTCACAGATTGAGTTATTTTATTGTATAATTTTATTAAATTTTTTATTATGTAATTTTTTCCCATTCAGGGTCTTGTTAAATTTGAGAATTTGTATTTCAAATTCTTGGTCCTCTGAGGGACCAAGAGAGAGAAAGAGTATGTGAGAACATGAACTTGTAATCAGGTCATAACCCCATTGGAACCAAACTCTGTTTCCCAACTCTGGCTGAACATTCAGCCCAAATCACCTGATTTTGAGAAGACAGAAAAATTACCCCAGAACAATTGAAACTGACCTTTGGGGAAATCAGCCAACCACCTGCAATGTTGTTTCAAGTTCCAAAAGCTTCCCAGGGACTCTAATGAGTAGTCAGAATAAAAACAGTTGCCCTTGGTCATTGAAGATATTTTTCTGTCTCTGGCAAATACCTGAAAGCAATATTAAGAGAGAGGAAGAACAATTTCAGGCAAGCTCCCCAAATCTCCCTGTTAGTGATGTACAAATAATGAAAAATGTAGTTTGTGGGAAACATAAGACTTCTAGAAACTTCTATCCTCTGTCTCAACCATATAAACTCTCAAAAAGGTAATCTATTTGAAAGTCTCAGTTTCCTGATGCTTTAGAGAGACGGTTTTGTTTCCAGTCCTCTGGTGGTCAGCAGTTAGAAAAGATGAGACTCCAAAATGTGCTAAATGTATCAGAACTGAGCCCAGTCCCTGTTAGTACCTGCCAAAGCAGCCGGATGCTTTCCTTTAGTAACCTCTTCAAGATCAAACACAAGGTGTGCATTCAATGGCTCACCAGTCACTAACACCACACAGGTACACAGAGATGGGTGGGGTTGGGTTTGGTGGTAGGAGGTGGCTTACCCTGTCTTTTCAGGAATACCACTGACATGGCACTTACCATCTCTGCACACCTACCTAGTTATTTCTTTCTCTCTTTTTTTTTAAGATTTATTTATTTATTTTGAAAGAGTTACAGAGAGAGAGGCATAGACAGAGAGAAGGAGATCTCCCATTAACTGGTTCACTCTGCAAATAGCTGCAACAGCCAGCCCTGGGCCGGGCCGAAGCCAGGAGCCAGGAGCCAGGAGTTTCATCCAGGTCTACCACATGCGTGGAGGGGGACCAAACACTTGGACCATCTTCTGGTACTTTTCCCAGGCCTTTAGCAGGGAGCTGGATTGGAAGTGAGTAACTGGGACATGAACTGGTACCCATATGGGATGTTGGCACTGCAGGTGGCAGCTTTACCTGCCATGCCACAATGCCAGACCCTGCACCCCTTGTTCTTGTAAGGAAAGTGGACAGAGTTTATACCAAGGTTATGTACTAATTTTTCTCATAAGGAATGAGAACAAAACCAGTGCAGGTGAACCAGGTTGCAGCTGCGCTCCTGGCCTCCAGGGAGCTGTACTTTTTTTTTTTTTTTTTAAAGATTTATTTATTTATTTTGAAAGTCAGAGTTCAACACAGAGAGGAGAGGCAGAGAGAGAGGTCTTCCATGCGATGGTTCACTCCCCAATTGGCTGCAATGGCCGGAACTGCGCTGATCCAAAGCCAGGACCCAGGAGCTTCTTTTGGGTCTCCCACATGGGTGCAGGGGCCCAAGGACTTGGGCCATCTTCTACTGCTTTCCCAGGCCATAGCAGGGAGTTAGATCAGAAGTGGAGCAGCCGGGTCTTGAACCAGCACCCATATGGGATGCCGGCGCTTCAGGCCAGGGCGTTAACACGCTGAACCACAACATCAGCCCCATGGGCTGTACTTTTGATCAATGGCATGTGAATAAAATTCCTTCTTTTTTTGACTCAGTGCAGGGGAATTCTGGCTTAGCTCTTTCTGTGATGAACAGAAATATTCATATAGTACTTTACTACTTACACAATAGTCCGTTTGCTCCACAGCAGAACAGTAAGCATTGGAGGATGTAATTCTTACTTTAAAGATGAGGCACCAGAGAACATGGGATCTTTCTTAAAGTGAAACCAGAATGGGCCCCATCTGGTTGATCTCAAGGCACATGGTCCCTTCCTTCAGTGTCAGTAATAGCTATTGTAAGAAATTGGTTAAGCGGATTTTGTCATGTCTGTGTCATGGAATTCTCTTTGGCTAGTTAAGTGATAACATTGATATTTAATAGCTGGCAAAGAAAGGTGAACATGACACAGCGATCAGGAAAAAACAGCATTATAATATGCATCAAGTTTTGTTGAAACATATCTGTTTATATTTGAAGAAAGACAAAAAGGAGCATATGACAAACAGATATGCCTGATTAGTGGTAACATTTGGGTTTTTTTATTTTAATTTTTTGATAGGCAGAGTGGATAGTGAGAGAGACAGAAGAAAGTCTTCCTTTTTCCGTTGGTTCACCCCCCAATGGCTGCTGCGGCCAGCGTGCTGGGACCAGTGCACCCTGCTGATCTGAAGCCCGGAGCCAGGTGCTTCTCCTAGTCTCCCATGCAGGTGCAGAGCCCAAGGATTTGGGCCATCCTCCACTGCACTCCTGGGCCAGAGCAGAGAGCTGGACAGGAAGAGGAGAAACTGGGACAGAATCCGGCGCCCCGACCAGGACTAGAACCCGGTGTGCCAGTGCCACAGGTGGAGGATTAGCCTATTGAGCCACGGCGCAGGCCCTAGTGGTAACATTTGTAATTGAAGTTTATTTCAGTTTAGATCATCTTGTTATTTTTTAGATCAGAAGTGGAGCAGCCAGGACTGGAACCAGCGCCCAAATGGGATGACAACACTGCAGGCGGTGGCTTTACCCGCTATGCCACAGTGCCAGCCCCCACCTTGTTATTTTTTAAATCACAGACACGAACTACTTGTGTAGTAAAAAAAAAAAAAAAAAAAAAAGTAAATTAAAAGAATGGAGTTGTTTGTGTCCTCTGGTTGGCTCTTCAAAAAAAAAAAAAAAAAATGGTCCAAGTCCTTTCACTTGGCCACAAAGAAGCCTCCTATTGACTTCTCTGAGTTTTGTCCATGATCATCAGCAGTCTTACTATGATTGTTAGCCAGCCCCAACAGCACTGAGCACCTGTCAGGCAGCAAAGTAATCACCTCGCATCCATTGTTGTCATGGATACTTACTCCAGGTCTCTCTGCAATTTTGCAACTGTGACCAAAAGGCAGAGCTGAGATTTGAGTGCAGGTCCCTTGTAACTCAAAGGCATAATGCTCTCATTCATTATGTCGTTGGTATGATTTTGCAGGACCACTGTCCATGATTCACCAAAATGTGATCGACACATGACTATGCTTACAGCACCTGACGTTTTGGCCACGCAGACCATTGCCAAGCTGTCATTTTTCTCCCGTGCAGATCCCTGCTGTAACAGTAGCTCTGACATTGCACAGAATTACACATCTTCTTGGCTGTCTCTTATTCCATCTGAAGGTGCCTGAGGCAGTAAAGTTGTGGTGCGGGATGTCACGTTATCATGGTTTTTGTGGCCTGGGCAAGTTCTCCTTTCAGTGGAAGAAGGCCAGCTGCAGCCCCACCCAGCGCTGGGCCCAACAGTCAGTCTTTCAGGAAGCCCCAGCAGCCTTGGGCAGGGTCCAGGCAAGGAAGGGTCTGGGAGCTCCTTTGAGTTTCTCAGGATTCCAAGAAAGTACTAGAAAGAGAAGGAAGCACATGGAAGTCAGAGGGCATCTGAGGATCAGAATGTGGGAGAAATCACTGGAAAGCTGAGTACACATCACTAGGATTCCGGGAATGTTCTAACTAGAAAACTTACAGTATCGTCTGGGTACTGTGGAGTGTCATCTGGTTTGGGAATAAAAATAGGAAACCGAGATCATGAAATTCCGAAGTCATCTTAGGGGTTCTTGAGCTTTCTCTGGAGCCAGGATTTGGTTGGGAGTCAGGTCAGAGAGACCAAGCTAGCTAACATCTGAGCAGTCCCTCCTGTCCCCCATCCTGGTGGGTCCCCAAGGAATCAGAGGAGGGAAGGCAAGGACAGGATAGGATGGTTGCTCATAAAGAATCAATTAGATCTGGTAACTATAAGTGCATGTGGTCCTCGCACAGACCCTGGCCTATTGTGGGAATTCCCTGTGAAGTCACTCTGGCCCTACTGCAAGGGTTTGCTCCAATTCTCCCTCAATGGAAAGCAGTGTTTCAAAGACTCAGGACCTGCAGAGCCCAGTGTGGGATGCGCTGTACTTCCTGTCTGCCAGGTTCTGGGGACTGCTCAGGCGCTGTCTGCCTGGGATCCCACAGGAGACACTCTGTGACCTTGCAGACCTCTGAAAGTGGTGTCTTCAGGAAAGAAACTCTGAGGAGGAAGACAGAAAAGGAGACCATGAAACTGCCCAGGCCACCTCCCTGCAGGGTGAACTGCCAGCCACCCCCCTCCCATTTCCCCCACAATCTGGCTGAGAAGTCCTTCCCTGCCCAGGGCCCTGAAGAGGATGCCTGCAGTGCAGAGAAAGCACATGGGAGAATTCCCTCCTCCAGGAAGAACTTCCCATCATTGCTGAGTTAATGGGTTCTGGTTTACAGCACATCTGCCCGCAAACCTCTCACCAGTGGCCAGGGTGCTTACTGCACAGTTACAGGATGTTAGCAGAAGTGAATCGCATCCAGAAACAGGAGTTCGTTAGCCTGGGGCTTTTTGAGACACTTTACAGGTGACAGGGCAGAGGAAGAAGCCAGCAGCAAACTTTTCCAAGGTGCTGAGTCCATGGAAACAGGGCCCTGTGGGGTTCACTGCCCTCCACCCACCTCCTCTGGAAGCCGGGAGATGAGCTCAGTTCCTCGTTGGCAGATGTTGCAATCTCAGTTGCTTTCATCTGTATTTCTGTTTTGATCTCCAAGGACTTTGTTTACTTTACGTCTTTGAAAATACTCCGAAAGCACAAGGCCATTCATGGCGGGCCAGAAAGGTCCCATTGCATGTCCAGTGTGACATCGGGGCTGTGGCAACCGAGCTCTGAGTTAGCAGCCTGGATTTCAAGACTAGACTCTCGGTGTTACCTCCTGTCTTTGGGGCCACCCGGGTCCTCTGAGGGTCTGAGTGACAAGTGTGTTATAGAGCCATCTGCTCCAGTGGGCTCTGTGTGGCTAATTCTGTGAGATTTTGCTTTTCCATGGCACCTTATCTGGGGTTTACTGGGGTCTGGGCCTTGGCACCAGTGCCATTCGTGCATCGTCTCACTTCTTGATTACAACAACCATATGCAGTAAGGCATGGTATTATCATTACCCCCATTTCGTGGGTGAGGAACTGGGCGCCAAGGAGATAAGGTTGCTTACCCAAGGTCACAGGGCAACTAAATGAAAGTCCCGGGATTCAGATCCTGAGTTTGTGTTCTGCCTGGCAACTTGGAGCAGCCACTGTTGTGCCTTTCACTATTTTTTTAAAAACAGTAAATCATGTCTCAGCCCTTGCATTTATATTTTTGCTGATGCTCTAGGCAGATTTTGCCTCCTTGATACTTGTCTGAAGTCTCGAATTTGGGATTTAATACAACAGTTAACATCATGGAATGCTCAACCCGTGTGAGACACTTCACATTCCTTACTCCTTATAGAGTCGAGGAAATTGAGACCAGAGACAGTAAGACAATAAGACACTTGCCTGAGGTCCTGCAGTTGGTATGTGGCAGGTTTTGCTCTATCACTCTACACCAACCCTCTCCTCTGGGCATTTCTGTGACCCATAAAAAGACTATCCTATTTGAGTTCCACAGTAGTCCTGGGAGTTAAAATCCAAGTTATGTTGTAAAGTTACTAGACAACATGAAGAGCATTGCTATGAACTGAAGGGTAAGAAAGGCCAATGACTGGGCAGCCAGACCTAAGTGAGGAGGAGAAGGAAACATGCAGTGGAACTACGAATTCTCCTGGACTAGCAAATGGCATGGTTCTGTGTCTAACACACATGCTTTAAGAGTGTGCTATGGTAACGAACCCTCATCTGTCTAGTGCTGATGGTTTGCCAAGCACGCTTGAATATGCATTTGGAAGAATAGGTATGCAAAATTAGTAGAAAACTGTCCCTTCTGAACCAATCGGACCAGCTGGGGAGGTCAGCCTCATGTATCTGCCTAACACACACCTATCAATGCCCTTGCAGAGCTAAGATCAGCCTGCAGGATTTTATCCACCAGTGTTGTAGGAATGACAACAACGAAATCAGATAGGACCGTGGGTAAGTGTCAGTTGAGTAGGGCAACACCCAGAAGACAAAGTTGACATGCACGAAGGAAAGAGTTTGGCTTGGCAAGAGTTAGGCAGCTTGCAGGCTTGGGGAGAGAGGTGAGAGATAAAGTGGCAGGGCAGAACTAAAGAGAGCCATGTGGCAGGCACAGGAACACCACGAAGAGCAAACCCAGGAGAGAGAGTTCTCCCCTCTGCTGGTTCACTACCCAAATGGCCACAACAGCTGGAGCCACAAATCAGGAGATTCTTCTGGGTCTCCCATATGGGTGCAGGGATCCAAGCACTTGGGCCATCTTCCACTGCTTTTGTAGGCCTTAGCAGGGAGCTGGATTGGAAGAGGAGCAGCCGGGACTCCAACCAGGGCCCATATAGGATTCTGGCACTGCAGGTGGAGACTTAACCTACTGCACCACAGTGCCGGCCCCTGGAATAAACGTTTTCAAAGATGCCAAGTGATGGCCCTTCCAAGGCCACCAAGTCAGAAAGCAGCAGACCAGGCCCCAGTCCTCTGTGCTTTTTCTGTTGTTTGCCAACACACAGCATGGCTGCACCTGCTGGTGCTGACTCATGACTGAGAATCCAGGTACATAGGGGGCCAAGTGGTGGAAGGCTTGTGTTTCTGATTGAGGCACTTGCTTTTTGTCTGATGGACAATTATTGGTTTGCAGTGAAGTGAGAATGGCCAGCAATGGTGTAGAAGTCAAAAGATGCCCACAGTTTTGGGGCTTCAGCCAAAAAAGTTCAAGGTTAGGACAGCAGGAGTGTACGTGCAGTGTACGTGGATAAATACCAGCAAGCACATCAAAGAGAAACAAAGGATACGACTGTACCAGTTCAGAGTAGTAATGAGAGGTGTAAAGGGCAGAGAATCAAAATATCCCAACAGTGTCACAAGCTGAGTGGAACTGGTTTGACGAGAAGGATGAATTCAGGTGAGGTCTAAGGTAGAAGTGGAATCGTCAAGGAAGACTATCCTGTAGGCAACTGAAAGAGTGGGAACATAGTGCAGGAAATCCCCGTGAGGTCTCCTGGACTCTGATTTCTTTTTCTTTATTTGTAAAATTGTAAAAACAATGCCAACTCAGCCTGTCTAAGAGACTGTGTCATACAGAGCAAGAGAGAACTGACAAGAAAATTATTTGCAAAGATGGAAAGATGAGCTGTTTAAAGGTAGATCTAGAAGGCAGGGACAGAGAGACCATGGCAGACTCCTCTGTGGGTGCATCCTTGGAGGGAGTAAAAAAAGGCAAGCTGAGGACCGTGGTGGGGCTCCATGGGACACCCAAAATAGAGTGAGGGAGAACTGACAGTGTATTCCGATGGGCTGAGCAGTCAGCAAATGAAAAACCACGCGGCCTCAGGGCTGCAGAAGTCAGGGCAGGAGTGAAGGTTTCAAAGTGAGTGAGAGGAATGTGTTTGTCCTAGTGGTTAAGAGCCAAGGTGAAAGGTGCACAGCCCTCAGCAGAGTGCCTGCATTTGATAGCTGGCTCTGACTCCCAACTCCAACTTCCTGCTAATGCAGACCCTGGGAGGCAGCAGTGATGGCTCAAGCTGTTGGGTTCTTGCCACCCACGTGAAGGACCTGAAGTCACATGAGGGAGATGGGCCGAGAGGGAATGAAGGTTGTCTCCAGAGATGTACGCATGCCTCTGTGGCTCAAGCTTTTCCTCCAGCAAACATCCCGTGCATCTGCTGGAGAGCTCAGAGCATCCTCTCCCATTATGGCAGTCACAGCCTCAGCTGCTACTCCTTGCCCTGCCCGTCGGCTTCCACACCACCTCTCTGATCCTGTTGTTGCTAAATCCCTGACACTTTTTCACCCTCATCAACCACTGCTTAAACTGATATTGCTCTTGGCTTCCTTGGTAGTGAGCTCTTTATTCACTTCTCATCTTTTCAGTATTTCTTATCTTCTCATCACCTTTCCAGCCTCCTGTTCTCCATGCCTGTCCCTTAGTTTGGTATTCCCTGAGGTTCTGCCCTTGGCCTTCTTTCCTGTTCAGTTCTCACAGCCCTTAGTGTGCTCATCTGTTCCTCTGACCTCAGCTACCAGTAAGTGCTGAAGGCCTTGACCTCCCCAGGCCTGCCATGCTTCTCCTCGCCAGCCTTAGCCTGCAATGGGACAGCACTTCCTTTTGCCTATTTCACAAATATCTCAGATTCAACATACTCCAAGCAGACGCTTCCTTTGTATCAGTCAGCTTTTTGCTTCTACAACTCAATGCCTAAGACAAGCTACGTATAAAGGAAGGAGGCTGATTTGGGTTCATGGTTCTGGAGGTTCACAGTGCAAGGTCAGGGGTGTCCTTGGTTTATCTGTCTGGTGAGACTGGAAGATGACTATGGTGGAGCTTGTGTGGGAGAGGAATCATAGTGTGAGTGAGGAAGCAGAGAGAGACCAAATTCGCCTTATGTAACCAACCCTCTAGCAAGGACTACCTTCCAAGGCAAGGCCCCAGTGACCCAAGGACTCCCACAGCCACCTCCTAAACACCGTAATTGGATCAAGTTTCTACCCTAATCTATTAACCACTAACATAATCCATTCATCATTAGCATGTGACTTTAGAGACCCAGGCTTCAGCACATGGACTTTTGGGGGAATGCTCAAACTCATATCTAAACCATTGCATGGGTTCTTCCCCACAATGACTTCCTCGTATGTCCCTTTCACTAACTGAAGTGACCACTGTCTCCTGCAACATGCCTGAGAGGGCCCTTGCCTCTCCTTTCCCCCGACCTTCCATACCTAGTCTTTCCACTGCCGGATCCACTCACACTCCTCTGTAGCTCCAACCCCATCCAGCTCTGTTCAGCGCCCCTGCCCTGGACAATCACAGGCACACCCTATCCATCTCTCCGCACACTCTGGCATTCATTCCTGCAATTCTCCTCTTGCCTAATGCCAGTTTGATCTCCCTCAAATACAGAGACTCCCCCCACATTCTGGGGTTCTTATTACCCCAAAGATGAAATCCAGATTCCTCAGTATGGACTTAGGTCTCCCTGGAACCACTCTGTCTGCCTTGTACTCCTTTGCATATTTCTCCTAGGCTCCACTCTGTTCCTTGCACTTCTCTGACCTTGTCTTTTGCTCTGAGCTCTGGGTCTTCATAATTCTGCTCCCTGCCTGGAATCCCTGACCCTCTCTCCTAATCTAACCTCTCATTTCAGAACTTCTCAATATTCTCCCTGGTTCCCCCAGGCCATCTGCAGACCTTCCCACATGTTCTTTCTCCTCCCTCCCTCCCTCCCTCCCTCCCTCCCTCCCTTCCTTCCTTCCTTCCTTCCTCTTTCTCTTTCTTTCTCTCTCTTTCTTTCTTTCATTCTTTATTTCTTTCCTTTTCTTTCTCTCCAGATCAATTTATTTAAAAGGTAAAATGACAGAGAGAGAGGGAAAGGGAGGTGGAGAGAGAGAGATAGTCCATCCACCGATTCACTCCCCAAATGGCCACAAGAGCCAGGACTGGACCAGGCTCAAGCCAGGAGCCAGGAACTCTATCCAGGCCTCCCTCTAGGGTGGGAGGGTCTCAAGTACTTGGCCCATCCTTTGCTACCATCCCAGACACAGTAGCAGGAAGCTGGATCAGAAGCAGAGCAGCTGGGACTGCAATCAGCACTCCGATATGGGATGCCAGAGTGCCCTAGTTGCAAGCAGCAGCTTAACCTGCTGCACCAGAACACAGGACCATTTACATTTCTTTCTGAAAGCCCTCCTCACTGCACAGCTCTGTGTTAACATTCACCACCTTGGAGCTTTGTATGGGCAGAGACTGTGTTTTCTTCACATGTGTACAAGACCTAGTATATGCAGCTGAAGGAGAGGTAGGATGCCAATGTGATTGCAGTACAGCCGCCCCCCACCCCTAACTGACAAATGAACTTGGCCACACAAGCTATTTTATGTCTCTGCACTTGGGTCTTCTCATCTATAGCCTGATCAAATCAGAGTGCCTAGAGCTATTATCAAATAGCTCAGATACAGCATGTCCATTTGTGGTTGCTGCTCCCCGATTCTTCTTTGTGTTTTAATTACCAGTAAAGCTGCAGGAGATGAAGCTTAATTCTCACTTTTCTCTGAGCTCCTTTGCAGTACAGTAAGCTCTGCACAGGCTCACCCCTGTCCTGTGAAGGTGGTAGAAATTATGCTGTCAAATGCTTTTCCAGTTCCCCTTGAAGCTACCTCTCCATATCTTTTTCAGCTTCCTGTCACACACTTAATTGGTCTGGCTGATTTGTATGGTCACATGTAGCAGGCAACTTGTTTTATTCCTTTTGTTTTTTCCTCTGTCTCTCACTCTTTTTCTCGTTACAGTATAGTGAAAGGTTGTGGTGCATTATAGTGTAATTATTTTATATGGGCAGGGAAGAACACTGAAAACATTTGAAAGGTTTCTCAAGACAAAATATTGAGCTAAATAAAGCTTGGAATGTGGGCTGCATTTGCCTGTGCCCTTTTGCAACATGAAGTTCCTAGAAAAAGTCATTGTGCATTTTCTTGGTTTAGCTTCCAGGGAATAAAACACTGGTGGTGTGGAAGTCCCCAGCTCCTATAGCTATCCTCTCCCTACAAGCAGGGCTGCTTGAGGGCCAGGGGCCACACCAGTCCCCTCACCTCCCCCTCAGCCATCCCCTCTGGGTCCCAGAACCAATTCCAACCCCAGGCAGGGGAACAGAAGTAACCATGGGACTCAGTGTTCCCCTGAGTGTTGATCTGGTCCTGAACTTGTGCCCTGATGCGAAAATCAGGCTCCTCTCTTGTATCTGAGATTCATGGAGGGAATGGACCTTAGTCTTGGCATCCTCGGTATGGGTTTGTGCCCAGGGCCTTGTTTCACACCCAGGGGTTTCTAAGGTCTGCCTGCCTGGCCAGGCTCCTCTCAGATTCAAATTCCTGTCCTTGTGGTATGGCCCGATGGTGAGGATCCGCTGGTTGCAGACAGAGCTCCGTGCTGAGTTTGCCTTCCTTACCACGTGCACAAGGAGGCCCTGCTCCTCGGATCATTGCTGGTCTCCCTGCTTTCTCTCATCTTCGTGGACCACCTCTGCTATTTTTTTCCCATGGCCTCTTGTCTTAATCATATCTGCTGGATTCAACCTTTTGACCTTCATGCCAGCATTTGTAGCTGAGTGTCCTGAGGCATGCCACCCCCCTGGTGAGGGAGGAGCCTAGGACTGGGTCCCAACCCTCCCAGGCCATCCTTGTCACTGTAATTCATAAGCCCGGGTGGTCTTGAGATGGAACAAGTAGTTGCCTTTGTGGTCAAGGTGCTTAAGGACTTCATTGCTTTTTGGTCTATTTCCACCTTTTCAGTCACTTCTCCAGCCCCTGAGACAGAAGCATTCCCTGGGAGCCTAATAGAATCCTGGCTCTGCAGTTTTTAGACTGAAGTGGGTTCTGTATGGCCACATGAATGGGCAGGACTGTTTGTTTTCAAATTTAAAAAAGGCCATTGTAATTGAACCTTATTCTGAGAATTCCTCCAGCTTGATTCCTGTGCCTTGTCTCCTTGTTCCCTATGCTTTGGTGCTAATTCTAGTTCTGGGGCTCTGCCTATCCACTGCTTGCAGGCAGCTGTAACATTAATCCAACTCTACGTTTGCTTCATGGACTTGTTTGTGCACCTTGCCTATACCACCTCTGGTATTCCAACTTTCCGATTTTGTGTTTAGTCCTTTCATATTGCATCTTATCATTTTGCTATATTCCTTTTGCTGAGCCAGGCTCCCTGGACTCTTACCCTGAAATGCATCTGCAACCCTGGCCTGTCTCCTGAGCCCTAGAGTGTGTGCTCCCATCCCAGCCAACAGCCTCATCATTCCCCTTACAGTGTTCATTACAAACCAGATTTGCTGTTGAGATAGATCAAATGAAAAGAGCCATTATCCACATAATCAGAGCTAAGGCCCCAAGGGTCGTCTCAGAAACAGGACTGGGCCCTCAGCTCTGCTTTTGGAAAGTGTCATCTTACTGCTTCTCCAGAAATCAACTTACACTCACAAAACACACAGGGGACTACTTTCCTTTGATCTCTCTCTCTCTCTCTCTCTCTTTCTCTCTTAAAGATTTATTTTGAAAGGCAGACTCACTGGGAGGTGGTGGTGGGAAGAGAGAGAGAGAGAGAGAGACCTCTTATCTGCTGGTTCACTTCCCGAAATAGCTGCAATGGACAGGGCTGGTCCAGGTTGAAGCCAGGAGCCAGGAAATTCATTCAGGTCTCCCACATGGATGGCAGGGACCCAAGCATTTGGGCCATCATCTGCTGCCTTCCCCGGGAACATTATCAGCAAGCTAGATGGGAAGTGGAACAACTGGGACCTGAACTGGCACTCTGATATGGGATGCCAGCATTGAAAGTGGCAGCCTAATTTGGTGCACCATGATGGTGACCTGAAGACTAATTTCTAACCAAGATTTAAAGTCTGTAACAGGGATTATAATGAAAGGTTGGCGTTTTCCAGTAGGCAACACACAGTCCCATTTTGCAGACGGAATTGCCTTTGTAGGTGGGTTATCAAAGGGTTCCGTGGAAGAAATAGAATCAGAACAAAGGAGTGGAGTAGTCTTGAGATATTTCCATTATCAAGAATCAGAATAATCTGAGAGTAATCAGTTTCTGTGGAGTATTCCTTTCCAGCAAACCCCAAGAGGAGTTGACTTTTTATAGCTCATGTGGCTGTGTGAGTTGCTATCATCAACTCATTCTGGTGTCTATGGGATGACAGCTATGGAAGTTAGAGCATCCTTCAATTGTTCGCAAAGGTGGGATGGCTGAGCAGCATCTGCCCAGGACTGAATGCTCTGTGGAGCACGCACTCTCTGTCTGCCATGTAAGCCTTACAGCAACTCTCTCAAATCAATGGTCTATGTTCCTGCTGTGGGTTGAATTATGTCCTCCAAAACAGCATGGCCAAACCTGTGAACACGATCTGTTGGAAATAGAGATTTTACAGATGTAATGTTAAGATGAAGTCACAGTAGGTAAAGTAGATTCTAAGCCCAATAAAGACCAGTGTCCTATGAGAGCAGGAGACACAGAGACACACAGAAAATCTGCTGTGAAGACACAGAAGGAAACATGCTATGTGATGACTGAGTCAAGAGAATGAAATGATGTGACTACAATCCAAGGAATGCAGGGGCCTGCACTGTGGTGTAGTGGGTGGGGCCGCTGTCTGCAGTGCCAGCATCCCTTGTAGGCGCTAGTTCGAGTCGCAGCTGCTCCACTTCCGATCCAGCTCTCTGCTGTGGCCTGGAAAAGCAGTGGAGGATGGCCTGGGTCCTTGGGCCCCTGTGCCCATGTAGGAGACCTGGAGGAGGCTCCTGGCTCCTGGCTTCGGATCAGTGCAGTCCAGCCATTGTGGCCATCCGGGGAATGAACCAGCAGATGGAAGACCTCTTTCTCTCTGCCTCTCTTTCTCTGTAACTGTGTCTTTCAAATAAATAAATAAACATTTTTTAAAAAAGCAAGGATTGCTAATGACCACCACAAACTAGCAGAGACAAGAAAGGTTCTTGCTAGAGCCTTTAAAGGAACCATGACCTTGCTGACCACTTAATTTCAGAAATGTGAGAAAATAAGTTTTTGTTGTTTCAAACCATTTGGTTTGTGGCACTTTAAGGTATTCACAGAAAACTATTACAATCTTCATTTTACAAACAGAATACGGGATGCCCAGAAAGACTAACTTACCCAAAAGCAAGCACTTAAGAGCTCCTGACTCTCAACACCTGACACATTGGGTAGGGCCCCCCTTTTTTCTTCTATCAAAGTTACCTCACAGAGGAATTACATAATGTCATCAGCATCTCACAAGTAAGATTGTGTGGAACATTAGTTCCAAGATGTGTAAGCATGTGTGAATGCAGAAATAAGTTTTCAGGATTTAAAAAAAAACAATGATGGAAATTCTGGAGAAATCGGATTTCTCGCTGCAGGAACCCACTGAGCTATAAAAAGCATTGTGAGTCTCCCAGAGCCAGATGCTGGAGTCTGCTGTGCTTCTCAGCTGATTTGATCCTAGAGGCCTTTTCTTTCACAGAGCACCTAATAGGATTTGTGTTCTGTTTAAGATATTTGGGAAACATTGAATTTAAAAAAATAGAAGCTTTTCTTTTTATGTCATCATTTACATGATTTCACATAGAGCTCCAAAGGAGAATTGAAGAACATCCTTGCTGCATCAGAAATATGATTACACACCAGTGCTTTGGGTAAGTTATAGTAACTAATGTTTCACTTTACTTCTTTTATTGCTTAGGTCATTATGTAGATTCACAGGTTCAAGGTCTTCCAGTCAAAAGCTGTAAGGATTCTGCTGTGGTTGAACAAAGTTGGGTTTTATGGGCTTGCTGAGTTCAGGGAGAATGAGTGAATGCATGCCATTGGTATGGTAAATCCTTGTAAGTTTATGTTGTTTCTGTACCCATTTCAAATACAAGTTTAACATTTCTTACCAAAAAGTCAGGCTTAGTTGCCCTTGACGCAGTTTCCAGTGCTACACCCATCTTCCTTCCACTACCAAGTCCTCAGTGAGGTGAGCTGGACAGCTGCAGTATTCACCTTCTTCCTGGTAACCACCATCCTCTGAAACAGTTATATACCACCTACGTGACAAGACTTACTGACCCCTACACCCATATGAGCTGTGCAGATGTGTCACAGTAGCTGTATCACAGGCACATCATGACCTAGAACTTGTGTCTGTTTTAAACCTATGAACTAGAGCTCCCCAGGGGAAACCCTGGACCCAATAGAAGCATTGGCCCATTGGTTCTTTTTTCTCTCTGAGCGCTCTGTGTACATTCAAGACCTGTAAGTAAATATTATTTCTATCTTATGTCTTTTTAAAAAATATTATTTTATTTATTTGAAAGACAGAGTTACAGAGAGAGGTAGAGACAGGGAGAGAGGTCTTCCATCTGCTGATTCACTTCCTAGATGGCCACAATGGCTGGAGCTGAGCCAATCTGAAGCCAGGAACAAGGAGCTTCTTCCTGGTCTCCCACATGGGTGCTGGGACCCAAGCATTTTGGCCATCCTCCACTGCTTTCCCAGGCCATAGCAGAGAGCTGGATCGGAAAAGGAGCAGCCAGGACGAGAACTAGAGCCCATATGGGATGCTGGTGCTTCAAGCCAGGGATTTAACCCACTGCACCACAGTGCCAGCACCAATTGTGTCTTTTTTCTTAAAGAATCATTTATTTATTTGAAAGTCAGAGTTACAATTAGAGAGGAAGACACACACACACACACACACACACACACATATGCACACAGAGACATTTTCCATCCACAGGTTCACTCCCCAAATGGCTGTAACAGCTGGAACTGGGCTGATCTGAAGCCAGTAGCCAAGAGCTTTATCTGGTCTCCCACATAGGAGCAGGGGCCCAAGCACTTGGGCCATCTTCCACTGCTTTTGCAGGTGCATTAGTAGGGAATTGGAAGTGGAGCAGCCGGAATTCAAACTGGTGCCCATATGGGGTGCCAGTGCTGCAGATAGCAGCTTAACCAACTAAACCACAGCATTGGCCCCTTGTGTCTTTCTTATTGAAGAGATGCCATCTTTTTTTTTTTTTAACAGGCAGAGTGGACAGTGAGAGAGAGAGACAGAGAGAAAGGTCTTCCTTTGCTGTTGGTTCACCCTCCAATGGCCGCCGCGGCCGGCGCACTGCGGCCGGCACACCGCGCTGATCCGATGGCAGGAGCCAGGAGCCAGGTGCTTTTCCTGGTCTCCCATGGGGTGCAGGGCCCAAGCACCTGGGCCATCCTCCACTACACTCCCTGGCCACAGCAGAGGGCTGGCCTGGAAGAGGGGCAACCGGGACAGAATCCGGCGCCCCGACCGGGACTAGAACCCGGTGTTCCGGCGCCGCTTGGTGGAGGATTAGCCTAGTGAGCCGTGGCGCTGGCCTTTTTTTTTTTTTTTTGAAAGGCAGAGTGGACAGCGAGAGAGAGACACAGAGAGAAAGGTCTTCCTTTGTCGTTGGTTCACCCTCCAATGGCCGCCGCGGCTGCTTAGCTGCGGCCAGCGCACTGCGCTGATCAGATGGCAGGAGCCAGGTACTTATCCTGGTCTCCCATGGGGTGCAGGGCCCAAGCACTTGGGCCATCCTCCACTGCACTCCCTGGCCACAGCAGAGAGCTGGTCTGGAAGAGGGGCAACCAGGACAGAATCCGGCGCCCTGACTGCAACTAGAACCCGGTGTGCCAGCGCCGCAAGGTGGAGGATTAGCCTAGTGAGCCGCGGCGCCGGCCAAGATGCCATCATTATCTTAAAGACTCTATATTAAAATAATTGAAAAATAGGCTGTCTCAGGAAGAGGATGATAAAGGAATTATTACAGGATTTGTGCCTGTGTTAGGTAATTTGGGAGTAGGATTCAAGGAAGCAGAACTTTACAGAAACAAACACAAATAACCTCTGCAAACAGGGAGTCAGATGATCACACCCAGGCCATGAAAATATCTCCCCCCAAATCCTGCTGTTCTTTTCCTGACATCCAGGAGGCTCCCCATCATGGTCGTGAACTATCGATACTATTTATACAGGTACCGCAAGAAAAGTTTACTCCAGCGTCAACCTCTTTTTGGCTAAAGAAGAAGTTAGGACAATATGATTGTCCATGACGATTCTGCCTAAAGAATTCAAATTTAAGCCTAGGCTTCCAGAGCAGAAGTTATGTAATTTATGACTTTTACTAGGGCCAGGCACAGGGTTAGGATGAGCCTTTCTGGTTGCGTTATCCCAGCTGTGCCAGTCATTGCTTGCACAGCATTCAGCACATGGAGGCAGTTCTCCCCTGGGCACTCTCTGAAGCAGCGTGGGCTGCACTTTTTATTATTATTTTTTAATTTACTTATTTACTTATTTGAAGGGCACACAGAGAGATACAGAGAGAGATCTTCCACTTGCTTATTCATTCCCCAAATGGCCACAACAGCAAAGGCTGGACCAGGAGGAAGTCAGGAGCCAGGGATTCCATCTAGGTCTCCCAGGCTGGTGACAGGGGCCCAAGCTCCTGGGCTGTCTTCCACTGCCTTCCCAAGTGCATTAGCAGGGAGCTGGAGCAACAGCAGCTGAGCCTCAAACCAGTGCTTTGATATGGGTGCTGCATCACATGGCTTCTTTTGGAGGCTTTTTTTTTTTTTTTAAGATTTTATCTATTTATTTGACTGAGTTAGACAGTGAGAGGGTGAGACAGAGAGAAAGGTCTTCCATCAGCTGGTTCACTCCTCAAATGTCCGCAATGGCCAGAGCTGTGCTGATTTGAAGCAAGGAGCCAGGAATTTGTTCCAGGTCTCCCACATGGATGCAGGGGCTCAAGCATTTGGGCCATCTTCCATTGCTTTCCCAGGCCATAGCAGAGAGCTGAAAGAGAGGAGCATCAGCCCAGTGTCCATATTGGATGTCAGTGCCACAGGTGGAGAGTTAACGTACTGTACCACAGCGCTGGCCCCTCTGTCTAGTTTTTAGGGAAACATATTTCACTAGAGGAGTAATAGTTTTGAACATCTGAAATTGTCTAACATTTGTCCTGACTACACCAATTAAGTTAGTGGGGGACAGATACATGTAAGTCCAGTGTCCATGTTGAGACTGTCCTGGTGGGTAGACTGTATTTTTGAATAAATTATTTGGGAGGGAGGGAGGAAGGGAGGGAGGGAGACAGAGAGAGGGAGAGGGAGAGAGAAAGAGAGAGAGAGAGAGAGCGTACACTCTCATCTGCTGGTTCACTCCCTAAGTGCCTACAATGCTGGACCAGAACTGGAACCAGAGCCAGGAATTCAAGGTGACAGACCAGGACTCAAGTACTTGAGCCCTTACCACTGACTCCCAGCATCTGCATTACCAGGAGGCTGAATTCCAGGGCCAGAGGCAGGACTCACACCCAGACACTCAGATATAGGGACCCAGGTGTCCAAACCAGTGTCTTAACCACTAGGCCCAGCACCCACCCTGGGGGAGACTGTTTTGATATTGGGAATTTAAGGATCATTGATCACTACAGGAAGGAGGTTTTCTCGGTACTTGGTGGCAGCTGTCTCGAGAGCCAGGCAGATACCTCCAGTGCAGACAAACATGCAGAGGAAAAGAAGTGCCTCTTGTTTTAAACCAGGAGAAGTCCAATCTTCGCTCCCACTCATAAAGGCTTAGGTTGTGCCCGAAGGGTTGTTGTACCAGTGAAATGTGTGAGTTTATTATGGGAGGAACAAGTTGGGATTTCCCAAATTGGGGCTATAAAATGAAGCGCTGTTTCCCCTACTGTTACAGACAAAACTCTCCAGCTAAGAAAACTCTTCTCGCAGTCTGGGAATGAGCATCAGCAGCTGGAACACACTCACACTCAGAAACCGACAGTGTTCAGAGGAGCCTGAGGCACTGGACGTCCCCCTGTCCCAGGCCGACAAGGATTGTGGTGATGCAGGTAGGGCATGCGAGAAATGAGGTGAGCCCACCTCCATGGGCTCAGCCTCATCGCCAGTGTGTCTCTGTTGTAGGACTATCATGAGGCAGTTTTTGCTAAACTGTACTTTAAAATTTATTATCATTTTTTTTGTTTGAAAGGCATAATAAGAGATAGAGAGAAAGAGAGAGAGAGGAGAGAGAGAGAGGAAGAAAGATCTTACCTTCACTGATTTACTCCCCAATGCCCACAACACCCAGGGCTAGACTATGTCAAAGCCAGGAGTCCAGAACCAAATCTGGGTCTCGCATGTGGATAGCAGGGACCCAAGTACTTGAACCATCACCTGCTGTCTCTCAGGATGTTGGATTGGATTGGAAGCAGAGGAGCTGGGACTTGAACCAGGCATTCTGATATGGCATGTGGGTGTTCCAAGTGCCAGTTTAAGTGCTGAGGCCAATACCCGCCACTAAATTCTACTTTTATTATAAATTTCATTTTAGGCATAACAAAGCATCTTTAATTTATAGTCTACTTTACAGATTTGACAGTGTCAAGGGATCTCCATTTCTGAAGCATTTTGAAGCTATGAACTAATACAAAATCATATTCCATGTATCAGTATATGCATCTGTTCTTTTATCTTTTGTGAGCTGGCAGGTCTGAATGAGGCAATTTATTTAGGCGTCTGAACTTACTGTATCCCTAGAAAGAGCTGGTATTTCAAGGGTCTATTCAAGTCAGTGGTAAGATAACCTGTTTTGGCAATTTTTAGCTTTTCTTCTTTAGTATGAAGCCACAACCAACAAAATGAAATCAGGGGTAGTCCAAGGAGACTCTAGGAGTTCCTTACAAGGCAGGGATAGTTCCCTAACAGGTGCATTCAGTCCTGGGCTTCCTCTGCAGATGAGGGCAGCAGGTGGCTAGGGTGAGGATGTCACAGCAGTGGATCGTGATGTTTGGAGGGAAGTTAGCACAACTGCAAAAGAGATTAGGGGAGTAGCTGAAAAGTCCTGAATTATTTCTATCAATGAGAACATTGGAAAGCCATTAAGTTTAGTGGAGACTCTAGAACTAAGTTAACTAAGTTGACTTACGGCTTCTGTAAGCCTTGCAGCAGCCACTGCTCCTAAGCAAAAGGCTGCTAGACCTAAGGAAAGGCTGAAATAAACAACAGGTCCCTGACATTCCCCAGGCAGTTAAGTGACAGCAGCAGGTGTGCTTGTTCAGACTTCCCAGGGCACAAAAGAAAATGGGCTTGTGAATCTAGAGTCCCGGGAAACATTCTTTGGTACGTAGTTATTACGGTAATCTTTGTGCTTCAGCAATAGCATACTTCTTTTAACTTAAAAATGGGGTGTACAGTGGGGAGCAGCAGGTTAAGCTGTTGCTTGGGACATCAGCGTCCCCTATTGGAGTGCCAGGCTTCAGATCTGGCTCTTCCACTTCTGTTTCAGCTTTCCTCTAATATGTCCTGGGAAGGGGCAGATGATGATCCAAGTGCTCAGGCCCCTGCCACCCACATAGGAGACCCAGGTGGAGTTCCTGGCTCCTGATGCAGCTTTAGATGTTGTGGGTGTTTGGGGAGTAAACCAGTGGATGGAAGATCTCTCTTTCCATCTCTGTCTCTCTGTTCCTCTGCCTTTCAAGCAGATGAAACAAACAAAAAAATATGTAATCCGTCCAAGTTTTTATAGTAGTATAATATACTTCAATATAATTAACTGAGAAAAAAACCTTTATTTTTAATTTATCAACTTTTTGTTGCTAAGTTTGGTTAAAAAAAAGAGCTCTCATAATAATTTTAAATTAATTAAAACTCCAAGGGTTATTTAGAATTGTAATTCCCATTGTCTTTTGTAGGATGAAGAACAATGCTTTTTTAAAAAGATTTATTTATTTTATTTATTTGAAAGGCAGAATTACAGAGGCAGAAAGAGGCAGGGTGGGGAGAGAGGTCTTCCATCCTCTGATTCACTCCCCAAATGGCCACAATGGCTGGAGCTGCACCAATCCAAAGCCAGGAGCCAGGAGCTTCTTCCAGGACTCTCACGTGGGTATAGGGGCCCAAGCACTTGCTTTCCCAGGCCATAGCAGAGAGCTGGATGGGAAGTGGAGCCGGGACTCGAACCGGCACCCACACAGGGTGCCGGCACCGCAGGAAGAGCACCAGCACCAGAACAGCACCAGAACAGCTCTTATGTTAGCTAATGACCACTGTAGGAAATACAAAGATTTAAGTTTAAGCTCAAAAGACGTGGTGATAGCTTGATTATTCTGAATTGGAAAAACAATAGTTAGTTGTTCAAGGAGACAAGTTGTAAGTCACAAGTATCTAGATTCGAAAAATAAATATAGGCAACATCATAAAAAACACAGTAATTAACACAAGTTATTAGGAACTTAATCTTTTTTTATAATGCAATGAATTGTAGAAGAAAATTTAGAAGTATGTCAAAAGCACCAAAAGGTAACAGAATACTTTACTGAGAAACATAAATCTGTACTAATGCAGGCATTAAAAATAACTTAATTGTTTTATATTTAAAAAACACAAATTCTAGTTTTACTTTTTGTACATTATTCATGTAACAACCCTCAGTATTTATTGATATGCCTTTACATTTTTAGGCTTATGTAGACATGTAAATATACCAACAGGTTATAAATTTAAAGAACTTAACTATAGCCCTAAAGTTAAATCAATTAAACGAAATAATAGGTATATCAACAATATTAGCCTTTGAACAAACTATTCCAACATTTCAAAAGTTCCTAAATAAACAGAAAATCATACTTAAGCTATACAAATATTTGTATCACCTTGTATTAATCATCTATATTATCATTTCTAAGAAAGTAATTGACATTACTTTTTTAGCACAAAAGAAATAGGAGAGAAAATCCAAATTATTGAAATATTCTTTTATCTGTTAGCATTTATTTCATACAATTTAAACAATTTTAACATATAAATATATCATTCAAAAACATTTGATATTTTGTAAATCTATTGTCATTTTAAGAAATTAAGTTAAAAACTATATTTAATGACTGTATTTATGTCTGTTTCACATGTAGAAATAATTTTGGCATTAAAGATTATTATTAATTAGTTATTGTCTAAGGTCTTAAAAATAGTTAAGGATAAAAAAGTAACAATTTTAGTTAACACATTAAATCCTTATAATTTCCAGCATTATAAGAATTTCATAAAATTAATCCTTTTATGCATTTATTATTACTGTACACTTTAGTTGAATATAATTTCAAATTTTATAAAAGTTATAAAATAGATATATAATTTATAATTATATGCATAATTTTAAATTTTAAGCAAGTAATGGAAATAATGAAATCTTGCTTAATTCCTACAACCACTCTAGGGAACTCAGTTTAACCGAAAGAAATTTAGATCTGGCTTTATCCAAAGTGAAATGTTGCGCTGACACTAGCTTTCAAATTAAAGTAATTTTTTGAAGAAACCGAAACATGTCAAAATTCTCATCTTCTTTTGACTTGAAGATAGTGCTTTGTCTTCTTTTCTTGTAATTATAATGATAAAGGCTATTATGTAAATGTACTTTCAGTTTCCACAAAAAGAAACACAGTTTAATAACCTGTTTTTTCTTTCTCTCAGATGTTTTGACTATTTATCTGGGCTAGATATTCCTAGACTGTACATATTAAAAGTGAATAAGTCTTTTGATAAGGTAATCGCTAATTTCCTAAAAGAGGAGAAATGAGGGGAAGAATAGAGAATAAAAAAGAAAGAAAAAGGAAGCCGCTTCACTTGCATATGAAATTAACACTGAAACAGGCTAATTACGTTCCCTTTGAAAAGAGAGGAAAGAAAGTTCACATATAAAAAAACAGACTTCGAAAAACATCAAAAAAGAGTGACATCAGAATTGGTTGAAGTCCTTGGCAATTTTATCAACTTATCTAATTAAAGAGTTGGCACTCATTAACCCCCAGAACACAGGAATAAAATAAAGCTTTACACACAAATCTCTCTCAGACACAAGGCAACCTCTCTTGGAGGTTTCTTCACCTTGTGGTCTGAAGTGCCTCTCACGTAAGCCGTCTTGTTCCCGTCATCAAGTTCCCTAAAGTGCCATGGCCCGTCCAGACTGCCTCTGGTGAAACGGAGCCAGTTGTAGAGGTAGTCACGCACCCAGGCCTTACAGAGAGGAGAGCTGAAGGAAGCAGGCACCTGGTCTGGGAGAGGGGCTGAGTGGCCCTACGAGAGGGCAAGGGGTTTGTAAGGATGGCCCCGGTCTGACCTGTGTCTCTGGAATTTAGGCAAAGTTCAGTTGTCTCCTATCAGAGCTGAAAAGTGAAATAAAGTCATTCTCGCAGTCACAAACTTGATGGAGGAAGCCCTGATAAGTTGGTGACAGAAAGTTTATTCAAAGGACAAAATTTGTCCAAAGAGTGATGGTTCTTCTAACTGATCTGTGCCTGGGATGAGTCAGAGGATAGACTAGTGGGGCTCCCACCAGTCTTTCCCCTGTAGACTTTCCCCTGTGGAGACAACACCCAGGACAACAGACAGACCATGGAGCTGAAGTTAGAAGGTTAGAAAACAAGTTTCCCACTTTACCAATTTACAAATCTGATCAGATAACTAAGAAGCCTTGGAGGACTGGGAGGACTTGTTACTAGGAAAACAACAACAACAACACACACACACACACACCCACGCGCGCGCGCGCAAGCGACTAAAGGTGTTTCACAGAACTTAGAGCCCAATCCAGTGGAACTCAGCCCCAGCCGTATTTGCTCAAGGCAGCAAGGACTTCAGATAAATCTTGGTGAAACTCCATTTCCATCAATGCTCCCAGCCCAAGACCACCAGAAACACACTTAGAATTGAGCAGTTTGGCTTGATCTCTAATGGCAACAAGGCTACTGAGATCTTCCTGTTTTCCCTGGGATCACCCCTCTAGATGTGCACTGAAGACACATTGGGAGAGATATCGTATGTGGAGAAGATCTTGTGAAATCTAAGGGTTTTCTGAAATACAAGAACTGTTGAGTAGTTCTTTCTAGATGGAATTCTGTGGTCTTCCCAGGGTATAGTGTCCAAACCACACCTGTTTTTTTAAGATTTATTTTATTTGAAAGTCAGAGTTACACACAGGGAGAAGGAGAGGCAGAGAGAGAGAGAGAGAGAGAGATCCTCCATCCACTGGTTCACTCCCCAAATGGTCACAATGGCTGGAGCTGCACCAACCAATCTGAAGCCAGGAGCCAGGAGCCTTCCCCGGGTCTTCCCATACGGTGCAGGGGCCCAAGGACTTGAGCCATCCTCCACTGCCTTCCCAGGCTACAGCAGAGAGCTGGACAGGAAGTGGAGCAGCCGGGACTAGAACTGGCCCCTATATGGGATGTCAGCTCTGCAGGCAGCAGCTTTACCCACTACACCACAGCTCTGGCCCCGCACTTATTTTTAAATTAAACTTTTCACTTGCAGATAATTGTAGAGTCTCATGCAGCTGTGAGAAACACTAGAGAGAAGGCTATTGTACACTTTCCCCCAATGATAACATCTTGCAAAACTCTAATATTTATCAACCACGTTATTAACACTGGTGCAGTTATGCTACAGAACACCTCCATCACCACAAGGCTGCCTCAGGCTGTCCTTTATCACCACATCCACTTCTCCCTCACCTGCACCTCCTTCTTAATCCCCAGCATCTACTAGTTCTCCATTTCCATAGTTTTGTCATTTCAAGGATGTTATAGCAATGAAATCATACTATATGCAGTCTCCTCAGATTGGTTTTGTTCACATGGCATAATCCCCTGGAGATTTATCCAACTTATGTACACATAGTTGATTCTTTTCATTGCTGCATAGTAATCCATGATATGATGTACCACAGTTCACTTAACCATTGAAGAATAGCTGGCTTATTTCCATTTTTGGCTATTACAAATGAAGCTGCTCCACTCACTCATGTATAGGTTGTTGTGTGAACATAAGTTTTTTTTTTTTTTTTTTTTTTTTTTTTTGACAGGCAGAGTGGACAGTGAGAGAGAGAGACAGAGAGAAAGGTCTTCCTTTTGCCGTTGGTTCACCCTCCAATGGCCGCCGCTGCAGCCGGCGCACCGCGCTGATCCTGGCAGGAGCCAGGAGCCAGGTGCTTTTCCTGGTCTCCCATGGGGTGCAGGGCCCAAGCACCTGGGCCATCCTCCACTGCACTCCCTGGCCATAGCAGAGAGCTGGCCTGGAAGAGGGGCGACCGGGACAGAATCCGGCGCCCCAACCGGGACTAGAACCCGGTGTGCCGGCGCCGCAAGGTGGAGGATTAGCCTATTGAGCCACGGCGCCGGCCTGAACATAAGTTTTTTACTCCCTGGAGTAAATGCCCAGGGGAGCAATGACTGGACTGTATCATAGTGGAATATTCACTTTTTAAAGAAACTGCCAAATGATTTTCCAGAGTGACTGGATCAATCAGTGAGGGATCTCATATTTGGTATTGTCACTCCTTTTATTTTGGTCATTCTAATAGGTATGTGATGATATCCCATTGTAGTTTCAGTTGCATTTTTCCAGTGGATAATGATGTTGAGCAAATTTCATGTGCTTTTTTTGCCATGTGTATATCTTCTGAAACGTCTTTTTCTGATTTTTGAATTGGATTTTTAAAAAAGATTTATTTATTTGGGCTGGCACCGCGGCTCAATAGGCTAATCCTCCACCTAGCGGCGCTGGCACACTGGGTTCTAGTCCCGTCGGGGTGCTGGATTCTGTCCTGGTTGCCCCTCTTCCAGGCCAGCTCTCTGCTGTGGCCAGGGAGTGAAGTGGAGGATGGCCCAAGTGGTTGGTTGGGCCCTGCACCCACATGGGAGACCAGGAGAAGCACCTGGCTCCTGCCTTTGGATCAGCGCCATGCGCTGGCCACAGCGCACTGGTTGTGGCGGCCATTGGAGGGTGAACCAACGGCAAAAGGAAGACCTTTCTCTCTGTCTCTCTCTCTCACTGTCCACTCTGCCTGTCAAAAAAAAAAAAAAAAGATTTATTTATTTGAAAGGCAGAGTTTACAGAGGCGGGAGTGGGGAGAGAGAGAGATCTTCCATCTAGTGGTTCACTTCCCAAACTGCCAGGAATTAGGAGCTTTACTGGGGTCTCCCATCTAGGTGCAGGGGCCCAAGTACTTGGGTCATCTGCTGCTGCTTCCCCAGACACATTAGCAGAGAATTGGATAGGAAATGGATCAGCTGGGTCTAAATCAGTGCCCATATGGGATGCTGGCATTGCAGCCAGCAGCTCAACCTGCTACATCATAATGTCAGCCCCTCTAATTGGACTTTTTTAAAAGCCCTTGATATTAATAGAGCCATTTCTAATTTCCTTCTATTTGAATGACCTATATTTTTTCCATCCTTTTATTTTCAACCTGCCATTATTGCTTTTTGAACTGATTTTTTGTAGACAGTATATAGTTGGGTCATTTAAAAAATATTCCATTCTGCCAATCTGTCTTTTAATTGGTATCTGTAGACTATTTATATTTAGCATAATTATTTATATATTATGGATCAATCTGCAATTTTGTTTTTGTTGTCTGTTTGTATTATCTGTTTTATTTTTCCTGCCTACCTGTTAGTTACCTGACTACTTTTTAGAATTCCATTTTGATTTGTCTGTACTGTTTTTTATTGTATCTATTTGAATAGCTTTTCAACTTTCACTCTAGGCATTGCAACATTACTTGTCAGTCTATTAGCATCAACATTTTGCTAGTTCAAGTGAAGGGTAGAAAACTTACTTCTATTTATGTCTCTTTATCTTCTCTTATTTATAAAATAATTATCTTAAATAATTTCTCTACATCCACTTAGAATCACATCAGATTGTATTATAATTTTTGTTTCAACCATCAAATATAAGACTCAAAAAGAGAAAAAAAAAGCTTATGTATCTACCCATATTTTTACTTACCAAGTTCTTTTTGCTTTTCTGGTGTTCCAACTTTCCTTATTTCATCAATTGTTCTCTGTTTAGAGAATTTTCATTTAGTCATTCATTTTTTGAAAATTTATTTATTATATGAAAGAATTATAGAGAGAGGGAGAGAGAGAGACAAAGAGATCTTCCATCTGCTGATTCACTCCCTCAAATGGTTAAAACAGCTGTGGCTGGGCCAGGCCAAAGACAGGAACCTACATCTTCATCCAGTCTCCCACATGGGTGCAGGGACCCAGGCATTAGCAGGGAGTTGGATCAGAAATGGAGCAGCTGGGTCTCAAACCAGCATTCATATGGAATGCCAGCCATCATTGCTGGCAATGGCTTAACCTACTATGCCACAATGCTGGCCCTTAGTCATTCTTTTTAAGGCAGATCTACTGGCAACAAATTCTTAGTTATCTATCAACTGAGAAATTCTTTACTTGCCCTTCTTACTTGAGGGATGTTTTTGCTGGATATAAAACTCTAGGTTGGCTGTCATGCCATTTCTTTCTGTCCGCCATGGTTTCTGGTGAGGAATCTGCTGTTTAACAGATGAGGCTGCAGCATCACAGGAAGACACTCATGTCAACATGGGCATGAGGCCAGCACTTCCCTACATCTGAGGCTTCAGCATCAGCCAGATGAATGATCGATTATTCTGCATCCTACAAATGAGGACATTTATCATGACATAGGAAGCAATATATAATGACAACTTAACCAATATTTTTAAACTCAAGTTTCAAACAGAATAAACTAAAATTTCTCCCTCTTGCATTAAAATCTAGAAAGATGGACTCACTGAGCAGGGAGAAAAAGGAAACTCACAGCAGGCGGCATCACAGTACAGCGGGTAAAGCCACTGTCTGTGATGCTGGCATCCCATATGAGCACCTATTTGAGTCCTGGCTGCTCTGCTTCTAATCCAGCTCCCTGCTAATGTGCCTGGAAAAGCAACAGAAGATGGCTCAAGCACTTGGGTCCCTGCGACCCATGTGGGAGACCCAGATGTAGTTTTAGGCTCCAGGCTTCAGACTGGCCCAGCCTGGGCAGTTGCAGCCATTTGGGGAGTGAACTAGCAGATGGAAGATCTCTCCTCTCTCGCTCTCGCTCTTGCTCTCATGCTCACTTCTCTGTCTGCAACTCTGCCTTTCAAATAAATTTTAAAAATCTTAAACAAGCTAAAATGCACAAAGTAACTTTTTGTATCTGTTTGTTTTTAATGCAGCATGGAGAGAAAACTCATGCCCATGCCTCTGTCCAGCTCCATATCAGAAATGGAACCAAATAGCACCCTGAGCAGTTACAACAGTAGCAAGGACTGCATGATTGATAACTTCAAGCAAGAATTTTACCCAGTCATATACTTGATAATATTTGTCTTGGGAGCCTTGGGAAATGGCTTTTCCATATATATTTTCCTGCAGCCTTATAAGAAATCCACGTCTGTGAATGTTTTCATGCTAAACCTGGCCATTTCAGATCTCCTATTCACAAGTACACTGCCCTTCAGGGCTGACTATTATCTTAGGGGCTCCCACTGGGTATTTGGAGACCTGGCCTGCAGGATTATGTCCTACTCCTTGTACGTCAACATGTATAGCAGCATTTACTTCCTGACGGTGCTGAGTATCGTGCGTTTCCTAGCCACTGTTCACCCTTTCCGGCTTCTCCACATCACCAGCATCAGGAGTGCCTGGATATTGTGTGGCGTCATTTGGATTCTCATCATGGCTTCCTCAATCGTGCTTCTGGGTACTGGCTCTGAGCACAAGGGCAACGTCACATCCTGCTTTGAGCTGAATCCTGGTAAGATCAACAAACTGCAGACCATGAACCACATAGCCTTGGTGGTGGGCTTCTTGCTGCCGTTGTGCACCCTCAGTGTCTGTTACCTGCTCATTGTTCGAGCCCTATTGAAGGTGGAGCTCCCAGAATCAGGGCTGCGGCTTTCTCACAAGAAGGCACTGATCACCATCATCATAGCCTTGATCCTCTTCCTCCTGTGTTTCCTGCCCTACCACGCACTGAGGACCCTGCACCTGCTCACGTGGGAAGTGGGGAAGTGCCAAGAAACATTGCACAAAGCCGTGGTCATCACACTGGTCTTGGCAGCTGCCAACAGCTGCCTCAATCCTCTGCTCTACTACTTTGCTGGGGAGAACTTTAAGGACCGACTAAGGGCTGTGCTCAGAAAAGGTCATTCCCAGGAGGCAGAGACAAAGTTCAGCTTTCCTGTTTGTGTGTGGCTGAGAAAGGAAGCAAAGGTGTAATGAGTTACTGGGTGATGCCTGCTCATGCACCATTGTGTCCACCTCCATGCACTTGACATCTCCAAATGACCTGGTGTTTACAGCCTTCCCAACAAACATCCAATCCCAACATGAACTTGACCATGACTTTTGTTGATAAGACCTACTTCAAAGTGTCATTAGGTATATTTTCAGTGGTTTGGGTCTGATGAGGGATACAGGAAGGAAAAGTCCTACAAGTCTTGCTCCCTGAAATGTCAGATTGGGAAAAAGTGCCAGGAACAGTAGGTCCTGCTTTTCATCAGATCCTGTACCAGATCTCTGGCCCTTCGAGCCTTCTACATTCGCAACCTGAAGGCATACTCTATATCCAGGGTTCTCCCACTCCCCTTCCCTCCTCAACCCCTTGAGATACAGCCAAATAAGAAGCCCCTGGAGGCCCCAGTGCAGATAAAATGTGCTTCCTAAGAATACAGGGACAGACTTCGACTATGAAAAGAAAGGCTGCCCTAGAACAAAGCAAGCCAAGGCCCCAAACAAGGACAATGAGAGGGAAAGGGTAGAAGGATTGAGGCAAGAGAAAGCTGGTTGATTGTAAGTAGGGGAAGGAGGACTTCCATTTGGCTCTGGAAGGTAAGAATGTTCCCTTTGCCACTCTTTTGTCTGAGGAACAGAAGGGATAGGAGGAGTAGAAGACAGACCAGGGCATTTATCTAGGACCGGAATAGGGAATAGCTGGCCCTGCCAAAGCAAACACAAGCAAGACTCAAAATTCATTAAATCTCTAGCAGGCTAATTTTCCAGTTGATCATTTTGTATGGTCCTTGAATGATGTTAGAAATATCCAAATGGCCCTTGGCAAAAGTGTTTCCCCACCCTGCCGTAGGGCATGGAGGCATTGTGTGTGGAACATGGGAGATGGAGGGTCGAGGATGCACATTGCCATTCTGCTTTCAGATTTGGGTTTGGACTGACTTTGCTGCAGTTCTAACTCTTGCCAGTTAATCATTTGTGATGGGGGTCCAGAAGGCTCTAAGGGTTTGGGTTGGGCACAACAGGAAAGGGTAGGAAGGAGAACAAGTTACAAAGGTTGTTGTACTTCTATAAACATTTTGAGTAGTATGATGATACCTTCCCTTTTGATAGAATGTAGAAAAGCAATAGGTAGTGGGAGGAGATCTTTTTGTGCACTGTCACAAGGATAAGGACACCTCCAACCACCAACACCATGACATTAGATTAAATCAAGAGGGAGGACAACATGGCATAGGAGAAAGGGGAAGAGAATTCCCAGATGTTAGTGTGTAGCAGGGTCACACAGGTTGGAGCAGGAATCCAAAAGGACTGTAGGAGGATGTCTCCAAGGAAAATAAGAAAATACTTGATTTGCACACCTTCAGAGTGATTTATATTTCTTTTGGAGAGTTCGTGATGAACTAGTGATCAACACAGAAAAGTAAGCAACTGAAAATTTAATGCAGTTATCAGATACAAAAGAAAAAGAAATTGCTGTATAACAGGGAACATTTAACCATACACACTAAATGGATGAGCTGTGAATAATATTTACAGAGAATAATGTCAACAGGGAAACACTATAATATTTTTCAGAAAATGAGGGGAGGAGATTGTGTTGAGGGAGAGGTGTAAGAAACCTAAGTTCCCATCTTCCATCATCAATAACGCATAACTAAAGCTGGGATGATGCAGAGTTACACGGGCAAGTATGTAGCAATAGGAGGAAAACACCAGAAGAAGTAGCAAAAAGAGTGGACAGAGATTGCCTCTGGAGAGGAAGCAGGGATGGGAAGATAGGATGCAGACTCTCTTTTCCCTTTTAGAGATGTTTAGCTGTCAACCTTGTATTGCTGAAGTTAAATAAAAATTCAGTTAAAGCTAAAATCAGCTAAAATTCAAATTAGTAGACCAGGATAAGTACCTGGCTTCTGCCATCGGATCAGCGCGGTGCGCCAGCCGCAGCGCACTGGCTGCGCCGGCCATTGGAGGGTGAACCAACGGCAAAAGGAAGACCTTTCTCTCTGTCTCTCAATCTCACTGTCCACTCTGCCTGTCAAAAAATAAAAAATAAATAAATAAGTAAAAAAAAAAAAAACACACACAAAGGTGCTGGTGCTGTGGCATAATCGGTTAAGTCACTGCCCATAGGCTCAGCTGCTCCACTTCTGATCCAACTTCATGCTAATGACCTGGGAAAGCAGTGGAAGATGGCCCAAATCCTTGGGCCCCTGCACCTACATGGAAGACATGGAAGAAGCTCCTGGCTCCTGGCTTCGGCCTGGCCCAGCTCCAGCTATTGCAGCCATTTAGGGAGTGAACCAGCAGATGGAAGATTTCTCTTTCTCTCTGCCTCTGCCTCTGCCTCTCCTTCTCCCTCTATGTAACTCTGCCTTTCAAATAAATAAATAAATCATTTTTTTAAAAAAGGAAGAAAATAAAGGCTTCTGGAAATGAACATGGAAGACTGACAGGAGAAAGGAAAGTAGACAGGACTACAGTGGGTTTGGGCCCTCAAGGAGAAGGGAGGGAGTCCTCCCTGGGGTGTTGGGAGTCACTCCCTGCAGTCAGAGGTGGTTTGCTATGTCACTTAGGATGTTTTTAGTTTCAAATAACAGAAAACCCAACTCCAAGTGGCTGGCACAATAAAGGTATTTCACAATCCTGTGTGGCTGAGATATATGAAGGGAAGTGGAACTTCAGGCTCAACCCAGGCAGGCCTCTCAGGCTTTGCCACATGGCTGAATCCTCTTAGGGGAACAAGCTGAGAGCAAGCAGCCTAGGGCCAGGTCTTGCCTTACTTGTTTCTAGAAGAAACAGGTGTCTCCTACCCAAATCATTTAGCGAAAGTCCATGGTTCCCTTTTGATTGAGCCTACTGAGATAACACACCACTCCAAAATTAAACCAAAGAAGAAGGGGTTACCATGCTCCAACAAGGATAATAAGTCCACACTTGGAGAAGGGCTTGGGATTAACCTGACTGGAGCATCACCTGGGAGAGGGTGAGATGAGGTTTGCTGAGGCCACACATTAAGCATGGCAAGGGAGGTGGGGAGGGAGCTGCCAAGCAGCCAGGAAAAGCTGTAGGCATGGTCTGCAGCAGGTGCAGCGGCTCAGAGAGATGCAGGAACAATGGGTTTGAGGAAGAAGGGTGATAAGTGATTTAGGAGTTTCTATTGTGATGTCATAGGGATTTCCAACTGACAGAATCCTCAACGACCTTCCAAGGGGGAAGTGGCCCAGGCAAAGCTTTGTTTTGGAAAAATACCCAAAACCAGATGGAGGTGTTGCTGTAGAACACTCAAACCTGGGTCTGCTCACTGAGCTGCAGAAAGCCAATCACTGACATGGGGTGGCGGAAGAAACAAAGTGCAGAGCAAGGAGCCCACAGCTGTTGCTAATTCCTGGGATCCCTGAGTAGTTAGAGGGGAGGGTTCTTATGGACTGAAATTGATGCCCATCAGCTCATGTCCACGTTCCTGGTTGATCAGTGAAGCTCATGACCATCCTTAGATTGGTCAGTGGTGCTATACTCTGTAGGCAGTTTATGATGGCCAGGTGGGCTTCAGCTGGTCTCAGGGGGCTACAGGGTTACATGTAAGTTATCTTGATATGTCCCTGTCTGGACCTGGAATTGCCCCCAGACAACCTCTTCCCCATCCAGACAACACTGACCATCAAGCTTTTATCTATTGGAGAAGCAAATGACTTCTTGAGTCCAGTGATTTCAACTTTGTAGGGCCATCTGGATCACTCCCTCTATTCAGTGAATTCCTTCTGACAAAGTATAGGCAAGGACACCCTGGGCTCAGGGAGACAGGTGAGAGTCTGGGTCCTGCCTTTACGTTATAGGGCTTCTCTCTCCCTGGGGATGAGCAGTCATGGAGAGAGAGTACTGTGAGTTATTAATGTTGTTAAGTCCATGGGGTGTGTGTGTGTGAGAGAGAGAAAGAGAGAGAGAGAGAGAGAGGAAGGAAGGAAGGAAGGAAGGAAGGAAGGAAGGAAGGAAGGAAGGAAGGAGAGAGAGAGAAAGAAAGAAAGAAAGAAAGAAAGAAAGAAAGAAAGAAAGAAAGAAAGAAAGAAAGAAAGAAAGAAAGAAAGAAAGAAAGAAAAGAAAAGAAAAGAAAGAAATTAATTTATTTTCCCTTTTTGCAGCCCGGGGAAAGCCTCTTGTCCTGAGGGAAGGAAAGGAATGGAAGTCTTTATTTACAGAAGTGAAAGCCAAAACTGTCCCAGGGTTTCAGACACTGCTTTTCTTGTTTGAGAGAGGAGAGATTTCCTCAAGCAAACACAAAAATTGTTCAACCAGGAGGAAGGATTTTTTGCTGGGTAAACTTTGGTGGAATTGTGATACTCTAGCTATACTTTTTCAAAGGAGACCTCAGATGAAAATATCATTATCTTTTGTAACTGTGTTCAATCTTTTGTTTTACATTTAATAATTGCAATTAATTCTCAAGTGGAGACACTGTTAGATGGGCAGAAATAGGTTAGGAGAGGAAAATGGCAAGGAAGAAGGCTTTCTATAGAGAATTCAGTTTTCTCTTAGAAAAGTTTTAAAATAGAAACCCAGCTAGGGAACAGGATGGGGGTAGGGAGTAATCCAAAGGATATGGCCAATGGAAGAGCTTTACTCCAAAGACATTCTATCCACAAGTAGACGGAGGCCGCTGCTTAAGGCTGATAAAAGCCTTTAGGAAAAATAGAGTGAGAGAGGAATAGCTAGAATGTTAACATGTATTTTAAAGCTCTAATAATGAAAGGGTGGCACTGGCTTGAGGATACACAGAGAAATGAGAGAAACACAGCTTGAAAACAGAGGCTAATTTGTGCAGGGAGTTGGAAAAGGCTCAGAAGGGTTAGGTGCACAACGTGCTGAGAAGACAGAGTTCTAAAACCAAGGACCTCCGGCTCCCACCCCTGTATGCCAAGTGCGTGGTAGACACAGCATGCCTGCTGCACACAAAGAGAACCTGCAGCCTGGGCCAGTGGGCCAGTGGTTGATGGCCAAAGGATCTCATGCAGGACCTCAGGACCTTTGCATAACCTTCAAGTTATGATAAACCAAAATGTTGTACAGTTCTCAAATTAGGGAACTCTTATGATGACTAGGACTGAATTTCTCACTAGCCTGGAGGGATGGATGCTTAAAGCTAGGTATCAATTAACATTCTTAAAATTGCATTTCATTCATGAAGCCATATTGAAGAGAAGTTCACACTTTTTTTTCAGATATATTTTGTTTATTTGAAAGTCAGAATTACAGAGAGAAAGGAAGAGACAAGAGAATGAGAGAGATCTTCTATCCACTGGTTCACTCCCCAAATGGCCGCAACAGCCAGGGCTGGGCCAGGCCAAAGCCAGGAGCCAGGAACTCCATCTAGGTCTCCCATATAGGTGTTAGTGGCCCAACTTCTGCTGCTGTATTGGAAGCAGAGTAGCCAGCACTCAAACCGGCACTCTGATATGGGCTGCCAGCATCCCAAACAGCACTTGGCCCTCGTGTGCCACAAAATCTACTCCTCAGCTTTATGTTTTTGCAATCCAATCATGATATTACCTTTGGATGATTGCAGCACAATTTAATTATCCATATTTCTGCTAATGGAGACTTAGGTTCTTGCCGGTATTTTGTCTTCAGGAACAGAGCTGCTGTGAGTACTCCCATGTATGTCTCTCAGGGCGCACATAAAATCTCCTCCAGATACACGCTGAGGAATGTGCTCATGACAACGTCGCCAGTCATAGCTAACTGCTTCCTACACTGGCGACCGAGTCACAGCCCTGCAGGCAGGGAGTGTGAACTCCTTGGAAGCATTTGAGGTTTCAAGTGACTTTCTTTATGGCTTTCATATAAATAAACCCTTCCTAAAGGCAATTGCAAAGGTTGTACTCTTGGCAAAAAGAAAAATGACAACAAAGAGTCTGAAATGTAAGAAGGAACAGCGAACAAAGATTTGGATGAATCTGTGTATAAATCCCGAGTTCCAAGCTGTTGGCTAGGCTAATGCTCTTCTCTTTGTTGTTGCTGGTAAGAGCCTGGCTATCCAATTGCCATTCCTCTAATAGCAGTAGCTAGCACTTATTCCTGCTACACATTCTTCCAGCAAATGTGTGTGCATTTTGAAAGAAATTGAAAATACCATTAACTGTGTTTTATGGGTGAAGGAACTGAAGTTTTAGAGAGGTGAGATAATTTGCCAAAACATGCTTGCAAACAATGTACTCAGTATTGAAAGCCAGCTGGTACAGCTTTGGAACTCACGCTCCCACCAGCCACACTTGACACTCTCATCATAACTATGACACCACACTGTGGTGTGATACTGCCTCACAGATGAGCTGCTTTTCTTTCTGGTTGGCTTTAACATCTCTTCTTTGTCTTTTGGGTTCTAAAATGTTAATGTGATGTGTTGAGGTGGAGTTTCTTTTTCTTTAGCTTGATTTGGATTCAGCTGTGTCTAATCCATCATTTTGCACTTAATTATTTCACTTTTCATAATGCATTTTTTTAGAGTGGCAGGTTGTAGTTCATGGTTTTTTGCTCTTGTTTATCTCTACTATCTCATTTTCTGTTGTTGAAATATACTTGCTTTAGAGCCGGCGCCGTGGCTCAATAGGCTAATCCTCCACCTTGCGGCGCCGGCACACCGGGTTCTAGTCCCGGTTGGGGCGCCGGATTCTGTCCCGGTTGCCCCTCTTCCAGGCCAGCTCTCTGCTATGGCCAGGGAGTGCAGTGGAGGATGGCCCAGGTGCTTGGGCCCTGCACCCCATGGGAGACCAGGAAAAGCACCTGGCTCCTGGCTCCTGCCAGGATCAGCGCGGTGCGCCGGCTGCAGCGGCGGCCATTGGAGGGTGAACCAGCGGCAAAGGAAGACCTTTCTCTCTCTGTCTCTCTCTCTCACTGTCCACTCTGCCTGTCAAAAAAAAAAAAATAAAAAATAAAAAAAAAAAAATAAAATAAAATAAAATAAAAAAAATAAAAAAAAAAAAAAAAAAGAAATATACTTGCTTTATTCTGTGTATCCAACAACTTCATCACGAAGTCTTTGCCAGTCTGGTTCTGTTGTCTATCCCCTCTGCTGCCTCTCACCCATGCAGACTTGGCATGTTGTGTGATTTTGACTATGGGCCCCTGTTTACTGAAGCAGTCAGCGGGGATTTTTAAAGCTTACCTGACTTTAGCCCACAGAGGTTTTATGTTTATTTCTGCCAGCTCTTTGATGTATTACAATTCTGGACCACATTAAATTAAATTCACCACTAGATATTTTAATACCACATAAGAAGTACAAATTCTGATGATTACTTCCCCAATAAGCAGCTTGTCATTCTAAATTTCCAGGACAAATACTTTCTGTCTTTACCTAATGGGAGGATCTAGAAAAAAGTGAACTGCTGCTCTCTTCTGTATGATAGATGTGTTTGTAATATTCCTTTGTACTGAGAATAGGACCTACAGGGTTCTAGCTTTATGCAAAGAGTACAGTAGATTTTATTCAAAAATGGTAACTATAAATTCCTTCTCTACCCATAACTGTATGATGTTCATCACATCAAGAAGTAGAAACTAATTTGCCCCCTCTTGAATATGGGCTAATGGCTTGTTTGGCTAATCGGATACAGCAGAAGTGACATTCTGGGATTTCTATGGTTAGGTCCTAACAAGTCTTGAGGCTTCTGCTTGCCTCTTTACATCCAGCTCTTGAGCTGTTCCCTCTCAGAACTTAAGCACCATTGGTGCAAGGACACGAGCTACCTGGAGAGTTGTATATAGGTACTTTGATTGACAGCGGCAGCTGAGCTCCCAGTCAATAGCCAGCATCAACTGCTAGCTGTGGGAGTGAACCTTCTGGCAGACAAACCAGCTTGTAGAAGAGTCCAGCCCCAGCTGCCCCCTGCTGCAACTCCACAACACTCACCAGCACAGCCCAGTAAACCCACAGAGTGAACAATGCATTGTTGATTTAGTTCATGAAGACTTGGGGTCTTCAGTTAGAACTTCTATCCCACATGGAATCCAGAGTTAATCTCCAGTTTCCCTCATCCTTTGGGGTCATCAAAATAGCAACACAAGGGTACTGCAGTTCAGTAAACACTTTCTTTTTTTTTTTTTTTTTTTTTTTTGACAGGCAGAGTGGACAGTGAGAGAGAGAGACAGAGAGAAAGGTCTTCCTTTTGCCATTCGTTCACCCTCCAATGGCCGCCGTGGCCGGTGCACTGTGGCCAGCACACGGCGCTGATCCAATGGCAGGAGCCAGGTGCTTCTCCTGGTCTCCCATGGGGTGCAGGGCCCAACCAACCACTTGGGCCATCCTCCACTGCACTCCCTGGCCATAGCAGAGAGCTGGCCTGGAAGAGGGGCAACCAGGACAGAATCTGGTGCCCCAACCAGGACTAGAACCCGGTGTGCCGGGGCCACAAGGCAGAGGATTAGCCTAGTTAGCCACGGCGCCGGCCAGTAAATGCTTTCACAGTGACTGTGATTGCTGGCCCTTCCTTACATCACAGGAGTTATACTTTTAGTTAGTGGTTTTTTTTGTTTGTTTTGTTTTGTAATCTCTCTGCACTTTTAACCTTTATTCTGCACTGTGTAATGTGCTTTAAAATTAAGGTCATATACTTTTTTTTTAAAGATTTATTTTATTTATATGAAAGACAGTTACAGAGAGAGGGTGAGACAGAGAGCGAGGTCTTCCATCTACTGGTTCACTCCCCAGATGGACACAATAGCAGGAGCTGTGCCGATCTGAAGCCAGGAGCCAGGAGCTTCCTCCTTGTCTCCCACATGGGTGCAGGGGCCCAAGGACTTGGGCCATCTTCCGCTGCTCTCCCAGGCCATAGCAGAGAGCTGGATCGGAAGAGGAGCAGCCGGGACTAGAACCGGTGCCCATATGGGATGCCGGCACTTTAGGCCAGGGCTTTAACCCACTGCGCCACAGCGCCGGCCCCAAGGTCATATACTTTTTATAAAAAAGATTTATTTATTTATTTGAAAGGCAGAGCTACAGAGAGGGAGAGAGAGAGAGAGAGAGAGAGAGAGAGAGAGAGAGCGCTCCATTCCTGGTTCACTCCTCAGATGGCCACATAAGAAGCCAGGAGCCAGGAGCTTCCTCTGGTCTCCCACACAGGTGCAGGGGTCCAAGGACTTGGGCCATCTTCTACTGTTTTCCCAGGCCATAGCAGAGAGCTAGATCAGAAGTGGAGTAGCCGGGACTAGAACTGGAGCCCATATGGGATGCCAGCACTGCAGGCAGCGGCTTTACCCGCTGCATCACAGATCCCAAGGTCATATAGCTTTTATCAAGCCAGAATTTGAGGGAGTAACCTCCTCCATAGAAATTAACACCTTTAGCAGTTTGGCATAATGGCACAGTGGGTTAAGCTACCACTTGTGCCACCAACATTCCATCTTGAAGCACTGATGAGAGTCATGGCTGCTCAGCTTCCAACCCAGCATCCTGCTAACTCCACTTGGGAAGACAGCAGAAGATGGCCATAAGGGAGCCCAGGATAGAAGTCCTGGCTCCTGGATTTGGTCTGGCTCAGATCTGTCAATGGCAGTCATTTGGGGAATGAGCCAGAAAATGAAAGATCTCTCTCTCTCTCTCTCTCTCTCTCTCTCTCTGTATGTGTATGTGTGTGTGTCTCCCTCTCTTTCTCTGCCACCTTTCAAATAATTAACTCAATAATTCTTTAAAAAGAAATGAAAGCCTTTAGTTTCTTTTCAGGAAAGGAAATAAGGTTCTGCAATATTTGGAATTTTGTTATGAATTTGATATGAATGTGTAGCATGCTTTCCTAGTGATAATACCTATCTCATTCACTCTTCTATCCTGTCCAGTCCAGTTTCTGTTTCTAACACTGCACACAGACTGGCTTTGCCAAAGTTCCTAATGACCACTATGACATCAGATCAAATGGTTCCTTCCATAGCCTCAACTTAGACCATCTCTGCTGTGTTAACAGAGTTGACCACTATTTAACACTTCTTAGGCCTTGATTCCCCTCCTATGTCTCTAGATACTTCACCAAACAGGCTTTGATTTAGCGCTCTCGCTCTCTCTCTCTCTCTCTCTCTCTCTGTGTGTGTGTGTGTGTGTGTTTAGTCTGTTCATCAAGGAGGAGCTTAGGCTGGATTGAAGTCCATGTCTTTGATACCCCATTCCCTGCTTACCTTTGGATTCTCCCAATTTCGGCAGCTCAGTTTTGCCTGATTTCACTTATTCAAAAGTAGCTAGGGATCCTAGTGATGGGAACATGTTTTATTTACTTATTTATTTATTTTACCATTTCTCCATGTTGGCCCGTTTTCTCTGCAAACTTGAGTATCTTGTACCAAGTGATCTATGGTGTCAACAGAGGCACCCTCCTCCTTCACCAACCTCAACAACCTGATCAGTTTCCCCAGTCACCCACAACAAGCTACAACCACTTCTGTCTGCTTTTGGTTACTGTTCTAGTTGTTGTGGTTGGCTACAAGGCAGAAAAAAATTAAAAAGAATTTCATTTTCTCTCATGACAGACTTTTAAGGGAAGGCATCATAATTTCATTGGAAATGAACTTCCAAAATATGAGAACTATCATTCCATTTATCTCAAATCATTTTACTGGGTACTCACCAACTATGTGTCAGACACCATGCTGGCCATCTGAGGATATGAAGATGAGTAAGACATGGGTCTGGCAGAGTGCTCAAAATAGATTTATAATGCAGCAGAATGTGACTCAAGATATGACTCAAAGTGTTACAAATGAGGTATAGATGAGGCATCCATGGAGCACGGAGAAGGGAGACTTCTAGTTCAAGTGATGACTTTGTGGACAACAGGCTTAAAGAAAGGATAGACTTCAGCAGGCAAAGACTGAGGACAGGGTGGGTGTTTAGTGGTTAAGATGCCTGTCAGGATCTCCCCCTTCGGGAACTGGCCGGGTTGCCGCGAAGGAAGAGTCCAGGAACTGAGGAAGGTCAAGCTAAACACACTTTATTGATACTCTAGGCGACTAGGAGGATAGATTGCTCAAGCCTACTCCTGCGGGCACTAGGCACTATGGACCGGGAGAGAGAGGCTGAGCAACCTCTGGTTTACAGCGTCTGAGGGTCCCCTTATATACAGTTTCTTGAGGCTAGCCCCGCCCACATTCCGACCCCCCAGGGTCCCGTCGTCATGGCAATGACAGTTTGTGGTTAGGCCATCTAGTTAGGCCATCCACTTTCAAATCTTACCAGCTAGGGTGGCTACTACTTTACTTTTCCTTCAAGCTGCTCATGTGCGCAGTTACTTTCTTTCAAAGGGCGCTACAGTTACTTTGTTTCAAACCGCGCTTGTTTCAAACCGCCCTACCATTACTTTCTCCATGAATGGTTCCCTAACAATGCCAGACTGGGAGCCCATGACCCACACTGGAGTACCTGGGCTTGATGCCTGACTGTGGCTCCTGACTCCAGCTTCCTGTTGATGCAGACCCTGGGAAGCAGCATTGATAACTCAGGTGACTGGGTCCTTGCCACCCACATGGGAAACCTAGATTGAGTTCTTTGCTCCTGGCTTTAGATAGGACTGGCTGTTGTGGGTATTTGAGGAATGAGTCAGCAGATAAAGGCTCTCTACCTCTCTGCCTCTCAAACAAATACTATAAGAGAGAGAGAGAGAGGCAGAGACAGAGAAGGGCATTTCAGATAGAGCACATGGACAAAGATCTACATGAAACCTAGGGCTTTAGGAGACTGCAAGCGTGGTGTTAGGGTCATATAGATGTTAGGAGGGAGAAGAGGGCACAGCACAGAAGCTGAAAGAGCAGGTTGGGTGGGCTGCCGGAGGAGGTGAGCACCATGCTAAGAGCTATGTTGCCATGCACCGAGGACCCAGGGAAGACCTCTGAGTAGAGCCATCTATGAGGAACATCGCTCTGGAAGGAACACAGGCTGGAATTCCAATAGAAATCTAGAACCATGCCCTCAAGCTAAATAAAATTCCTCTTGATTATCTTCAATTGCATATGACTCATTGTCTCTTCTCTGCTAGATGAGATAAGCACAAATTAATTTAAGAACTTTTGTCTGCTTTTTAAAAATCTGTGACTCTCTGCCCTGGTCCCCAGGGTGTCTCACTCTGGTCCCATTGGTCTCATGCTTTTCTTTTTAACTGAATCAACTCGAGCTTAAACCAAACCAAACCAAACAAAATCATGCTTAAACATTTTTAATGAACATATCTGTAGCCTGGTCTACATTTGTAGTTGTTGTTTGAAGTGTGATGGATAATTCTGGGCCAGAGAATGTCCAGGTGTCTGGTTACTCATTATTTCTGGGTATGTCTGTGTGGGTGTTTCTGGAAGAGATGAGCATTTGAATCTGTGGATTGAATGAGACAAATGGTTTTCCCCAGAGTGGATGGGCGTCATCCAACCCACTGGGAACTCAAATAGAACAAACAAAGAAGAAGGGGGAATTTTTCTCTACCTGACTGCTGGAGCTGGGACGCTGATCTCCTGCCCTTATCCTGGGACTTACTCCATCTGTGTTTCTGGTTCTCTGGACTTCAGACCTGCACAGAACTATACCCAGCTTTCCTGGGTCTCCTGTCTGAGCAGCAGGTGTAGGATTTCTCAGTCTCTATAATTGTTTGAGCTGATTCCTCATAATAGATCTCCTGTACGTAGACAGAGAAAGTGTGACAGGTTCAGGAATATTCTACGTATTCTATTTCTCTGGAGAATATAGACTAATACCAAAAGCTTCACTGGCAAGTCCATAGTATATATTTTTTATTTACTTCAAGATGTATTTATTTATTTTGAAAGAGTTACAGAGAGAGAGGGAGAGACAGAAAAAGAGATTTTTCATCTTCTGGTTCAATGACAAGCGCTGAGTCAGGCCAAAGCCAGGAGCCAGGAGCTTCATTCAGGTCTCCTACATAGGTGGCAGGGGACCAGACACTTCGGCCATCTTCCGCTGCTTTTTCCAGGCCGCTAACAGGGAGCTGGATCAGAAGTGGAGCAGCCAGGACTCGCAAATCAGCACCCATATGGGATGCTGGTGCCACAGGCGGCAGCCTAAACTGCTGCACCACAGTGCTGGTCCCTGGTTTAGCTTCTGACACTCTCAGGCGTTCGACTTAGACAAAAGACTTCACTCTTTACTGTAGCTTTCTCATCTGTAACATGGGAATATTACTATTTGCCCCATGTTACAAAGACAGTCACAGAACAAAATTAATTGGAAACCCTACAGAAATGCTGCCTATCATATATACTACTTGCTATTTTGTATGAATAAGGTTTTCATTATTCAAATTACATGTTAAGTGCCTCTGAGGAGCTTACCATACAAATGAAAGCATCAATAAATCTTAACGCAAACAACTGTTTTGTGTTGCGATTCATTCTCTAATCTGTCTGTCCTTTGTGCTTGAATTTTGTGAGGCTGAGTGTTCTGAAAATAGAGCACTCTCGTGACACCACTGAAACGACTATACCGATGACGCGGAGTAGAGAGCAGCACTGGGCAGAAGGGAGAGGGGGCATCCTGGACGGCTCCAGGTGGCCCCTCGAGTCTCCTGGAGCAAATGACTGATTCTCTGAAGAAGAAGGGATGTCATGGAAGCCAAACTCATCATGACTCAAAGCAACCCTGGGTCTCTTTAACCTCCTCTCAAATGCAGCTATCTATAAACAGCTCCATATATAAATAGATTTATGCAACTTTCAGAAACACGGGCATGAAGCTGTATGCTCCTGAGAGAAAGTTGAGACTATCCAAGCGGTGTGCTGGAAAACTGAAGCAACTCAAACTTGGCTGAACTGCGTCCTGGCCACCTGCTCCTTAGAGATGGCAAAAATCCATCATCTTAAATTGAAAGTTGAGAGTTTTATTTTGTGTTGGTTGTGGGGGGGGGGGGGAATGGCTTCACGCCATGTGGTGGAGCCCCTAAACTAAAGGCAACATGAGCCCCCACCAGCTCCACCCAGAAATGCAAATCACCTACCTGAGAAAACCTGTTGCACCATAGCAAACTCACCCTAACTGAGGAAATACTGCAGTTACAAGTATGCTTCCTGGACTGTATTGCAATGGACAGCTATACTGTAACCACCCTGGCTGCTGCTCCCTTGCCAGTCTGTGGCAATGGTCATCCTAATCAAGAAGGGGCTGCTGCTACAGGTGTGCCTCACAGTCTATGTTGCAGGAGTCACCCTCTACCTGTCCCATTTGCCCCCTGCTTCTTTGCAGTGTGTTCAACGATGCCAGCTCTGCTTACTCTATCTGCCTTGGTGAATTCTCTCACCATCTGCAACTCAGGCCTCAATCGGTTGCTTCCCGTGACATGGGTTAGTTTGTTTTTTATTTCACAACAGTGCTGCAAGAAAGAGAAAGCCACAAGAACTGAGAACGAGGCTACGGCTCCATGAAATACATGAGGCTAAGCATTCTGGGAAGTGGTTTAGTGTGATGGGGGAACTTGGCCTTGTAATCTGGGGGACATGAGTCTTAACTCTGGCTCTATGTTTCTCCAGCAAGAAGGCCATCTCTCTCAGAAAGAGTAAAATCTTCCTTACAGTGTTGTGAAGATTAAATGAGGTAACTTGTAAAAGCAACTAGCAGAGGTTGGCTCTGTGGTGTAGAAGGTTAAGCCACCACCTGCAGTGCCGGCATCCTATATGGGCACCTGTTCCAGTCCTGGTTGCTCCCACTTCTGATCCAGATCTTTGCTAATGTGCCTGGGAGAGAAGATGGCCCAGGCCCTTAGACCACTGCAATGTGGGAGACCTGGAGGAAGCTCATGGTGCCTCACTTCAGCCTGGCCCAGAAGATTCTTTCTCTCTCTCTCCCTCTCTCCCTCTCTCTCTCCCTCTGTATTTCTGCCTTTCAAATAACTAAATAAATCTAAAACTCTAGCAAAGTTCAGAGTAGGCACTCAATAAATTCTATTTATTTTCATAGGGCATGGGAACCACAGGATCCGAAAATTTGAAATATTATAAGAACGGAAAATAGCTTGAGAAAGAAAACCAAAAAACATCCCAGCTCAGTTCTACAGTGGCATGCCTGTGTGGCAGTGAGGTCATTTGTAGCCAAAGGGAAACATCTGGAGCATGGGTGGATTTCACAACGGACGGTTTGGTGGTCTTTCTGAGATGCTCTGTTCTAAGTACGCCCGTTCTCCATCTATAAACACTGCCTTTTCCTGGAATGTTAATTTTATAAACTTCCAATGGAAGTTCCCAGAAGAGCAGCCTCTGGTGTGTTTGGATGGAACTGCAGAGAAAGTGGCTTCAATTTATTCATCTTATGCATTTGATTGCACATTTACTCCTGTAACATCTATCAAGCCAGGCAGTCTTGTCGTCCAGTTGGAGCACGGGGTCATGTTCAAAGAAACGCAGCCTGGAAACCGAAGAGTGATGAATAACAGAATCTTTATTATATCACAGAAGTGCCCAAGAGGAATTCTTCTCTAAGACACAGCAAAAACTTTTTCCTGTCTTCTCTCTGTTATGATCTCTCACATCTGGTGACTGCCCCAAGATCTCTCTCCATTTCCTGACTGACACTGTTACCAGATCTTACCTCTGTCCCATTTTTTGCTGTTCTTACCTTGAGGGAATGTATAATGTAGTAATCTTATGCATGCACTTACCAAGTCATTAGCATTTCTTTGAACATTAAACAATCAACAATTCTCTCAAGTGACTTACATCGTGAATAAATCAAAATACATAAATTAATAAAGCAAATTTTCCTAAATACTTAATTATTGCAATCCTAACCCAACACTTTTCAGTTGCATTCGCAACTATGCCAGAGTCTTACAGATGTGTTAGTAGTTAAAGAGAAAATGCTTAAAACATAACAGGCTGACTTCCCTTAGTGTTTTAGGTTTTGGATTTTTGGGGATTTAGGAATATGGGCATGGATTTTGCTGGCTGAGCGTCCTTAATCTGAAAATCTGAAATCCAAAATCTGAAGCCTATTGATATACTGTTAGTGCTGAAAAAGTTTCAGATTTCAGAGTATTTTGAGTTTGTGAGTTTCCAATTAGGCTTTTGCAATCTATATCACTATTATAAAAAGCAGCACATTTTCATTACACAGGTAATAAGATTGTTAACGTTATTTTTTAAAAACCTCCTTATTTCAAAATGCCACATTCCTATAATGCTTTTCTAACTACCTGATGCATACATCCTTTATCATTGAGAAAAACTTCGCATGAGGACTACGTACACCTTTCTACCTTTCTCAGTAAATCCATAACTTACCCCAAGAAGCACCCCTATGGTAAATGAACAGAGGTTTAAACAAGTTTAAGCATCTTGGATTCTAACCGCTGCTCTCCAACCTGTCCCCAGCCCTCTTGCAAACAAAACTGTCTGTCCTACAAGTCAGAGAGAACCCTGCTCCCCAAGTTGATGAGAAGTGGGCCAGGCCTGCTAGACATCCAGTGATGCAACAAGAAACACAACCCAGAAGTGACTCACTGGCGAGTGGATTCGCTTCCTCGGACGGCTTCACCACAATACAATACCACATAGATACAGAGCTGGACACAGAGCTCCTGTCCACTAGCCCACTGCCCAGTGCTTGCAACAAGGGTACTGGGCTTGGGCTGGAACCATGAGCCGGCTTCTGTGGTTTAAGGTCTTGGTCTTTAAAAACATGTGCAGGAGACAGCATTATGGCACAGTGGGTTAAACTGCTGCCTGTGAGGCCACCATCCACATGAATGCTGGTTCAAGTCCCGGCTGCTCCACTTCTGATCCAGCTCCCTACTAATGCACCTCGGAAAAGCAGTGGAGGCCGACCCAAAGTGCTTGGACCCACGTGGGGGACCCAGATGTGGTTCCTGGCTCCTGGCTCTGGCCAGGCACTGCCCTGGCTGTTGTGGCCATTTGGGGAGTGAACCAGCAGATGAAAGATATATCTCTCTCTCTCTGTAACTCTACCTTTCCAATAAATAAATGAATATTTTTTTAAAAATGTGTTACGGTTCTCACAGTCAAATGAGTTAGTTACCTGGAAAAAACAAAACAGGCTTTGTAGCCAAGCTCTGTAGTCAATCTTGTGCACACCATTTATAAAGCATTTTATATATCATGCTTTGTTTGACAAATAATATTTGAGTTTATTTTGTTTTATAAGGTATTATTTTGCCTTTTTAAAGTTTTATTTATTTGAGAGAGAGAGAGAGAGAGAAACTTCCATCTGCTGCCCAACTGTCCACAACAGCTCCCAGCTGGGGTTGAGGCAGAAGCTGGGAACTCAGTCTGGGTCTCCCACTTGGGGGGCAAGAATCCAATCACCTGAGCCATCATTGCTGCCTCCCAGGATCTGAATTAGCTGGAGCTGGAGCTGGAGCTGGGTATTGAACCCTAGGACTCTAATGTGGGATGTGGGTAGCCTAACTGGTGTCTCAAGCTTTAGACCAAAGAGCCATTCCCCCAACAGACATGTGTTTTCTCACAGCTTTGGTGGCCAAGGTGCTGTCGGGGCCAGTTTCTGGTGAGCACCCTCTCCTGGCTGTCTCACTGTGCCCTCACAGGGTCCTTCTGCTGTGGATACCCCTGGAGAGAGAAGAGGGAGAGTGTAGAGAGTTCTCCAGTGTCTCTTCCCTTCCTAATAATGATACCTGTCCTATCCAATTAGGGCCTGGGCTTTGTGATTTCATTTAGCCTTCATTCTTCCTGAATGGCTCTATCTCCAAACACAGTTACAATGGGAGTTAGGTTGGAACATGAATAGGGCAGGGTGGGGGCCCCACATTCAGTCCACAACAGCAATACCACACTGAAGGCAGAGTCCCCAGGGGCAAGGTGGGCTTACTCAACCCCAGGGCTCTGGGCTCTTTCTGATGGCAGACTGCTCACCCCTCATGGGCCACATGGACTCAGAACTTGGGGTCCACCTCTGCAAAGAATAGGGGAGGTGTTAGGAACTTTTGTCTCTTATATTCCTGATCTTGTGGACAAACTTAGTGCTACTTGCTGATTGGCTCATAAGTAAACTGAAGTGAACACAAATGCAAGAGAGTCCAAATCATTTTTTCCCTTCTCCAAAACTAGATTATCTCTTAGGATCAGCTTTAAAGAAAAAAAAAAACTTACTCATTTATTTTGCGAGGCAGATTAACAGGAAGAGACAGAGAGAGAAAGATCTTCCATCTACTGATTCACACCCCTAATGGAACAAGCCAGGAGCCAGGGACTCCTTCTGGGTCTCCCACTAGGGTGGCTGGGGCCCAAGCACTTGAGCCATCCTCTGCTGTCCTCCCAGGCACATTGGCAGGAAGCTCCATCAGAAGTGGAGCAGTTGGGGCTGGAACCAGCATTCTGATATGGGTGCTGGCATTGCAAGTGCTGGCTTAGCCCCCTGCACCACAATGCCGGCTCCTAGGCTAGCACTTTGAAGTTGCAGTGTGGGTTCAAATTCCAACTGCTTACTCACCAGGGCTCATAAAGCCCCAAGTGATCGAGGCAGTGCCTTTACTCCATTCAGCAACACTAACTTACTGCTTCTGCTTAAAACCAGCCGGCACACCGTACCTCACAGGCTTAGCAGGAGCCATGTCCTCTGCCAGGAATGCTCTCCCTCAGACATTCACCTGGACATTTCCTTAATGCATTTAATACTTCAAAGGCCACTCCTTCCAGAAAGTTCTCTGACCTCGTCAACCTCTCCCCAGACATTGCTTTATTTTTCTTTATAATATTTACTACCATCTGATGATAGCATGTATGTTCATTTGTTTATAGTTTGTCTTCTCCAACGCAACACAACACAAACTCCACAAGGACAGGTTCACCAGTTGCGTGACTTTCTCATGCCATCGTATGCGCGGTATGGATGTGGAAAACCAGAGGCACTCATGGCCAGCTACAATGATCTTAAATGCTCACAACAAAATGGGAGGTGGCAGCAAAGCAGACTTCAAGAGAGGGACTCGCCAACGACAAAGCACAAAGCAAAACTTTGTCCCATCCACAAAACTTTGTCCCATCCACAGCTGCCCAAGAGACATATGCTTCCGGGAAGAAGGCACAAGACAGCACACAAAGCAAGGGAACCCGAAAGAGCCCCAACATCTGTGCAGCAAGGAGGATCCTAGCCACTGCCGCTGACAAGTCCTGCTCACTGCTCGTTGCCCAGGGCCTAAGGCACTTCACAGGCACTCAGTCTACTGAAGATGCACTTCGAGGGCACGCTGTAGGTGCAGGTGTTGGGTGACACCAAGCCAAGGGAAATGCTGGAAAGCGGGTGAACAGTAGCAGGGTTAAGTGAGGAAGTTACTTAAAAGAGACTCCAGTGATGAAAGTCACACCCACTCCACCCTTTCCCCTCCATGGCTGGCTACGGAGAGCAGGGCAAAGGGCTCAGTTCCCTTGCGCCTTCTTTTTCTCACCTGAAAATTTCTACATCTGGGTGTAATGTCACTTACATTACAGAAAGCCATGCCTGTGATGCCAACATCCCATATGGGTGTCAGTTTGTGCTACACCTGCTCCACTTCAGATCTACCTAGCTCCCTGCTAATCTTGGGAACAGCAGTGGAAGATGGCCCAAGTGACACCCACATGGGAGACCTGGATGATGCTCCTGGCTTCTGGCTTCAGCTTGGCTCAGTCCTGGATGGTGAAGCCACTTGGGGAATGAATCAGCAGATGGAAAATATCTCTCTCTCTCTCTCTCTCTCTCTCTCTCTCTCTCCCTCCCTCCCTCCCTCCATCTCTGTAGCAATGCCTTTCAAATAAATAAATAAATAAGCAAGCAAGCAGGGTTGGGGTGGGTTGGTGTTTGGCTTAGTGGTTAAGGTGATTGCATCCCATATCAGGGTGCCTGGGTTCGAGTCCCAGCCCCACTCTAGACACCAGCTCTTGTTAACACCCTGGGAGGCAATAGGTGATGGCTCAGATAGTTGGGTCCTAGCCACCCTAGCGGGAGATCTGGATTGGGTTCCCAGTTTCAGCTCCCCAGGCTGTTGCAGGCATTTGGGGAGTGAACCAGCAGATGGAAGGGCATTCTCTATCTGTCTCTGCCTCTCAAATAATTTTTTTAAGATTTAAGAAAAAAAATGTCCGAGCACCCAGCATCCCCCAGTCTTCCAGGGATGGCCAGAGCCCGGCAGTATAGGAGGGGCAGGAAGAGGACTCTGACGACCCAGGTAAGAGACCCTCAGCAGAGACCCAGGGACATGGTCTGCCCAGTGCTGCTGCTGTAGCATCCACTGTGCCAGCCAGAGCTATCCTCAGCAGAACGTGGCTGGGGGAGCCTCCATGCCCTCTGGGTACCTGGAGTTGCCTGTGCGGACCAGGACAGGGGGCAGGGCTCTGCAGGAGGCTGCAGTTTGCTTGTCAGCACAGGATTTATCCGGCTTGGATACCTGCTGGGGAGGAGATGGGAACACAGCAGATGAATCCACACAGGAAGGAAAGGATACAATTTGGAAGTCATTGAAAGGCAGTCTTTATGTTAATTTGAAACAAAGCGTTTGGTTAGCAGACAGCTGTCTGGGGATTTTGTGTTGAGGATGGATATCGACTTAACTGAAGGTCCCTGACCTCAGGTTCCTTCCCACTGTGCTGGGTCTGATTCATCTCCCCAGTTACCCCATCTGCCAGCAGGCTCTCGCATCCTCATATCAGAGTCTTTCCCCAGGGGGGCCCGGGGAGGGGGGGTCTCCTAGCTTGTGCTGTGTCACAGGCCTGGACTTGCCACCCAGGGATTTGAGATGAAGCCCACCTTCCTCGAATAGTAAGGCATCGTTTGCCTTTTCAATCCCCGTGTTTCATGTGTGTATGGTGATTGGCCAGAGGCTACACGATGGGTGCTAGCACAACAGGCTGAATGCAGAAACGAATCCAGCTCTCTTCTCTTAAGCCAGACATTAAAGAGGTTTGCAAAGTGCTGTCACTCTTCTAAGCAAGTATTTTTTGAGAACAGAATTATTTTTCCTAGAAATGTGTTTTTATGTCAACACGTGGTAGGCTTTTTTAAAACTAGTCACATATGTTTTTTTATGAGAAATTTAACTGAAAAATCGATTTCCATTTTCAGTGCAGAAAGCTGATGGTTGCAACATCTGGGAACAAAAGGCCCCTGAAGATTTTTAACAACTGCAAATTGATCCCGTTCTCGCCTTTTCTGCAGGTTCTCTTTAGTCTGCAGAACACACCTGGGAGGCGGCCGGTGATTGGCCGCTTACAGAAGGTGCGGAGAGAGGCTGGGCTAGGACTTGCTCACTCTCTCTGTGATACCCGGTTCTCTGCACTGCCTCTTAGCAACCTGTGGCGAAAGGAAGAGAAAGAGAAGCGTGAATATAAATTTTTGCAAGGGCAACCTTCCTTCTCCAATGCCTTCTGAAAAATGTTCTGTGTTACTTGGTCTCAAGGGAAGGAAACGGGTTTAGTTCAAAAAGAACTGTCCCTCCGCCCGGGGTTAAGCTATAGGGCTGCAGCTCCCGGCACAGCTGGGACTGTATTGGGCCTGGTCCCTGGGAAAGATCAAAGCGCACTACGTCTGTACAGCGCCCTCTGCTGGTCATTCTTAGCTCCAGGCGCTGCTTGGTCTCTCCTGGCAGCTGCGATGGGCTCTCCTTTCTGGGCAGCGCCTGGGGCACCGTCAGCAGCTTTACCAGGGCATGGGGATTCCTCTGCTGTATCCAGGCATCTGTATGAACAAACAATCTGGCCTTCAACAGTCAGCTTGCTCTGGGGGCCTCTCCAGGTTTGCGGCTCCTTTTTGCCTGCATTATTCCCCTTATCCTAAACTCAGAGCACACACAAAGAACCACATCCATGCCCCATCTCTTGTCTTTTGAGGAGGAAGCCTGGCATAATTAGCTTTGGGTCCCTACAAGCCTAGATTTGAAGCCAGGCCCTCTGCCTTCTACTGGGCAAGATACTGAACATCTCCGAGTTGAATCTTCTCAGATTTCAAATAGAAAGACTAATGTTTGCCTCGTGGGGCTATCTGGGGGCCAGAAGCAAGGTGTCTGGAAGCAATTGGCGCAAAAGGGGTGAACAGAGCTGGTTTCTGGTTCCCCACTTCTCCTCTAGGCTGCCAGAGGAGCTGCCCATGGCAAGTGGAGTCAGTGCCCCTGAGAGTGACCTGCAGCTGCCGGGACCTCACCACCTGTTTCCTCCTGGCCTTCGGCTTCCTGCTCCCACTAGGGACCAGGCGCTTGTGCATCTGGCAGGATGAAGAGGAAACAAGAAACGGTGCCCCCTCTCAATGGGCTTGTGGTTTAGTGCAGCGGTCCCTAGCCTTTTTCAGAACATGCCATAAGTCCCTTCAAAGACTTTTTTGAAAATGCCATTTTCAAGAGCAGTTTCAGGTTCACAGCGAAGTTGAGCAGAGAGTACCAATGTTGTGCCTGAGTGAGTGCAAAGAGAGGAGCACTACTCATTGATAAAATTTGCCAGTCCTTTATTGCTGACGGTGAAGAGCAGGCTCATGCCCCTAAAAACTCTCTGCCTCAAAGCTCAAAGCAACCGAGTTTACAAAGGCAAAAACCACAGGAAGGGGAGGGGAAATACATGGTTGCTAGGGCTGGGGGAAATACTTGGTTATTGGAGTCAAACTGACCAAAGGCCTGTGCAAGACCAAGATCAATTATAACCTTGACAACAGACAAACTACAATCTTATTAATCCAGGTGCAGCCTCTCTGTTTTAAGCTTGAGCGATCATGCTAGGGAGTGTCTATGTTCTGCCAAGTGGAATGCAGCGTACTGTTATTGTCTAAGTTTTAGACCACAGTTAGTTTCAGACCAGAGTCTCATGGTAGGGGTCCCCGAGTGTTGGGTGCTCTAAAACGGAGTCCCTACTGTGGAGGCGTCACTTCACCAGGAGTTCCCAGGACGCCCTGCCCCTACACACACACAGCTGCCCAGGTGGTGCATTTGGTACAACTCCACAGCTTACCATCAGAGTCCCTGGCATAGATTAAGCTTCATTCTTGGTGTTACACAATCTGTGGGGTTGGACAAATGGATCATGACATGTGCCCACCAGTAAAAGACTTTACAAAATGCAAAGCTGGGTTTCACTCCTTTCCCCTATGGGTGAGCAGGCAGCATGGTGGGTTGAACCCATGTTCAGCCTGATGCAGTCATGGGCCCGTGATACACCCCAAGGGACCCAAGGCAGGGAGGCCTGTTCTGGTTGGCTCTTATGGTGCATGGTGCCTCCCAGCTCCTAGACAGGTGCATGCCCAGTACAGGAAGAGGGCACTGTCATAGCACCCCCCACCCCCAAAGATGTCCATGTCCTAACCTGGCAACTTGCATGGCAAAAGGGACTTTGCAGATGTGATGATGTTAAAGAGAGGAACCTGGATTATCTGGGGTCCTCAGTCTCATCACAGGGGCCCTGATACGTGACATGGGGGAGCAGGAGAGTCAGAGAAAGAGCTGTGATGACAGAAGCAGGGGTCAGGGCCATAAAGAGATCTGAAGTTGTCAGGCTGCTGGCTTTGCATGTGGAGCAGGGGGACACGAGCCAGGAACGCAGCCCGCTTCTGGAACTGGGAAAAGCCAGGAAGCAGATTCTCCGCCAGACCTCTGCCGACACCTTGAGGTTAGCCCAGGGAGTGCAACTGTCCTAAGTGTGTGTTGTTTGAAGCCACCAAGTTCGGGGTAACGCGTCACAGCAACCACAGGAAACTAACACAGTCTCAGAGAAGCATTTGCCTCTGGGGCTTAGAGCAATGCCAGTGGGGAGAAGTGTGCGAACAGACCCAGTGGTGAGAGGCCAGAGTCTGCAGGGAGCCACGGAGGATGCTGGCCACACTGGGTCAAGGTCATTGACATCCCTGGGGCAGTTGCTTAGCTGCAGGGTGACTCATGGCTGGCTGGCCAGTTCGATGAGCTGTGCTGGCCTCCAGGGAGGAAGCCGGTGTCAGTGATCTGAGTTCAGGCAGTCTTCCAGGTGAACAGTGGTGCTGTGAAGCCCAAGGAGCAGCTGCAAGGATTACAGTTCTTAGAGAGGTGATAGAGGGGAGCCGGGTGAAGACCTGGGAGGGGACAGGGCTTCACTGGCCATTACCAAAGGTGCTGCATGGAAGCAGCATGGGTACGAGCAGAAGCCATGGCGGGCATTCACTGGGCGTTCACTAGAACCTGTGGCCACGTGAAGCAGAGCCCACCTTCTCCCACTGATTCTGCACAACAGCTCCAAGAGGTGAACACTACCATAGGTTGAGTGTTCCTGTTCAGAAAACCCAGAGTCCAAAATGCTCCAAAACAAAACGGTGTCAATGGTACCCGTGGGAAATTCCATGCCTGATCTCAGGTGGTGGGTTGCAGCCAAAACGCAAGCCTTCTAGAAATGTATGAAGGTGGGGCCAGCACTGTGGCATAGTAGGCTAAGCCTCCGCCTGTGGCGCCAGCAGCCTGTATGGGCACCGGTTCATGTCTCAGCTGCTCCTCTTCTGATCTAGCTCTCTGCTATGGCCTGGGGTAGCAGTAGAAGGCGGCTCAAGCCCTTGGGTCCCTACACCTGTATGGGAGACCTGGAAGAAGCTCCTGGCTCCTGGCTTCAGATCGGCACAGCTCCAGTTATTTGCGGCCGTTTGGGGAGTGAACCAGTGGATGGAAGACCTCTCTTTCTCTCTCTTTCTTTCTCTGTATGTAACCCTACCTCTCAAAAAAATCTTTTAAAAAAAAAATGAAATGTATAAAGTTAACCTCAGGCAATGTGAGTAAGGTGTATATGAAACATAGATGAATCTTGTGTTTAGACTTGCATCCCACCCCCAATATACCTCATTTTGTATTATGGCAATTTTCCAAAATCTTTATTTAAAACACTTCTGTTCCCAAGCATTTCAAATAAGAAGTATTCAACCTGTATTATCCTGACTTTCCTGGTAGAGCTCAGGTGCTCCAGCCACGCTCACAGCTGTTCCTGCCAGTGGTGTGTGGGAAGCAGCCTCAGCAGAGGCCAGCCTGGACTACTGGTGGTTGTGGCCAGTGGATTCCTGTGTGGCATGCTGTCCTGTCTGATCACCAGGAGGAGCCGAGGCTGCAGGCTCCCTAGAGGGTCCCAAGGAAATCAGAAAAGACCGCTGGTCTGAAACCTGAAGCTGGGATCAGCAGGCACCTGCTGGAAGCCCACAGCAGGGGGCGCTGTGTGAGCATCCGGGGCCTCCCCTTCCCATCTTCCACCTTTGAATCCAGCTCTGAGACAAGCTTGGTAGCTCCTGGTCTCTGGCCCTGGAAAAAGAGCCAGAATCCAGCTTTTCATTGTCATTTATGCCATTTGTTTCATAAACTTGGACTTTTGCAGGTCAGTAATCTTCAATGTGAAGCACCTGCGTCATTGGAATCATTGGGAGTTCTTTATCACATTATCACATTTGAAGTGATTACACTCCTTCATCCAATTCAGTTTAATTAATTTTCATATTTCAAGAGCTCGATGGCTGCTAACTATATCCACTTGGCCAACAGCTCCATAAAACAATCTGGGTTGCTCCCTCTTGCATTTATTTGCATCCTAAAAGGCTAGATTTACTTCTCTAGAGTAAAACTGCTGTGTATGCCAAGAAACAAACTCTCTGGAGGGAAGCAAATCCGCTGCTAAAACACAGCCCAGGAGCCCGTGGTGAGCAGATGAGCACTAAGAACACTGTTAGAGCTGATGGAAGTGGGGAGAGGGTGCAGGCTTCCTGGCAGGGAGACACACCTTGCGCTTTGGCCCCTGGAGGTGGTGTGGCTGCCAGACCCTGGGGGGCAGAAGCAGTTGCAAACAGTCCTGCTCACAAGCAGCCTCAGAGGCGCTTGGCACTCTGAAGCCCAGCCTAGCTTATTTGTCTAAGGAAGCTTGCACAAGGCTTGTCCATATCTGGGTTCCTGTTGCCTTGGGCGCGGAGGGGCTGTGTCTAGGAGTACTTTCATGCTGACGGGCTACTTCAGATCGGATCTCCCATTTGAGGATGCGCTACCTTCAGGGAAACAGAGACCTTAAAACTCCGTGTGGGCAGTTGAGGGCCTGGCCTGAGCCACCGTGTTTTATTTTCATATGTTCGCATAGATAGCAGTATTTATTCCCAGACCGGCCCAAGGGTAGTGCTGGAAAATGCTTCAAAACAAAAGGATAAACCTATTGCTGGCTTCATGTGGTGCATAATTAGATAAGTATCATATATTATTATACACATTTATAAAATCGGTGTGTCTATTTTCATGCATACCCACTATCAGAGATGCAGTATTGCAGTGCAGTTGCTTTACAGCTCCAGCAAGGTCTCCCTCAAAACTCCTGCACTGGAGCTGGCACTGTGGCTCAGTGAGTTAAGCTGTCGTCTGCAGTGCCAGAATTCCACATGGGCACTGGTTAGAGTCCTGGCTGTTCCACTTCTGATCCAGCTCCCTACTAATGGGCCTGGGAAAACAGCAGAGGATGACCCAAGTGCTTGGGAGACTCCTGGTTCCTGGCTTCTGCCTGGCCCAGTTCCAGCCATTGTAGCCATTTGTGAAGTGAGCCAGAGGATGGAAAATCTCTCTCTCTGTCTCTCCTCTCTCTATTTGTAACTCTGCCTCTCAAATAAATATTCTTTTTAAAAAATCTATAATCAATTCTCTGATCAATAAAGTGATAATGGCAACCTAAGGCTACTTTTGTACTCACCCTGGACTTTCCAATGTCCACCACAACCAAATATTGATATATACTTTCTCAGGTTACAAAACATTTTCACTTGCGTTATTTTTTGCTCGATTCTCACAACAGTGTGGTTTAAAAGTAAGAAGTTTAAGGCTAAGAGGGTGAGTGACGTACCCAAGATTTGGGAACTACAAATCGCTGGAGCTGCGGTCAGCCACCACGAATGCATGCCTTTCCCTGTGATCACACCTTACGGAACTCAGAAACACTGAGACGCTGTGATGGTTCTGAACAGAATGGCTGGGCACTTGTGTGCACTTCCATGTCTTCACTGTGCTCCCTCTTAGAGAAAAGGAGCTTCGCTCTCTCCTCCTAGGTGAAGACTCCGAAGTTCAGCACCGTGAGCCAGCAAGCCCAGGGTCACACAGCTCACAGCAAATGAAGCCAAGTTTGAACCTGGCTCTGTCTGACCACGAAGTCCGTGTTCTTTCCATGCGGTTAGGTTACTTACCTACCAGTCATGTCCACTGTAGTGAAAATTCACGCCAATGCTGCTACCTTTTGTACAGGTACTCGTGTTTTATTACATCTCTAATTGTAGAATGAAAGGACTTCTCTCTGTTCTTCAAAAACGCTCCAAGCATAGATGGGACAGAGAATCTAAGCAGCAGTAGGAAGCCCCCCAATTGTCTCTGAAAGGGGCACGAGAGAGCTGGCTGGTGCCAAGGCTACCGGCACCACAACTGCAACTCTGCAGGAGACAGCTGGGCTCCTCTGGCGGGCTTGGTGTTGATAACACACGGGGGGAGGGGGACTGCCCTTTAGGAGCTACGCGGCCTTGACGACTTCCTTCTCCTTTTGGGGACTTGGCTTTCTTCTTTGGAAAGCAGGGATTAAGTTAGTTACCACACAGAAAGGCGTTCCTCCGTGTTCTCCTGCAGAGTCCTCTGCCTATGCGATTGCTGAAATGGGCTGGACGAGTCCCACGCTGTCATCTCATCACATCCTGTTCTACACGAGGCTCTGTCCGCCTGCCTCTGCTCTGTGACCACTGGCTGCCACCTTCTCCACCTGCAGGGAGACGGATCCCCTTTGCTGAACCCTGGCACTTCCGGTCTGACTGACGCCCTGGAAGTGCAGCTCATCTGCATGGGTGTCAATCACTGCAGGTGCCATTTTCTGTGGTCTCATTAGAGTCTGTGTGACTGTGGGATGAGATTAGAGAAAGAATGAGACATGAGACAGCGCTGGTCTCCGGATAATGTCTATCGCTCAGGCACGTAAGTGAGCCAGCGTCACCTCCCGAGCTCTGGCTACATGCAGGAGACTGTGCTAGGTGAGATGGCGAATAGAGTTGGCCCTGCACCCCACAGGGCCTGGTCCCAGGGCCCCCTCAGATCCCAGAATCTGACCATGCTCCAGTCCCTTATATGAAACCACATAGTGTTTGCATAGAACAACACACATCCTTCTGTACACTTTAAAACACCTTGATTACCCATAATTTCTAATGCAACGTAAATGATATGTAAATAGTTGTGATACGGGGCTAATATTGTGGCACTGTGGGCTGCGATGCTGGCATCACCTATGAACTCTGGTTCTGATCCAGCTGAGAAAGCAGCAGAACATGGTCTGAGTGCTTGCGCCCTGTACCGACACAGGAGACCCAAATGAAGCTCCTAGCTGCTGGCTTGGGCCTGGCCCAGCCCTTGTCATTGTGGCCATTTGAAGAGTGAACCAGCAGATGGAATACCTCTCTTTCTCTCTCTCTCTCTCTCTCTCTCTCTCTCTCTCTCTCTCTTTCTCTTTCTTTCTCTCTCTGCAAATTTGCCTTTCAAATAACTAAAATAAATCTTTAAAAAACAGTTGTTATACTATATTTTTAGGGAATAATCTCAAGAGAAAAAGTCCACACATAGTCAGTCCCAATGAAAATTTTCCCCAAATATTTTCCATGTGCAGTTGGTTAAATCTGTGGTTGTGTAACTCACAGATACAGGGGGTGCACACACACACACACACACACACACAGAGACATACATAAAATGATCAGAAATGGAGAAACTAAACCCAGTTTAGTTTCTAATGCAGCAAATATGAGATACATCAGCTTATGTGCAGGTTCAGAGAAGGCTCCTCAGGGTTTAGGATTAAGCAAGGGGCAGTCAAGAGCCCACAGGAGTCACGGAAGCAGAACTGGGGATGCCTCCTGGGTGGAAGAAGCAGCCACAGAAAGGCACAGAGGTGGGGATTTGTCCAATGTGTTTAAGGCACTGACAGTGTGTCTGCCTATCTGGTTTCGTTATTACAGGAAAATCATATTTTTTAGGAGGCTATTTTGGGAGTCAGATTTGTCAAGTTGGGAAGCTGATGTCTAAGCTGAGGAATTTGGGCAAATCCCTGAGAGAGTGAAGTCACTGCCAGCTTTCTGGCACACGAGTGGCACCGTGAGGGCGCCGTCTGAGCAAACACCGGCAGCTGTGTCCAGGCGGGCAGCCATAAGGAGCAAAGAAGCCGCCTGGGGCAGAGGGAACGGCTAGAGGACTGTCGTGAAGGACTGATACCTACTCGTAAGAACTCAAACTAAGATGACCATAGAGGGAGGGCAAGAGAAATCCAGGACCTGCAAAACACAAATTGAAAAGCAAGCAGGAAGCAGACTTGAAAGAGAGACAGGAGAAGCAACAGCAATCCAAGTCAGAGAGAGAAAATCCAGAATGTTTGCAGGATGCGTGCTAAGCTTTGTTTGCCTAAGCAAGTTAAATCTGAGGCCTGACAAGGCAACCAGCAAGTGCAAGGTGCAAATGACTGGTGCAGTGCTGGAGACTGTGGACAGGTTGGGCGTCAGGCTGAATTCCCAAATGCTCACATGAGATTTAAGGCAGAGGGGATGGCTCAGGAGATACTTCAAACCCTCAGAGAGATTAGGGAAAACTGAAAAAGCAGGGCTGAGAAGTCAGGAAGGACAGGATGAAGAGATCCGACCAGGGTTTACTATTTTATTTATTTTATATATTTCTATTTATTTATTTAGCAAGGGAGAGAGAGAGAATGAACTTCCCATCTGTTATTCACCCCCCAGATACCCTCTAACAGCCGGGTGGACCACGTGGAAGCTGGGAACCAGGAACTCGATCCAGGTCTCCCGTGTGGTTGGCAGGAACCCAGCTACTTGGGCCATCACCTGCTGCCACCAGGGGATGCATTTGCAGGAAGCTGGGACTGGGAGCAGAGCAGGACTTGAACCCAGGCACTCTGATAAGGGACCCAGGAGCCCCAAGCAGGGTTTTAACTGAATGCTCACCCCCAAGGCTTTAATCTTATGGCAGGGCTCTGCAGGAAGCAGGATGAGAGGGACGGGGAGAGGGATGTGTAAGTCAGAGAAAGACAGGCTGAGCAACTATTTTGGCTTTCTGGCTGGCTTCCCTGTTGTCACGGTGATCTCAAGACTGATCCAGGCTGATGTTGACACAGAGATGTCTAAGCAGGTGAAAGGGGACAAGACCCATGTATGCAGAAGGCTGAATTTCAAAAGTCTTGGCTTCAGAAGCTCTGACCCATGGAAACAGAAAGAATTTGGGACTTTAAACAAGATCAGAGTTCAGGCTGGGAGCAGAGTCAGGCGACAGCCAGGGATCATGAGATGTTGGACAATTGTTTCTTTATACCCTAAGTCGAATGACTGATAGAGATGCCTCCAGGACCACTGAAGAGGCAGCCTGGGGAGGGATGGGGGCTCCCAGCTCCTCACTTTCAGTCAACCTGAGCAAGTCTATGTTTTTTTGTTTTTTTTCACTTACTGGCTCTTATAGTAGGATTGAATTTGCAGAAAGGGCTCCATGACTGAAATAAAACTTGAAAATCAATGGTGGGGGATTTGATCTACCGGAAATAAAAGCAGAGGCGGGGCCAGCGCTGTGGAGCAGCGGGTTAACATCCTGATCTGAGGTGCCGGCATCCCATATGGGCAGCAGTTCGGGACCCAACTGCTCCACTTCTGATCCAGCTCTCTGCTGTGGCCTGGGAAAGCAGTAGAAGATGGTCCAGGTCCTCGGGCCCCTGCACCCAAGTGGGAGACTCAGAAGAAGCTTCTGGCTCCTGGCTTTGGATCGGCACAGCTCCTGCCATTGTGACCATCTGGCGAGTGAACCAGCAGATAGAAGACCTCTCTCTCTCTCCTCTCTCCCCTCTTTCTCTCTCTCTGTCTCTCCTCTCTCTGTGTAACTCCAACTTTCAAATAAATAAATAAATCTTAAGAAAAAAAAAAGCAGAGGTGTTACTATCAGAAGTGGCAAAAGAACTAGGGATGACCTGCAAGTCCACCAGAAAAGAAGAATTGAATCGACTGGCACATAGCCACTGTGTGAGCTACAATCCCCAGCAAGGTCCATGCTATAAACTAACCATACATGAGGGGGTGCTTGTGTATGTTGATGAGGGCCACAGCAAGCCTGTGAGACACAGAGCTGTAAAACGAGCAAGAATCAGAAACCTATGCCTTTCTGTGGGTGTTGATAGGAGAGATAAGGAAAGCTCCACATAGGACTTGGGCATCACCAGGCACTGGAACTGAAAAGCACAGTAACCCTCTCTTATTCAGATTTCCCACTCCATGGTTTCAGTTACTCACAGGCAACTCCAGTCCAAAACACTTCCATGGAAAATTCTAGAAGCAAACCATCCAAACGTTTTAGATTTTGCCCCATTCTGGGTGGTGTGATGAAATGTTGCGCCATCCTGGGCCGTGAATCCTCCCTTTGTCCAGCATGTGTTCTCTGCCTGTGTTGGGCTGCTGTCTGTTGTCGGATCCAGCATCACAATACTGCAGCACTTGTGTTCAAGAAACCTTCATTTTACTTAACAATGGCCCCAGAGCTCAAGAGTAGTGGGGCTGACAATTCAGGTATGCTAAAGGGAAGCTGTACAGTGCTTCCTTTAGGTGAAAGGGGGGACGTTCTCACTTAATGAGGAAAGAAAAAGTCATATGCTAAGGTTGCTATGATCTGTGGTACCAGCAAGACTTAGTACTTGGTACTATCCCAGGTTTCAGATGTCCACTCAGGTTTTGGAACGCACATTTGACAGGTAAGGCATCACTACTGGACCACATCGTTTAGAGACTTCTGTATTATATAAGTGGTTACCATGAGCCTGTCTTTTCTTTTGTAACTTTTATTTGAAAATAGCTATAGATTCAGCAGAAGTTGCAGAAATACTGCTGTGTTCCCTTCACCCATATTCTTTGAAGGTAACATCTTACACAATGATTGCAGGGATACCAAAGCTGGGAAATGGAGTTCAACACAATCTATAGGTATTATTTAGATTTTACTGGTGTGATACTCATACGCACTTGTGGCTGTGTATATATAGTTACATGCAAATTTATAGCTTGTATAGCTTTATGTAACCATCACTGTAATCAAGATACACAATGATTCCATCACCATGCAGATCTCTCACACTGTTACTTTGCTGTCACATGCATCCCCTGTTCCCTAGCAACCAGTAATCTGTTCTCCATTTCTAGAATTTTCAAGAAGGTTATATCAATGGAATTATACAGTATGTAACCTACTGAAGTTGGCTTCCCCTCCCCCCCCCCGCATTCAGGCTAATTTCCTTGAACTGCATTCAAGTTGCTGCATGAATCAATAGTTCATTTCTCACTGAGTGGTTTGGTGTTCTTGCTAAGGAGGTATCTCTGTTTGTTTCATCATTTACCCATTAAGTGCACAGAGGTTGTTTCCAATTTGGGGCTATTACAAATAAAGTTGCTGTGAACCTTGGTGTAAACATCTTTGTGTGGTATAACTTCTCATTTCTCTGGGACAAATGCCCAGGAGTGCAATTGCTAGGTTATACGGTAAGTATATGCTTGCTGTTTGTTTTTGTAAAGAAACTGCCAAACTGTTTTTCCAGAGTGATTGGAGCATTTTACCTCCCTACCAACAATGTATGGGTGGTCCAATTCCTTGGCATCCTTGCCAACAACCAATATTGTCACTATTTTTTGTTTTAGCTGCTTTAATAGATGCATTATGGTATTTAATTTGCATTTCCCTAATGGCTAAAGATGTTGAACAAAATTTCAAGGTTTATTTATATTTTTTCCATCTGTAGATGCCCTTTAGTGGAATTTTTTTGCCCATTTGGATTTTTTGTGCTTTTAAAATTTTCTTTATGTATTTTAGATGCAAATACTTTGTTAAAAATGTGGATTGCAAGTATTTCTTTTCAGTCCAAATCTTGTCTTTTTATTTTTAAAATAGTCTTTGTCATAGTAAAAGTATTTCATTTTGATAAAGTCCAATTCATCAATATTTTTCCTTTATGAATGATGCTTTAGCTATCACATCTAAAGACTTTTCACCCATCTATAGGTTCTGAAGATTTCTCCCTGTTTTCTTTCAAACATTTTGTAGTTTTATGATTTCTATTCAAATCCATGATCCATTTTGAGTTAATTTTAATTTAAAATCTCAGGTTTAGGTCAGTTCCTTTTTCTTTCTTATGGATGTCCAACCGCTTCAGCACCAGTTGTTACAAAGACCAGCTCTCCTCCAATGAGTTACTTTTGTACTATTTTCAAAAGGCAGTTGATTGTGCATCAAAAGACTCTATCATAACAGTAAAAAGGCAACTCACAGAATAGGAGAAAGTATTTGCAAACCATTGATCTTACAAAAGACTAATATCCATAATATATAGAAAACTCCTGAAATTCAATAACAACCAGAAAGCAAAATGATCAAAAATGAGGAAAGCATTTGAATAGATATTTCTTCAAAGAAGATATACAAGTGGCCAATAGGTACATGGAAAAAGCTCAACATCATCACAAAATGCAAATACCATAATGAGATACCACCTCACACCAATCAAGATGATTACCACCAAAAAATCCCCAAACAAACAGATAAAAAGTGTTGGTAGGGATGTGGAGAAATCATAACCCATGATAGGGATGTAAAATGGGATAGCCACAGTGAAAAAAAGCATTGGTTTTCCTCAAAAAGTTAAAATACAATTGCCATAGGCCGGCGCCGCGGCTCACTGGGCTAATCCTCCACCTAGCGGCACCGGCACACCAGGTTCTAGTCCCGGTTGGGGCGCCGGATTCTGTCCCGGTTGTCCCTCTTCCAGGCCAGCTCTCTGCTGTGGCCCGGGAGTGCAGTGGAGGATGGCCCAAGTGCTTGGGCCCTGCACCCCATGGGAGACCAGGAAAAGCACCTGGCTCCTGGCTCCTGCCACTGGATCAGCGCAGTGCGCCGGCCGCAGTGCGCTGGCCGCGGCGGCCATTGGAGGGTGAACCAATGGCAAAGGAAGACCTTTCTCTCTGTCTCTCTCTCTCACTGTCCACTCTGCCTGTCAAAAAAAAAAAATACAATTGCCATATGATCCTGCAATCCCACTTCTTGATATATACCCAACTGACTGAAAGCAGTGTCTAAACACGGAAGCAACTCCAGTGTCTGTCAATGGATGAACAGATAAGTAACATATAGAATATCTATCCAGTGGAACATTATTCAGCCTTCAAAAGGAAGGACATGCTACAACATGGATGGACCTCAAGGACATTTTGCTAGATGTCATAGATCAATCACAGAAAGACAAAAACTGCATAATAAGGACTTAGAGGAATCAAAATAATAGTGACAGAAAGTAGAAGCATAATTTCTAGGGATTAGATGAAGGATGTTACTATTTAATGACTATTGAGTTTCAGTTTTTGAAAATGAAGAGTTGGGGAGATGGATGGTGGTGAGAGCTACATGAGATTGTGAATGAACTTCATTCCACTAAACTGCACTTAAGAATGGTTAAGACTACAGATTTTGTTCAGTATATTTGATTTAGCACAAAAACTCAGTTGAGCATTTTAATTAATTAATTAACTAATTAATAATAAGAGAGGCACAGAGAAAAATGCCTACAACAGCTGTGGGACAAAAGCAGGAGCTGGGAACACCATGAAGTCTCCCATGTGAGTGACAGGAATCCACCTACTTGAGCCATCACAGCCTTGTCTTCCATGGTCCCTCTCAGCAGGAGGCAAGAACCAGAAGCCAGGGCCTTGAACCTAACACAGACACTCAGACAGGAGATGCAGCTATCCCACCTGCTGTCTTCACGGCTAGGCTAACTACCTGCCCCTGAGTAGTTTTGTACAAGTCTATTTCTCAATTCTTTATTCAGTTCCACTGATCTATATTTTTTACCCATTTGCCAATATCACACTGTCTTGATTACTGCAGTATGTCTAAAAATTGAGTAGAGGTGGCGTGGGCATTTGGTGCAATGATTAAGACGCCAGTCAGGACACCTACATCCCACATTGAGTGCCTGGGGTCAAGTCCTGGCTCTGGCCCCTGATTCCAGCTTCCTGCTAATGCAAATCCTTGGGGCCAACAGGTGATGCCTTAAGTAGTTGGGTCCCTGCTACCCATGTGGTAGTCTTGTATTGGGTTCCCAGCTCCCAGGCATTTGGGAAGTGAGCCAGCAAATGGGAGGTCTCTCTGTCTGTATCTCTCTGTCTCTCTGCCTCTTAAATAAAATAAATAAAAAATTTAAAATCTGTTTTAAAAATTTTGCATAGAGTGATTCTTTTCACTTTATTATTTTTCAAAATTATTTTAGCCATTTTAAGTCCTTTACTTTTCCCAAATGAATTTTAGAATAAACTTGTTGATTGCAATTTTAAAAATCTTGCTGGGATTTTGAGAGGAGTTGCATTCGACCCATAAATCAGATGACTTAGTAAGAATTGACATCTTAGGGCTGGCGCTGTGACTTAGTGGATAAAACCACCACCTGTAGTGCCAGCATCCCATATGGGCACTGCTTCTAGTCCTGTCTGCTCCTTTTCTGATCCAGTTCTCTGCCATGACCTGGGAAATCAGTAGAAGATGGCCCAAGTCCTTGGGCTCCTGCACCCACATGGGAGACCCAGAAGAAGCTCCTGGCTCCTGGCTTCAAATCGGCGCAGTTCCGAAGACTGACCTCTCTCTCTTTGCTTCTGCTGCTCTGTAACTCTGTCTTTCAAATAAATAATCCTTAAAAAAATTGAAATATTTATTATGCTGAGTCTTCTGATTCATGAGCATGTGACTCCCAATTTATTTAGATATTCTTTAATTTCTTTCATCAGCATTTTGTAGATTCCAGCATACATGGGTACTTCAAAAAGCCCATGGAAAATGAAATTAAAAAATAAGCTTGTTTTGGTGCAAAAACTTTTCTAAATCCATGCATAGTTTTTTCATAATATGTGTTTCCTATTAACTTTTTGAAGATTCCTCATACAAATCCTGTACATATTTTATTTTCCTTTGAAAAAAATTCAGCAATTTTTAAATCATTGAGATAGAAAGAGGTTTCAAAATGGAACCATATATGAAAAGAAAATGCCACATAGTTATCTTTCCTTCACCCCTTCACCCCAGGGAAGTAAAAAGAGAAAGTTAGGGCTTCCAAGAGTGAAGCCTGACAGCGTCATGCTCTAGGCAGCAAGAGACTTTCCAGGAGCAGGAAGCCCCGTGTGGGTGGAGGGTCCCTGAGAGGGGTGTAAGGTAACCCAGATGGCCTTTGCCAACTTCATAGTGCTGCCAAGAAGCACCCAGGGCCCCAGCCAGCTCAGAAGGAGGCACAAGATCCACAAACCCTTTTATTAAGAAGGCTGTGGGTGAGTTTTCCATCTAACTACAGGAAGATAATCAACTCTCATTTGAAATTACTCAAGAAGTAGAGATTCAGTTCTAAAAAGTGTGCTCATGGCAGCCTGCTCAGATATCACATCCTGTGTGCTAATGCACTCTTCTTAATCAGCTCAGAGTGTCTCTGCTTAGGCCAAACAGATGTGGTGTGAGCAAAGACAGAGAATTCAATTACTTCTATTTTCCCAATCAAAAAGTCAGCAGGATGTGTCTTCTAGTTAAGTCTATCACGGTCATTTCCACACAGGTCATTTTGCCTCTTACACCTGTTGCAAATATAAAAGAAAAACTGAACTCAACTATTAAGAATGTTTGTCTTAAGTTCTCATATTTTGCATGATATAACAGAGAGACCTATATCAGAATTCAGAAAAACCAACATGAAAATGCAATAGCCATGAAGAATGAGACAAATCAAATTATATTATACCTGAAAGAAATAGTGTTTTGTTTTTAAGGAAAATAAGATCTTTCTCTGGAGGGATATAATTTTTGGCTCTTTTGCCACAAACAAATGACTGAGAAACAATAGCATTTTATTATTGCACAAAGCAATTCCTGAAGAGAAGGAAATGATGAGTGTGTCATGTTAGGCTTTTGCTCAGGCTTATGGAATACATTGAAAACCACCAAGGCAAACATCTATCCAAACTGTATTAAAAAACCTATAGACAGGTGGAGCTGACTCCAAGGCCAAAAAGTGTAAAATAATGCACAGCAAAATGTTGATCCATGAGCCTAAATTACAAACTTAATCAGAAATTAATTTAATACAAATTAGTTGCTCTGGCCACTTGAGACTACTTGAAAAGATCCAGAATTAGCACTAGAAGAAGGAACATATACAACAGCCTGCTGTGTCTCCAGCTGGGTATATGGAGTGAGACCCTAGAGAAAGACCCAGTGGGATTTCATTGAGGAGGAGGAGTGAGCCAGAACTAGTGTGTCCAGTGACTTTCCTGCTTCCATATGGGCTTCCTCATATCTTCAGGAAGTGGCTAGGAAGGAATCTATTTCCCAAATAGATGCTGCGAATATCTCAGTAATTTGAAGAAAAATGGTACCTAAATAAATGGTGCTTTCGTCATGGTTGGAGGGATGACAGGGGGTCAGAAAAGAGAGCCGTTACTGACCAGCGAGAGCAAACTCTAAACAGAGCTGAACTTGGCCAAGCTTCTTCCCAGTGCTGTATGCTTGCCCACTCATTAATCCTAAGAACAACCCCAAGAAGTCATTGCTATGATGGTGTCACTTTACAGGTGAAAAAAAAATGAGGCAGAAAGATCTTGAGTAAGTGATTCAATATCATCCAAATTAGCCAATGGCAGAACTGGAATCCATGTTCTTAAGCTCTTAACTAACTTAAAGAGGCTTAAAAGGAAGTTGTGTGTCAGGTGGAGAATAGGAATTTGGTGCTCCTACCTTCCACAACAAGGTGCCATAGCAATTCTCCCTGTTAGGGATTTGGAAAGTGGCCCCTGCCATTGCCTAGGAGTCTGGGAGACTGCCCTTGCCAGATCTTGTCACAAGGACCTAAGTAATGGATGAGATCTCTGGGACAGAACTTCTCTGTGTGGAAAGAAAGACCCCGAGAGGGGAAATGTGATGAGAAGACATAAGAAAATGCTGAAGCAGCAGCAGACTGGGACTCAGGAAGCTCTGCAACAACCTTTTCAACCAGAACTACATGGTTACACTTGAGAAATCCAACAACAAAGTCTAAAGTGTCTCCAAGAGCCCCAACAAAGGGACCCAGTTAGACTACCAGTAAGCAGAAGAGACAAAAGTGATCAGGCAATGGCCCAATCATTGTGGGAAGCCAAGCCCAGGTACCATAAATCCACTGCATAAGCATACTTTACTTTCTTTGTGGCTCATGCATCATTTGGTAAAATGGCTTTGCCCATGAAACATGTGGAGAATAGAGTTGTGCTGGAGACCATTAAAGGGGTGGTCCCTTAGGGATACAAAGGGAAAGGTGGTCTTCCCAATGTGCCTCACTTCAGAAAAGAGCCCCATTGCCTTCCTACCATCTCTGGAAGGTACCACCAGCACCCAGGGAGCCTTCTCTTCCATCTATTCCATTACTGTGGTTTCCTTGTTCTCTGGGGTTATGTTTAACAGGAAAATAAGATTCTTCCTACCAAATTTTGGCTTGAGGTTGCACCAGATTGAAAGATGTGGCACCATGATATTCTGACCATGCAACACTGATCAGTGCACCAGCACAAGCATGGCCAAGGCTGTAGCTTGCAAGGAGCATCTTTGCCAGGCTTCCCACTGGGGGCCAGGAAGATGCCTTCCACCCCAACCTCCCTCTCAGAACCTCTCCTGTGTAAAGCAGTTCTCCTTTCAGAACTGGGGAGCCAGCATCCTGGTGTCCAAACAAGACAAAAGTCAGCACCCAAATGCTGCAACTCCTTGACCCCTCCCTGCAACTACACAGTCACAAGACAGCTTTCCCAGGACCCAGTGCCCACCTGGGACCTCTGGTCACCTGCACCTGTTGCTTTATTCTGCCTAAAGTGTCCTTCTCTGCCCTACTCCTTCCTTGGACTGTCTAATCCACATTCATCCCATAGACATTCCCTTGGCAACCTCCAGAAAGTCAACCTTCACCACTCCAAGGTTGCAACGAAAACCGCTGTCTAAATAGCCCCTTGGCATCTTGTGCTCATTCCTCTATAGAATTTGTTGAGCTGTATGAAGATTTCTTTTTTACTTTTCTTCCTCCTCCCATCAGATTATAAGTTCCATGAAGGAAAGGACTGTGACTGGATCATGACTTAACCTTGGGCCTCAACAAATGTTTGCGGGATGAACTGGTGCTGGGATGGAGCAGGTGAACAGAAGCAATGAACATTGCCCAGGAGAGGAGTGGTCAAGAGCACAGCTATTGATATCAGACAGCTGTGTTACAATTCCAGCCCTTTGCGCCCAAGTGATATTAGACCAACCTAAGCCTTAAATCTCTCATTCAGGAACTAAAAGCCACCTCAATGATGTCAACTGATAATATTCATTGGTTTTGTTATCAGTCTAGGACCTACCTGAGGATTGCAGTGAGAATTAGATGAGCTATTCTAAGCACTTACAATAGAATTTAGCACATTCTAAAGGTTGGGCAATATTACTAATGCCTCTTCCTCTTGGCTAGTGCCAGTCCTAGGGCACATCTGGAAGAGAAAAATCATTAATATGTTGAGAAAATCCCAATATTTCTATTTGATGAAAATGAAATGAACTTGTTTGTCAAAGGCAGCCTGTGGCCAGTTGTCTCTCACAGGGACGAGTGAGTATCGCACTGTCATCTGCAATGACGCACAGCGGCACGGGCTCGGTTCCCAGGGTGCTTTCCAGCTGTTTCTCAAGACCCTGTGTTACTCATCACAAAACTTGCCATTAGGTGGCAGCTGAGCCAGGGCCCCTCCAGGAAGAGGGCGACCTGACCCTTGAAGGCGGAGCAGCCGCCGGAGGCCACTCACAGCTGAGAACAAGTAGCTGACTCACACCGCCACCGGAGCCTTAGCCTGGGAAATGACAGGGGCTTACTTGAACTGCGTGCAAAACAGAGCATTCCTGTGCGGGGGGAGTACTGCAGACCCAGCAGACCCGGCAAACCCGGGGGCCCTCCTCCCAGGGAGAAAGGAATTAGGCTGGTTGACAAATGAAGACAAGAAGGCTTATAAACTATCCTAGGCACTTGTAATAAATTTGATCCCAAGATAATTAAGTGACATTGCCAGAAGCCTCATCTACTCGTGTATCTTCGCTGCTTAAAAGCCTTCAAGGACCCCTGTTGAATTTTTTTCAAACAATGTGTGTGGGGGTTAAGATTGGTGTCAGATTCCCCACTGGAGCATAATAACAAAAATTCAATATACCTCCTCTTTTCCTAATACCAACTGCAGAAAAATCAAGCTTGGTGGAATCTATTCTAATGGTGACAGAGAGGATAGAGGGAAAAGGCATTGATAGGGCACAGGTTTTTAAAGAGTGTTTAGAAACATGGGCATAATTATAACAATAACAATAGCATAGTTATCATTTATGATCATTAATACTTCTTAGGCACTAAATATGCACAGGGCTATGCTGCCTTCCTTGTTTTGCCTCATTTAGTCCTTATAACCATCCCACAAGACAGGAATTATTAATACTCCCACTTGACAAATAGGGAAACTGAGGCTTAGAAAGATGAAATAATTTGCTGCAAGGCACACAGCTGGAATCCAGAGACAGGAATCAAGACTCTGCTGTCTGTCCCTGCAGCTGCCAGGAGGAGATCCAGGGTGCATGGCAGGGCTCCCGAATGCTCTGGAGGGTTCTTTCCCACCTCCTTTCCACCCAACTGCACCCAGACCTCTCTGTGAACTAAACCGGCAGTGTCTGGGGTGGGGTTGCATGTACAGGAGCTGGGTTGCCAGCTGAGGATACACAGAAGGTAGGAAGGAATGAAAGACACACAGCTCATCAGACAGGTGCTTGTTGCCAGGCCTCCCTGGCTGCGTACCCATCAAGACATTTGCGGTCCCAACAAGGAACTTCCAAATTTGGAAACTCCCAGCCCAAACAGTCTTCAACCCAAAGTTGCTGAAATACAAGTGCCACCTGCCTGGAGGTGGTGGGCACTCTCCCTTCTCCACCTTCCTTCTTTCAAGGGCACGACCCCACGTTCACCATGCTCTCTCACACTCTCAGACGTGGCACGGGTCCTTGTGGCCAATGGTTGTCATGGCAAATTTACCCTCCACACACAGCTCAGACGCTGTCCCTGCTTCAGGACCCTGCTGGCCAGTGTGGGAGTTCCAGAGCTTTCTTCACTCCCAGGGGATTCTGGAGTGCTCCCCAAATGGAGGGATTATCGAATACTCTGCTCTCAGGCTGGTGGAACATCTTAGACCCTAACATGTTTCCCCTTGGAAAGCAGGAGCAGGCACTGTGCACGGCCAGTTCTCGGCTCCAGGTCATAGCCCTTTAGAGCTGGGACTTGAGCATCTAGGTTTGTAGTCAGGACAAAGCCTGGGAAACACGCTCTGGCACTGAGGTGGTTAAAGAAGTCTGGAGGAGCTGGCACTGTGGTGCAACGGGTTAACGCTCTGGCCTGAAGTGCCAGCATCCCATATGGGCACTGGTTCTAGTCCCGGCTACTCCTCTTCCGATCCAGCTCTCTGCTTTGGCCTGGGAAAGCAATGGAAGATGGCCCAAGTACTTGGGCCCCTGCACCGGAGTGGGAGATCTGGAAGAAGCTCCTGGCTCCTGGCTTCGGATCAGTACAGCTCCGGCCCTTGCGGCCAATTGGGGAGTGAACCGTCAGATGGAAGATCTCTCTCTCTCTCTCTCTCTCGCTCTCGCTCTCGCTCTCCCCCTGCCTCTCCTCTCTGTGTAACTCTGACTTTTGAATAAATAAATAAATCTTTAAAAAAAAAAAAAAGAAGTCTGGAAACACCACCCATGAGCCTTCCTCAAGCACCTATGGGTGCTTGAAGTGAGGAGCCTGGGGGTTGCGAGGATGCAGGGGAGCAGTCCTGCCCACCTCCGCGGTGGCTCCCCGGGTTTTCCCTGGAAGGTCTCTGCCCACGGGCTGCGCAGGTTAATCATAGTGAACCTCTGGTTCCTTTGTATTCCTTTAGCTGTCTGACTGCAGGGCTTGAGCTGGGATCCACTCTCCTAAATCCCTCACAGATACAGATGCACACAGCTTTCAACCATACAGAGTGATGTGACTGTTTAGTGTCAGCTCAATGCTACAGTGTCATTTTAGTTTTTTTTCTTTGGGCACAAAACCACATCACTATCTTTTTTTCTTTTATAAGACTTATTTTATGTATTTGAAAGGTAGCATGGCAGAGAAGGAGAGGGAGAAAGAGGGGGGAGAAAGAGGGGAGAGAAAGAGAGGGAGAAGGAGAAGGAGAGGGAAGGGGGAGGGAGAGAGAGAGAAATTTTTCATCTGCTGATTTACTCCCTAAATAGCTGCAACAGCTGGGGCTGGGTGAGGCTGAAGACTGAAGTCAGGAGCCTGGAACTCTATTTGGGTCTCCTACACAGTGGCAGGGACCCAAGCACTTGGACCATCCTTTTCAGCTGCATAAGCAGGAAGCTGGATTGGAAGTGGAGCAGCAGGGACTTGAACCGGTGCTGGGATGTAGGATTGCAGCATCACGAGCAGCGGCCTAACCACTGGACCACAGTGCCCAGCCCTACCACCAGTGTGTTGTCTCGAAAGAAATACTTCAGAAACCAGGCTCCCCTGAGGTGCTACCCTGAGTTTAGAGAAAATTCCCATAAAATTTCATGCATCCCATAAAAGCATAATAAAATGCATATTCCTGGGCCTTGACTTGCCAAAAATTTCCAACCCATATTGTTAATATTTTCTGCATCTAGTAAAGCAGAGAGTAAGATAATAAACATCTGTTCTTCACCACCCAGCTTTGTCACATGTGAACATTTTGTAATATTGCTCCCAGGTTATTTTCTAAAGAAGTAAAGTACCATTTTGTTCCTAAACTGGAGAATTAAGCCCTGCACAACTGCAGGCTCCTGCGGAGAATTTGACAACCACATCCCCCTCTGTCTCCACTGTTTTGAATTTTGATGTTTATCATCGTCAATGCTTTTAAACATTAACTATATATGACGATCCACTAACATATAATATTGTTTTGAAGTATTTTAGTCGTATAGAAATGACATCTGACTACACTGATGCTTCTGTAAATTGCTTGTCTTCATTCAATAACATTTGTGAGATTTAAAAATACGCATAGAATGAGTTCATTTCAATGTCCAGAATGTAGGACCAGACCCTTACATTATCTGTGGTGGCTGATGGGTGTTTAATTGATCTCCATTTCTTCTCTGTAGAAACAATACCACAGACACGTCTACTTGTGGGTTTTGTTTTGTTTTGTTTTGTTTTGTTTTGTTTTGTTTTGTTTTTTGACACGCAGAGTGGACAGTGAGAGAGAGAGACAGAGAGAAAGGTCTTCCTTTTGCTGTTGGTTCACCCTCCAATGGCCGCTGTGGCTGGCGCGCTGCGGCCGATACACCGCGTCGATCCGATGGCAGGAGCCAGGTACTTATCCTGGTCTCCCATGGGGTGCAGGGCCCAAGCACTTGGGCCATCCTCCACTGCACTCCCTGGCCACAGCAGAGAGCTGGCCTGGAAGGGGGGGCAACCGGGACAGAATCTGGCGCCCCGACCGGGACTAGAACCTGGTGTGCCGGCGCCGCTAGGCGGAGGATTAGCCTAGTGAGCCGCGGCGCCAGCTAACTTGTGGGCTTTTGAAAAATGCTTTAGGGCCAGCGCGGTGGCGCAGCAGGTTAAGAGGCCACTTATAACACTGGTATCCCATACTGGAGTGTCAGTTCAAGTCTCAGCTGCTCTGCTTCCAGTCCAGTTCCCTGTTAATGTACCTGATAAGGTATCAGAAAATGGCCCAAGTACTTGGGTCCTTGCCACCTGCCACCCACATAGGAGACCCAGATGGAGTTCTGAGCTTCTGACTTGGGCCTGGCCCAGCCCTGGCTTGTTGCAGAGATGGAAGATCTCTCTCTAGCTCTCTCTCTCTCTCTCTCTCTCTCTCTGCCTCTGCCTCTCTCTATATCTATGACCCTACCTTTCAAATAAATAACTCTTTTTATATATAAAAAAAAGTCTTAAGAGATACTCAGTGGTTTGTAGAATTAGATAATTAGGCATTACCAAATTGTTCTCTAAAGTGGTTGGGTCAGTTTATATGGTCAATAACAATGGCAAAATTTTTACTTTCTGTGTCCTTGTGGCTTCTTCATGAGAAACATTTTAAATTGCCATAGTAGTAGAATGAGCACATGTGCATACTTCTTACAGACTCAACAGTTGTTAACATTCTATTACATTTACTTTCTCTTCCTCAAATTTCCTTGGCCTTTATTTTTCCATATTTCAACATGTATGCATATATTAAAATTTATATTACAATCTATGTGTCATCAGCCAGGACATTCTCCTACATGAGGTAACGCAATCACAACAATGAGAAATTGTACATTAATATGATTCTACTACTTATTTTACAGTCCAGATCCAAATTTCCCCATTGATCTAACAATGCCTTTTATAGTTTTCCTCCCCAGTTCAGAATCCAACCAGGGACTGAATAGTGCATTTAATTATCAAGTATCTTTAGTCTACTTTAATCTAGAAAATTCTTTCTTAAAAAATCTTTCATAACATTGACAATTTTCATCCTTGCCAAATCATGATAATGTCAGACATTTTAATCTCTGCCAGATGAATCAAGGTGAAATAACATCTCATTGTAGCTTTAATTTGCTTTTCCCTGATTAATAGTGAAGTTGAGAAATTTTTCATATGTGTATTGGCATTTTAAATTTCCTCTTTTTAAATTTGCCCTCAATATCCTTTGCCTGTTTTACTATTACATTATTTACTAATTTTTATGGATTTATGAGGGTTCTATATGTATTTTGGATACTAAACAATTGTCAGTTAATGACAATTTTAGCTATGATGTTTGACTCTGTTGTTGAGTGGAGGCTTTTAATTTAAGTATTCAAGTATTTTTCATTTTTCTCTTGATGACTTATGATATTTGCAAGAAATCTGTCTCCACTCCAAGGTCATAAGATATTATCACATGGATAAAGACCAGTTTAGATCTTTAATCCATTTGAAATTTATTTTTGTGCTATTAAGTGTTGGTGATCTAATTTCAACTTTTCCCTTGTGGAATGTCAGATGATTGTCTTTTTCCCAGTGATTTTTAGGGTTATCTCAGTCACATATTGAGTTTCCATGTATTAGCATTTTGCTCATTGCACTCAAGAGTGGAATTGATGGGTTACAGTTAATAGACATCTATGAGTCTACCAAATACTGCTTGCTGACACGTTTGTGTTGACTTTCACTGCCAGCACTGTGACAAAGTTCCATTTCTTCAAGCCCTCACCAACTCTTTTTTGGGGGAAAATTCCATTTTTTTAGATCTAACCCTAATCCAATATCACATTATGTTGGATTAGACACACCTTTGGGATAAGTGTTGTTATCTGGTAAGGGAGGTCTCCTCCCTGCGGCTTCCAAGAACACAGCCAGTCCTCCTGGGCCCAGCTGAGAATATTTGCAGCTCCAGGAGCTACAGGCTATCATTATAGGATCACAAGTGAAGCCAGCTTTAAGAGGAAGCAACTTTATGGATGGCAGAGCGGAAGCTTGGAATGAAACTCAGTAACATGACTGAGTTGCTGCTTCAAGCCTCACTTGGAACTAATCCTATATCTTGACTTCCCAGGAGCCCACACATTTGCTTTATTGTTTAGGTCAGCTTTAGATGGGGTTTATGCTATTGGTAATACAGAGTCTAACTATAGTACCTAAAAAATGGATTCTTGAGTGCCTGGTCTTCTTCAGGACATGTTGTTCTAAAATAAAGCAGATTCCAAGGTCCTTTACTAGATTCAATGTTGGTTCCCTAAATGGTGTGTCCACATGGAACTTGTGAATGTGGCATATGTTATTAAGTAATTAAGATGAGATATAGTGAATTAACCAAATGAGCCCTAAATCCAACAATGAGTGTCTTCTTAAGACACAGAATAGTGTAAGACATGGATGAGAGGAGAGAAAGACAAGGGGCCAGTGTTGTGGCATTGCAAGTTAAGCCACTGCCTGCAACAGTGGCATCCAAAATGGGTGCTGATGGAGTCCCCACTGCTACACTTCTGATCCAGCTCCCTGGTAATGTGCCTGAGAAAGCAGCAGAACATGGCCCAAGTGCTTGGACCCTTCTACCCATGTGGGAGACCCTGATGAAGCTCCTGGCTTCTGGCTTCTGCCTGGTTTCTCCAATATTTGCCCTCATTTTTTTTCAAATTTAATTATTTATTTGAAAGGCAGTGTTACAGAGAGGGACAAAGGGAGAAACAGAGACAGAGAGAGACCTTCCATCCACTCCCCAAATGGCTGCAATGGCCAGAGCTGGGCCGATCCAAAGCCAGAAACCAGGAGCTTCTTCAGGGTCTCTCATGTGGGTGCGGGGATCCAAGCACTTAGCACTTGGGCCATCTTCCACTGATTTCACAGTCCTTAGCAGAGAGCTGGATCAGAGGAGGAGCAGCTGGGACTAGAATCAGTGTCCATAGGGGATGCTGGTGCTGCAGGCAGAGGCTTAGCCCACTATGTCACAGCGCTAGCCCCCATAATCAGGTTTTGAAATATTTTCTAGGTCCTTTTCACTCCTTTCTATCAAAATTCAAGCCAAAACAGAGTAATACAATCTGTTAGCAGCAGGCGACTTTTGTCATCTGTCTCCAAAAGATGAGCTGGATCTATTCAATCCTTCTCACAAGAACTTGTACTTGGGAAATCAAGAGCATTAAATGGTTAGGAACACGAGACAGCATTCAAGACTTGAGTAACAATCAGGGCATCTCCCAACGAAAGAGTTAGAGACAGCCACAGTCATCATACAGCCACTGGTGGCACATCTAGAGTCACACTCACAGAACATTCTCACAGAACACTTAGTGATTGCTGGTCCCTGAAGTCCTGCAATGTAGTCGTAGCCCTGAAAGCCATGCTTTCTGGCATCTTTTGGTTCCAGTCGCTATAGATCTCTACCAGTGGTTGTCAAATTGGCTGTATATTACAATTGCTGATTCCAAGTTGCATCCCAGACTGATGAAATTGGAATTATGGACTGAGACCTAATTCAGAAAACTCCGGTGCAATTTTTCCAGTTCTCTAAAGAGCAAAGTGGTTAAATAGATGGCTAATTTCATGTGCTGTTTGAAGAGCTCTTTGCATGACAACGAGAATTATCTTATTTTTGTTCATCTCTCCTGCCCCATTCTTGTTGTGCTTCTATAAATCAGATGAGTCATCCTCAGCTATAACTGGGCTGGAGCTCCTTTAAAATAACTCAGCAAAAACTGTGCATTTTTCCTTCCGGTCTGTCATCTTACTGGTTTCAGCCTGCTCATTTTCCACCATGTTTTTGTTCCTCTGCCTGTATGTAAACTCCGCCTGCAGTAGCAGCTGGCAGATGCCTGTAGTTTATAAAAGAGTTCAAGGGACATAAGAACTACATCTGGGAATGGCTGCTTTTAATGGCAAACTGATCTGTGCTCTGGAATTTTCTTTATTAAACGGGCACGGAGGAACAGACTTCCATGCCCACGGGGTGACTTCCTTGAACATCTGCTGAAAGCATCATTGATCACTTTCCGTTCTTAGCAACATCCACCCACCAGCGCCTGAGCACAGCTTTTAGAAATGAGGTTAAATGATCTGGGTTCAGAGGAAAAAGTCTCTTACAATCAACAGTGACAAGGAGGACCTGTTTCTGGCCAGACAACACCGCTGTGATTTGCTCAGTTCCACTCTGTAAAGGAAAAAGAAAGCAAAGGATGCATCAAGGGTTCTCCAGGCAGACCTGTAGGCTGAGGTTCATTTATGGAGCTCCAAGTTCCAGTTTGCAATGGGTATGATGAAATTTTGGCTTCCTTAGTGAGTCCAATGCATGGAGATTTGAACTGGGATGCCGGCCACAGGAGAGACTGTGAGCATTCTGGGCCAGGTGTTCTACAGGAGAAAGAGAAGCATTCACTATTGTCAGCTGACTCTGTCCTCTTTCCATCATTGCTTTTACACCTGCTCTTCTGCTCCGCCCAGGAAACTCATCCTCATCCTTCAAGACACAGCCCAGGTGGCTGTTCTGCGCGGTAGTCTGACTTCCCACGCTGGGAGCTCAGAGCCCCAGACCTAACGCTGCGACTGTGCTTCTCCTTCTCTTGAGTTCTCTTAGCCACAGCCTAAGCAATAGTTTGATTATGGTTTGTCCCCTCAGAAACTCACTCTGAGATCTAGTTGCCATTGTGGCGGTGATGGGAGGTGGGGCCATTAAGAGTGATTTGTTCGTTAAGAGGGATTAATTCCTCCGTCATGGGACTGGAGGGATTACTGCAAGAGCATGTTATTAGAAAGCAAGGTGCTCCCTGCATATTGTCTCTTTCGCACATGTCTGCCTTTCCTATCATCATGAGTAGAAGCTTCACAGGGTCCTTGCCAGATACAGGTACCCAGTCTTGAACTTCCAGCCTCCAGAACTATGAGCTAAAGAAATGTATTTATTTTATAAACTACTCAGCTCAGATATTCTGCTAAATTCACAGCAACAGAAAAGGGATGGAGGGGAGGTGACCAGCGTTGTGGCACAGCCTGTTAAGATGCTGAGTGACATCTCATATGGGGCACCAATTTGAGTCCCAGCTGTGCTCCATTTTCTTTCTTTCTTTCTCTCTTTCTTTCTCTCTTTCTTCCTTCCTTCCTTCCTTCCTTCCTTCCTTCCTTCCTTCCTTCCTTCCTTCCTTCCTTCCTTCCTTTCTATTTTTGTTTTTATTTTTCTGGGGGGGGCGGGGGGCGGGGTGAGGCGCGGGCTCGACCCGGGGACCCAGGGGACCCAGGAGGACCCCCCTACCCTGCCCGCATGTGTGCGGCCTCCACATTCACTCCTAGGGGCACCCGCAGCCCCCCGGAGGTGACGACGCCCCCGCTGCTGTGCGCACGGCGCTTGGAGCCACGGCCATAGTGCGCGGCGGCTCTGAGGTTTGGGTGCGCATCTTTCTTTCTCTCTCTCTCTCTCTTTCTCTCTTTCTCTCTCTTTCTTTCAGATTTATTTATTTATTTGAAAGGCAGAGTTACAGAAAAGCAAAGGCAGAGAGAGAGAGAGAGACTTCTTCCACCTGCTGTTCGCTCCCCAGATGGCCACAATAGCTGGAGCTGCACTGATCTGAAACCAGGAGCCAGGAGATTCTTCCTGGTCTCCCACATGGATGCAGGGGCCCAAGGACTTGGGCCATCTTCTACTGCTTTCCCAGGCCACAGCAGAAAGCTGCATTGGAAGTGGAGCTGTCAGGACTCAAACCAGTGCCCATATGGGATGCTGGCACTGCAGGAGGTGGCTTTACGTGCTATGCCACGGCGACGGCCCCTGTGGCTGCTCCGATTTTGATCCAGCTCCCTGTTAATGCACCTGGGAAAGCAGCAGAGGGTGGTGCAAGTCTTGTGGCCCTTCCACTCTTGTGGGAGATTTGGGTGGAGTTCCAGGATCCTGGCTTCCCCCTGGCCCAGCCCAGACCATTGTAGCCATTTAGCAACTGAACCAGCAGATAGAAGATCTCTCTGAATCTCTCCCTCGCTCTCTGTAACTTTACTTCAAATGAATAAATAAAACTTATAGAAAAGAAGAAAATTGATGAAGAGCCTATCCTTCTCTAGACTAAGACACCTTGAAGGTGGAACTGTCTCTGTAATGTGTCTCTCTCTACTCATTGCCTAAGAAGTGCCTGTTGGCACACAACTGATGTTCAATGGACAGATGGTGAATGATGCAGGTTGTGTCAGTGACACCAGGAGGGTAGATTGGAATGAACATGACTTAAGGATCTTGTATATATATAAGGTTCTTGTCCAGTGCTTACACACACTATCTCATTAAATCTTAATGACCTTATCAGGTAAATATAAACCTGAGTATTGAAGCTCTGAAATAAGGGTCTTCCCCAGCTAAAAAGAGATGGGTCCCTTTGACTCTGAATCGCTTTCTCTTTCCATTCTGTGACAGCCTGAGTTACCATAAAACTTCCTTTAAAATGGGCCCACGTAGGAGCCAGCATCATGGCACAGTAGGTTAAGCCACCACTTGTGATGCCAACATACCAAATCAGAGCACCAGTTCAAATCTCAGCCACTCTGCCTGGAAGACCAGGATGCAGCTCCTGGCCCAGACTTGGCCATTGTGGCCATTTGGGGAATGAGCCAGCAGATGGATGAGGTATCTGTGTGTGTCTCTCTCCTCCCTGCCTTCTCTGTGTCATCCTGCCTTTCAAATAGATAAATATTATGGGAAAAAAATAGGTGCCAGATATTCCTTTTCCTTAAATAGAACAAGCCTACAAGGACAAGTCCCTTCATTTAACAATTTCTCCTCTGAAGATGTTATTTTTAGTATCATATGCAAATCTTTGAAGAGTGTAGGTAGTCTCAAGTGCATAGGGAAGTGATTCTTTTAGGGAAAAAATGAGCTGACGCAAGCTTTATTCAGTACTATCATGAGATGACAAGCATAACACGCTTTCCTGAGATGGGAGTTTGCTTCCCAGTGGAATCCTTTCCGGGAGCCAGTGTAGATATGCAGCCCGGGGTGTGTTGCCACACACATCCCATAGCAGTAACCACAGAATGATTGGCACCCTGCAAAGACTGTAACACAATGGTTCTGTTTACAGAAAAACTTACAGTTTACTGGAGGAGGAGGGGAAGGGGAACGGGATACAAAGTAGTCATAGTAAGCCTGGTCGTCAGCCCTACATCTGCACTTAGCAAGTGCCAGAGACTGCAAGATAGTGCGAGCCTCAACGCCTTGATTCTCTGCAAGAATTCTGGACACCAACACTGCTCTTGTCCTCATCTTGCAGGTGAAGAAGAGAGTTTAAGTGACTCAGGGGGTTAAGTGTCTTCTCTTGGATCCACTGTTTGTAAGTAGATCTCTTGCAGTCCTGGCTGAGTCCAAAACCTAAGCTTGCCACTAACCCCTGAAGACTGCAAGAATGGTGGAGGTGCCACCTGCCATGGGCGCCGTTAGGGATGCTTCGTCAGCATCCAATCTAAATGTGTACACCTTGGTGCCCACAAATCCCTCTTCCTGGCATTAATCCAAGAGAAATACTCCCACTTGTGCACAGGAGACTTATTTCCAGGACTGTTCGTGATGGCGGAAAACTGCAAATGATGTGTCAGTTGTTTATGTCCTTCGGAAGCAGAAGTCGCTTGAAGCAATTCTGCATATCGGCGCTGTGCGATAGGGTGTGGCCATCAAGCTCTCGGAGGTGCTCGGTGGCTGTGGTGGTAGCAGGTGGGGTGGAACAATACAGTAAAATACTGAAACCCACATCATGAAGGACAGAGAGAAGGAAGCTGTGCAACAGGAGATCTTGACCTCATATGAGTCCTGGTATTTCTATCATCCTCCTTGGGGTGCCACTCCTCTATCCAACATCATGGATGACAGGGAATAAAAAAGAGCATCTATGTGTTGCTATTGTAAATGGAATTATTTATGATTTATTTTCAGGTTATTTCTTGCATATAGAAATGCAACTGGGTTTCTTGGTGATAATACTCAACAAACTAGGAAAGAGGAAAATTACCACAATATATAAAAGCTAAATATGAAAAGTCCACAGCTAACTTCATAGTCAATTGGAAAAGATTGAACTCTTTCATTTAAGATCAGAAACAAAGCAAAGATTCCCACTCTCACCTTTATTAGTCAACATAATTCTGGATGTTTTAGCCACACCAATTAGAAAAATCTTTTTAAAAAAGGCATATGAACTGGATAGGAAGAAGTAAAATATCTCTGTTCACAAATGATATGGTCTTAAAACCCTTTTTTCCACCAAAAAAGAAAATCCTATTATAGCTAATAAATTAGTCAGTGAAGTGGCAGGATACAAACTCAAAACACATTGGAACTGAACCATTTGGAATGATGAACTCATGATACGTAGTCTGGGCAGAAGCACCAAAACCTGCTCTGAATTCAGTGCTGCCATGCCTCATGGGAAAACGAGATTGTTCTAGTGCCAACAGGCGCAGCTTGGTCAAATCTGTCTGTGGAGTGGCATACTTCCCTTGAATGGGACAGGCCTGACACTGCAAAGATGACCAGAGACCTGGACAGCTCTGGAGTAGGGCATGGCCAAACCCTTTGGCAGAGACTGGGAGAGAGTCTTCAACATGACCCCATAGAGCTGTCTGAAACAATCACAGCAAGCAAATGGTTGTAACCTCCCTCAGTGTCTGTTTACCTAGGAAAACCTTCATTTCTCCTGTGTTTTTGAACAGCTTTACCAAATATTACTAATTTTATTTGGCTCATTTTCTCTTTCCATACGTCTAGCTGCCAGATTTCTGCTACTGAATAGGAGGTCCCCTGTACTTGATGAGTCACTTTACTCTGACTGCTTTCAGGATTCTCTCTTTTTTACTTTTGATAATTTGATTATGACATTTGTCTAGATTTCTCTGGGGTTACCCTAGTTGGAGTTCCCTGATCTTCTTGAATTTGTCCATTTCTTTCATCATATTTGGGAAATCAAGGGGCCATTGTTTCTAAAAGTATGTTTCTGCACCTTTTCTGGTTTTTTCTCTTTCTGGAACTCCTATAAAGCAAATTTTAATCTACTTGATGGAGTCCCAAAAGTTCCTTAAGCTCTTAAATGTTCTTTTTTTCATTTTTGCTCCTCTGGCTTAATAATTTCAAAAGCCTTGTCTTTGATTTTGATGATTGTTCCTCCTGCTTTGTCAGGTCTACTGCTGAGACCACTGGTGAATTTTTCAGTTCAGTTATTGCATTCTTCAGTTCCAGAATTTCTATTTTGCTCTTTTTAGTTTCTCTTTTTTGGTATTTTCATTGTGTCCATGTATTAATTTCTTGATTTCATTTGGTTGTCCATTTTATTCTTTTTATTCATTAAGGGTCCTTGTAATAGCAATTTTGAATTCTTTGGAAATTTACATATTTCTGTTTCTTTTGGTTTCCATGTCTAGAAATTTAACATTTTCTTTTAAATGTGTTATGATTCCTTGGTTTGTTTTTTGTTTTGTTTTGTTTTGTTTTGTTTGTTTTGTTTTGCACATCTTGTCCATTTGGTGCTGGGATTTTGGCATTTAAAGAATTACACAACTCCCCCAGAATTTCATAACACAGGACTTTCTCCAGCCTGCCCAGCTAGAAATTGTGGAAACCTCTGTGGCTTTTCCTGGGTATGTGTCTTTTCTGGGCTTACCTATTTGAAGAAGTTTGCCACTTTCCACTCAGGAGCTCCCCCTGGGTGTTTGTCTGGGATAAGACGGCCTCACTGGTGCTGTAGTAAATAATAGTACTGGAGCTCCACCCAGTGTCTCTGTATGGTACTGCAGGTTTGGTGCATGGTTGATTTAATCATCTTTGTTCCCAGAACCACAACCTGTTTAAATGTGGCTTCGTGATCACGTGAGATGCACGAGATTTTTAATTGGCTTCTGGATTTCTCTAAGGGGCCTTTGGTCCATTTATCGTTAAATCTATATCTCCCTGAGGGGAGAAGGACCTATGATTTCCTTCCTTGCCATCATGGTGCTATCACTCCTCTGATTTCTACAATCAATAACACAATATTTTGCATTTTGCAAATACTCCAATTTTTCTTTTAATTCATTTTAAACTGTATATTTTTAATTGACACATGAAATTGTACATTTATGGGGTACTATGTGATGCTTTGATACATGTATACATTGTATAATGTTCAAATCAGAGTAAACATATATCTCCTCAAACATTTATCATTTCTTTATGGCATAAATATTCCAAATCCTTTATACTCACTTTTTAAAAACAAGAATATATGTTACACTATCATTATCTATAGTAACAGTACTGTGCAATAGAACATGAGAATTTCTTACTCTTATCTAACCATAACTTGGTACCTCTTTTTTTTTTTTTTTTTTTTTTTTTTTTTTTTTTTTTTTTGACAGGCAGAGTGGACAGTGAGAGAGAGAGACAGAGAGAAAGGTCTTCCTTTGCCGTTGGTTCACCCTCCAATGGCCGCCACTGCAGCCGGCGCGCTGCGGCCGGCGCACCGCGCTGATCCGATGGCAGGAGCCAGGAGCCAGGTGCTTTTCCTGGTCTCCCATGGGGTGCAGGGCCCAAGCACCTGGGCCATCCTCCACTGCACTCCCTGGCCACAGCAGAGGGCTGGCCTGGAAGAGGGGCAACCGGGACAGAATCCGGCGCCCCGACCGGGACTAGAACCCGGTGTGCCGGCGCCGCTAGGCGGAGGATTAGCCTAGTGAGCCGCGGCGCCGGCCTTTGGTACCTCTTAATTGGCCTTTCCTCATCTCTCTATCCTCATTCCACTGCTCTTGCTAATGGAGAGCATTATTTTACTCTTAATTTTAAAAAAAAAGAAATACACAAATACCCCTTTCTCATGGGTCTAGTCTTCCATCACCTTTGCTGTCAATAGTACTGAATTTGATCTCTTTAAACCGCTCATTTTCAGGACAATAAGGTGCATTCTGCTCTGTTTCCCTCTCATTCTCCACATCTGAAATCATTTTGTTTCTATTGAGGGCAACTTGATCCTCTCCTCCTACTCTTCACCCCCACACCAGAAGATCAGCCTGTTAGGACTGAGGGACAGGAAATTCTTATGTGCCCAACTTCACTGCACACAAAGGCCTGTAGAGGTGGTGGGAGGTCATGCTTGGAGCAGAGGCACAGTCTGCACTGTGTCAGTTCCCCCACAAGGCACTATGTAGTGCTGTCCAGTTGAGCTCCTGAGTCCTAGCTAAGAGTTCACCCAAGAGTCAGTCAACAGATCAAACAGATGGGAGAGGGTGGGAGCTGTGGTGACTGCAAACCTCCCTCCTCCCACAGAGCCCTCTTCTGCTTTCAGCTAAGGTCAGCAGGCCAGATCCATGCAGTCTGAAAGCTCATGCCTGGTTGACCATAATTAGTCTGACCTTTCTGGACCACAATTCTAGTCCACAGTAGGAAATGTTTTGTTCTTATGTGGTGTAATGATTAAGTTTATGTGTCAAGTTGTTTGGGCTATGGGATGCCAAGACAGCTGGTAAACTATGACTTTTGGGTGTGTCTGGGAGGGTGTTTCCAGAAGTGATTGGCTCCAGTGTGTGTAGGCACCATCCAAACTGCTAGAGGCTGGAACAGAGCAAAAAGGAAGAGTAGAAGTGAATTCCCTCTCTCTGCGTGAGCTGAGTCCTCTGACTTCTCCTGCCCTAGGATGTCAGCACTCCTGGTTTCAAGATGTTGGGCTCAGATCAGGACCAGCACTACTGCACTCCCACCTCTGAACAGATTCTCGGGCGTCTGGACTTGGACTGAATCGCACTACTGGATTTTCTGGTTCTCCAGCTGGCAGTCAGCAGATGGTAGGGTTTCTCAGTCCTACAAACATGTACGCGGATTCCTATGGTTGATCTCTCCTTTTGTGTGTCTGTCTGGCTTATTGATTCTGCTTCTCTGGAGAACCCTAAGAGAGATGTAGCTGGGTACCAGGGGAGAGACCCCGGGGCAGATGACAGGGAGAATGCTGCTTCGTCTTTGGCAAATACTACAGGGGATCATAGCACCAACAGGATGTCACATCCTCTGGGAAACCCAGCCCCAGATGGAAGGAGTAGGAAGACAAACACGCTAAGGAGCAAGAACTGTCAACCTTATGAATAGTGACACAGGAAGTGTTGAGCCTTGATGGGAGGCATTTGTGAAGCCAAAATTGCAAAATTCATTCAACTCAGAATTGTAAGCCTGCTGGCTGCCTGTGGTGCTTCTAGTCCCTGTCTGAGCCTGGCCCCTCAATTGGGTGCATATTAGTCCTGCAGATTTCCAAGACTTGGATCACTCAGCCCATAGAGGGGAAGGTGTATTGAGGAAAGAGACAAGTGACACAGATTAAAAAAAAAAAAAGATTTATTTATCTATTTGAAAGTCAGAGAGCAAGAGGAAGAAAGACAATCTTTGATCCTTTGGTCCACTGCCCAGATGGCCACAATGGCCAGGGGCTGGGCCAGGCCAAAGCCAGGAACCAGGAGCTTCTTCCAGGTCTCCCATGTGGGTGGCAGGGGCCCAAGTTGTTGAGCCATCTTCTCCTGCTTTCCCAGGCCATTAGCAGGGAGCTGGGTTAGAAATGGAGCAGCCAGGACTTGAACCAGCACCCACATGGGGTGCTAGTGGCCCAGGCAGCAGCCCAACCTGCTGGGACACAATGCTAGTCCCAACACAGACCTTTTAAGGAGCTTCTGCCTGTTGCCTGGAACAACCTGGATGTTCAATGATTGGCGCTTTATATCCCCTGCCTGCAAGAAAGGGCTCCTATGGAATAGCAAATGAGAGAAGCTGGATACACAAAAGAGCAGTAACTGAGCCCAGTCTGCTGTGCTCAGCCAGGGGTGGGGAAGGACATCATACCAGACCACCCTTTCTGGATATGCACCACACTTCCAGGAGCTGTAATGAAAGGACCGTCCTTCTCCTACTGTGTCATAGGCTAGACTGTAAGATCTACCACCTGCTACTAAGTCCCCAGAAAGCATCTATTGCTTTCTATATATTTACCACCATGTGCAGTCCCAACACAGAGTCTGAAACATCACAGATTCTCAGACAATACTGTTCAGAGGGGAGAACACATGAAGTGGGAAACTGCAAGGTAGAAACTCAAGTGGACATGAACCATTTCTCACGATGTCTACCCTGCATGCCTTAGGTTCTGGACCCTTCTGAGGATATGATTTTGGACAATTTATAACTTCTCAGAACCAATTTTTTGTGTCTTGCTTTTTGCTTTTGCTTACTTTTGTTATCATTTGTAAGCAGAGTTGATACTTGTAAGCCTCCTATAGGGATTTAATAAGATTATATAACTTTTGAAGAGATTTGTGAACTATGAAGTACTATAAAACGTGAACCTTCACTGGTTTTGTGTTGTTGATGATGATGATGAAGACAATGACAATGGTGATGGCTTCTTCTAGAAGAAAATGGTGTAGAATAATGAAGAGAAGTTCAACTATGGAACCGAATGCCTGCGTGGAAGTACAGAGAGGTACCCAGCAGCCGATGCTACATGGCTGGGTTTTGCGTATGTATGTGCATCTGTTGGATTTGAAGCCCAAATCAAAGAAGCTCAGCTAAGGCAGGGAGTTCCTTTTGCTTCACTTTGCTCCCCATGCACCTTACCTAGTACATTACTCAGAGACAGCAGGACCATTTGTTGGGGAGGGTGGGGGATGAATGAGTGACTTGATGAAGGCTGACACAGGTGCAGGGCCAGAGAGAAATGAGAATATTAGCTGGGCAGAGATTGCTCCCTGAAAGTAATTTGTTCAGGCAGAATCGAAACTGATCTTGTCATTTCCTGATTTTAAAACTCTGTTGGCTCTTCATTGCCCAAAAAAATGAAGTCCAAGCATATTAACAGAGCACAGAAGGTTCTTCAGTGGCTGAATCTAACCTGGCTTTCTCATTTCATCTCCCGTGCCATCTTGCCAGCCCCTCATTCCTCCCACAGCTGTCTTTCCTCACCCTGTGTTCCAGCGAAGCTGGACTCCGAGAGTCTGCTGGATTTTAAGGTCGGGTGTTTTCCCAGGCTATTTCCTGCCCTTGGCAAACTCTTATGTGTTCTTTGGGCTATAGCAGCAGTACTTCCTGTCCTGGAAATGGCTCCCTGATGTCATTTATTCATTTATAGAGCAAGCATTTCCTTAGTTCCTGCTGTGAATCAGACACTGTTCTAAGTGCTAGACACAGATAAGACCATATCATTGCCCTCATGGGGTGTTTGTTCTAATGGAAGGTAAGGATTAAAAGCAAAAGAAAGTCAGTGTTCAATATATTAGTAAGTAATTACTGTTTGAGCTGGGGCTGGTGGTGAGAGTGTCATTTTATTTATATAAAATATGATGTATTGGTCAGAATGGGCCTGGTTGTGTTGCAATAACAGACAGCCCCTGACATCTTATTGGCTTATGACAACAAACATTTGCTTCTAGCTCATGCTGCAAGACCACTGAAGGTCAGCTGGGGTTAGCTCCCTAGCTGCAGTCTGAAGATAGCCCGGAGAAACTGGAGTGAGGTGTGCACCTGCTCTTGAATGTTCTACCTGAAAATGGCACAAGTCACATCTGCCCACATTCCACCGGCCAGTGAGTCAGCTGGCCACTCCTGACTCAATCAGGCCACAGGAGAGCAGTTCTGCCATCTGCCCAAGAGGACAGAGAACAGACATCTGCTATCGCCATGCGTGGTCATGGTTGTCCTCTCTGAGAAGGGGACATTCGAGCAGAAACCTCAAGAAAGGAGGGAGCCAGCTGGTAGGTAGGGGGAGAGCCTTGCCCTTCTGGCGGCTCAGACCAGACAGCTTGGAATCCTCTTTAACTTACTCTGGTCTTCTTCTCACAGCCCATATGCAACCCACCAACAGAGCTGGCAGCTGCAGCTTCAAAATGCAAACACACGAGACTGCCACCTGCTGCCCCCGCCTCTGGCCCAAGCCTTCTCGTCCTCCCTCTGGGCATTGCAGGGGCCTCCAACTTCTCTTGCTGCTTCTGCCCAGGTCCACTACAGTCTGTTCTCACAGCAACCAGGGAAATGTTCACTTCTGGCTAAGAGCACAGTAATTCTCGGCTCAGGCACTCTTGTGACTTCTCAAAGTCCTCACAGGGTTTCACAGAGTCAGTGCCCCCCCGCCCCACAATTCCCACCCTAAAATCTTCAGCCTCCTCCCCTAGTCTTCCTCTCAATCCCTTTGCTCCAGCCACACTGGCCCCTTTGTGGTTCATTCATTCATTCTGGTGAATATATTTTTGAGGATCAACTCTATGCCAAGCACCGATCTCAGGACTAAAAATGTAAGGGCAGTGATAGAGTCAAAAATATGTGGCTACCCTGTACTGTGAATAATCTGTTCCCCGTCTGTCTCTCTGTTTTCATGTTGTTTGCCTGTGCATCTGTGCTTGACACAGCAAGCAAGCAATCCATGTTTGAGTAGAGGATGGATGGGCAGATGGACACACACATTAGACAGGTGGATAGACAGACACAGGGGGTCCCCATCTCCGTTGGAACAGTGGCAAGTACTGTGGGAGTCTCTGTGATGCTATGCAACTGCCTCACAGCTCCAAGAAAAGCCTCACTGCAGAGGCCAGATCTGAATTCAATCAGCATTTTCAGGGATACTATAAATATGAACAAAAGACGTTCTTGCATGAAAAAATAGATTCCAGATCGGAAACAATTTGGTTTTGCTAGATGAGTCAATCGTAGGAAAGAAACAGGCTCAGGGGGTAAACCACAGGCCATTTACATACCCCATGATTTGACTTGAACTTCGGGGAGAGGAAAGAAGATGGGATGATGAGGTCACAAATGAAAGTACCCTGTTACCCGCAATGCTGGAGGAGAATAAGTTGGAGTCCTTCGAGGCTCTGTTTAAACTAATCCATTTTCCATCTAAAGTTTGTGGTTTAAATCCTCGGATGTGAGTATATAATCTTTCCACTGCCACCCACGTCTATTACAGAGAGCTCAACTAGTTGGAGCGTGCCTCAGAAGCAAGTTTATCCAAAGTGCAGGTTGTATCTTTGGTTGCTAAGGCTAATATTTCATGTAAATCTAGAAAAGCAATTCATCTGAAAGATATCAAAAAGGATTTTCAGTACATTCATCCACAAAGACAATTCCTCTCTGCTGTCTGATTGGAAGCAAGGTAGCCGTATGGTTTTGCTGCATTTCATGGAGATGAGGTTGTGCAGTTTGTTCTCCTGTCATTTTCGGCCACGAGACTCGGAATTTTGCCTTTCTGGTGATGGATGCACGGGAGACTAACAGAGCAGTTAGCGGGAATGGAGAGGAACCAGCACATGAATAAGGAAGTCCTGAGCTCCCCAGGCATGTGGACGGAGAAGTCACAGCCAACACTTGGTGACAAGGGTGGGCAGAGAGCTGCAAGCAGACAGCCGAGTCTGTTTTAGGTCTTGAGTGACCATGAAAATGAGGAAATTTGCATTTTTCCAAGATGGAAAGGGTGGGCCTTCTATATTATCAAACAACATCCACAGACAATTTGTACTTCTCAGGACACATGTGGATAATTTGTCGATTACATAATGTTATCCATAATCTCTAGTTAGCTCTCACAACCCAATCTAGAGAGAGACATCTCCCACCTGCTGGTTCGCTCCTCAGCTCCTGTTTACAAGAGATCACATTGTCTACTTTAAAACACAATCAATCAGTGGCATTTCTACGGGACTGACTACTTAAGGGATTCCAGTGTATGCCATTTGAATGAATGAATGAATGAATGCATAGCATCACCATAGAGAGGAGCAGTGAGGATGAATGGCTGCTGGAATGTCTAGATTTGTACTCTGGAGAGGATGAATAATAAGTAGTTCATGCACTGGAGATATCCATTTTGCTTTTGAAGTGTCAACAATAAGCAAAGCCCTGGAAATGATTCTTACTTGCTACATAAAGAGAAGGAAGAGGGAAGAAATATTTTGGGCTTCTAAGTTTGTGAAAGGGCAACAAGGACAAATGTTTTAATACAACGGTTAAGATACCTTCTTAGATCACCCACTTCCCACCTCGGGGAACCTGGGTCCAGGTTCTGGCTCTGCTCTTGATTCCAGCTTCCTGCACATGTGTTGGCTCCTGCAGCTGGGTCCCTGCCACTAAGGTGGGAGACCCCGATGGTGGGCCTGTCCCAGCCCTGGCCATTGTCAGCATTTAGGGAAAGAATCAGAGGATGGGCTCTCTCTCTCTCTCTCTCTCTCTCTCTCTCTGTGTATTTTCCTCTCAAAACAAATAAATAAGTACATAAACAAATAGAATGACAATGTAGGCAGTTGGCTCTATCAGCTAATCTCCATTGAGGTGACAATGTAAATTAAGTGATGATTTCAGTTTCAGAGACTGACCTGAGTCCTAGAATAAAGTCCTAGAAGAATTGAAAACAAATTTAAAGAGATAAAAATCCACATACACGCACAACATGCAACTGAACAGCCTAGAGGGTATAGGCTCTTTTCTGTGGAGTTTCAACAAGACATTTATCTTCCTGAGAATTTTGTCCTGGGGCAACCTGTACAACTTGCTATTATCTGTATGACAATCAGTCATCTGCAAACAGATGGAAAGTCTCCCACTAGTAGACACACACCCCATTAAGCAACCTGCCTTTGTCCCATTACTCTACGTGTTGCAAAGAGCGAAATCTCTCGTATTACACATGGGCTCCATGTGAATGCTGCCTTTGGCTTTGGCTAACTCTGACTGTGGAGAGGGAAACCCAAGAGCTACAAAATAATGAGAATTAAAGATACCACAGAGCAGACACCAGAGCAAACATGACACAAACACAGCACAACAAACAAGCGGAAGACACAAGCTCTGGAAAACCTCAAGTCACCTAGAAATGATTTTCCCTCTCCCAGGTCTCTCCTGTGACCCCTGCAGGTGTCTGTCAACAGCTGTGGGTGGAGCAGGCTCTAGATAAGGGCACCCGTCCATCATTGAGGCACTTCTGGACTAGGTCAGTGAGGCCAGAGCACTCCACATTGGGCTGGGCTAGGAGTCCAGAGCCCATGTCATGGTTTCTGATACTGGTGGAATGTATCTTCTTTTTTAAAGATTTATTTACTTATTTGAAAGTCAGCATTACACAGAGAGAGGAGAGGCAGAGAAAGAGAGAGAGAGAGGTCTTCCATCCCATGGTTCACTCCCCAACTGTCTGCAAAGGCCGGAGCTGTGCCGATCTGAAGCCAGGAGCCAGGAGCTTCTTCCAGATCTCCCACTCCGGTGCAGGGGCCCAAGTACTTGGGCCATCTTCCATTGCTTTCCCAGGCCAAAGCAGAGAGATGGATCGGAAGAGGAGTAGCCGGGACTAGAACCAGTGCCCATATGGGATGCTGGCACTTCAGGCCAGGGCATTAACTCACTGCACCACAGCGCCGGCCCCGAATGTATTTTCTTTTCATTTTAATTCTTTTATCTCTACATTGAAGGTGAAAATGGCTGGCCTGCCTCATTGTCATGGTGGTTGAACTGTGAAAATGTACATAGACATGGTATTGAGATAGGAGGTCAATGCAGACATTGAATTTTTTTGTTTTAAAAAATGATTTATTTATTTATTTATTTATTTATTTGAAAGGCAGAGTTATAGAGAGAGGGGGAGAAACAGAGAGGCCTTCCACTCGCTGGTTCACTCCCCAAATGGCCACAACAGCTAGGGCTGAGCCATGCCAGAGGCCAGTAGCCTGGAACTCCATCTGGATTTCCCATGTGGTGTAGGGACCCAAGTACTTGGGCTATCTTCTGCTGCCTTCCTAGGTGCATTAGCAGGGAGTTGGATCTGAAATGGAGCAGCTGAGACTTGAACAGCACTCATATGGGACACCAGGGTCATATGTAATGTCTTAACCAACTGTGCCACAATGCAAGCCCCAGGCAATTAGTTTTTTAAAAAACTTATTTCTTTGAAAGACAGAGTAACAGAGAGAGGGAAGGGGGGAGAGAGAGAGAGAGAGAGAGAGAGAGAGAGAGAATCTTCCTTTTGCTAATTCACTCCCAAAATAGCTGCAACATCCAGGGCTGGGCCAGGTTGAATCCATGAGCTTAGAACTCCACTCAGGTTTCCCACATGGAAGACAGAGGCCCACGTACTTGGGCCAGCCTCTGGTGCCTTCCCAGGCACATTAGCAAGGAGTTGAATCAGCAGCAGAGCAGCCGGGATTTGAATCAGTGCTTTGATATGGGATGCTGACATTGCAAGCAGACAATGATTCTTGAGTTGAAAAGGAAAGAGATAGGGAATTCAGTAAGACAGTAAGACAGAACCTCCTAGGTGGCTGTCCAGAGTTGCTGGATTTATTAGTACACCCGGAGATGACCAGGCTCCACAGGGATGGACTCCCACTAAGCAAATTTACAAGACATCGGTATTTGAATCAGGACTCGGTTTATTAGAGGACAGCAGGGGATGTCTCTGTACAGGGATGAGAATGCTTGGATCCACTATTTGCAGAATCCTCTTCCTTTCTTGTGGTAGCCAAAAGGCTGTTTTAGTGCTCTAGAGGGCTGGTTAGGGACACACAGTAAAAAGCAACTCTAGTGGAATTAAGTAGAAAATGAGTTTATTAAAATTATCTTGTGGGAGGTGGAGTGGGCATTTATTCCAGCAATTAAGACACACATGTCCCATAGCAGAGTGCCTGGGTTCGACTCCTTGCTCCTGCTCTTGATTCTAGCCTCCCATGGAAGCAGACCCTCTGAGGCAGCAGTGATGGCTCAAGTCATTGGTTCCTGCCACTCACTTGAAAGACCTGATTTGTGTCTTCAGCTCCCAGCTTTAGCTTCAACCCAGACTCTCCCTCTCCCCCTCTCCCCCCTCCCCCCTCCCCCTCCCCCCTCCCCCTCCCCCCCTTTCCCCCTCTCCCCCTCTCCCCCTCTCCCTGTCTCCCTCTCTCCCTATCTCTGTCTACCTCTCTTTATTCCTGCCTCTTAGAAACAATTAAACATTATGTTTGGAGGGGGCCACTGCTGTAGCGCAGTAGATTAATCCACCACCTGTGGTGGCTCTGGCATCCCATATGGGCACTGGTTCTAGTCCTAGCTGCTCCTCTTCTGATCCAGCTTTCTGCTGTGGCCTGGGAAAGCAGAAGATGGCCCAAGCGCTTGGGCTCCTGCACCCACGTGGGAGACCTAGAAGAAGTTCCTGTCTTGGGATCGGCACAGCTCTGGCTGTTGCAGCCATCTGGAGAGTGAAACAGTGGATAGAAGACCTTTCTCTCTCTCCCTCTCACTGTCTGTAACTGTGTCTCTGAAATAAATAAATAAAATCTTGAAAAAATATATTGGGCAATATGTGGAACCATGAATGGCTATAGAATCAAGTTCAAGTACTTAACCAAGAGCAAGGCTCCAGGTCATTCTGTTGCAGCCACTGTACATCAGACACTGCAGTTTGCACTTGGACATGTAGGTCAGTAGGGACAATGAATGGTCACCACACCACACCGCCCATGGCTGTCCAACTCTATCAGATACTCTTTCACACTCTAAACACTCACAAAACCATATGCTTTTTCACTCCCTTCTCTTAAAAACCATTCCCGAATCTCATCAGACACTGCACTCATCTTCAGACCCTATATGTCTGAATGAGAACTTCTCCTGTTCTTCAAAGAATATTTATCTTGATATTCTATAATTCCTATACTATTCTGTAGATTAAATAGTACACTACTGCCAGCTCATTCTAAACAAAATAATTGGAGAAAAATAGAGGAAAGATGAAAAACTAGTTAAACACAAACGACACCATAAAGAAGAAATAGATGCCACAGTTCCTTTCTCTCTCTTTTTCTTTCTCTCTTTCTCTGTGTGTATGCACACACACACACACACACACACACATGCACACATGCACATAACTGGTCCCAGGGTATCATAGGTGTTTCTGTCTTTCCTCCTCCATTGTTCATTCCACTTTCTCTTTGCCATGGGATTGTACAAATCTGCATTTTGGAAGGACCTGGTTCCTTGGTGGTCCTGCACATGTAGCATTAGCAAACTCTTTAACTTTTCCCTTAAGACATGACACTTCAAGAGGTCTTATATTTATGGGGTTCTAGCAAAACTGATTTTTGCCCCCTTGTGTAGCAACAACTAATTTCCTCTTTATTTTCAGAATCAATCATCTCCGCTTATATATTAACCCTCCCTTTTTGCTTGCTCACTCAGTAATATGAGAATCCTGAAATGACCATGTGGCAATTTTGGTTTTCAGTTCAAAGGGACCATTGTTGTGTAATTCTGTGTGAACATTCTGGCTTTGAGAATTGAGACTTATAACCCAGGAGAGCCCCAGAATTTCTGGGACATGAAACAAAAAATTTGCTAAGTGGTCATTGGGTATAGCAGTGAGATTCATGAACACACATATTATCCCTTATTTATTCCTTCCCATGAGAAAAATAGCATCACTGCTTCAGAGCACAGATATTTCACCCTGTAGGAAAACACAGAAGATCCCTCAACTTAAAACGGTTTGGCTGAAAAGTTTCTGACTTCACAAAGTTGAGAAAGCAAAATGCATTTAGTAGAATGCTCACTTGGAATTTTGCTCTTTCTGCAGGCCGTTGCTATGCAGTGAGGTACTCTGTCCTGATGCCGGGCAGTGACAGCAGCTGCAGCTCCCAGCCAGTCAGTCTTGAAATCATCAGAGAAAACATCTGCAGTCCTACTGTGTGCTGTGTTGGCTAAGCCAGGATATTCGCTACTTTAGGTGCATTGAATGCAGTTTCAGTTTAGAACGTATTCAGCTCACAGTGAGTTGGGGTGGGAGGGGAGAATCATTTACCACAGTGAGTTGCAAGGAATCTGCATAGGTTTTGATAGATCTTTGATAGATCATTCAAATTTTATCCAAATCTATCTATTTCTAAGCAATGAGGTACATGAGGAAACAAGTTTTAAAACTCATGGGACTCAGCCCCTTATGTCTTTCACTGTAAAATGATTTCTTTGCTCAGAATCAAGGTGTTTTGAACACAATAATGAAGGAAAAGGCATTGAATGAGGCTACAGATGGGTTGAGAACAGACCCATGGCAGATAAATAAAATAAACCCAAATCCAAATCTCTTAGGATGTTGAAGTTTCCTGGAGGCTTTGGCTGGCTGATGTTGCAGGCAAGTTAGCAATGGTTGTAAATGGAAAACCTTGGTGAAGGGACAGTCATATCACTGAGTCCGTGAAATGGACTGCCATTCTAATCACTGTCTTTAAAAGCCATTGAACAAAAATTAGGACAGGTACAAAAAGCAGCTGATGCTATTCATAAGTTGGGTCAGTTTCCCATTCCTGATTTCATGGCTACAGTAAAAAGATAATACATGACTAGCTCTGGAGAGCTCAAACTGAGCCATTACCTGTATCCTTTCTCTAATAGGACCTCCTACTTGTGAGCCAAGAGGTATTTTCCAAGGGTAACTAGCACCTTTACTTGCCTCAAAGCCGTAGAAGTCTGCTCTGTGAAAATCCCACAAACACTTTGAGCATGGCTGCCCTGTCACTAGAACCTAGACCAGTGCCACTCAGAGTTGTTCACATTTCAGCTCGCCATGGGTAGACACAGAGTGTGCAAACATGACGTATGTTTTCTGTAAAATCCAGACTTTGCCTTGAAGTATTGTTTTTTCTTGGTGGTAGCAACTACAAGTACAGCAACCAGTCTTAGGTTCACTCCCCAATTGCCTGTAATGGCCGGAACTGCACCGATCCGAAGCCAGGAGCTAGGAGCTTCTTCTGGGCCTCCCATGTGGGTGCAGGGGCCCAAGGACCTGGGCCATCTTCTACTGCTTTCCCAGGCCACAGCAGAGAGCTGGATCAGAAGTGGAGCAGCCAGGACTAGAACCGATGCCCATATGGGATGCCAGTGCTTCAGGCCAGGGCATTAACCTGCTGTGGCACTGGTCTTTGGCTTTTAAGGTTGCTTCAATGTGCCTCTGATTACTGGACCCTCAAAAAAAAAAAAAAAACTCTCAGGTATCTGCTCTAGTTAATTCAGTGGGTTTATCTCCAGCGCGTGTATCCTCAGTTATAGCAGTGCAGAGAGGATTCTAGCAACTCGTTGCTCCTTGGAATCCACCTCAACCATGTGGTTGGACATCATGTTTTTTCTAGGAGATGATGAGATAATCAAGGTCCCTGCAGACTCACTTGTGGCACAAAGCCAGGAAACTGGTGGAACCCCAAGGTCACTGAAGACATACTGCTCTTCCACTAGGTGAGAGGAACTACTTCTGGCATTCTCTGTTTCAAGGGATAGAGATCAACGGCTGCATACCAGATGTTTTGGGACATGTATACTTGCTTCAGTAATAAACCATATATGGAGGAGTAATTGCAATTGGAATCACTTTGTGATCCAACTTACAATAAATTGCTGTCATTATGCAAAACCTATCCTTTCTCAATAATGGCCAAGGTGTCAATTAAATGGGCATGTAAAAATATGTCTTAGAAGTGTTATGGACAGAATGGTGTCTATGCAAAATCCTTAAGCTGAGGCCCCAATCCACAATGTGATTGTACTTGGAGATGGAGGCTTTATCAGGCAACTAATGTTCAATGCCATCAAAGGGACTGGAGGCCCCATGAGACGAGGAAGATTCTTCTAGTCTCTGCCTCTGTGTGCGTACACACACATCCTGAGGAAGGCCATGCTGGCGCACAGGGCGCACGAGCCAGGAGAAGAGGCTTCAGAATGAAAGTACCTGGATCCTGGACATCACAACCCCCAGAACTGTGGGAAAGAAATGTCTGTCGTTTAAACCCCCTGGTAGGTGATGTTGTGCCATGGCAGCCCAAGCAAGCTAACACATTATAAAGTGAAACATGGCTTTTTTTAAAGTTTATTTTAAAAATTTATTTGTAATGGGTCAGTGGGAGTGTGAGAGAGAGCGAGAGAGAGAGAGAGAGAGAGAGAAACCTTTCATCTTTCCATCTACTGGTTTATTCCTCAAAGGCACACAAATGCTGGGGATGGGCCAGGCTGAAGCCAGGAACTCTATCTGGGTCTCCCACATGAATGGCAGGGACCCAAGTTATTGAAAGCCATCACCCGATGCCTCCCAGGGGTGCAATAGCAGGAAGATGGACTGTCTGCAAGGCTGGAGTTGCTGTGGGATGCAAGCATCTCATATAGCCGCTTACCCTGCTGTACCATATCAGCCCCAAAGCATTGCTTTTGATTTAATGTTTTGGTAGGGAAGGGACAACCAGGGCCTTCTAACTGACTCTTCTCACTAGAAAAGTCCTTATTTTGTGGAGCAAGACCCAAGGGAAGGATTCTGGAGATTGCTGAGTAAATCTAAAGACAATACACTAAAGAAACCAAGGACATAAGTATGAGGTGGATTGTGTCTCACTGAGCCGACTATGGGATAGAACAGGTACCATCTCCATTGATAACATGACAACCCACATGAGCCATCGCTTTTGTGGATAAGAGTGGCAACTTGGAGCCAGGGCATCAGTGGTGCCCAGAGACACTGTGTGATGTCCTTAACAGCCCAGGTATTTCTTTTTCTCCTACTCAGTCACCACAGAACCCTTTGGAGAAGCCTCAGGGTGATATACAATAAAGTACACCTGTGATGGTTGTCTGTGGCCCCAGCCTGCCTCTGCCAAGGAGGTTCTAATTTGTAAATTGACTCACCCTGGGAATTGTGTGGGAGAAAGTGCCTCTTTCATGGTGTCTCAAGTGTGGCTTCTGTCCTTAATTTATAGTATTTTGGGGGTTATGCCAATTAAGTAATATCTTTATGGTGTACTTATCTATATTGGTTTTCAGGATCCAAGATCAATTCAATCAATGATTCTCAAAGTAGACCTGCAATATCAATATAACCTGGGAAGTTATTAGAAATGTTCATTCCTGGAGCCCATCCATACCCACTGTTCATATTTATCTACTGCATTTTAATAAGCTTTCCTAGTGATTCTGATGTGCACAAAAGTGTGAGAGCTACTGAATGAGTCTCTTGTGAAGACTGCTACTTATTTGTCCTTATGTACACACTGTCCTTGAGGCCTGGAATGGTGGCCAGGTCTGCTTTGCTTCTTATGGCTACATAGTGGCCTCTACCACTCCAGTTTCCTGGTACCTATGTTGAAAACAGATTTAATTTCAATGGCAGTGTTTCACACTAGAATCACTGCCCTACAATTTATAGTCCTTATAGAACTTTTCAAATATGCTGACATTGGCCTCATCCATCAGTACGTTTCTCCCAACCTTGGAGAAGTGGTTGTTTTTTGAGAGTGTGTCTGAGCACCATCAATCCCTTCCGATGTGCTTATTTCCCAAGCCTTTGGCTTCCATACTATTTATGATTACAAAGCATTTCTAACTTCTCAACTTCAAGATATAAAGGCCAATTAAACTGAAGTTGTCAAAGCAATAAGCAAACATCTAAAAACACTTTCAGTTGCTTTAACTCATACATTGACTTCAGAGTCTCTGCCAAGTGGCAGGTCTTAGTCCATTTCTACTGCTGCCCCCAAACCTCTTAAACTCGGCAATTTATAAAGAGCAAATGGTTATTCTGCCAGTTCTAGAGATTAACAAGTCCAAGACCAATGTGGCAGCAGACTTGTGGTCTGATTCACTATCTGCTTCCAATGCGGTGTCTTGTGGTTGTGTCCTCACACAGCAGAAGAATTGGAAGGCCAGGAAACTTTCAAAGGATTCTTTCATGAGAGCCTTAATGCATTCTTGAAGGTAGAGCCTTTATGACTGCATCACTTCCCCAAAGACCCATCACCTTGGGGTTTGAATTTCCCATCAGAAGTTAATGTTGAAATTTAATCCCCACTGGGAGGTATTAAGAGGTGGAACCAGGTGGGACCCCTTTTTTTCATAATTTGGAGAATAACTTTTTAAAGCTTTTTTAAATACAGTATTAACATGGAGAGAACAGATTTCATAGATATATTCTAATCCCTCCTCCTTCCTTTCTTTCCTTTTTTTTTCTTTTAATTTTTTTTTTGCGATCACATACTTTCAATTTACAATCACAGGCTCAAAGCTCCTCTAAACAAAGAATTCTACAAGAAAAGGTGGATAGCCCACTGTTCCACAGGGGTAAAACAAGGGTCACAGATAACAATCAAATCACAAGATGTCAGTTTAGCTCGATGTACATTAAGTGTTTGTTTTTGTGCTCTGTATAACAGCTACAATCAATCAGAGAAAACATACAAGATTTATCTTTTTGGGTCTGGCTTATTTCACTAAGTATGATGGTCTCCATTTCATTGCAAAAGACAGAGTTTCACTCTTTTTTATGGCTGAGTAGTATTCCATTGTGTATTCTATCACATTTTCTTTATTTTTTTTAACTTATATTTAATAAATATGCATTTCCAAAGTACAACTTTTTTTGACAGGCAGAGTGGACAGTGAGAGAGAGAGAGACAGAGAGAAAGGTCTTCCTTTACCGTTGGTTCACCCTCCAATGGCCGCCACAGCCGGCGCACCGTGCTGATCCAAAGCCAGGAGCCAGGTGCTTCTCCTGGTCTCCCATGCGGGTGCAGGGCCCAAGGACTTGGGCCATCCTCCACTGCACTCCCAGGCCACAGCAGAGAGCTGGCCTGAAAGAGAGGCAACTGGGACAGAATCCAGTGCCCTGACTGGGACTAGAACCCGGGGTGCTGGCGACGCAGGCGGAGGATTAGCCTATTGAGCTGTGGTGCCAGCCTCCAAAGTACAACTTTTGATTATAACCTCCCTCCCACCCGCAAAACATCCCATCTCCTACTCCCTCCCCCATCCCATTCACATCACAATTCATTTTCAATTATCTTTATATACAGAAGATCAATTTAGCATATACTAAGTAAAGATTTCAACAGTTTGCACCCACACAGAAATACAAAGTATAAAGTACTGTTTGAGTATTAGTTATACATTAATTCATATAGTACAACACATTAAGGACAGAGATACTACGTGGGGAGTAAGTGCACAGTGACTCCTGTTGTTGATTTAACAATTGACACTCTTATATGACGTCAGTAATCACCCAAGGCTCTTGTCATGAGCTGCCAAGGCTATGGAAGCTTCTTGAGTTGACCAACTCCAATCTTATTTAGACAAGGCCATAATCAAAGTGGAAGTTCTCTCCTCCCTTCAGAGAAAGGCACCTCCTTCTTTGATGGCCCGTTCTTTCCACTGGGATCTCACCCACAGAGATCTTTCATTTAGGTTATTATTATTATTATTATTATTTGCTACAGTGTCTTGGCTTCCCATGCCTGAAATACTCTCATGGGCTTTTTAGCCAGTTCTGAATGCCTTAAGGGCTGATTCTGAGGTCAGAGTGCTGTTTAGGACATCTGCCATTCTGAGTCTGCTGTGTATCCTGCTTCCCATGTTGGATTGCTGTCTCCTTTTTAATTCTATCGGTTATTATTAGCATACACTAATCTTGTTTATGTGATCCCTTTGACACTTAATCCTATCATTATGATCAATTATGAACTGAAACTGAGCACTTGGACTAGTGAGATGGCATTGGTACATGCCATCTTGATGGGATTGAATTGGAAGACAGGGTTTCATTCTTTTTTATGGCTGAGTAGTATTCCATTGTGTATTGTATCACATTTTCTTTATCGAGCCATCAATTGATGAACATCTGAGTTGATTCCATATCTTAGCTATTGTGAATTGAGTTGCTATAAACATGGGAGTACAAATGGCTCTTTCATATGCTGATTTCATTTCCTTTGGATAAATTCCCAGGAGTGAGATGGCTAGATTATATGAGAGATTTCTTCTCAGTTTTATGAGGAATCTCCATACTGTATTCCACAATGGTTGTATTAGTTTACCTTCCCACCAACAGTGTATTAGAGTACCTTTTCTCCACATCCTCACCAATAATTGTTATTTTTGGATTTTTGGATGATAGCCATTCTAACTGGGGTGAGGTGAAACCTCATTGTGGTTCTCATTTGCATTTCCACCTTTAAAAGGTGACTGAATCTTGAGGGCTCTGCCCTCATGGATGGACTACTCAATGATGGATTACAGACTCATAGACTCGTAGGAAGGCTTTGTTATAAAAATTATAAAAGTGAGCTCTCCCTGGCTTGCTTGGTCTGTCTCCAGCTTAGCATGCCCCAGCAGGAAGGTTCCCATCAGATGCCAAGATTCCATGCTCTTGAACCTGCAGAGCTGTGAGTAAAATAAACCCTTTTTCTTTATAAATTATCCAGTTATAGCATATAACTGGATATAAATTATTCAGTTGTAGCAATAGAAATAGGGTTTAAATTCAAACACAAGAATATTGAAGTGACACATTCCTTCTAACCATAGAATAGTATATATGGATGTATACCAGAAGTATATATCATTTAAAGTTATGTTCTGGAGTGTTCATTAGGGGAAACAGATAATCCACAGGTTGGGATGCCTGCATCCCACATCAGAGTGTTCAAGTCCCAGCTCTGCTCCCAATTCTAGCTTCCTGCTAACATGCACCCTGGAAGGCAGTAAGTAATGGTTCAAGTTCTTGGGTCCCTGCCATCCATGTGGGAGACCTGGAGTGAGTCCTTGGCTCCCAGCTTTTTCTTGACCTTGCCTTCCCTGTTGCAGGCATCTGGGGAGTGAAACGGTAGATGGGAGATCTCTCTCTCCCTCTCTCGTAAATAAATTTCAAAAATAATTTTCACTTAAAGTTACATTCTTTACTCCTTGTTCTAGTACCTCCTCATCTATCTCCACAAGCATTCACAATATTTGCTGACATAAACTGACAAAATTCTGCAACTATTTAGCTATGAAAGTCGTTTCTTTCTGGGTTTGACTTTGTAATTGGATCTCTGGTCATGCTGGGTTCTGACCTTGGTTTGAAGTTGAGATAATGAGGAGGAAAGAAGATGATATTTGAGAATTGGCTGACCCTTTCCAGGTAATTACCGTAGACAAGGTCATTTTTAAGTTTTCAAGCAGGCTAGGAATAGATTCCTAAGAGGGAAAAGAGGGGCTGCCTCAGCTGGCAGGAGAGCCTGGGGGAAGGTTTGGGGCCGAGTGTCCTCTAAGTCTGGGGCTGCACACAGTGAGAGCGTCTCACGCGCCCTCACCCCAGTGTTCAGGGCTCCAGTCTTTCCCAAAGCCTCCTGAATTTTCATACAAGAGACTTGGCATCTCTGTGACCGCAACTGATGCTATAATTGAAAAGTCCTTCAGTGTCAAATGTGAGGATTTTTGTTTGCTTGTTGATTTGATTCATTTTTTTCCTTTTTTTTTTTTTTTTGACTGAATTGTTGATTCAAGGGATGGCCTGCAGAGCAGGAACTGGAGCTCATTGTTTTCTCTTTCAGACTCTCCAGACCACGGGCAGCAGGCCTCCCACTCCTGGAGCTGATTTTTTTTTTATCATTCAGAATTCCTGAGAGCAAGCAACATAAAATGACTCCAGCTAATCAAAGCAGAGAAAGAATTGATGCAAAGGTTACTTGGTAACTCTTCAGCTTATCATGAAGACTGGAGACTAAGGCTCTGGGGTCTCCCCCACATGGTGTATCAAGGGCTCCTCTGAGTTCATCCTGCAGAGCCGGTGCACACCCCTGCTGGCTCTTGCACTTATGTGCAGCCCTCTCCACTGGGTGTTGCCACCATCCCCGTGCCACTGCTGCCCAAGGCCCTGGCTTTTTCTGCAAACATTATTGCTGCTCTGTTGGGGGTTCCCGTGACTCTGAGCTGTGTGTATATTTTCAACTTCATAGTATAAGACAGATTTGTCAAATAGGTGAATTTCCCCAGTTTACTCCAGAAGGGGGCTTCAGCCGCTGAGCAGATAAAATGAGTGCAAATGCCCATCACAGTGAGTAGCACAGAATCAGAGCAAGGACGTTTAGCTGGAGAACATCAAAGCCAGTGATAACAGAAGTCTCTCTCTCTCTCTACCATCATCTACCATCTCTCTCTATCCCTTTCCAGCACAGTGCTTGGTGAACACTACCAAGTGCCAGCTCGTTGGACTCCCAATGTCTGACTCCTTCATTATTACTTATTTGAGAGACAGACAGGTAGACAGAGAGCTCCCATTTATTGGTTCACTGCCCAAATGCCCACAGTGGCAGCAGCTGGATAAGGGCCAAAGCTAGGTCCTGGAAACTCAATCCAGGTCTTCCATGTAGGTGGCAGGGACCTGATATCTTGAGCCATCACTGCTATCTCCCAGGGTCTGCTTAGGAGGGAGTCAGGAGGCAGAGCGAGGAATCAAAGCCAGGCACTCTCATATGGGATGCAGGGATTTTTTTTTTTTTTTTTGACAGGCAGTGTTAGTGAGAGAGAGAGAGAGACCTTCCTTCCATTGGTTCACCCCCCAAAAGGCGCTGCGCCAATCCGAAGCCAGGAGCCAGGTGCTTCCTCCTGGTCTCCCATGAGGGTGCAGGGCCCAAGGACCTGGGCCATCCTCCACTGCCTTCCCGGGCCATAGCAGAGAGCTGGACATGAAGAGGAGCCAACCAGGACAGAATCCGATGCCCTGATCGGGACTAGAACCTGGTGTGCCGGCGCCACAGGCAGAGGATTAGCCTAGTGAGCCACGGGATCTTAACTGCAGGGATCTTAACTGTGAGGCTAAATGCCCACTCCTAGACTCCCACTTTACAGGACTTGTGCTGGTCATCAACTTGAATGAAGCATCACTCAAAACTGAGCAGTGATTCTCAGCCGGGGATAATTTTCACCTGAAGTCAGGGGATATTTGGCAACACCTGGAGACATTTTGACTGTCACAAATAGCAAGTGATGGGTGCTACTGGCACCTAGGAAGTAGAGGCCATGCATGCTGCTAAACATCTTATAATGCAAAGGACAGCAGCCCCCTGCAATGGAGAATCATCAGCCCCAAATGAAAATGGTGGCATGGTTCCAAAACCCGGGACTGACATCAAGTCCCTTACTTCTTATTTTGGGCTGACATCAAGTCCCTTACTTCTTATTTTGGGCTTCAGAATACAGTCTCTTCTTTTAGTTGGCTCCTACAGATTCCTGGCCTTCCCTATCAAGTGCTGACCCTCACTTTGTCAGCCTCACAGGGTCCCAGCACCAACACTGTCTTCCCTACAGTGATGTGGATGACATTCTACTGGGGGACTCCCTCTTCCCTCCTTGAGTAGGGCACCAGCACAGGCTAGTCCAGCAGAGGAGGGTGTTATGCTTCTATCTTGAACATACAAGAGGATTTTCTAGCTCAGCAGTTCTCAATGGGGTGCTCTTTCATCCCAGAGCGGAAAGTCCAGAGACAATGTCCAGGGACATCTTTGGTTGTCATAACTGAGGGTGCAGGAGGTACATACCCCAGTGGGTAGAGGCCAAGGTTGCTTATGAACATAGTACAAGGCATGGGACAGCCCCACAATAAAGAATTACCCACCCCCCAATGTCAACGGGTTCAAGCTGGGAAGCCCTGGTCCAGCTTTCCAAGATGAGCCTTGGGAGAGGAGATTATGCATGTTGAAGGCCAACCGTAACCACAGAACCAGGGACCTGAGGGTCAATGAGGCATGCACCAGAGAGGGAGAGCAGCCTTGGGCCTGGGAAGTATCCTCATTTGGTGCAGAGCCCTATAACCTCAGGGGGACAAAAGGGAAGAGAAGTCAGCAGTGTGAAAATGGTGAGAATCCAAGAGGGGAGGGGAGAGCTAACGTCAATCCTTGTGTAGCCCATTATCTTCTGCCAGTGAGAACAAGGACTGGCACTGAAACATGGAGAGCACAGGCTCAGATGGAACCCACGCTCCTTGGCAGGACAGAAGCCTGGGTTGGCAGCTCCTACATCTTGGTGATGGGAACTGGGCTGAAATGGAGTTTGTGTTGTGGATCCCATATCCCTGTTCAAGTTGATCACACTGGCAAGCACCTGCCAGGGGATTCCATAGGTGATGGGAGTCCACAGGTGAATGGGGAAGCAGCAGAAGGGTTGCATAAGCACCTCTCAAATACAGCAGAAAGCATCACCTGAAGGCACAAATAGCAGTGGGAACACCAGGAGGGCAGGAAGAATGAGGAAGAGCTGGGGAGGGGGTCCACAGTAGACAACGCACATACATGTACCAGCACAGGCACACATGCATGTGTGTGCACACACACTTACATGCATACACACAAAACCTCCTATACTCTTTGCCGTGCCTACATGCCAAACACTCAGGTTGAAGGATCAGTGACCAGCTTCATGTCCTGAAATCTTCATTCTCCTGCTATGAGAGTGAAATAATTCATTAGCTCACAGCCAGAAAGCTGATATGAGCCAAGGAATGGCTGATTTTCCTTCTGCCTCAGTGAGTGTGAATTTTACTGTGAAAAGGTCAACTTAGATCCACAAAGTCCACATCAGCAAGGGGTCTTTCTCAAAGCACATGCTACTCCACTCTTGCTGCCGTGTTTGGGTGCAGCAGCTGGCGGTCGTGCAACCCCAGAGGCACCATTCAAGTTGTGCAATACAATGGGAAGAGCACTACTTGTGGCAGGATGCAGGCTGGGGGACCAGCCTCAGCACAGGGGCATGCAACTGGCTGATTTAGATACATCCTTTACTTCTTCATGTCTCAATGTCCTCATCTGGGACGTGAGGGTCCCATCTACCTCTTGTAATGGAAATTCCAAGTGCATTCTGAAATGTATATGCAATAAGAATATGAGTGTTTTCAGAAGATCCATCCATCAGCCCGGCTCCAGTGTTCACTAAAGGCCACACAAATATCCTGAGCGCCCCCCTCCTTCCCCCTTATTTATGCCACCCAGAGATTCCCAGATCTCACCCCCTCTGGATTCAGATGGAATCACGACAACATGAATGGCAGACCACAGACCCCTGTCCTCTGCTGTCCTCCACTGTCCCCCACCGTCCCACACCCCATAGCCTTCCCACTTATTGGGATTCTTCAGTGAGTTCTTCATGTTTTACACGGGTGACTCCTTCTCCCATTGCTGCTCCTGGAGAATAGGACTCAGGGCCCCAGGGTCTCTCACAGCCTCTCCACAGGCACTGCAACTCTCATGGAGGCTCAAAAAAGCAAACAAAAAAACAAAGCTTCAAGGCCCTGGTGCCCATCTCTCCCCAGTTCTGTGTTGTGCTTTCCAACTAAACCCCAAGGAAGAACGGCTTAGGCCCCAAGTCTCACAAAGTTCCTTTAGTTTTTGCTTGCATGCCCTTGTTTTCGTCAAACATGATCCCTGGAGTGGGCTAGGCTGGGACCTTGACACTGGCTCTCCTTTTGTGGTCCCATCTCTCCATCTCTCTCCCTGCATCCTTATCCTTGCCCCAAGCTCTCCTTTCCCTCCTCACCCAACAGGAATCTTCATCCCTATCATTTACAGCTGGCTAGGGGCCCAGAGTCACACCCTGAGTCACAGGTCCAGTTTCCATGTGGATTTGGCCAAGACCACCCTGCTACATTTGATTTAGCAAATGTATACATCAAGGAGCTGGGGAGTCCGGAATTTGGGAGCCATCTTAGCCAGCAATGACTTTGAGTTCAGGCAGGTGAGTGTTTCAATCCATCTCATTACAGTGGTTTGTCCTCATGACTCACACTTAGCAAGTGTCTATTGAGCGCCGCATCAGCGTGTTTTCATCCAGCAGCGAGTGGACTTTAGTCATTGTCCCAATGCTACGTAAATAGATGTGTTCTCACTACACCAGAAAGTAGCCTCTCCTGCTGTCAGCGGTCCTCAGAATCTCATCACAAAGATGACACATTCATTACCACCCCCTCCCAACCCTCTCCCTCCAAGTTCTGTTCAGGAGCCTGCCTCCAGAAGCCCCAGTCCAGCCTGATGGGAAGTGGTGTCTCCTAACTGTCCTTGAGAGTGACTTCCAGGCCTGAGTCTGCTGAGCAGCACTGGGATCCACTCTGGGGCCCTGGTGGTCTCTTGGAGATGCAGTGGCACTTCTGTTAGTGAAGAATTTTCTGACAGTGCACTTGGTGATCAGGAACACCGCCACCAGGGTTAGACATAAAGGTGGGCAGGTGGGGACACACCCCTTAAAATCTGTAAAGTTCTGATAAGCTCCCAATACCCCTGACAGCCTCATTCAGTGATACTTTCTGTACTTCTAAACCTTATTTTATTAGAGAGAGAGAGAGAGAGAGAGAGAGAGAGAGATCTCATTCACCAAATGACTGCAAGAGCTAGGGCTGGGCTAGGACAAAGCCAGGAGCTGGGAACTCAATCAGTAGAGGCCTGTACAATTGTGGTCTGGACACAATGGCCTCATCTCTCTGCAGTAACTTGGGCAGTCTTCAGGCCTGAGTGTTGAAGGATGGACCTAAATTCGCCACACAAACAGAAGATGGTCTCTTAATCAGCAGAGACACTGTGTATAGCATCCATAAAAATCACTCACCCAACAGCAACACCACAAGCTTCAACAGAAAACAAATCTTGGATGATACCATTTAATTCAGTCTCAGACCAGAATTATTCTGGCCCGTCACTCATAAATGCAGCTACAGCTCTTAAAATGGCCAACCGTGTCAGCATTGTCTTGGATCTAGGAGGCATGAGGCATGAAAACCATGCTAAAACTGAGAGTCGCTCTCAGCATGGGATGTGCACACTAGAGGAGATACATTGAAACCCAGGCCAGCTCAGGGAATGTTGGCTCAGTTTTCCACCCCCAATTTTCACTCATTCACTATGTACAATGGTGGGAAAGAATCTCCGCAGGTGTTTTTTTTTTTTTTTTTTTTTTTTTTGCAGGCAGAGTCAGACAGTGAGAGAGAGACAGAGAGAAAGGTCTTCCTTCCGTTGGTTCACCCCACAATGGCCACTACCGCCGGCACTGCTCCGATCCAAAGCCAGGAGCCAGGTACTTCCTCCTGGTCTCCCATACGGGTGCAGGGCCCAAGCACGTGGGCCATCCTCCACTGCACTCCCGGGCCACAGCAAAGAGCTGGACTGGAAGAGGAGTAACTGGGACAGAATCTGGTGCCCCTACCAGGACTAGAACCCGGTGTGCTGGCACCGCAGGCGAAGGATTAGCCTAGTGAGCCGTGGAGCTGGCCCCTCTGCAGGTTTTAACATAGTTATTTCTCTCCCTCCTCTCTGCCCTCATCACTTCTAGAGCACATACTTGGTTTTGCTCAAGTAGAATTCAGGTGTGATGCAACTGCCCTGTTTAAAACCCTTTTATCAGAATTGGCCAACAAGTTGCTAAGATTTTCCTTGTAGGGACGGGAACATTAACAATGTAGTCCTATATTCATGTTTTATTGCAAAAACTACAGAGGCATTCAGTGGAGTTTTGTTTAAGAGCCCTATACAATAAGTAACTGGTTTGGGATGGCAAAGCAGTGTTCGCATCATCATCTCCAAAGAGTTGCCAATGACACTGAAGCTGAATCCCTCTTGAAACGCAACTTGAAGATCATTATGTGATGATGATGACGGTGAGTACAATTCTTGACTGCTAATTGATTGTGTATTAGTCACTGTGCATTTATTGATCCACACTCCTTCCCCACTGTAACACTCTTATTCTCCTTGTTTGATAGATGTGGAAACAGGTACAAAGTTTAAGAAAAGTTGCTCAATGTCGTTTAGCAAGTCAATGGCAGAGCAGGGGTCCAGCTGAAAGCACTCTGACTTCAAAGACAGTGCACTGAACTACACATTATATTGTATTTTATTGTCTTAAATGCTAATAGATTTCAACGTAGTTATTGCACTTCGGGGAATCAATCTGCAGCAAAAAAAAAAAAAAAATCCTAATCACAGGCAGTGTTGCATGCCAAAACACTGACCTCACAAGATTATGTTTGGAAGCAACCCAAATGTCCAAGCACTGGGGGAAAGTTAAGAACATTTATATTCAAGGAGTTGAGAAGTTCATACACTTAGAAATGGTAATTGTGACTTCCAGGTAAAGAAGATGGGCACTGGGGCCAGTGTTGTGGTTAAGTTACCACCTGGAATGCCAGCATCCCATATGAGCACAGGTTCAAGTCCCAGCTGCTCAACTTCCGATCCAGCTCCCTATTAACGTGCCTAGGAAGGCAGAAAAAAATGGGACAGTTATTTGGGCCCTGTCCCCAACACGAGAGACCCAGGTGGAGTTCCAAGCTCCTGTTTTCAACACAGCCCAACCCTGGCTGTTACAGTCATTTTTGGGAGTGAAACAGTAGATGAAAGATCTCTTTGTCTCTCCACCTCTGTAACTCTGCCTTTCAAATAAATCAATCTTAAAAAAGAAGAAGGTGGATATTTACATTTACTATTACCCCTTTCCTAAATGATAGTGAGGGGATCTTTTTACTTAAAAGCTTAAAGCCACAAGGACTAGGATAAAAGAAAAGCAAACAACAGCAGTTTAATTTCAAAGCTTGAAAGTATAGTTTAGCAAGTAGTATATGAGGAGATTTCAAAGAGTTCCTTGAAATATGGAATTAAAAGGTAATGTTTTAACTTTTATTTTAAAGTTATGATAAAATAAAATCATAGATTAAAAAATAATAAAAGATAATGAGGATTTTTCATGATTTTTGGAAGCCCTTTCATGTGACTTAAGAAATCTGAGAAGGTCAATTTCAAAATTGACAGTAGGGAAAGGCATGAGTCAATCAAATTTATATCATAGGATTCTTCAAAGACTCAGATAGTGGAGAGAAGGGAAAAGAACTAAATGGATGTGAAGAGGCTAAAAGTCTAAAAACTTTACAAAGGCAGAAATGTTTATGTTTTATTCACTCTTGCCTCCCCAGCGCTTAAAATGGTGAGTGCCTGACACACAGTAGGTACTCAGTAAACCGTGAGTGGATGGGAAAAGCCGGCACAAGTGAAGCAAGATTTAAGAGGACATTTTCGTAGGAAGCTGAGATTCCTGTCCCACACCCCAGTCCCAGCCCAAGAATGTTTGCGGGCAAGGGTTTGACCTCCAGGCAGGAAATTGGAAGAGCATTCTCTGGGGAATCTGCCAGAACAAGGGAAAAGAAGGAAAACACTGACACTGGGCTCTCAATGAAAATTTCCAGACAGTTCACCCTGGAGAGAGGATGACAACGAGGGTCACCTCGGCCCTGGACTCAGACCTGATATGTGGGACTTTCAATGCTAAAACTGGGACAACCCCAGGCAAACCAGGTACTAAAACACCCCCACCACAACCAATCAGCCCCACCCATATGCTTAGAATTCCCAGTCACTCAACTCTGATCAAACTGACTCAGATATGTTCTAGATTACCAAACATCTGAGCAAACTTAGTAGCTTGAAATGCAGAGACCAAAACAAATATCCAGTATAAAGCAACGTGGAGAAAACCAAGATGTGAAGAGAAGGAAAAAAAATGAACTCACTGGTATCCTCAGAGAGATAAGAGAATATTCTAATTATAAAAAGGAACAGAGAATTTGAGATTAAAGATAAGAAAATTAGAAAATCAATTTAGGAGACACAATAGTAGGAGTTCTAGTAAAAGAGAATAAAGATCAGAAGAGAGAAATTATTAACAAAATAATCCGAGAACATTTCCCAAAACTGAGAAGTTGAATTTTCAGGTTGAAAGAGTCCATTCACTGACTAGTATATTAGGTGAAATTAGATCCACACACAGCTAAACAAGCAATGTGAAACTGTAGATCACTAGGTACATAAAGAAGCTCCTACAAGGGAAAAAATTGGTCTCAACCACACACACACACACATACACACACACACAGATGAAATAAGAATGGCTACAGTCTTTTAAATAATAAGTATATTTATTCAGAAAGTTATGTAACAATGGAGCAATGTCTTCAAAAATTTGAAGAGAAATTATTTTAAACATAGTAGTTATACCTAGCCAAATCATTAATCAAGCATAGAATGAAAACATTTTCAGGTATGCACGAACTTACCCACTTTCCATGTATCCCTTTCTCAGTAAGCTACTAAAGGATGCCCTCCACTAAAACCAAGAACATAAATCAGAAAAAGGACGACTACCTGCAACACAGAAAAGAGAACATCAACACAGGGGAAGGTGAAGTGAATCCCTAGAATGATTTTGAAGAGAAGTCTTAGTTTAAGAGCTGTGAACCAGACACGGAAGGCAAGCATCACATACTGGAGCATATCACAGGTTCTGGAAGAGTTCTGCAAGATGAAATTGATAGTTTACCCAACAGTCTTATTGCCTTGAAAGGTTTCAACAATTGCTAGAGTATTTGGGATTGAAATTCTCTGTAAAACAAGCAAACAGAACATGATAGGGAACATAGGAAGTTCTCCAGAAAAGGATTATGTTTGTATTTATAACATGGGTTGGCTGCAAATAGCATTTACATAGAAAATGTCAAATAAAGATGCAATAGGAATCAAAACAACATTATAAATGATCAACATTGAAAGAGGGTAAAAATAGAATAGATGCATCTTGGTACAGCGAATAGACAAGGGCAAAGAACTACATTCCCATCTTCCATGTTCAGAAGTCAATAGAGGGCCGGCCCCACGGCTCACTAGGCTAATCCTCCACCTTACGGCGCTGGCACACCAGGTTCTAGTCCCGGTCGGGGTGCCAGATTCTGTTCCAGTTGCTCCTCTTCCAGTTCAGCTCTCTGCTGTGGCTTGGGAGTGCAGTGGCGGATGGCCCAGGTCCTTGGGCCCTGCACCCGCATGGGAAACCAGGAGAAGCACCTGGCTCCTGGCTTCAGATCAGCGCAGCGCACCGGCCTTGGCGGCCATTTTGGGGGTGAACCAACGGTGAAAGGAAGACCTTTCTCTCTGTCTCTCTCTCTCACTGTCTGACTCTGCCTGTCCAAAAAAAAAAAAAAAAAAAAGTCAATAGAGAATTCTTAACATGGAAAAACTGAGATGTAAACCAAGCATATTATTTAGGGACTAGAAATCAAAAGCAAAAGAATCCATTTTTAAGCAGCTGAAGGTGGTTATCAAGATGGGCTTGCAGGATGAAGGTAAGGAACCGGGAAGCAGAGAAATGCTGGTAGAACCGTGACTCAAAGATGTACAAGTAAAATTCAGTCATTTTTAAGTAAACCTTTGGTTGAAGTGTCACTTAAATAGATAAAAATATACAAATTCTAAGTTCAAGTTGTATGCGCCATATAACAGCACCCTAGTCAAGACATCGATCTGGCACCGCCCAGAAAGACCTCTTTGTGAAGTTCCTAGTCACCAACATCCCACTCAGGATAACTGATATCCTGACATATATCATCGTAAATCAGTATCCCCTGCGTTTGGAATTTATATGAACAGAATTATATACATACAATACACTCTTGTTCCTGGCTTCATTTTTCAGTACATTTGTGAGAGTCGTTGTTTTGTTATATGTTACAAGAATTACAATATTGTTGCTTGATATTCCATTGAATGAAAACAATGAAGCTTATTTATCCATTCATCTGTGGATGGGCCTTTGGGTTTTTCCCATTTGAGCATTCTTATATGTGCATGTAAAATGTTTATTAAAGTAAAAATTCTAATGCAGCAACACAAAGATGCACTTTTGATATGAAAAAAGCAGAATATATGGGGCCAGCGCTGTGGTGCAGCAGGTAAAGCCCCAGTCTGCAGCACCGGCATCCCATATGGACTTCCCATATGGACTCTGGTTTGAGTCCCGGCTGCTCCGCTTCTGATCCAGCTCTCTGCTGTGGCCTGGGAAAGCAGTAGAAGATGGCCCAAGTCCTTGGGCCCCTACACCCTCGGGAAACCCGGAAGAAACTCCTGGCTTCAGATCAGTGCAGCTCTGACCATTGTGGCCATTTGGGGAGTGAACCAGCAGATGGAGGGCTTCTCTCTCTCTCTCTCTCTCTACCTCTACCTCTGTAACTCTGCCTTTCAAATAAACAAATAAATCTTAAAACAAGAAAAAGCAGAATAAAAAATTATAGGTATTCCCTTCGATTATAAATTAATCCAACAGCCATAATTTTTGGCATTTACTATGTGCCAGATGCTATCCTAGGCCCAGAGGTTTCAGTGGTGAAAGCAGTTCTGGCCTCTGCCTTCCAGGGACTTAGCAGTACTTCTATGTCTGTTGCACATCTTGAAGCAGAATTACGGTGATCCAATCTAGCTTCCTCTGCAATGCTGATGATGAGAAGAAGAGAAGAGGTTAACTTGGTGAAGGGCCAGAGAGGAGCTGGTTGGAAGAGCATATCGATGAGTAGGAAGAGAACATACAAAAAGTCTGAGGAGGTAAAGGCTACAGCACACCCACAAAATGAGTCCAATCCAGTGTGCCTGGGATATGGGGAGTGAAGAGTGAGCATTGCAGGCCTCAGCTGTCTCAAACGCCAACCACAGGCCCAGCAAGCATACATGAAGAGGGGCCACTGGATTCAGGGCTCTGAGGTCACAGTGACCTTAGCTGGAACAGCTTCAGTGGCATGATGAAGGCAGGGCTCATACCAGGGTGAGTGCAGAATGAGTACAAGGCAAGGTCATGAATATAAAAATTCCTGGAAGAAAACACATGAAGATATAAAGTTAGAAATTGTTAGGATGGAATTATGGATGTCTTAGGTATATCTTTTTTCTCCAAACATTTATGCATACATAAATACTATATAAAAATCATAATAATAAAATATACATAGAATATGTATGATATTTTTGAGGAAATTTGAAGTAGCAAATTCAAATTTTTGAAATATTTACATGAAGACCAGATATTGTTAAATGGGGGATTTTTCCCAATTGTATTCTTAGGCTTTTCTGGGTTGTATTAATGTATCACATGTAAAAATGTGGTACTTTGTGCTTTTGCTTGTTTGGTTTTGGTATTTTTAAATTAATTTTTATTTGTTTATTTGAAAGGCAGAGAGATAGAGAGAGAAAAACAGAGAAAGATCTTTCATCCAGTGATTCACTCTCCAAATACCTTGAAAAGCCAGAGCTGGGCCAAGCCAAAGCCAGGGACCCAGGACTCAATTGGGTCTCTCACATAGGTGACAGGGACTTAAGCACTTGGGCCATCACTTGCTGTCTCCCAGGGCATTTGTTAGCAGGATGCTAGAATCAGAAGGAGAAGTGGGACTTGAACCCAGGCACTCCAATATGGGATGCAGCTGTACCAAGCAGCATTCTACCCACAGCGCCGAATGCCCACTCCCAAAAGGTACTACTTGAAATACATCAGTGACACATTATTTTCACAGTATTGCAAAAAAAAAAATTGTAGATAAGAACAATAAGGAATGTAAGGACTGGAGAGTCCTAATTTTCATTTGCAACAAACTGGAGCAGACTGCCACTGGTATTGAGTGGAAATGGCTTCTTTCTTCAGGGAATGCATGCATTTGTCAGAAATGCTATCTATTTATTTATGCTAAAGATTACAGAAATGGTGAAAGATTTTATTTGAAAACCCAAGATAAAAGTGATCCAAATAATACACAATATTTAAGAAAAAATTACTCTTCCTATCCAGAATTCCTGTATCACTGGAACACGGTTTTCGTGTGGTCCTTAATACTTTGTTCTATGTACTTCATGTACTCACATTGTCTCCCTTGACTTAGTAGCTCATCTCCAATATCTTTCAGCGCCAGACTTTGTAAAGCAATTTTATAATTTCCTCTACATTCATTCATACACACAAGTACATCCATCCAGCATGGTAATTAAGGAGTATAAACCTCCAGTTTTTACAGTCTTGTCTGCTTTTCCTTTTCAAACTTGCCTTGGTTTTCAAGGTCTCTTTCAGCTACTAGGTCATTGCTGTTACTGAATTTGCAGAAATCTAGCACAGCCTGTATTGCATCAGATTTTGGTCTAAGGTCCTCTGAGTAATGAATCATAGTTTTGGACACTCACAATTTTGGCCCACAATTTGAACCAATGCTCATATTACATTCCTTTTCAGGGTTGGTTTCATCAACAGTAGCTCTGTCTTATAATTAACATTATAATTATAATAACATAAGCTTTTGTAATTAATTTCACTCATGCACCCTCTATTCCCAAGAAACAGTGACTCATTATACTTAATTTGCAAAACACACTCTATTTTTTAATTTTATGTTTAACATAATGAGATACAAAATTAATTTATTCAGGGTCTTACAAAAATGAAATTGCTGAGACAGAATTAGAAAGTAATTACCAAGTCCAGGGTCTCAGTGTTGTGTCACAGACATTCTTCTAATATTTACAGTAATTTATCTGTCTACCCACCCAGCCATTCAACCACCCACCCAACCATCCATCTGTCCATCCATTGATCCATTCAGTACAGCTTTATCATGATAGTGCTGTGATAAACCCAATGGAGAAACATAATTAATGATACCACTTTCAGGCAATTGACAAATATAGGAAAACAGGCAACTTAAAAATGATAAATGCAATAATTAGGAATGTGTTGTATGTTTTGCAAATACATCTGTTTTTCTAATATTTCAACTGATTAAGATTTTAGTACTCCCTGTTAAGACCACAGTGTTGTTTCTCAAAGACAAGCAGAATGCCTATAGCAAGCATGTTTAGAAAGATTATACTTATTGAAGAATAGTTTTAGGACTGCTATATAACAGTGTCTTTTTTTATTTTATTTTATTTTATTTTATTTTATTTTATTTTGAGAGAGAGAGAGAAATAATTCCTGTCTGCTGGTTCACTCAAATGTGCACAATGGCTAAGACAGGGATGGGGCAGAAACTAGGAGCTAGAAACTCAATCCAGATCTGCTATGTGAGTGCAGGAAACCAGTCACTTGAGTCATCATTGCTACTTCCTGGGATCTGCATTAATGGGAACCTGGAGTCAGGAGCTGGAGCCAGGCATCAGACCAATACTCCAATATGAGATATGGGTATCATAACTACTAGGCTAAATGTCTCCCTGGGACAGTGCTTTTTGAAGTTCTTTCTTTTTTCTGTTAAGTCATGGAACTTGTCCTTCAAAAGAAATTGTCTGAGCTTATAAACAAAACAAACACAAATGAGCAGCTCAGGATGAAAACAGAATTAATAGATTGGAAGGCCATCAAACAGGCTTGCACAGGGCTCCTCTGAAATCCCCAAGGCTCCTGGCAACATGGTTGAAAATCAGTGAAGAAAGTTCACCAGCTTTCAAGTGCAAGTATCAATATCTCCAATGAATCAAAGTTGTGTCTTCTGTGAAAAATCAGCTCAGGATCTAATCACAGAATCCCATCTGGCTGATCTAAGAACAATGGGCCTGTGGGTAAGAATGTTATGTCCATCCACTTGAGCAATGCGTCTCTCAAACTCGTCAAGTTTATCACTGGCATTATTTTGTCATTGTTGTCATCTAACTTGTATAATACGCCACAGACTTGCAGAAACTTTGAGAAAATGGCTTCCTCTTCTCAAAAACCAAACCACTATCTCTGGGATCTCACTCTACATCAGCACTGGAGATGCAGTAGTTGACAAGGCAGACATGACCCCTTCCCTAAAAGAAGTTGGTCACATGTGGGAATAAACACTGCCATGGAAGAGCCAATATAAAAGAGCTCAAGGTTATTGTAGCTAGTACTCCTATAACTGTCTCATCATTTGACTCAGATTAATTGTAGTTACCTGCTAAATGCTATGCACTCCATTAGACAGAGGAAGATAAAAACAACGAATAAAATGCAACCTTCACTCTCAGGAAGCTCATGATATAATATATTACAAGGAAAAGGCAAGCCTACAAATGGCATGCCACTAAATGTCAAAGTGGATTTCCATAGTCGTCCCTAAAGAGGGTGAGATTAGACTGCTCATTACAATTAAGTATGCAAAAACTGGCTGCAAGCCTCAGTAAATGGTAAGTTGTGGGAGGGAGGACCTTAAAGGACTTTCCATGGTCTCCTGTATTTGAGAGGGCAGCAGGAAGACAGAGAGGTCAATTCATGATCATTTCACTCAGATGTTTCACTTGGATTTAATTTACATACCTGTTCCTTGCCCATATTCCCCATCCATCCCCATGCATCTGGCTGCCCCTCGTCCTTGACCCCCATTCAGCCCCCCCACCATTAAATGTCCATCAGGTCACCAGGCTCATGGATTCAGCTTACTAAGTATATCTTGAATATACCCACTTTTTCTGTTCTTCATGCCTAGGTACCTTATTTTCTGTATAGCATTTATAAATGTTATAATAATTAATCATCCAAATAACTAGTCATTAACTAATTGCCCTTCAAATCATCATTCACCAAATTACCCCCACATCAACTGAAATCTCCATCATGCCAACGATGGTATCTGCTTTATTCTCAGCTGTATCCCCAGTGTCTAGAGCAGGGTCTAACATAGAGTATGCGCTCTCTGAGGGAAGGAAGGGAGGAAGGTAGGAAGGGAAGAAAGAGAAGAAACCCAAACAGTTATGATCAGCTCTTTCATTAAACTCCTTTATGATTATGTGAAAACAAAATATGATAAAAATGTTATATTTTGTAATTTTTAATTTGAAATGCTGAGTTAGAAAGAGAGAGAGAAACAGAGAGAGACAGAGAGAGAGAGAGATCTTCTATCTGCCTATTCATTCCCCAAATGGCCACAATAGCCAGGGCTGGGCCAAGCCAAAGCCAGGAGCCAGGAGGTTCATCCAGGTCCCCATATCGGTACAGGGGCCCAAGTGCTTGGGCCATCTTCCACTGCTTTGCCAGGTGCATTAGCAGGGAGCTGGATTGGAAGTGGAGCAGCCAGGACATGAACTGGTGCCCATATAGGATGCTTGCATTGCAGGTGGCACCTTAATCCACTGTGTCACAATGCTGACCCCAGTATTTTCTATTTCACTATAAGCCAATATAATTACTTCATGGAAATAATCAAGTCCTGACAATGTCAACTATTCAGATTTACTGTAAATGTTGATATTCAGTTTAAAGATTAAAAAAACATAACTGCATATCCCTTTAGGAATTGATTCAATGCAGCAATAGAGCCCAGTTGTTCACATTTTGAGGCTTTTAATTAATTTGCTGGTCTATAACACTGTATGCCTTGTGCAACTGAATTTGCCATGCCCATATGGTGGCCCTGCCAAGCACCCAGCACCTGACTCAGAGTACATACTGGACACCTGCATGAAGGAATCCAAGCTTAGCATCCGTGGTATGTGCTGTTTACGTCATGTGCTGATTTCACTTACCAGGAAATATGTAGCCTTTTGTGTCCACTGTTGGCTTGCAAACAAGTCCTCTGCTCATTGAGATTGTCTCCTAACATGGTCACAAGTTGTGTGTGACTCGTGCCAACATTTCCCCGATGAACACACTTTACAACAGAACTGAATCTCAATCAGATTTCTAAGGCGGGAGGGGCCTCCATCTCACCCTGCAAAGAATAGAACCTCTTTCATGATTTGGTAACCAGTCATGTATCACCCTCTGAGTGCCTGCTGCAGGCATCTGCATGTCACAAAATCCCAGTGTTCCTCAAGGGTTTGACTTCTAGCTGGATGCTGTTTATCCAGTCCAGACCACAGTTCCCACCCAGCAAAGTCTACCTCATATGGTCCATTTCATCTGCCTCCAGTCTTGGAAAAGGTTAAAACTTTGCAGAAGCTTAATGAACTGTGTCCTGCTCTGAGAAGTACAGATTTGTTATTGCTTTATACAGAAATGAAACAAGTGGAATAAGAACAGGAGTGGATTCTATGAGTCACAGGATGTGGGTGAAGAGCTCAAATTAAATTGAGCACTTAAGTACTAATTCATTGAACTGAAAGGCCAGGAAATTTGAGGTCAAGGTCGTCCCTGGCACCAATGAACTGGTTGAACTTGAGCAGATCACAAAATTGGGCCTCTGTTTCCACACCTCCAAAATGGGAACAATAATTTCTGCCCTAACATCCTTTCAGGACTGATAAAAGCATGAGAGTATAGGTGTGTAACACTAATGAAAACTATAAACTAACAGATATTCCAAAGAAGAGAAAAACCCTAAAATCACTCCAGCTGGGAACTAGAAATAAGTGGGTGAGTTCCTTTACAACTAGCACATTTTTCTAAGTTAATATTAAATTTAGCATTTCTTGAGCATGCCTCTGTGTTTAAAGAACAAATTTTTAGATTCAGGAAGGACCACAGAGCAAAGACAGTTCATGACTCAAATTTTCCTACAGAAAAGGCAGATGTGTTCATTCATATGTCTGTGCAGTCATTCTAAAAGGAATCATTCAATTGCACAACTGTTTATCAAATGCTGACTGTGCCCTGAGCACTGGCCTAGCCACAGTACATGTGACAGGGATAAAAGCAATTCTGAAATCCCTGCCCCTGGGATATTTTTTTTTTTTTTCGAAGAAAGAATGAACCTGACATGATTTCCACTCTAAAGTAGGTACAAACTAGTTGAAAAGGAAAGGCCATAAAATAAAACTGAATCATTTTCATGTTTTTAGAAGCAAGGGGACAACATAGATTTTCCTGGATCAGTGTACAGCACCCATATTGGGACACAGGCATGCTTTAGTAGCTCCAATCTTAAATCCTCCATGGAGTTTATTTGCTTCTACAACAAAATTTCTTACAAGATTTGCCTGTGGCCGGTGCTATGGCACAGCATGTCAAGCTTCTGCCTTCTGGCTGGCATCCCATATGGACGCTGGTTCAAGTCCCAGCTGCTCCACTTCCGATTCAGCTCCCTGTTATTGCACCTTGGAAAGCAGTGAAGGGTGGTCCAAGTACTTTGGCCCTTGCACTCACATGGGACACCTGGAAGAAGCTCCTGGCTCCTGGCTGCAGCCATCTGGTGAGTGAACCAGCAGATGGAGGATCTCTGTTTCTCCTTGCCTCTCTCTCTTTCTCTCTCTAACTGTGCCGGTCAAATAAATAAATGAATCTTGGCCGGCGCCGCGGCTCACTAGGCTAATCCTCCGCTTAGCGGCGCCGGCACACCAGGTTCTAGTCCCGGTTGGGGCGCTGGATTCTGTCCCGGTTGCCCCTCTTCCAGGCCAGCCTTCTGCTGTGGCCAGGGAGTGCAGTGGAGGATGGCCCAGGTGCTTGGGCCCTGCACCCCATGGGAGACCAGGAAAAGCACCTGGCTCCTGGCTCCTGCCATCGGATCAGTGCGGTGCGCCGGCCGCAGCGCGCCGGCCGCGGCGGCCATTGGAGGGTGAACCAACGGCAAAGGAAGACCTTTCTCTCTGTCTCTCTCTCTCACTGTCCACTCTGCCTGTCAAAAAAAAAATAAAAATTAAAAAATAAATAAATAAATAAATAAATCTTAAAGAAAAAAATGTGCCTGTGGTCACTGTCTCCATGTCCTCACCACACTTGCCCTCCTCAAACCAAAGCAATTGGGATTCTCTTCTCACCACTTTGCGGAGCCTGCTCTTGCCCACGCCACATGTGGTGTACATCAGGTAAAGGAAGTTGTCATATCTCACCATTATTTGAAGTCATTGACCACTCTCTTTGAAAGAAGATTGGTTTCTCTTTTGTTAACTTCTGTGACACTGTGATCTGTTGGCTCTCCATCTATTTGGCCACTGTAGTCTTTTTTTTGCTGGTTTCTCATCCTCTTCTAAACTTTTAATGTAGGAATGGCCTAGCAAGGGTGGGGAACGTCTGGCCTGTGGGTTGGATAAGGTTCACTAAATCATTTAGTCAAGCCCAACCAAGGCAACCACAGGCGGGACTTGAAATTCAATACATCTACAGTGGGCTCATTTTTAAGCTGATCATTTTGTATGGCCTTGAATGATGCCATGGATATCCAAATGGCCCTTGGCAGAAAAAGGTTTCCTCCCCTCTGGCAGAGGCATGTCTTGGGCTTCCTTCTCTACCTAAACTTACTTCTGGAGTGATTTCATGCTGTGTTATGTTTTAGTTATCTGGTTACATCTGTCTACCCACTTGTCGATAACTATATCTCCACCTATCTCATTAGTCTATACTTCAGTGCTCCCCTGTGCTCCAGAACCATATATCCAGCTGTTTGTTTGACATTTCCAGTTGTGTGTGTGTGTGTGTGTGTGTGTGTGTGTTTGGGACAGGCAGAGTACAGTAAGAGAGAGAGAGAGAGAAAGCTCTTCCTTTTTCCATTGGTTTACCCCCACCCACCCCCGAGTGCCACTACGGCCAGCGCGTTGTGGCCAGTGCACTGCACTGACCCAAAGCCAAGAGCCAGGTGCTTCCTCCTGGTCTCCCATGCGGGTGCAAGGCCCAAGGACCTGGGCCATCCTCCGCTGCACTCCCGGACCACAGCAGAGAGCTGGACTGGAAGAGGAGCAACCGGGACAGAATCCAGCGCCCCAACCGGGGCTAGAACCTGGTGTGCCGGCGCCGCAGGCGGAGGATTAGCCTAGTGAGCCACGGTGCCGGCCTCCCAGTTGCTTTTCTAATAAGCATGTCAAACAACATGACCAAAGCAGACCCCCTCATTACCTCCCGGAAGCCTGCTCCTGCCTGCAGTTCCCTAGCTCAGTATCCAAGCCAGAAAGTAGGGTTTTCTTGCTGATTCCCTTGTGCTTGCTTGCCATCCCAGCACATCAGCAAGTCTTATTGATTCTGTCCTCCAAACACTTCTTGAACCAGTCCACAGCACTGCGTCTCCATCAGCTTCATCTCCCTTTCCTCCCATGCCTGCAGTGACACAGTCTTTGCTCTGTTCCTCAAATGTGCACAGTCATTTCTGCCTTTTCACAGGCAGCTTCCTTTGCTCAGAATTTTCACGGTTCTGATCTTGGCATGACTGGCTCCTTCTTTTCACTCAGATTTCAAATTAAATGTCAGCTCTTCAGAGGTGTCTTCATGAACTGTCTGTTGAAGGCAACCACCCAGACACTTGTCTATCCTTCTGTTTTAATATTATAAAACATTTACCTATTTAATGTTATAAAATGCTATACACATTGTAAACCACACAGACTTGGTAAAATGTTTAGCACTTAATGAGAACACTTATATAAGATGTTTGTTTACAACCTGTTTCTTTCCAGAACAAGTTAAACTCCATGAGAATGGATTTTTGATCACTGCTTTATCCTTGGTGCCTAGAATAGAACATAAAACAAGCACATACGTGTTTATTGAACAAACAAACAAAAAAACTGGAATACACACCCACATCAAGAGAATTGGGGCCAGAGAGTCTGGTTTATATGAGTTTATTCCCTATTGTTTCCTCTTAGGCCCAATACATTTCAACACTGATTCTGTAAACTTATTGGTACAATTGCATTTAACTAATTCATCCTTGCTTGTGCCATTTGTATTTCCTATTTTATCACCCAGTGGTGCTTGTAGAAAATGAAGTGAAAATAAAATAAGATAGGAGTAAAAGTTTCCAGGGTTTTGTTTCTATGCTACAAATCTCTAGAGAAAGTGTAAAAAAAAAAAAAACTCTCAAAACAAAGGGAAAATTGCAATTATTTGGATGAATCCTAATATGATAGCATTCCTAGGGTTTTGTTTATTGATATTTCCTTCCACTTACTTCAAGAATTTGAATTCTATGGCTGCATCTAAAAAACATACCTTTTTCTCAAGGAGGGCCAGTCTTAACCTGTTAAGCAATCTCTGGCACTGTGTAGAGCATAAAGGCAAATTTCTGCAACCAGCTCACCCTAGCCTGTGTCCATGAGAGACACTGCTCTTCTTCATGGATTTTTCCCCATTAATTCCAAATAGGACCTCAGGAACCTCCTCAACACCATGTTCTGGAAAGCCACTACCAATGATCATAGTCTGTACACAAGATTATACCTGTTTGCCATCACTGACAGATAAAGTAAAGGTTAGATGTGGTAAACCTAGATCTAATGACTTGATTGTTAGATTTAAGAGCAGTTTTGCTCTTAGAGTCTTGAGATCTTGCAAAGACTTGGTAAATGATTTGTGTTGATTTATCTGAAACTGCTGATAAGGAACTAAGCTCAAAGCTTTGCTGACCTGGAGACTTTCCTATTCCTTCCAGGGAAGACTTGCTTATGCTTCTAGTATCTCTGCTTTAGCTGGTACACCCTGGAGGGCCCAATCATATCTTCGTGGTTCACCGTGGTTTTGTACCCCACAAGCTGCATGCAAGATGCCGTTGTGCAGAGGGAGCAGGCATTTGGGTCTTACTCATGGCTGTGCCGATTACCAGCAATGTGCCTGAATTAACCCCTTAGATTAACCTCTCATCCTTCATCTCCAACATGAGAAAAGGAATACTCACTGCTGCTGGTTGGAGATCAGTTTTAGTGTCATGCAGAAGCTCATGTGTTAAAGGCTCAGCTCCAGGGTGGTGCTATTGGGAGAGGGTGGAGACTTGAGCCAAGTATGGTATGTAAGAGGTGAACCTAGTAGAAGGTCCTTGGCCCACAGGGAGCATAGCCTCAGAAGGTAGTTCTCACGAAAGGATTTATTATATAAGCCTGCACCAGCCCAGCTGCTCTCCCTCTCTGCTCCCTGGCTTGCCATTTGATCCTTCCACTGTGCTCACTCCACTGGCCCTCAACAGAGGCCAGTCCATTGGGGCTGACAATTTGCAGGTTGTGAACCTTCAAAACCATGAGCTAAAATAGTTCTCAACTTTTCTCAGGTATTTCAATTATAGTGATGAGAAGTTGACTAATTAACCTTCCTTGTAGAGTCATTGCAAGTATCAAAGATAACAGAAAGTGCTGGCACAGAGTAGATATTTGATGAACAGTTCGTGGGGGCTTCAAAAATTCATTAAAGAATGGAATTTTAAAGTGTGTGTTTTCTTTTTTATTTTTTTCAAGATTTATTTATTTGAAAGACAGAATTACAGAGAGAGGTAGAGACAGAGAGAGAAAGAGAGGTCTTCCATCTGCTGGTTCACTTCCCAAATGGATGCAACGGCCAGAGTTGAGCCAATTCAAAACCAGGAGCCAGGAGCTTCTTTTGGGTCTCCCTTGTGGGTAGCAGGGGTCCAAGGACTTGGGCCATCCTCTGCTGCTTTCTCAAGCGCATTAGCAGGGAGCTAGATTGGAAATGGAGCAGCTGGGACTGGGATATGGGATGCCGGCACTGCAGGCCAGGGCTTTAACCCTCTACGCCACAGTGCCAGCCCCAGTAGTGCATATTTTCAATGATATGTATAATTTTTTGTCAGAGAAGGCTCCTGTCTGCTGGCTTTCTTCCCAGATGCCCACAGTGGCTGTAGCTGAGCTGAGGCCAAATCCAGGACTGTGGAACTCAATCCAGCCTCTCCTCATGGGTGGAGGAAACCCAATTAATCAAGTCACACCACTGCCTCCCAGGGTCTTCACTGTTGAAAGCTATAGTCAGAAATCAAACTTTGAGGCTAAGTGCCTGCTTCCTTAATGAACATTTTGAAGGTCATTTGTATAACCTGATAAGCTGAGAACTTCTGCAAGACCCACAGCTAGAAAAAGAAGCAGAGGAATCAAATTGCCTTCTTCACAATAAATGTGACATGGTCAATTCAGTCTCTTGGGGCCACAAGTGTCTGCAGATGTCAGGAGGTTGTCAATGGGAAGAGAAAGGCAAGAACATCATCTGGGAGTGGGCGTTGGGTGGAGAAAAAGTCCCGGATGAAGCAAAGCATTGAAATACCTCCTTCCAGGTCCATGATCAATGGCCCGTGCCACCCTCAGTCATCTCTAGTAAAGCATTGCTATGAATCATAGATGGAGTAGGGAGAGATCCATGGTCATTCTAGCTTCCACTTTGTTAGTTTTTATTAAGAGCCAAGGGTTTGATCGTCTTCTCCAAGTTGGAGTATGTGGAAGCGGTCTCCTTGCTGACCCTATCACTTCCACCTCGTGGACGGTCCCTCGCACACTAGGATAAAATGTCAAGGCAGTAGAGCCTGCTTGGCAGGGAGCCACTGGGAAAGCACTCTGACCAGAGGTAAAGCAGCAGCAGCATCTGCCTTCTATGGTGGCCAAAGGATGTTGTTTTGGCAGGAACAGAAATCTCAGAGTGACAATGGACAAGTCAGGCCATGCCACTTAGAGCCACAGGCCTCTGCCGGTCTCACACATCTGTTAGGTTAACTGCTCCTACTCAGAATACCCAGTCTAGGACCTTCTACAGCCATAGAAACAAAAGCTACTGTCATCAGCAACATGCTCAGAAATGTTAACAGAAATACTGGGTAAGTCGAGATGATTAGAGAGTCTTACTTTTTTTTTCTTAAAAAATGTACCACAGATAGATGCTACCAGGACAATTCTTTTACTTTTATTTTCCTTTTAAAGACATCTATTTATTTGAAAGTCAGAGTTACAGAGAGAAGGAGGGAGAGAGAGAGAGAGAGAGAGAGAGAGAGATCTTCCATCTGCTGGTTCACTCTCCAGACGGCCACAATAGCCAGTGCTGGGCCAGGCCAAAGTCAGGATCCAGGAGCTTCATCTGGGTCTCCCATGTGGGTGGCAAGGGCCCAGACACTTGGGCCATCTTACAGTGCCTTTTCCAGGCCATTAGCAGAGAACTGGATCAGAAGTGGAGCAGCCAGGATATAAACCAGTGCCTATGTGGGATGCTGGCATGGTAGGTGGCAAGCTTAACCCATTACATCACAACGCCGGCCTCACCAGAAAAGTTCTTGATTGAATGAGTCGAAAACAAATAATCTCAGAGGCTGTGACTTAGAAATGATATCTGGGCTGGTGGTGTAGCATAAGAGGTTAAGCTGCTGACTGCAATGCCGGCATCCCATATGGGTGACGGCTTGAGTGCCGGCTGCTCCACTTCCAATCCAGCTCCCTCTTAATGCTCCTGGGAAAGCAGCAGAAGATGGCCCCAGCCCTCGGGCCCCTGCACCCACGTGAGACACCTGAATGAAGCTCTTGGCTTCAGCCTGGCCCAGATCCAGCCATTTCTGCCATTTGGGGAGTGAACCAGCAGATGGAAGATCTTTCTCTAGCTCTGTGTATGTGTGTCTCTTCCTCTCTCTGTGTAATTCAGGACTCGAACCCGGGCCCATATTGGATGCCAGCACCACAGGCAGCGGCTTTACCTGCCATGCCACAGTGCCAGCCCCATAAAATAAATCTTAAAAAAAAAAAATGACATGCTTTACACTTGATCTTAGCCAAAAGTCCGAGAAGCGATGCTCATGAGCTTTAACAAACAACCTGAGTTTTAAATGTTGACTCCCCTCCCTCTCTGCCTAAGAGTGTACTCTTGCTCTTTAAGCAGGCTACACATTGCTGAGAGTAGCTACAATAAAGAATACATTCAGACTCCAGATCACTGTACTCCAATTGCAACAACAGATGGTGGGGCTGTTACAGGTTAGCAGGAGTACTATAGGTCAGGCCCAAGTCCGAAGGGTTAGCCAAGAAAGGGAATACGCACCATATTTCTCGCTGTCCTCCCCATGGCTCTAAGCAGGGCAGTCTATCATTTTTCTTAGTGTTACCTTCACCTGCTTGACCTAAGAATGTACAAATGAAAAGCTAAATGGGAGAACCCTGTACTATCATTGATTTCTTTTCACAAGAAGCTATGACCTCAAGCTTAAGAAAATGTCTTTTAAATCATGGAGCCATAGATTTGGGATGGAACTGAAGTAAAGGATTATTTTACAGAGAATGCATGCCAGCCCTTCAGCCTGGTCTTACAATTCCTTCACTGTAAGAGATTCTACATCTGCCTTTATGGCATATTCTAAGGCTTAAGAGTTTCTCCGATCCAAAGGCCCTGTATCACATCTAACTTAAGGTTTTTTTTTTTTTTATCACAATCAAAACCCACTGGTTCAAGTTCACAGTGCAAATACAAAAGAGATGCTTGCTCTCCTCCTCACATGTGTGTTTTACCTATTGGATGACCTTTAATCTTGTTTTCATTCAGGATTTCTATCTCCCAGTTATTGAATGATTGAGGTGTCTGCCAACAATTTTTAATTATAGTTTCTCCTCTCTGGCCAATGAAAATCTTTTCCTCTTTGAAAATGTCTCAGTAGGCCAGCGCCGCGGCTCACTAGGCTAATCCTCCACCTTGCGGCGCCGGCACACCGGGTTCTAGTCCCGGTCGGGGCGCCGGAGTCTGTCCCGGTTGCCCCTCTTCCAGGCCAGCTCTCTGCTATGGCCCGGGAGTGCAGTGGAGGATGGCCCAAGTCCTTGGACCCTACACCCCATGGGAGACCAGGAGAAGCACCTGGCTCCTGCCATCGATCAGCGCGGTGCACCGGCCTCAGCGGGCCAGCCGCGGCGGCCATTGGAGGGTGAATCAACGGCAAAGGAAGACCTTTGTCTCTCTCTCTCACTGTCCACTCTGCCTGGAAAGAAAGAAAGAAAGAAAGAAAGAAAGAAAGAAAGAAAGAAAGAAAGAAAGAAAGAAAGAAAGAAAGAAAGAAAGAAAGAAAGAAAGAAAGTCTCAGTGATTTCACATAGAAGTCAGATCTGAATCGCCCTCCCTGGTCCACTGCATGGCTCCATCCTGTTTGCCCAAACCTCCTGCTCTCCTGAAGTTACTTTCGTTGGCCCAAGAACAGAAATCTTCAGTCCTCTTTTCACCCGTGTTGACACTTGTCTTAGTCCATTTTCTGTTGCTGTAACAAAGCACCTGAGACAAGGTTATTTACAAAGAAGAGAAGTTTATTTGACTCATGGTTCTGGGAACTCCATGAGTGTGACATTGATGTCTCCTGGGCAGCTGGTGAGGGCCTTCAGTGTGGCAGAAGGAAGCACATGGTGATAGGGGGCAAACGCACACCAGCTCAGGTTTCTTATCCTCTTTCTATAAATCACCAGTCTCATCATGGCAGCACAACATTGATGACCTTGTCCAATCCCAATCTCCTCCCGAAGGCCCCAGCTCCAAACACTACCCATACATGAGTTTGAGGATTAAGCTTCAACGTGAGTTGCAGAGGAAACAGTCAAAGCATGGCATCCCTCTCGTGTGTAGTGTGCTCCTGGCACTTTCCTGACTAGTGTCGCTCTGCTTTGGATTCCTAAAGAGCTCCAGCTGTATACTCCTCACCCAGTGTCAGTTTTCCCTAATGTTACCATCTCACATAATGAGAATACAGTCTCCAAAACTCAGAAATCAAATATTGGTACCTTAAAATTAACAAAATTCCAAATCTTCTTTGGATTTCGCTAATTTCCCCTCAAAGTTCTTTTCCTACCCTAGGACCTCAGGGTCTGGGATTCCACGTTGCACTTACATGTGTGCTTAGCATCTTCTTGTTTTCTGAGAGGTTCATAGTTTTTCCTTTTCCTAGTCATCCCCTTGACCGTGAGGAATAGTAGTATTTCACAGCATGTCCCTCCACCTGGGTTGGCTTGTTTATTTTGTTATGAGAAGACCATGGTTATAGGTTTTAGGAAAAATACCGCAGCTGTGAAGAAGCATTCCCATGACATAATATATAAATGTGTATAAAAGCTGCATGACCTCACAAGTGATGTAAGCCTTGGGTAAGGTGATATCTACCAGGTTTCTCCACCACAAGATTTCTATTCCCTTTCCATATTCTATTCCTCCAAAACAAGTCACTGTGTTAAGCCTACATGCCGAGTAACCCCCTTCACACAGACACACACACACACACACACACACACACATTTCTTTTTAATCAATTAATTGCAATTTTTGAGACATTTCCACATTTCCACATTCCCCATATCTCTTTCCAAAGTTCATCTGTGAAAGGAATATCATGTGTTCACATGGTATCTTAGTCCATGTGGGCTGCTATAACAATGTATCATAGGCTGTGTGACTTGTAAAGAACACAGATTTATTTACCACACTTCTGGAGGTGGGAGGGTCTGAGATCAGAGTGTCAGCACAGGTGAGTTCTGTTGAGTACCCTCTTCAGGACTACAACTGGCATCCTCTCCTTTTATCTTTGCATGGTAGAAAGAGAATGAGAGAGCTCTCTGGGGATCCTTTCATGAGGGCACAAATCCCATTCATGAGGGATCCACTCTCGTGTTCTAATTACCTCCCCACTTCCTAATACCATTACATTGGAGGTTAGTGTTTCAGCATATGAATTGGTAGAGGTGGGCATACAAATATATCCATAACATATAGATTTAATCAATAGGATAAAAAGTTTTAGTACTTCTGCCTATTATATTCTGGTTAATTATTTTTATAGAAAACTTTTATTTAATAAATATAAATTTCCAAAGTACAACTTTCGGATTATAGCAGTTTTTCCCCCTATAATCACCCTCCCACCTGCAAACCATCACATCTCCTAGTCCCTCTTCCATCCCATTCTTCATTAAGATTCATTTTTAATTATATACAGATGATCAGCTCTATACTAAGTTAGAATTTCAACAATTTGCACTCACACAGACACACAAAGTATAAAGTACTGTTTGAAGACTAGTTTTACCATTAATTCTCATAGTACAACACATTAAGGACAGAGGTCCTACATGGGGAATAAGTGCACAGTGACTCCTGTTGTTGATTTAACAATTGACACTCTTACTTATGATGTCAGTAATCACCTGGGGCTCTTGTCATGAGCTGTCAAGGCTATGGAAGCCTCTTGAGTTCACAAACTCTGACCTTATTTAGATAAGGCCATAATCAAAGTGGAAGTTCTCTCCTCCCTTCAGAGAAAGGTACCTCCTTCTTTGATGGTCCCTTCTTTCCACCAGGATCTCACTCACAGAAATCTTTTATTTAGGTCATTTTTTGCCAGAGTGTCTTGGCTTTCCATGCCTGAGATACTCTCATGGGCTTTTTAGCCAGAACCAAATGCCTTAAGGGCTGATTCTGAGGTCAGAGTGCTGTTTAGGGCATTTGTCATTCTATGAGTCTGCTGTGTATCCTACTGCCCATGTTGGGTTGTTCTCTCCTTTTTAATTCTATCAATTATTATTAGCAAACACTGGTCTTATTTTTGCTATCCCTTTGACACTTAATCCTATCTTTATGATCAGTTAGCATGTACCAAACTGTACACCTGCTCCCTTTCTTACTCCCACTCTTATTTTTAAGAGGGATCAATTGTTTTTATTCATACTGCATTACCCCCATCTTATAATTTTTTGTAGCTACTGAAAATTTGCATAGTCTATATTTTTAAATCTATCCTCTCTCAAAGTATATTGAAAAATAAATAAATGAACTTAGATTAATCCTTTAAAAAGTGGTTTCACAAAAACAGAGCCACCATATGTTGCAGCAATCTTACTCCTGGGTATATATATCCAAGGAAAATGAAATCAATATATCAAAGAGACATCTACACTTCCATGTTGATTGCAGCACTATTAACAATAGCTGAGCAATGAAAATAACCTAGGTGTCCATTAACTGATGATTGGATAAAGAAAGTGAGGTTCCTATACACATTGGACTACTACTCAGATACAAAAAGGAAGAAATCTTGTCATTTACAACAACATAGATGGAATTGAACATCATTATGTTAGTGAAGTAAGCCAAGCACAGAAAGACATGTCTCACATGATCTCACTTACATACAAAATTTTAAAAAACAGAAACTGCATATACATTAAAAAGTATATTGATGGGCCGGTGCTGTGGTGTAGAGGATAAAGCCACTGCCTGCACTGCTGTCATCCCATATGGGCGCTAGTTCAAGTCCCAGCTGCTCCACTTTCTATCTAGCTCTCTGCTGTGGCCTGGGAAAGCAATAGAAGATAGCAATGTTTTTGGGCCCCTGCACCTGTGTGGGAGACCTGGAAGAAGCTCCTGGCTCCTGGCTTTGGATGGGCACAGCTCCAGCTGTTGGGGTCATTTGGGGAATGACCAGCAGATGGAAGATTCTCTCTTTCTCTCTCTCTCAGTCCTGTCCTCTCTGTAACTCTGCCTTTCAGAAAATAAATGACTCTTTAAAAAAAAAAAAAGTATATTGATGGTTTCCAGAGTCTGGGGAGAAATGTGGGAAGGGAGAGATGGGAAAAGACTGATTGACAGGTACTAGGTTATAGCTAGTAAGAAGTATGAAGTTTTGGGGTTCTATTGCAAAGTAGGTTAGCTGTAGATAATGTGCTGTTTGTTTCTCTCTAAAAAGGCACTAGAAGATAGTATTTTGGATTTTTCTCCATGTTTCATGGAGGTTACACAATGCTCACATTTAGAAACATCAAATAGTACCCCATAAATACATACAATTTTCGTGTCTGTTAAAAATTTTTAAATAAAACTATTTGAAGGAAAAACAGCTTCAGAAAAAAATAGTAGAGTGATTATGAAAGACAAGGGTCATCAATGGCGTATTTTCAGCAACACTGATGCAATAGAAAAATTAAAATGGTACTTAGAGTTCAGAGTGTGTGGGCTGAAACAGAGACACAAATATCCTGAGGTGTTGGTGTGGGTGGCAGAATGGTCACAGGGAAAACTGCGGTGTGTGGAGCTGTTTCCTAGGTGTTTCCCCTCTGTCACTCTGGAAATGAAGAGAAAGTGCAGGGGCTTTACTGATGGACCAACACTGGGTAGAAGATTGGGATTGAATAAAAATTAAATCTTTAATATTTTCATAACTCTACAGCTTTCGAGTTCACTGAAAAGTCATCAGATTCAAGCTTTTGATAATACCATGCCCATTCAGCCCAAGTCAGCATTTCCTGGTGTTGCTGCTGCAGACAACTAACACCGTGAGCCACTCCTCTACAGAAGGGTCCTGGATGGATGTATTGTGGACAACTTGCACACCATAGTTTAGTGGTCAATGATCTTTTTCTGTAAAGATCCAGGTGGTAAATATTTTAGACTTTGTGTTAAGATGTATGGTCTCCTTTTCTCCCCCTCTTCCTCCTTCTTCTTCTTAGATTTATTTAATTATTTGAAAGACAGAGTTATGGAGAGGCAGAGGCAGAGAGAAAGAGAGGTCTTCCATCTGTTGGTTCACTCTCCAGATGGCTGCAATGGCCGGAACTGTGCCAATATGAAGCCAGGAGCCAGGAGCTTTTTCCAGGTCTCCCACACAGGTTCAGCGGCCCAAGGACTTGGTCCATCTTCCACTGCTTTCCCAGGCCATAGCAGAGAGCTGGATTGGAAGTGGACCACCCAGGACTTAAACCAGCACCCATATGGGATGCCGGCATTGCAGGCTGTGGCTTTATCCACTACACCACAGCGCCAGCCCCTTGCTCTTCTTTTTATCAGCACTTTTAGAATTCAATAAACTTTCTTAGGGTGAGAAATGTACAAAAACAGGCTATAGGGCTGGAGCTGTGGCTCACTAGGCTAATCCTCTGCCTGCGGCGCCAGCACCCTGGGTTCTAGTTCCGGTTGGGGCGCCGGTTCTGTCCCAGTTGCTCCTCTTCCAGTCCAGCTCTCTGCTGTGGCCTGGGAAGGCAGTGGAGGATGGCCCAGGTGCTTGGGCCCTGCACCCACATGGGAGACCAGGAAGAAGCACCTGGCTCCTGGCTTCGGATCAGTGCAGTGGCCATTTTGGGGGGTGAACCAACAGAAAAGGAAGACCTTTCTCTGTCTCTCTCTCTCTCTCTCTCACTGTCTAACTCTGCCTGTCCAAAAAAAAACACAGGCTATCAGTCACCTTTGACCCATGGCCTGGTAGTTTGCCCCATCCTACTCTGGACCCTTCTTGAATATTTAAAATTTATATTAGCACATTAAAGATGGAAAAGGTCTGTGAGACAGGAATCTGTTTACGATTGTTTAACCAGATTTAAACTAAACTTATTGGACCATGGAAGTTTTTTCTCTTACCCACTTAATATTTAATATAATCAGTTTTTGATGGAAAATAATTTGATAAATTCTGGCCTTTTTAATATATGAAGAATAATAAAGTTTATCCCTAATCACTCACATACTAAAGATAGTGTAGGAATATACAAAGGTTCAAAAAGTTCATGGAAATGTGTATTATGACAAAACTATGCATGGATTTAAAATTTTGCACTAAAAAAAAAAGCCTTTTCTCAGATGTCCTAAATAGCACTCTGGCCTCAGAATCAGCCCTAAAGGCATTCGGATCTGGCTGAAAAGCCCATGAGAGTATTTCAGGCATGGAAAGCCAAGACACTCTGGCAAAAGATCTCTGCGAGTGAGATCCCAGTGGAAAGAACAGGTCTTCAAAGAAGGAGGTACCTTTCTCTGAAGGGAGGAGAGAACCTCCACTTTGACTAGGACCTTGTCTAAACAAGATAAGAATCGGAGAACTCAGAGGGCTTCCATAGCCTTGGAAACTCATGACTGGAGCATAGGGAGACTACTGATGCCATAGACAGGAGTGTCAATTGGTAAAATCAACAACAGGAGTCACTGTGCACTTACTCCTCATGCAGGATCTCTGTCCTTAATGTGCTATGTATTGAGATTTAATGCTATAACGAGTACTCAAACAATATATTTCACTTTGTGTTTCTATGGGGGTGCAAACTGTTGAAATCTTTACTTAATGTATACTAAACTGATCTTCTGTAAAAAAAAAAAAAAAAAAAAGAAAAGAAATTATCAACTCCCAACTTGACTCTCACTGGGATTAAACATGACAATAGGTCTGATCTGATTTCATCATCATTTAAAAAAAATCATCTATTATTTTTCACTTTATGTTTCTGTGTGGGAGCAAACTGTTGAAATCCTTACTTAATGTATACTAAGCTGATCTTCTGTATATTAAGATAATCGAAAATGAATCTTGATGTGAATGGAAGGGGAGAGGGAATGGGAAAGGGGAGGGTAGTGGGTGGGAGGGACGGTATGTGGGGGAAGCCATTGTAATCCATAAATCGTACTTTGGAAATTTATATTCATTAAATAAAAGTTAAAAAAAGAAAAAAAAAAGCCTTTTCTTTTAATTGCATCTTTCCATGAACTTTTTGAAGTACTCTCATAAACAGAAATGACATCTGTGACCTTGAAGAGCAAGTAGATTCCCAAGCAGGACTCCAAAAGTTTTAAGCATGAGTAACATTAAGGATTTATGTCAAGTGTTTTTTTTTTTTTCATACTATTTGTTGAACTCTTTACTTAATGTAGGGTTAACCTTAAAAGTATAAAGTAATCTGAAAATAGGAGAGGGAGCACGTGGGCAGGAGGGAGGGTAGGATGAGAAGTATCATTATGTTCCTAAATCTGTAGATATGAAATATCTGAAACTTGCACACCACAACAGAAAAATAAAATAATTGGGTAAAAGATTGGGAGGAAACCTTCGCAATGTCAAAAATCATAAAAGATTAATATTTCAAGAAACTTCTGCCAATTAATAAGAAAAAGATTGATACCCTAATAGAAAAATGAGAAAATGATAAGAATAGGCAATAGAGAAGGGAGAATCAGAGTGCCTAACAAGGATATGAAAATGTTCAACCTCATTAGCAACAATAGAAATGCAAATTGAAACAAATCAGATATACTTCCGAATAATACAGAGTATGCTCTTCAGCATTTCATTTTCTTAACTAAAATACCTGAGAGGAGTTACTAGGAAGAAAGAAGGCTTATTCTGGCTCATGTTTTGGAGGTTGACATTGCAAGACTGGGTGGCCCCTTCAGTCTGATTTCTGATAAGGATGGTGGATGAATAACCCATGAAGAGGATGGATCACGTGGTGAGCTGGAGAGCTGAGAGATAGGAAGCATGATCATCCTCCCCATCCATATGTGTCTCTTTATATAGCCATCATGCTTTGATTGTGGGACACCAACCCAGCAATGTAATCCAACCTCATCACTTCCCAGACCCCACCTTTAGAGCCCATAACTGAATCAGGCCTGCCTCCCTAATCTATCAACCATTAACATTAATATTAACTCATTACCCTTTAACATAAGACTTTGGAGTGTAAACAATTGCATGAGTTTGAGGATCCAAATCCTGCTCACACCATAGCACATAGATTGGCAAATATTTAAAATTGGATAACAGCCAATGTTAGCAACAATATAGGAAAATTATTTCCCTTATGCATTGTTGGTGGGAGCGTAAGACCAGTGTCATCATTCTGGAGAGAAAAGTTGGCTAAAGTTAGTGAAATTCTGTATTCACTCTTGGGTACAAACCCAGAGAAAAGGATGCAAAGATCCAGCAAACCATTTGAAGGGGGATGGGTAGGTGGAAGGAAAAATAGCTGCCCATCTTTAGCAGAATGAATAAATAAAATATGATAGAAGGCCAGCGCCGCGGCTCACTAGGCTAATCCTCCGCCTAGCGGCGCCGGCACACCAGGTTCTAGTCCCGGTTGAGGCGCCGGATTCTGTCCCGGTTGCCCCTCTTCCAGGCCAGCTCTCTGCTGTGGCCAGGGAGTGCAGTGGAGGATGGCCCAAGTGCTTGGGCCCTGCACCCCATGGGAGACCAGGAGAAGCACCTGGCTCCTGCCTTCAGATCAGTGCGGTGCGCTGGCCACAGCGCGCCGGCCGCGGCGGCCATTGGAGGGTGAACCAACGGCAAAGGAAGACCTTTCTCTCTGTCTCTCTCTCTCACTGTCCACTCTGCCTGTCAAAAAAATAAATAAATAAATAAATAAATAAATAAATAAAATAAAATAAAATTACACCGTAAATTGAGGAATTTGTTTTACCTATGTCTCACAGTGTTTTTTTCCATGTGATCTTAAACATTGCCATGTTGAATTCTTGTTTCTGTTATAGGATAGAAAAAGAACAAAGTAAAAACCCAAACCATTAAGGATGCCTAGAATTGTCAGCGACTTCATCAGTATTCACAACCATTTTTCTGAGCAAGTATTAAGCTTATTTAACGTCTTAATTAGGGCAGACTAACTACAGCAATGACCCTAAAATCTTAGCGACTTAACACAATAGGTTCACATCACACTCCAGTGAGTGGCAGCAGTGAGCTCCACTCCACACAGCCATTCAGGGATCCAGGTTCCGTCTGGCTAGTAGTTCTGTCACCATTGGATCTTCTGCCATCAGCCTGCTGTGGAAGAAAAGAGAATGTGGAGCTACAGCACCCCTACTCTCAACTGCTTGGGCCAGTAGTGACAACTCTCACTCCCTTCAAATGCCACACGTCAGACAGCCTCACAGGTGCAAGAAGGCTAGGAAAGGCAACCAAGGAAGAAGTGAACATGACCTGTGAAGTTACCCAGCCTTTGCCACAGTTAATAATAAGGTAATAGGAAATGAAAATATTTGGTTTTTGGAGATATTTTTAAAAGACAGATTTATTTACTGTCAAGACTACAGATTATTTACTGGTTATAATTTTTAAATTTTATACCAAAACTATAAGTTTTTTGTATAAAAATACATTAATTATCCTAAGTAGCTGGACTGATAGTTTTATTAATGTGGTCCTCAAACTATTTATTTCCCATATGTAAACAAAAGCTGTGACAAGGCTATTCATTTTCAGATGCACTATAATATATATGAGTGTCTTGGGTGTGTGGAAATGCTGTGCACTGATTTTTCCAGATGGAGTAGAAGATGAAGCAGATTCACCTTGTACCACCTCATTCATTCTACATTTGCATATTTTGTATCAATTTCACGTGGAATCACGACTACCATCTACAGGATCTACAGGATGCTATAAAGCCATAGTAAATTCCCTATTGCAAAATAATCAAGACAAAAAAAGAGGAACATGCACACATGAGGAACTCGGCAAAATGGGCTGAATTAGAGCTTTTCAGCACATAGTCTGAAAAAACATAAACACAAATCGTCCACAGGCAGGCTATAAATTGTTCTGAGTTACACAATGGAGTGATAAGACAGATGACCTGGAAAATGTGAGCTGGCGGGGCTGTCTGAGATTGATTAGTTGGCTGTCCTAACGCCCAGGTAATAGGATGCCTTTCAGCTTCGTTCTGCCTATTTTGGTCCAGATTTGTTTTCCCTGCTGCATTAAAACTTAGAAGAGACTCTGTCATGTGTCTGCAAACATGTGGAAATTCATTTCTGTTCACAATACTCCCAAATACACAAGTGCCATCATCTTTGCAGTCAACTTTCATCTAATGCCATCAACACAAAGTTGCACAAAGCACTTCCTAAGACATTGGCTCCCAAATAAAGCAAAGCATCAAGGACTAGACAGGCAGGGCAAAGAAGAGACAACACTCTATTGGTGCCAAGAAAGAAGCCATGAGCAAGTTACAAACCTGTGGAGATAAGATATGAAAATGAGGGACTGGCGCTGTGGCGTAGCAGGTAAAGCCTCCACCTGCAGTGTCAGCATCCCATATGGGCGCTCCACTTCCAATGCAGCTCTCTGCTATGGCCTGAGAAAGCAGATAGAAGATGGCCCAAGTCCTTGGGTCACTGCACCCCACATGGGAGACCCGGAAGAAGCTTCAGATCGGCACAGCTCCGGCCATTGCGGCCAAATGGGGAGTGAACCGGTGGATAGAAGACCTCTCTCTCCCTCTGGCTCTCTGTAACTCTGCCTTTTGAATAAATAAATAGATCTTCAAAAAAAAAAAAAAAAAGATACGAAAATGGACCCACCTATACCACAGATTTCATAGAGAAACCGAGATGTAAACAACGATTCCAATCCCCCAAAGTGGTACACGTGTGCATTAAGAGGCATGACAAATTAGGTTAATGGGGAAGTGGAGAATTTCAGTACTAAACTTTGGAAACAACCAGAGAATCAACCAAACAAATCAATATGGAGGAGACAGCTATGGAATGACTTGTTGAGGAGGTGATGATGGTCACGATGCAGGCCAGCTCGGGAGTAGATGTGTAATGTGCTGCATGTCAACAGTCTCCTCCAGGAAAGGGGATGGTGCTTGGGGCAGCTTCTCCAAACCTCCATCTGTGTGGCCTGGAGCTGCCAATATGAGTACTCTGATATGGGATGGGGGCGCGGAATGATACACAGAAAACATTATTTATAGTAACCAAATTTAAATTAATTGATTAAGTAGCAAATTTAAAACTTTGTCTACTTCAAGTCTTGAGGTTCAACTTGAAATCTTATTAGGCTATTTGTAAATTTGGTAAATTTTATAAAGTGAAAACAGGGGTCTTTGTTGGTATCTGATCCATTCACAATGAACATTCTTATAGTTATCTGTAACAGTGAATCCCATTTACAAAGTTAGTTAATCAAATCCTTTTTAATGTTTTAAAGCTTCATTAATAAAAATAATAATCTGAGGCTGGCATTGTGGTGCAGCGGGTAAAGCCGCTGTCTGCAGTGCCAGCATCCCATATGAGCACTAGTTCAAGTCCCGGCTACTCCCCTTCCCATCCAGCTCTCTGATGCGGCCAGGGAAAGCAGTAGAAGATGGCCCAAGTCCTTGGGCCCCTGTACCCATGTGGGAGACCCAGAAGAAGTTCCTGGCTCCTGGCTTTTGATCGGTGCAGCTCTCACCATTGCAGCCAATTGTGGAGTGAACCAGCGGATGGAAGACCTCTCTCTCTCTCTTTCTCTCTCTCTGCCTCTCCTTCTCTCTGTGTGTAACTCTGACTTTCAAATAAATAAATAAATACATCTTTAAAAAATAATAAGCCAATTTCTTTGTAGCCCTTAAGAAGCCTAAACGGACAGATTAAAATCAGAAATACTTTAGAAACTTTGGCAAGTCTAACAAATTGAAATTTTAAGTTCTTTTAAACAGTGTAATGCTGCTTATACACTAAATCCATTTTTCTCTAATATATCAAATGGCTCTGAGATACAACATATGCTTTTAAGGTCAAGCGTTTGTTAAATAGTCCCACACTTAACACATAAGTATCACCACTACCTTTTTTTTTTTTTTTTTTTTTTAAACTTTTATTTAATGCATATAAATTTCCAAAGTACGACTTATGGATTACAATGGCTTTCCCCCCATACCGTCCCTCCCACCCACAACCCTCCCCTTTCCCACTCCCTCTCCCCTTCCATTCACATCAAGATTCATTTTCGATTATCTTAATATACAGAAGATCAGCTTAGTATACATTAAGTATGGATTTCAACAGTTTGCTCCCACACAGAAACATAAAGTGAAAAATAATAGATGATTTTTTTAAATGATGATGAAATCAGAGCAGACCTATTGTCATGTTTAATCCCAGTGAGAGTCAAGTTGGGAATTGATAATTTCTTTCTTTTTTTTTTTTTTTTTTTTTTTTACAGAGGATCAGTTTAGTATGCATTAAGTAAGGATTTCAACAGTTTGCACCCCCATAGAAACACAAAGTGAAATATATTGTTTGAGTACTCGTTATAGCATTAAATCCCAATGCACAGCACATTAAGGATAGAGATCCTACATGAGGAGTAAGTGCACAGTGACTCCTGTTGCTGACTTTACCAATTGACACTCCTGTCTATGGCATCAGCAATCCCCCTATGCTCCAGTCATGAGTTTCCAAGGCTATGGAAGCCCTCTGAGTTCTCCGACTCTTATCTTGTTTAGACAAGGTCATAGTCAAAGTGGAGGTTCTCTCCTCCCTTCAGAGAAAGGTACCTCCTTCTTTGATGGCCTGTTCTTTCCACTGGGATCTCACTCGCAGAGATCTTTTGCCAGAGTGTCTTGGCTTTCCATGCCTGAAATACTCTCATGAGCTTTTCAGCCAGCTCCGAATGCCTTTAGGGCTGATTCTGAGGCCAGAGTGCTATTTAGGACATCTGCCATTCTATGAGTCTGCTGAGTATCTCACTTCCCATGTTGGATCACTCTCCCCTTTACTCCATCAGTTAGCGTTAGCAGGTACTAGACTTGTCTATGTGCTCCCTTTGACTCCCAGTCCCTTCACCATGACCAACTGTGAACTGAAACTGATCACCTGGAACAGTGAGATGGCATTGGTACATGCCACCTCGATGGGATTGAATTGGAATCCCCTGGTATGCTTCCAACTCCACCACTTGGGGCAAGTCAGCCTGAGCATGTCCCAAATTATACATCTCTTCCCTCTCCCATTCCCACCACCATGTTCAACAGGGATCACATTTCAGTTAATTTTCAACACTTAAGAATAACTGTGCATCAATTACAGATCTAAACCAGTCATATTAAGTAGAACAGATAAAAAAACTACTAAGAGGTATAATGTATTTAGTTGTTCATTAACAGTCAGGGCTATGCTGATCAAGCCACCATTTCCCATAGTGTCCACCTCACTCCAACAGGTTTCCCTCTTGGTGTTCAGTCAGTCGTCACCGATCAGGGAGAACATATGGTATTTGTCCCTTTGGGACTGGCTTATTTCACTCAGCATGATGTGTTCCAGATTCCTCCATTTTGTTGCAAATGACTGGATTTCATTGTTTCTTACTGCGGTATAGTATTCTAAAGAGTACATATCCCATAATTTCTTTATCCAGTCTATCGTTGATGGGCATTTAGGTTGGTTCCAGGTCTTAGCTATTGTGAATTGAGCTGCAATAAACATTAGGGTGCAGACCGCTTTTTTATTTGCCAATTTAAATTCCTTTGAGTAAATTCCAAGGAGTGGGATGGCTGGGTCGAACGGTAGGGTTATCTTCAGGTTTCTGAGGAATCTCCAGACTGACTTCCATAGTGGCTTGACCAGTTTGCATTCCCACCAACAGTGGGTTAGTGTCCCTTTTTCCCCACATCCTCGCCAGCATCTGTTGTTGGTAGATTTCTGCATGTGAGCCATTCTAACCGGGGTGAGGTGAAACCTCATTGTGGTTTTGATTTGCATTTCCCTGATTGCCAATGACCTTGAACATTTTTTCATGTGCCTGTTGGCCATTTGGATTTCCTCTTTTGAAAAATGTCTATTGAGGTCCTTGGCCCATCTCTTAAGTGGGTTGTTGGTTTTGTTTTTGTGGAGTTTCTTGATCTCTTTGTAGATTCTGGTTATTAACCCTTTGTCTGTTGCATAGTTTGCAAATATTTTTTCCCATTCTGTCGGTTGTCTTTTCACTCTCCTGATTGTTTCTTTTGCAGTACAGAAACTTCTCAATTTGATGCAATCCCAATAGTTGATTTTGGCTTTGACTGCCTGTGCCTCCCGGGTCTTTTCAAGAAATTCTTTGCCTGTGCCAATATCTTGAAGGGTTTCTCCAATGTTCTCTAGTAACTTGATGGTGTCAGGTCGTAGATTTAGGTCTTTAATCCATGTGGAGTGGATTTTTGTGTAAGGTGTAAGGTAGGGGTCTTGCTTCATGATTCTGCACGTGGAAATCCAATTTTCCCAGCACCATTTATTGAATAGACTGTCCTTGCTCCAGGAATTAGTTTTAGATCCTTGATCAAATATAAGTTGGCTGTAGATGTTTGGGTTGATTTCTGGTGTTTCAATTCTGTTCCATTGGTCTATCCATCTGTTTCTGTACCAGTACCATGTTGTTTTAATTACAACTGCCCTGTAGTATGTCCTGAAATCTGGTATTGTGATGCCTCCGGCTTTGTTTTTGTTGTACAAGATTGCTTTAGCTATTCGAGGTCTCTTGTGCCTCCATATAAATTTCAGCACCATTTTTTCCAGATCTGAGAAGAAGGTCTTCGGTATCTTGATTGGTATTGCATTGAATCTGTAAATTGCTTTTGGGAGAATGGACATTTTGATGATATTGATTCTTCCAATCCATGAGCATGGAAGATTTTTCCATTTCTTGGTATCCTCTTCTATTTCTTTCTTTAAGGTTTTGTAATTTTCATCGTAGAGATCTTTAACGTCTTTGGTTAAGTTTATTCCAAGGTATTTGATTGTTTTTGTAGCTATTGTGAATGGGATTGATCTTAGAAGTTCTTGCTCAGCCATGGCATTGTCTGTGTATACAAAGGCTGTTGATTTTTGTGCATTGATTTTATACCCTGCTACTTTGCCAAACTCTTCTATGAGTTCCAATAGTCTCTTAGTAGAGTTCTTTGGGTCCCCTAAATACAGAATCATGTCATCTGCAAAGAGGGATAGTTTGAGTTCTTCCTTCCCAATTTGTATCCCTTTAATTTCTTTTTCTTGCCTAATAGCTCTGGCTAGAACCTCCAGAACTATATTGAATAGCAGTGGTGAGAGTGGGCATCCCTGTCTGGTTCCAGATCTCAGTGGAAATGCTTCCAACTTTTCCCCATTCAATAGGATGTTGGCTGTGGGTTTTTCATAGATTGCTTTGATTGTATTGAGGAATGTTCCTTCTAAACCCAGTTTGCTTAGAGTTTTCATCATGAACGGGTGTTGTATTTTATCAAATGCTTTCTCGGCATCTATTGAGATAATCATATGGTTTTTCTTCTGCAGTCTGTTAATGTGGTGTATCACGTTGATTGTCTTGCGCACATTAAACCATCCCTGCATACCAGGGATAAATCCCACTTGGTCTGGGTGGATGATCTTTCTGATGTGTTGTTGCATTCTATTGGCGAGAATTTTATTGAGGATTTTTGCATCTATGTTCATCAGGGATATTGGTCTGTAATTCTCTTTCAGTGCTGCATCTTTTTCCGGCTTAGGAATTAAGGTGATGCTGGCTTCATAGAAAGAATTTGGGAGGACTCCCTCTTCTTCGATTGTTCTGAATAGTTTGAGAAGAATTGGAGTTAGTTCTTCTTTAAACGTCTGGTAGAATTCAGCAGTGAATCCATCTGGTCCTGGGCTTTTCTTTGTTGGGAGGGCCTTTATTACTGTTTCAATTTCTGTCTCAGTTATGGGTCTGTTTAGGTTTTCGATGTCTTCCTGGTTCAATTTAGGCAGGTTGCATGTGTCCAGGAATCTATCCATTTCTGATAGGTTTCCCTGTTTGCTGGCATACAAGTCTTTGTAGTAATTTCTGATGATTCTTTTTATTTCTGTGGTGTCTGTTGTTACATTTCCTTTTTCATCTCTGATTTTATTGATTTGGGTCTTTTCTCTTCTTTTTTTAGTTAGTTGGGCCAATGGGGTGTCAATTTTGTTTATTTTTTCAAAAAACCAGCTCTTCGTTTGGCTGATTTTTTGTAATGTTTTTCTTGATTCAATCCTGTTAATTTCTTCTCTGATTTTAATTATTTCTCTTCTCCTACTAGATTTGGGTCTGATTTGCTGTAGGTTTTCTAGATCCTTGAGGTGAATTGAAAGCTCATCTATTTGGTGCCTTTCCAATTTCTTGATGTAGGCACCTATTGATATAAACTTTCCTCTTAACACTGCTTTTGCTGTGTCCCATAAGTTTTGGTATGTTGTGCTGTTATCCTCATTTACTTCCAGAAAGTTTTTGATTTCTCTTTTGATTTCTTCTTTGACCCATTGTTCATTCAGGAGCATGTTGTTCAATCTCCATGTGTTTGCGTATGCTCTAGGGATTCCTGAGTTGGTAATTTCCAACTTCATTCCTTTATGGTCTGAGAAGCTGCATGGTATGATTCTAATTCTTTTGAATTTGCTGAGGCTTGCTTTATGGCCTAGTATGTGGTCAATCCTAGAGAAGCTTCCATGTACTGCTGAGAAGAATGTAAAATCTTTAGCTGTAGGATTGAAAGTTCTGTATATATCTGTTAGATCCATTTGGGCTATAGTGTCGTTTAAAACTACTGTATCCTTGTTGATCTTCTGACCGGATGATCTGTCTATTTCTGAGAGTGGAGTATTGAAGTCCCCCAGTACTACTGTATTGGGGTCTAAGTCTCCCTTTAAGTCCGTTAATAAATCTTTTAGATAAACTGGTGCCCTGTAGTTAGGTGCATATACATTGATAATTGTTATATCTTCCTGTTGAATTGATCCCTTAATCATGATATAGTGTCCCTCTTTGTCTCTCTTAACAGTTTTTGTGGTAAAGTTTATGTTGTCCGATATTAAGATGGCTACGCCCGCTCTTTTTTCATTTCTGTTGGCATGGTATATCTTTTTCCAGCCTTTCACTTTCAGTCTGTATGGATCTTTGTTGGAAAGATGTGTTTCTTGTAAGCAGCAAATAGATGGGTTTTGTTCCTTAACCCAATCAGCCAATTGGTGTCTTTTAACTGGACAGTTCAGGCCATTCACGTTCAAAGTGACTAATGATAAGTGGTAACTTTGCCCTGCCATTTGCCAAAGATAAGTTCTAATATATGCTTTGAATTCCCTGTGATCTTTTGCTGTGAGGTTTCCTTCCTTGGTTTCCTTCCTTTACCTTCTTTCATATTGATGACCGTGTTTCTGTGTTTCTGTGTGTAACACATCTTTAAGCATCTTTTGCAGGACTGGACGAGTGGCAACAAATTCTTTCAATTTCTGTTTGCAATGAAAAGTCTTTATTTCACCTTCATTCACAAATGATAGCTTTGCAGGATATAATATTCTGGGCTGGCAGTTGTTCTCTCTTAGTACCTGGGCTATATCTCGCCATTCCCTCCTAGCTTTTAGAGTTTCTGATGAGAAGTCAGCTGTGAGTCTGATTGGAGATCCTCTGAGAGTAATCTGACGTTTCTCTCTTGCACATTTTAGGATCTTTTCTTTATGTTTCACTGTGGAGAGTTTAATTACAACATGTCGTGGTGAGGATCTCTTTTGGTCGTGTTTATTAGGGGTTCTGTGGGCTTCCTGTACTAGGATTTCTCTGTCCTTCTCCAAACCTGGGAAATTTTCTGCTAATATCTCACTAAAAAGGCCTTCTAATCCTTTCTCCCTCTCCATGCCTTCAGGAACTCCTAGAACCCGAATGTTGGGTTTTTTAATAGTATCCTGAAGATTCCCGACAATATGTTTCAGATTTCTAATTTCCTCTTCTTTTCTTTGGTCTGACTGTATCCTTTCCTGTTCTCTGTCTTCTAAGTCCGATATTCTCTCTTCTGCTTCACCCATTCTGTTTGTAAGGCTCTCTATTGTGTTTTTCATTTGATCTATTGAATTCTTCACTTCAGTCACTATCACAGTTTCCTGTTGTACTAGTTGTTTCGTTTCATTTTGATTCCTCCTTAATATTTCATTTTCACGAGAGAGATTTTCTATCTTGTCCAGTAAGGATTTGTGTAGTTCCAGAATTTGTTTTTGAGAACTTCTTAATGTTCTTATCAATTTTTTGAGATCTGCTTCTTGCATTTCTTCTATGTCATCATCTTCATAATCTTGAATTGGGGTGTCTTTTTCATTTGAGGCCGTCATGGTGACTTCCTTGTTTTTATTACCTCGGTTTTTGCGTTTGTTATTTGGCATATTGGAGATATTTGGTTTCTTCACTGTGGTGCTTTTTCTTGTTATACTATGACTCTAGATTAAGTGGACTATCTGTTTTTGATGGAGCCTTAGGGCTTGAGATGGGTGTGGCCTGAGAGCTCTGTTTGGTGTGCCAAAGGTGACACTCCCAGGTTAGGCGTGGTAAATCTCTCTCTCTCTCTCTTTTTTTTTTTTTTTGATTCAAAAGGGAAGTAATTCCGCACAGCTGAACAAAGTTGGAGGTAGTTAGCAGGCAAATGATATACCCACAGGAGCCAGAGATCGGAAGCTCTTTCCCAAGATCCCCACAGGGAATCTGTTCGGCCCTCAGAGTGGGCTCAAATTCTCCTTCAGCCTCCCACTGGGTTGCCAAAGTTACGGAATTGTAGCGTCTCTGGAGAGTGCTCACGTGAGTTCCGTGAGTTCTCTCCCCCACCGTCTCTTTTTTCACAGTCTCAGTTCAGTAGCACCACAAATTTACTAGCTCCTAATCTCCTGTTAATTCGCCCCACCCAGAGTCAGGTTTTTCTGCTAGGCTCAGGGCCGGTGCAGACCTGAGGTCGCTCTGCTTATGACGTATGTCCAAGATGGCGCCTGCTCTTTGTCTTGCTCGCCCTTGAGAGGTGAGCGGAGAGAGAGAAACCCGTGTCCGTACTAGTCACCCTTTTTTCTCTCTCTCTCTCTCTTCCAGTTAGCCTTGTGAACTTCCCCCCCCCGGGGGTCGTTCCCTCTAGTCTCCTCTCTCCGCTTGCCTACCGGTGTCTCGGGCTATTGAGGTTCGGCTCACCTCGCGTTCCAGCGCTGGTGTGTTGAGTCTGCCGCTGATGTCCCGAACTGTGGGCTCCCACGCTCTCCACGCAGGTCCGCTGTGAGTCACGCGTTCCGGAAGAGTTTCTTCTGCTGTTTCCTCCCCTACTCTTCCTTGAACCTGCAGTATCTCCACTTTTATTAAACTATCTCTCCCCAGACTATCAGTGTGCTCCCTTCCTATTCCGCCATCTTGCCGGACCGCCCACCACTACCTTTTATTATACTTTACATCTCCATATTGAATGCTTACATGTCATATTGCAGTGAGACCACTGCCCTATTAGAGACCTCAGTGGGATCTTCATCTCGGGCAGCCTGGGATTGCCTATTGATCAGAGATCTGAGGACAGAAGGCAGGCGTGGAGGTGAGTAAATCCATGAGTTTTCTTTCCAAGTCATTTGAGAGCACACTGAACTTTTATTGGAGAGCCTCTATGACAACCAAGAATATCAAACACCACATGCTTCAGGGAGAGTGGGTTGCTGCTGGTTTGAAGTTATAGTCTGGGATCAGCACTGTGTCACAGCAGGTCCAGCTGTTGTTTGTGATGCCAGCATCCTCTATCAGAGTGCTGGTTTGAGTCCCAGCTGCTCCACTTCTAATCCTGCTCCCCACTAATGTGCCTGGGAAGGCAGTGGAAGATGGTCTAAGTGCTTGGATCCCTGCCACCCATGTAGGGGACCAGGATGAAGTTCCTGGCTCCTTGGCCAATGCCGCGGCTCACTAGGCTAATCCTCCGCCTGCGGCACCAGCACCCCAGGTTCAAATCTTGGTTGGGGCGCTGGTCCTGCCCCAGTTGCTCCTCTTCCAGTCCAGCTCTCTGCTATGGCCCGGGAAGGCAGTGGAGAATGGCCCAAGCCCTTGGGCCCTGCACCCACATGGGAGACCAGGAGGAAACACCTGGCTCCTGGCTTCAGATTGGCGCAGGGCACCGGCTGTAGCAGCCATTTTGGGGGTGAACCAACGGAAGGAAGACCTTTCTCTCTGTCTCTCTCTCTGTCAAAAAAAAAAAAGTTCCTGGATCCTGACTTCAGCCTTAGATGTTACAGCCATCTGGGGAGTGAACAAAAGGATGGAACATCTTTTCTCTCCCCCCACTGTTGTTTCATCTTTCAAATAAATAAATCTTTTTTTGAAAAGTAAAGTTACAGTCTTATACAAGTCTTTCATCTGATAATTTTAAGTTTTCAACTTACCCAGGCTAAATTATTTTCTTTTGTACCACATTGACTTTTAGATTTTTTCCTTATTATTCAGGTCATATAGACTACTCTCCCACACTTCTAGATTTTTAATGAAATCCAATTGGATTCTGCATTCGTCTCACATCTTTTTCATCCAGTGTAGTAACAGCTCTACAGCTGGTCTAGAGACAGGAGGAAATGCAACAAACGGGATGGACTTGCACTTAGATTCTGCCACTGTTGCTGCAGACCTGCGGGACCAAAGACGATGTTTTCTCCACAAACCTCACTCTTTGAATGAATGAGTAGGCCCTGATTCCATGCATGTATATATACTTCAATGTGCATGTGAAGTGCAACATGTCCCATTTTACTGCGACAAATAAGATCTGAAGACACAGCTGGAAGCTAGCTGCCTATTCCCAGGCCTAGGTGACATTATGCAGCTTGCCTGGGCTCCTGAATTCACCATGGGGTAGGCTGACTAGTGGCTTCCCAAAGACATTCAGGTCCTAACCCCCAGAACCCATGAGTATTTACCTGATGTGGCAAGAAAGACTTTTGGATACCATTACATTAATAATCCTAAAGTTATCCAGACGTGCTTGATGAAATTTCAACCCTTATAAGAGGGAGGCAGAAGGTGAGAGTCAGAGAAGCAGATGTAATGACAGAATCAAGAGCATGGAGTGGTTTGAGGATGGAGCCATGAACCAGGGAGAGCAGGCGGTTTCTGAAGGCTGAGGAAGGCAAGGAAACAGATTCTCCTCTGAAGCCTGTGAAGGAGAGCAGCCCTGATGACACCGTGACTTCAGCCTAGTGGAACTGATGTTAGACTTCTGACCTGTAGACTTGTAAGATAAATCTGTGTTGTTCCAGGCACATACACTTGTCATCATGGGAAACCAATGAAACCAGTGTCTCCCAGGCAGCTAAGGTGGGAGCCATGCCATTCAGCTCCCCTCAGGTCTCACCTTGGAAGATCACAGTGCCCTTTCCAGCTGGGCTGCTTGTGCCTCCACTGCGTGGGGGTCATTGCCTATTTGCTCTCACACATACCCCCCCTGCAGGCGGCCTTTTCCAGTCCCCCATTACCTGCAGGGACCAACCAATGGGAGGCACTAGGAGGCTGGAGAGCAGGAGGAAGGCGAGCCAGAGAGCCAACCTCTCTCTCTCTCTCTCTCTCTCTCTGCCGTGGAGACAGTGCCTTCAGCAGTCGTGTCTTCTCCATAGCTTCAGCTTCATCATGTGCTTCCTGTCTCCTGCAGGGCAGAGCCCGCCTTCCCACCACTCTGTTTCTACCACCTCCTCTCCCCAGCCAGGGCTGGGGAGTATCTTCTTTCTATGATTGTGTATCTCTGTGTTGTCTCAACTTACCCTGTTTCCTTGTCCAATTCTTCTAAATAGCACTTATCTAATTTTCCATAGTATATCTCCACTGTTAAAAATTGCAAGGGCTGGCGTTGTGGTGCAGTGGATTAAGCCACCGCCTGCCATGTCTGCATTCCATATCAGAGCATCAGTTCAAGTCTGGGCTGCTCTGTTTCTGATCCAGCTGCCTGCTAATGCACCTCAGAGGGAAGCAGAAGATGGTCCAAGTGATTGGGCCCTTGCCACCCATGTGGGAGACCCAGAGGAAGTTCCTGGCTCCTGGCTTCAGCCTGGAGCAGTGATTCAGTGAACCAGCAGATACAAGATCTCTTTCTCTCTTTCTTTCTCCATCCCTCCTTTTTCTCTGTCACTCTGCCTTTCAAATATATAAAAAAAATTTAAAAAAATTCCAGTCATTCTGAATTGCTGCCACAATTAAAAGTATGCTGTTTTTCTCTGTGTCCTTTGTCCTTGTTGGGGTGGGGGTGGGGGGATATGACATTTTTTCTGTCTGATGCAGAGGTCTACCTCAGAACCCAAGAAGAGCTTCATACATCTCAGTTCTCTTGGCCTTCTAGAACTCTGTCTCAGAAATATCCTCTTACTCTGGCCCAGGGTTACCCAAATCTTGCCTTTTCCTGAGCATATATCTTTGAACACTTCTCATTTCCATAACATTTCAACAGCCTTCTTCATATTAATTCACCATTTGTGAGAAAATCACTAACTCTAGCAGTCTTAACCCAAAGGAACGTGTTGATAGGACATAAGTGTCCAGAAATCACCAAGGGGCTGGTGGCGTTACACCACTAGAACCAGCAGGGACCAAGGATGCCTGGAGGGCCAGGCAGGAGGAACACAGCCATAGGGCATGGTGGGTTGCTCAGCAGCTGCCTCTGTCCCAGAACAGTGACTCGTTTTTCATGCGCTCTTATGCTTGCCCAAATCATGTGCCCATCCCCCAGGGAGAAGGAAGATGGATTCCTTTCAGATTCCTTGGAGGGGCAGGGAACCTCCAGCCTGTGGGCCACTTAAGGCCTATGAAACCTGGGCTGACTCTGCCAAGGCAACTGCAGGACGGACTCAGAATTCAATAAAGCTATAGCAGGCTGATTTTTTAAATTCATGATTTTGTATGGCTTGCAGATGATGCTCTAGTTATCCAAATGGCCCTTCACAGAAAAATGCCGCCCCAGCCCCGCTGGAGGAAGGGATGTGCTCTCTCTGCCATCCCTGTGACACACAATGACACACATGCAGCCAGGACGTCATGGAAAGGAGATGGATGTTGGACTGCCAAACACAACAAATGACCACCAACTCCTCCCCATTGTCTTGTGTGTCAAAATCCATGACTAATCCTTTTGATGTTACCATTCCAGTAAACTTCCGCTTTCAGCGAATCTCCTGAAACCCCCACTTACTTTGCTTCATCATCATTTAATAAATGTCTTTTGAAAGGATCTTCTTAGACTTTGGCTGAATCATCAATGGATTGGGATTTTTTTTTAAGATTTATTTTATTTATTTGAAATACAGAGTTACAGAGAGAGACAGAGCCAGAGAGAGAGAGAGAGAGAGAGAGGGAGAGAGAGAGAAAGTCCTCCATCGGATGATGGTTCACTTCCCAGATGACTGCAATGGTCAGAGCTGAACTGATCTGAAGTCAGGAGCAAGGAGCTGCTTTCATATCTCTCACACAGGTGCAGGGTCCCAAGGACTTGGGCCATCTTCTGCTGCTTTCCCAGGCCATAGCAGAGAGCTGGATCAGAAGTGGAGCAGCTTGGACTCAAACCAGTGCCCATATGGGATGCTGGTGCTGCAGGCTGGGGCTTTATTCCACTGGGCCACAGCACCAGCACCATTTTTTTTTTTAAAGCACTCCAGCACTTCAAAAAGTTCATGGATGAAGTAGAATTTAAAAGTAAATTCAGGCCAGCGCCATGGCTCACTAGGCTAATCCTCCACATTGCGGTGCTGGCACACCGGGTTCTAGTCTCGGTCGAGACGCCGGATTCTGTCCCGGTTGCCCCTCTTCCAGGCCAGCTCTCTGCTGTGGCCAGGGAGTGCAGTGGAGGATGGCCCAAGTCCTTGGGCCCTGCACCCCATGGGAGACCAGGATAAGCACCCGGCTCCTGCCATTGGATCAGTGCGGTGCGGCCATTGGAGGGTGAACCAACAGCAAAGGAAGACCTTTCTCTCTGTCTCTCACTCTCACTGTCCACTCTGCCTGTCAAAAAATTAAAAAAAAAAAAATAAATTCATTTTGGTGCAAAAAATATTTTGAAACCCTTGCAGTTTTTTTCTTCATGGTACACATTTCCATGAAAGTTTTGAAGTACCTTCGGTTTTCTCAAATCTGTTTCATTATCAGCAGAATGCTGAATGATGTGAAGTGTGACGGTCATCCGTCATCAAGCCCTGTAAGGCAAGTTCAAATGACAAGTTGTCTTTCCAGACAGAATTGGGTTCCAGGAGACATCTGGGATAATAAGGTTTTTGCTCTCTCTTTCTTAAGTTTCTAGCTTACCAGTGAACAATGCACATGTTCTCCACAAGAACCAGTGAACAATACACATGTTCTCCACAAGAATGCTCTGAAGATGCGTGGTCTTTCTGCAGAGAGACACACACACCATCCACCAGTCATCTGCTATTTATAAAGGGAGGCCTCGCTTCCCTGTTGCTCTGCAGCCCACCAGGAGAGGCTCCAAGGCTCCTTCTTCTTTCCTAGACCTTCTGCATCAGCCTGCTTCCCAGATTCATCTTCACAATGCGCTCTGTGGTGAACGAAGCCCTGTTGTGGCACGTGACACCCTGTTGTAGCATGGAGCCCTGTTGTAGCATGCGTGACTTGGTGCTAGACTCCAGGTCAGTGTGTGATAAAGAGGGCTGCAGCCCTAAACCCGCCTTGAATCACTTTTCCTGTTACACAACCATTTGGGAAAGGAAGTGGCATCCACATAGATGAGCGGTGAAACAGTGGCATTTCCTTCATCAAGCGTCAGTCTACAGAAATGGAGTGGGACTCCATTGTCTTTTGTTTTGTGCCGCAGGCCCACAGTGCTGATTCTGTCTAGGACCCTGGTGGGTGAGGGCCGCTCCTCCTCTCCCTGGAGACAGAAATGTACACCAGCTCAAGCTGCCTGCGGGGTGTATTATGTAATGTGTGTGCTGGCCTATTGCGGTGAATCACCCCGCCATATTGCACATGGACACAACACAAAAAACTTTCATAAAAATGCACAACTTTGCTAATAGAGGAAGCAGGATAATGTTCCGGCTGCTATTCAGAGCCACATCCCCAATTTGTCCTTTGTGCTATTTCTGGGGGGTGATTTCATTCCTTGCTTGCTGGTCTCTGGTTACCTGTCTTATTCTGACATATCTCATAAGACAAAGATCATTCTTTTTGTGATGTGTTGTCTTCCTTAGAATCACAGCACAGCTGTCACAGCCTTTATACTACGGGACTTTTAAAAAATATAAAAACAAACAATTGTGTCTCATAAAGGTCAATAAATTCTTGTTGACAAAATGCTAAGCTCTATCCACAAAGAAAAGAAATTTCAACTACACAATGATTTGTCTTGATAACAAATGCAAGGGTGTTCCTTAATTTACTCATTGAATTTGTTGAGTGCCTGTCAGGCTAGGCTGGCCTGGACACAGGGGAAGGAGTGGTGTGCAAAATAAGGCTTTGTTCCTCTACTCCTGGAGCAATAGGTATTAGTCAAGCAGTCACACAGAGGTGCACATTGCAACGGTGTCCAATGGCAGGGGGAAATACTAAATCCTCTTAAAGTCCCTGCCAATGGGATTTGATTAGATACATAGGTCAGGAATGTCTTCCTGAAGGAAAGGTACTTGAACTGAGATTAGAAAGGTGAGAGGAAGGTGTTTAACTGAATAGAGAAGGCAAGAGCACCCTGGCTAAGAGAATAGCCTTGGGGCAAGAGCAAGGATTGGGGGCAAGAACAAGGAACTGGATATCTTTGTGACCACTCAGGGTAAAGAAGCCTGATAACCTAGCCCAGCACCACACTCAGCAGATTGTCTTAGCCTAAGAACTATGCACTGAAAGCTTCCTTAGGCCTTGAAACAAGAAGCCCAGGACTGGGCTTGAGTGTGGGAAATAGGAGACCTATGGCACCTATCAGGCCCCTCACAAGCATTTGGAGCATCCAAGAGAACACAGTGTTCACAAGACACCAATGAGTGTGAAAGTCCCTGACCCACAGGGGTTTCAGTACTTGTTCCCCACACTCCCCATGGGAGGTTCTGATGCTTCCCTTCAGCAGCCCACTTCACCCAGGCCTGGAGTCCGAAGTCCTAGTGACGAAACTGCTGCGGCTGCTCTTGGGAATTCTCTGTGTCTTTGTTGTGGAACTCAGAGATTCTGTGTTTATGTCTGCTTAGGGACTTTCCGCTGGCACGCCTGCCTGTTGCTGACCACAAGGATTTAGAAAGAGAGCTAACGGCATAAAGAAATTTTTGTTTTGAAAGTGCCGCTCTGGCTGCAATGTGCCGGACAGACGCAGGGGGACTGCATGGGGGTGGTGGGATCAGTGAGGAGGTGGTGGTGGCTTAGACCTGTGTGGGGGTGCAAGAGATCAATGGACACAGCCACGAGACATTCAGGAGATAAATGCAAACAGGGCTTGGTGATTGCTGTAGGGATGAGATTCCAGGTTTGTGATTCACCCAACTAGATGAATCCCAGACTAATTAAAAACTCCTAATAGTGTCATCCCCTAAGACAGGGGACATAGGAGAGGATTGGATGATGGCCTGGATACATACCTCATCAGAATACACTTTATGCATTTATGTACTGATTTTATTTATTTCAGAGACAGAGACATAAACATACACACGCACACACACACAGAGAGAGAGAGAGAGAGAGAGAGAGCCCATCTACAGGTTCACTTTCTAAATGCTTGCCACAACCAGAGCCAGGCTGAAGCCAAGAGTTGAGAACCTGATCCACATTTACCAAGTGAGTGGTGGGAACCCACGTATTTGAACCATCATCTCCTGCTTCTCAGCGTGTGCATCAGCAGGAAGCTGGAATATGGAGCACAGCCTGGATTCAAACCCAGGCACTCTGATGGGAGATGTGGACACACCAACTGGAGGCTTAGCAACTAGGCCAAATGCCCACTTGCAAAAGAATAAACTTTCAAAGCAGAAATGTTCTCTGTGCATAGAAGAAACAGTGGCAATTATATCCTAAACAGAGTGAACCATGCAGGGACTGAATGGGAAACAAAATGGGAGAAGTCTGGGTCCATGAGGAAAGGCATAGCTTCACCGGAAACCACAGGTCGTTATTACTCTCCATGCAGTTTCATTATATAAAGCCCATGCAGAAGCTCTGCAGATAAACATGGGAGAGGCACTGAAATGGAAAGCACTTCCCAAGGGTTTGTCATTGATCAATTAGGGTTCTTATTTCTCTGAGGCCAAGCAAGGCAGAGACATTAGTGTAACAGCAAACAGCTGGTGTTCAGAGGTCAGACCCACAGAACACCTGCACTCTGCCGGGGATTGTTGGAAAAGTTCTTATTTTATGGAAGGCACCAAATTCCTCCAGCATCTGGGAGGAGTGTCCCAGTTTTAAAAACTTGGTGACATGGAATTCACTCCAAACAGGATTCAAAACACAGGCCATCAGGCAATCTCTGTTGGTGTGGTATTTTCTTGACCTAAGCCGATGCAGAAAGAGAGTCATGGGCATACGCGGGTGGAAATTTCCCAGTAATCTCAGGGAACTCAGGAGATGATAAAGGAGTCTGAAGGAGAGGGGAAGGAAACCAGGCTGTGGAAGTACAGAATCCAGCAGGGCCCCCTCGAGGTCCCAGCCTAAGACTGCCTCCCACACCAGTAGTTCAGCCGGCTCTGATGTCAAGTTCACAAAAGAAATGTACAGAAATTTAAGGTAATTTGGAGGTGCCAGTTCCAAGTATTTCTAGTAAGTATTATCAGCCCCCTCACTTCTACTAAAATTAGGCATAGTTGAGCTATTTTTACTCAGCAATTGTTCTCTTATCTCAAATAGTTACTATAAGCTAAAACTGGGCTTTTCTGTTCGGTGATGCTGCATTGTTACTTTTTTTAAAGATTTATATATTTATTTATTTGAAAGGCAGAGTTACACAGAGGCAGAGGCAGAGAGTTTTCCATCTGCTGGTTCACTGCCCAAATGGCCCCAATAGCCAGAGCTGGGACAATCCGAAGCCAGGAGCCAGGAGCTTCCTCCAGGTCTCCCACATGGATGCAGGGGCCCAAGGTCTTGGGCCATCTTCTACTGCTTTCCCAGGCCATAGCAGAGAGCTGGATCAGAAGTGGAGCAGCAGGGACTTGAACCAGCGCCCATATGGGATACTGGCACTGCAGGTGGCAGCTTTACCTACAACGTCACGGCCCAGTCTCGTATTGTTAATTTTTAATTAGATTGCTTCATTAGCACACCCATGTTTGGATGACAGATGATTAAAACAACAACACATTTGTTTAGATGTCTGCATTTGCAATGATATGTCTACGAATGAGAAAGAACAAATTCACTCACTGAGAAGCAGGAGTGTTTTTTCCAATTATTTTAATATGTTGGATTTCATGCCTTTTTAAAAAATTTATTTACTTATTTGAAAAGCAGAATTACAGAGATCTTCCATCCATTGATTCACACCCCAGATGGTCACAACAGCCTTGGCCAGGCTGAAGTCAGGAGTCTGGAACTTCATTCAGGTCTCCCACGTGGGTGGCAGGGTCCCAAGTTCTTGGGCCATCTTCCACTGCTTTCCTGGGCATATTAGCAGGGAGCTGGATCAGAAGCAGAGCAGCTGGGACACAAACCAGGTGACAGCCCAACCCACTGTGCACAACACGAGTTCCCTTTCTTCCATTTGGAGATGAGCAGTACAGAAGAGAGAAGACAGACATTGGACTAAGTGCAGTTCCTGGCCCTCGGGTGCTGCTTGTGGCAGCTCACCAGTGTGAGCCTCGACCACCTGCCTCTAAAGGGGACTCTAACGATGCTGTTCAGCGGCAGACTGAGGACTCTGGCACCATTTTATCATCCATATAACTTTGTTCCTTCGTGAAAGCATCAAAAGGTGGAATTAAGCTAAAATTAAATTATAGCTGGCATGACTCTCCAAAGCAGTCGGGAGGAACAGTCAAGACGGTAGATGACAGAATAGGAAACAAAAGGATATTGGAAGGCCAGCTTAAATTTATCAAGTTGATGTTTAATAAGGATAAATATGAGGAATTTTCCTCACATCAAAAAAACAATTTCACAAGTAGAGTTTGGAGGATATACAGCTTAGTAACGACACAGGAAAAAATGTTTTAGGGTTTTAAATTATTTTAAAGTCAATTTGATTTGACTACACACAAATAATTAGTCTTGGGTTCCTTTTATAAAATACAATCGTATCCAGCAAAAGGGAGCTAAGTGTCCTTCTCTAGGGAAACCAAAGAAAACCTTATTATTGGACCCATTTATGAGGAATATTTCAAGAAGTCTAGGCTACTAGATCCATTATAAGTGGCTTATAAAGAACAAGAAGCCTGCTTCTCTCTTTTCTAACAACCGCAGGTGAAGTCCTAGGCTGACAGGTCATTCAGGTCATTCAGGAACCAGGTCCCTTCCATCATGGTTGCTTCATTGGCCACAAGGGCATTGCCATCTACCACGAGGTTGAAACAGGAGAATTACTACCAGCAGGTTGCAGGTGAAAGGATGGGAGAAAGGCATGCAGAAGACAGATCCACCAGCATAAGGTGCTGACCAAGAACTAGAAGTCTTCACCTCTGTTCACACTCCTGTCACCACAATTGCTCCCACCTAACTGCACTGGAGTGGCCCTGCTACCTTGGGTTAGTGTGAGTCTACCTAACCACAATAGAGGAAAGGGAAGCAGACGACTGTGATGGTTGGAGCACAGTCTCTGCACAGACTGTTGGAGAAACAACCTTCAGAATGATGGGGAAAGCTGTGCATCATCTTAGGAAGCTCTGCCATCACAAGCAAGCATCATGGTTCCTGTAGAAGTGATTAGTTCTAGGTGGTTGTAGGGGCTCAAATTGAGCCAAATCAGCAAAGACTTAAAATAAAATAGTTATCAAGAGGCTAAGAGGGCCTCCTTCTTCAAGTAGAAATTCCCCCCTACTGGAGGTGCTGAAGCAGAGGCAGGAAGATCTCTGCACTTCTTTTAGGGGTTTTAGCACTCCTTCAAACTTTCTGAGAGGCCGAGATCATTCATGTTCCCTTACTGGGAGTCTATATTCTACCTTAACCTTATGTTTACAGGTCATAGGCTAAGGAAAGGGATTCTCAAAATTTATTAGATGCCTGCTGTGTGCAAGTCTTCCCAATAATCTTGTGAAGTAGGCATTGTTCACATATTAGCAATGCTCAGAAAGATCAATTAACTTGTCTAAGGTCTCACAGCTATGCGTTGGCATTGTTGGGACTGCAATCACCAGTAGTCTGATTGCTAAACCCTGATGTTTCCATTGTATTGCTGCCTCCCAGAAAGAAGGTCACAATTAAATCAAGTGTTCTTTCTTATTTCCTTCCCTCTCCCTGCACCTCCTCCCTTCAGCAAATTCTTTATCTTATCAGGATTGACTGCTTGGATGGCACTGGCTGTTCTGCAGGATTTAGCACAAGATAGGATCACTTTAACATCCAGTCCCTTTTTCAGCTCTTTCTGCCGGGCCAAGTGACTGATTTGTCACTCATACTTTTCCTTTCACAGAGGCTGAGCTGCCTGTTCGTTTGGAAGCCTCTGCCTCTCTCACTTCCTCCCTACAAAGATTGCCAGGATTCTCCTGTAACCCCTACCCGTAGGACCACAGTGAGTCATTCTGTGCTGTCACTCGCCAGTGTGCTGCCTAAACCTTTTCCATCCTATTTCTGAGGGCTGTGGAAAAAAATAAAGTTTCACTTGAAATTAATTCTTCAGCCCTTATGCATTAAAATGGATGTCAAAAGTGAATTAATTATCACCCAGCTTGCAGAGTAGAAAATTTACCCAGATTTCATCCAAAGAAAGGATGACTCACAGGAGCACCTGTTTTGTCTCCTTAGTAACTGGTCTCTTAGAGTTCCCTCTTGTGTTTGTATGCAGGCAAGCGCAGCAAATTGGCTGGGGGAAGGGAAGTGGTTCGCAGCACACAGAGTGTGCTCTGGGCAGAACTGCACCTGTAAGGCTGTTTGCTAACCATCCTGTGCTTTATGTACTCACTTTATGTCATTGTTAGAACCCAGGGTTGAGTCATTGGCAGCCTCCGAGTGAGGGGAAAATTACTAACGGCCTTAGAGAAGGTTGGTGACACACAACTGAAGCTCATACTGGTGATGCTCTGAATTGCAAAGATGGATTCCTGTCTGTGTTAGATATGTCTGTCTTGACTTCAACCTTTGCTGCAATTAGAGGCAAGCACACAACTCTTTCAAGACAGAGGTGGGCGAGGCAGAAGACATAGGTTCAATTAAACCACATATCCAGCTCTACCACAGGAAATAATTGTCTATGAATTGGTTTTATGTGGTTCTACCTCTTTCACAAGGCTCTTCCCCACTGGCATTACGGTAAAAATTTACAAAAGACTGTGAATCAAGGCTAGAGATGCATGTCCTGGTGTATTCTCAGTCACTAATGAGCTGGAGCCTGTGCACAACTCATTCAGCTTCTCCGGGTTTCCTCCTGGAAACTGAGAGATCCAACTAGATGACACTATTATCCCTTCCCATTGTGAAATGTGGACCCTATTTCCTGAGCTCTCATTGAATTTTAAAGCTAAAAGTAGGTAATTTAACACTTAAATTTATTGGGTCAAATGTCATCCAAAATGAAAGATCTTTCCCTTTACTTCACAAATGATATCCAGAGAGATTGTTATCCACCTTAATATTATATAAAATTAAGTATTTTCTTATGTTTTAGTTTCTACTTTTATTATAATTCAAGATGCTACAGTGTAGACAAGTAGCTCTTATAAGATTTGTTATTAAAAAAAAAAAAAAACATAGTAGTTTTCACCTGCCCCTCTTTTCTTACTTTCCAAAGGTAGATACTTTAAAAAATTTTTTTTAGACAGAGAGAGAGAGAGACTCCTATCTGATGTTTTATTATCCCAAATGCCTGCAATGGCTGGGACTGGTTTAGATACAAGCCAGGATCCAGATACTGAATCCAGGTCTTACATGTGGGTGGCAGAAACCCAGTTACTTGAGCCATCACCTCTGCCCCGATGGTCTGCAGAAGCAGGAAACTGGAGCCAGGAGCTGGAGCCAGGAATTGATCCTTGATACTCTACTATGGAATGTAGGTATCTTAGCCACTAGGCTAAATGCTCCCCTCCTCAAAAGCATCAAATACTTTTAAAATATTTGTAGCTGATTCTTTTTGTTATTTACCTCAATATCTCTAAATACTCCATAGGTATTCCCTTTACCACAAAAGACAGAATTTTCTTTTTTTTTAAACTTTTATTTAATGAATATAAATTTCCAAAGTACAGCTTATGGATTACAATGGCTTCCCCCCCATAACGTCCCTCCCACCAGCAACCCTCCCCTTTCCCACTCCCTCTCCCCTTCCATTCACATCAAGATTCATTTTCAATTCTCTTTATATACAGAAGATCAGTTTAGCATATATTAAGTAAAGATTTCAACAGTTTGCTCCCAACCAGAAACATAAAGTGAAAAATACTGTTTGAGTACTAGTTATAGCATTAAATCTCAATGTACAGCACATTAAGGACAGAGATCCTACATGAGGAGTAAGTGCACAGTGACGCCTGTTGTTGACTTAACAAATTGACACTCTTGTTTATGGCATCAGTAATCACCCTAGGCTCTTGTCATGAGCTGCCAAGGCTATGGAAGCCCCCTGAGTTCACTGACTCTGATAATTTTTAGACAAGGCCATGGTCAAAGTGGAAGTTCTTTCCTCCCTTCAGAGAAAGGTACCTCCTTCTTTGATGACCCGTTCTTTCCACTGGGATCTCACTCGCAGAGATCCTTCATTTAGGTGTTTTTTTTTTTTGCCAGAGTGCTTTGGCTTTCCATGCCTGTAATACTCTCATGGGCTTTTCAGCCAGATCCGCATGCCTTAAGGGCTGATTGTGAGGCCAGAGTGCTGTTTAGGACATCTGCCATTCTATGGGTCTCTGTGTATCTCACTTCCCATGTTGGATCGTTCTCTCCCTTTTTTATTCTATCAGCTAGTATTTGCAGACACTATTCTTGTTTATGTGATCCCTTTGGTTCTTAGTCCTATCATTATGATCAATTGTGAACAGAAATTGATCACTGGGACTAGTGAGATGGCATTGGTACAAGCCACCTTGATGGGATTGAATTGGAATCCCCTGGTATGTTTCTAGCTCTACCGTTTGAGGTAAGTCAGCTTGAGCATGTCCTGAATTGCACATCTCTTCCCTCTCTTATTCCCACTCTTATATTTAACAGTGATCACTTTTCAGTTAAGTTCCAGCACTTAAGAAGAATTGTGTATTGATTACAGTATTCAACCAAAAGTATTAAGTAGAACAAACAAAAAAAATATTAAGAGGGATAACATATCAAGTTGCTCATCAACAGTCAGGGTGACAGAATTTTCAACCCCTCTCTTCTTGTGTAGTTCTATTATAATTTTGCTGAGGCCAATACCAATATTTGGTGACAAATAATTTTTAAAAATCAAACAGAAATCTTTCAACTGAACAGTACACTAAGCGAAATTAAAAATACTATAAAAAGCATTAGCAGCAGAATAATCAAACACAAGAATCAGTGAACTTGAAGGCAGGCTATTTGAAAATACACTGCTGGAAAAAGAAGTTAAGAGGAATGAAGAAGCTACAGCAAACCTGGGATAGACTGAAACGAGCAAATATTTGAGTTATTTGGATTCAAGAGGGACTTGAGAATGCCAAAGGGTAAAAACATATTCAAAGAGATAATATAGAAAACTTTCCAAACCTAGAGAAAGAAAGATACAAATATCCAAGTACAGAGTCAACACAACCAGTTCATACTATACTAAGACACACTAAAATTAAGTTCTCCAAGGTTAAAGAAAAAGAGAATCCTCAAGGCTGCAAGAGAAATGAAACAAATAAGACATTAATAAGGATTCCTATACACCTGACTGTATACTTCTCAGCAGAAACCTTACAGACTAGGAGAGAATAGGATGAGACTTTAACAGCACTGAAGGGAAAAAAATTTCTAGTCAAGAATACTGCTCTCAACAAAGCTATCTGCAAAACGAGGGAGAGACAAAGACATTCCCAAACAAAAACTGAGAGAATTTATAGCCACAAGACCTGTCTTAGAAGAAATGCTAACAAAAGAAAGAAATGCTACACATAAGAAGAAAATATCAAGAGTGGAGATTCACTAAAAAGACTATCTATACATTCAGAATGCTGTAATTCTGTAAACATGGTATATAACCCATATCATTAATGTTAAGATGAAAACACAAAATAATTAAAAAGAATGACAACTCCATCAAAATATTAAGAGACAAGCAACATAGAAAGACCTACAAGGGGCCAGTGCTGTGGTGTAGAAGGTAAAGCCACCGTCTGCAGTGCCAGCATTCCATATGGGTGCTGGTTCGAGTCCAAGCTGCTCCACTTCTGATCCAGCTCTCTGCTATGGCCTGGGAAAGCAGTAGAAGATGGCCCAAGTCCTTGGGCCCCTGCACCCACATGGGAGACCTGGAGGAAGCTCCTTGCTCCTGGCTTCAGATCAGTGCAGCTCTGGCCATTGCAGTCAATTGGGGAGTGAACCAGTGGATGGAAGAACTCTCTCTCTCTCTCTCTCTCTCTCTCTCTCTCTCTTTCTGCCTCTTATTCTCTGTGTAACTCTGACTTTCAAATAAATAAATAAATCTTTGAAAAAAAGGAAGACTTAAAATGGGATATCAAAATTCAAAATGTGGGCAAGAATGGGGTGCAAGTGTAGAGTCCCTTATTAGTACTTCTTATCTGTTTTGTGCTTTGTAAGTGCTAAGATACTGTCATTTCAAAGTAGCTTGTGTACAAATTCTCATAGGTTTTTTAAACTTTTTTTAAGATTATATTTTGAAATAATTATGGGGATGGGGGGAGAGACAGAGGTCTTCCATCCACTGGTTCACTTCTCAAATGGCTGCAATGGCCAGGGCCAGGCCAGGCTGAAACCAGGAGCCAAGAGCTTCTTCTGAGTCTCTAACATGGGTGTAGGGGCCATCCTTTGCTGCTTTCCCAGGCACATTAGCAGGGAGCTGAATAGGAAGTGGAGCAGCAGGAATTCAAACTGGCACCCATATGGGATGCTGGAGCTGCAGTTGGTGGCTTAACTTGCTATGCCACAGTGTAGCCTTTTTCTATAGCTTTGTAAGCTTCAAGGTAAAAAAAATCTTTAATAAACTTACTAAAAACAATAAGCATGGACACAAAGCTAACTACTAGAGAAGTTCACTTAACTATAAGTGAAATCTGTAACAGAGGGAGAAAGAAATAAAGGGAATATAAAACAAGTATTAAAATGGTTACAATAAAACATTAACTATGAATAACATAAATGTAAGTGGATTAAATTCTGCAATTAAAAGACATAGAATGTCCAAATAGATTTAAAAAACAAGACCCAATTATATGCTGCTCATAAAAACTCACTTAACCTCATAGACTGAAAGTAATAAGGTAGAAGAAGTTAAAAAAGTTTCATGCAAATAGATCCCAAAGGAAAGCTGGAATAGCCACACTTCTATCACATAAAATGGATTTTAAATCAAAATCTGTAAAAATAGACAAGTGAAGTAATTATGTAAGAATAAATTGTTCAATCCAGTAATGGGAAATAATTATAAACATATATGCAACCAATATCATGACACCCAAATATATAAAGCAAGTGTTAATAGGCCTAAATGGAGAGAGAGAATCTTCTGTAATAATTGTAAGGAACTTTTTAACACTCCATGTTAAGAAAAGGACAGACCATCTAGTCAGAAAATCAACAGGGAAACAGCAGAGTTAGACTGCATCCTAGAAGAATTGGACCTAATAGACATCCAACAGCTACAGAATAAACATTCTTCTTAATATCAGATGAAAAAGCAGATCATATAGTAGATGGGAAAGAAATTCTCAACACATTTAAGAAAATATAAATCATATCAAGTATCTTTTCTGAGTACAATGCAATAAAACTAAAATAGATAAAAAGAAAACTTTGAAAACTATAGAAGATGGCGGAATAGAGAGGGAGGGAGCACAGTGAAGCTCCACTAAGGGAAGGTTCAAAGAGGGATGAAAATTTGTAGTTTTTAAGCCCTTCCTCAAACTGGGGTGTTAGGGTGGACACGCGTGGAGGACGCGGACCCCTGAGACTCAGGACACCAGCAGGAGCGTGTACGCTCCAGCGCTGGAAGCCGAGGTGAGACGGGGCACTAGCCCAGCACCGCGGCACAGCTGCCACCGCCCCTCCCCCAACACACCCTGGGACGGACACTGAGACATGCACGACTGGGTGGGGGAGGAAATAGAAAAACGGAACAGAGTGAGTGGCGCCGGCGGAGAGAGTGCATGATTCAGGGACACTAACTGAGAGACTGAGTAAGCCAGTATCTCTTGGCGCCTCCCCCGGAGCTCCAGCGGGCGGGAAGCAGCCATTTTGTTTGTTTACATTCGGGCTTAAAGGAGAACTATCTTTGCCTCCACACTAACCTTCGGAGGCGGAGCCCAAAGGTGGAGCTGAGAGTGCTCGAGGGAGGGCAGCCCAAAGTCCTGAGACCCGACTACTCAAGTTACTGAATAGCGCCTCCTGGTGGGGAAAAAGCACAGGATCCAGAGCTGCAGTGGGCAGAGAGCAGCCACCCTGTCTGTTTACCTGCGGGCTGTGTAGAGCAGCCTGGTTACACTGGATATTGGTAGAGACTCACAGCAGCCTATAGTAGAGGGAAATCAACCCGAAAAATCACCCAGACGGAATGCCAAAAAACAAAACCAAAAACCAAAAAAATATAGAAGATAATATAAATTTGCCAATGGAGCAGGCTAAACCAACCATAACAGAGGCAGAAGAAGTTGAAAACATGCCAGAAAAAGAATTCAGAAAATTAATAATCAGAATACTTAGAAATAATGAGAAACAGTGTCAAGAGCTGAATGAAAAACAAGCCCAAGGATTAGAGATCTTAAAGAGAAGCCAGAATGAGATACTAGAACTGAAAAACTCAATTGACCATATAAAAAACACCGTGGAATCCCTCGGAAATTGAACAGATGAAATAGAAGACCGAATATCAGAATTCGAAGACAAACTTCCAGAAATAATACAGTCAGTTCAATCGCAGGAAGAAGAAATTAAAAAATTAAAAAACACGGTCGGAGACCTACAAGATTCAATCAAACAGTGTAATGTTCGGATAATAGGAGTCCCTGAGGGGGTGGAAAGAGAGAATGGATTAGATGGTGTCTTCAACGAAATAATATCAGAAAACTTTAAACAAAGGCAGCTGGATAACAACACACAAATACAACAGATAGCCAGGACTCCGAACAGAGTAGACCAGAAGAGAAATTCACCACGACACATTGTGGCAACACTCAGTTCAGTGACACACAAAGAACAAATCCTAAAATGTGCCAGAGAAAAGCGACAAATCACATTCAGGGGTAAGTCAATCAGACTCACCCCAGACTTCTCATCGCAAACACTACAGGCAAGGAGACAATGGCATGATATATTTCAATTTTTAAAAGACAAACAATGCCAACCTAGAATACTATATCCTGCAAAGCTATCATTTATGAATGAAGGGGAAATAAAGATCTTCCATGACAAACAGAAACTGAAAGAATTTGTATCCACGCGTCCAACCCTACAACACTTGCTCAAAGACATGCTGCACACAGAAATACAAAAACAAGAACTTCACTGCAAAAAAAAGCGAATGTAGAATAACCCACAAACAAAGTTCAAAATACATAAACAGCTCGTTTCAGGAAACATGAAGGGAAAAAGACAGTACTTAACAGTAATCACATTGAATGTGAATGGTCTTAATTCCACGACAAAGAGGCACAGACTAGCGGATTGGATAAAACAAGAGGATCCAACTATATGCTGCCTTCAGGAGACACACCTCATCAGCAAAGATGCACGCAGACTGAAAGTGAAAGGATGGAAAAAGATACTCCAAGCTAATGGAAATCAAAAAAGAGCTGGTGTGGCCATCCTAATATCAGACAAAATAGACTTTAACATAAAAACTATTAAAAGAGACAGAGAAGGGCACTATATAATGATTAAAGGATCTATCCAACAGGAAGACGTTACTATTATAAATGTATACGCACCTAATTACAGGGTGCCTGGCTACCTGAAAGAATTACTAAAGGATTTAAAGGGAGATATAGACTCAAATACAATAGTAGCAGGGGACTTCAACACCCCACTCTCACCAATGGACAGATCAACCAGACAGAAATTCAACAAGGAAACAACTGAGCTAATTGACGCCATAGACCAAATAGACCTAATAGATATCTTCAGAACCCTCCACCCCACAGACACAGAGTTCACGTATTTCTCCCCAGTACATGGAACATTCTCTAGGATTGACCATATACTAGGCCATAAAGGGAGCCTCAACAAGTTCAAAAAAATTGAAACCATACCATGCAGCTTCTCAGACCATAGTGCAGTGAAACTTGAAATCAACAACCCAAGAATCTCTACACCATATGCAAATATATGGAGAATGGACAACATGATCCTAAATGAACAGTGGGTCATCGAAGAAATTAAAAGAGAAATCAAAAGATTTCTAGAAACAAATGAAAATGATAACACAACCTATCAAAACCTGTGGGACACAGCAAAAGCAGTGCTAAGAGGAAAGTTTATAGCAATTAGTGCCTACATCAAGAAGCTGGAAAGGAACCAAACAAATGAACTCTCCATGCACCTCAAGGAACTAGAAAAACAGCAGCAAATCAAGCCCAAATCCAAAAGGAGGAAAGAAATACTAAAGATCAGAGAAGAAATAAACAGAATTGAAACCAAAAAAAAATTACAAAAGATCAACAAAACCAGGAGCTGGTTCTTTGAAAAAATAAACAAAATCGACACACCATTGGCCCAACTAACCAAAAAAAGGAGAGAGAAGACCCAAATCTGTAAAATCAAAGATAGTAATGGAAATGTAACAACTGACACAATAGAAATAAAAAGAATCATCAGAAACTACTACAAAGAGATGTATGCTAACAAATTGGGGAACCTGGAAGAAATGGATAGATTCCTGGACAAATGCAACCTTCCTAAACTGAGCCGTGAAGATATAGAAAATCTAAACAGACCCATAACCATGGAAGAAATTGAATCAGTAATAAACGCACTACCGAAAAAGAAGAGCCCAGGATCGGATGGCTTCACTGCCGAATTTTACCAGGCATTTAGAGAACAACTAACCCCAGTTCTTCTCAAATTATTCCAAACGATTGAAAGAGAGGGAATCCTCCCAAATTCCTTCTACGAAGCCAATATCACCTTAATTCCTAAGCCCAGAAAAGACACAGCAGAGAAAGAAAACTACAGACCTATCTCCCTGATGAACATAGATGCAAAAATACTCAATAAAATTCTGGCAAACCGAATCCAACTACACATCAGAAAGATCATTCACCCGGACCAAGTGGGATTTATCCCTGGTATGCAGGGATGGTTCAATATTCGAAAGTCAATCAACGTAATCCAGCACATTAACAAATTGAGAAACAAAAATCATATGGTTATCTCAATAGATGCAGAGAAAGCATTTGACAAAATACAACACCCCTTCATGATGAAAACCTTAAGCAAATTGGGGTTAGAAGGAACATTCCTCAACACAATTAAGGCAATCTATGATAAACCAAAGGCCAGCATCATATTGAATGGGGAAAAGTTGGAGGCATTTCCATTGAGAACTGGCACCAGACAGGGATGCCCACTCTCACCATTGCTATTCAATATAGTCCTAGAAGTCTTAGCCAGAGCCATCAGGCAAGAAAAAGAAATTAAAGGGATACAAATGGGAAAGGAGGAAGTCAAACTAAACCTGTTTGCAGATGACATGATACTATATATAGAGGACCCAATAAACTCCTATAAGAGGCTACTGAAACTCATAGAAGAGTTTGGTAAAGTAGCAGGATACAAAGTCAACGCTCAGAAATCAACAGCCTTTGTATACACAGACAATGCCAGGGCCGAGGAAGAACTACTAAGATCAATCCCATTCACAATAGCCACAAAAACAATAAAGTACCTTGGAATAAATTTAACCAAGGAGGTCAAAGACCTCTATGATGAAAATTACAAAACACTAAAGAAAGAAATAGAAGACGACACAAAAAAATGGAAAAACCTACCATGCTCATGGATTGGAAGAATCAATATCATCAAAATGTCCATTCTCCCAAAAGCAATTTACAAGTTCAATGCAATACCAATCAAAATACCAAAGTCATTCTTCAAAGACCTAGAAAAAACGATGCTGAAATTCATATGGAGAAACAGGAGACCCAGAATAGCTAAAGCAATCCTTTACAATAAAAACAAGGCCGGAGGCATCACAATTCCAGACTTCAAAGCATACTACAGGGCAGTTATAATCAAAACAGCCTGGTACTGGTACAAAAACAGATGGATAGACCAATGGAACAGAATAGAAACACCGGAGATCAATCCAAACATCTATAACCAACTCATATTTGACAAAGGACCTAAAACCAACCCCTGGAACAAGGACAGCCTCTTCAACAAATGGTGCTGGGAAAACTGGATGTCCACATGCCGCAGTATGAAGCAAGACCCCTACCTTACACCTTATACAAAAATCCACTCAACATGGATCAAAGAACTAGAGTTGCGCCACGACACCATGAAACTAATTGAGAGCATAGGGGAAACCCTCCAAGATATCGGAATAGGCGAAGAATTCCTGGAGAAGACCCCACAGGCACGGGTAATCAAAGATAAAATAAACAAATGGGATTACCTCAAATTGAAGAGTTTCTTAACAGCAAAGGAAACAGTCAGGAAAGCGAAGAGGCAACCAACAGAATGGGAGACGTTATTCGCAAACTACACAACAGATAAAGGATTAACAACTAGAATCTACACAATGATCAAAAAACACCACAGAATCAAAACAAACAACCCAATAAAAAGAATGGGCCAAGGACCTTAACAGGCATTTTTCAAAAGAGGAAATCCAAATGGCCAACAGGCACATGAAAAAATGCTCAGGATCCCTAGCCATCAGGGAAATGCAGATCAAAACCACAATGAGATACCACCTCACTCCGGTTAGATTGGCTTACATACAGAAATCAACCAACAACAGATGCTGGCGAGGATGTGGAGAAAAGGGGACACTAATCCACTGTTGGTGGGAATGCAAGCTGGTAAAGCCACTATGGAAGACAGTCTGGAGAGTCCTCAGAAACCTGAACATAGCACTACCACAGGACCCAGCCATCCCACTCCTTGGAATATACCCAAATGGAATTAAAGGGGTGAAAAAAGCCATTTGCACCTCAATATTTGTTGCAGCTCAATTCACAATAGCTAAGACATGGAATCAACCTAAATGTCCATCAACGGATGACTGGATAAAGAAACTATGGGATATGTACTCTATGGAACACTATACAGCAGTAAAAAACAACGAAATCCGGGCATTCACAACAAAATGGAGGAAGCTGGAAAACATCATGCTGAGTGAAATAAGCCAGTCCAAAAGGGATAAATATCACATGTTCTCCCTGATCGATGGCAACTAAACGAGCACCTAAAATGATACCCATTGAAGTGAAATGGACACTATGAGAGACAATGACATGAGCAGCCCTTGTCTAGACTGTTGAGGAAAAACTTACTATTTTGTTCCTTTAGTATTTTTGTTGTTGTTGTTGTTGCTCGGTATGCTCTACACAAGACCACTGGTTGAGCTCTGTAATCAATGCACAACCATTCTTAAGCGTTTAAAAATTAATAGGAAATTGATCTTTGTGGAACATGGGATTGGGAATAAGAGAGGGAGGAGCTATGTAGGACGGCACATACTCACTCAGACCTACCTCCAATGGTGGATCTGGAAATGTGCCAGGGGATTTCAACTCAATCTTACCAAGGAGGCAGGTACCAATGCCAGCACACTTGGTAAAGAGACAAATATAAATACACAACTGATCCAAAAGACAGGGTAAGTGTCGAAGAGATTACACAAATAAGACCAGTGTAAGCAAATAATGAAAGATAGAATCAAAAGGGTTGAGAATGATCCTGCGGGGGAAGCAGGTCACACAGCAGACTCATAGAATGGCAAATGCCCAAAACAGCACTCCTGTCTCAGAATCAACCCTTGGGACATTCGGATCTGACTAAAAGGTCCATGAGAGTCTCTCAGGCACGGAAAGCCATGACATGGTGGCAAAAAACAATCTAAATGAAGGATCCTGGTGAACAACACTCCAGCAGAAGGATCAGGCCATCAAGGAGAGAGGCGCCTTTCTCTGAAGGGAGGAAGGAACCTCCACTGTGTTATGGCCTTGACTAAACAAATTCAGAGTTGGTGAACTCAAGGGGCTTCCATAGCCTAGACAGCTCATAGCAAGAGTCTCGGGTGATTGCTGACGTCATAAATAAGAGTGCCAATTGTTAAATCAACAACGGGAGTCACTGGGTTCATGCTCCCCTCGCAGGATCTCTGTCCTTAATATGTTTATCTATGAAACTCAAATACAACACTACTAGTCGAACAATACCCTATACCTGGTTCGGTTGTGTGAGTGCAACCTGTTGAAATCCCTGCTTAGTACATACTAAATTGATCTTCGGTATATGAAGGTAACCGAAAATGAAACGTGATGAAGGGGGGGGAGGGGAGAGGAAGTGGGTGAGGGGAGGGCCACGGGAGGGAGGGAGGTCGGGGGGGAAGCCACAACAATGCAAAAGATGCATTTTATATTCTACTTAAAACTATTGGTTGAGCTCTGTAATTAATACACAATTACTCTTAGGTGTTTAATTAATGCTATAACTAGTACTCAAATAGTATTTTACACTTTATGTTTCTGTGTGGGAGCAAAATGTGGTAATCTTTACTTAACATACGCTAAATTGATCTTCTGTATATAAAGATAATTGAAAATTAATTCTGATGTGAAGGGGAAGGGGAGAGGGAGTGGGAGAGGGGAGCGTTGTGGATGGGAGGGAAGACACGGGGGGGAGGAGGCTATTGTGGTCCAGAAGCTGTACTTTGGAAATTTATGCTCATTAAATAAATTTAAAAAATAAATAAATAAATAAATAATAAAAAGAAAACTATAGATACATGGAAATTAAACAATTTACTCTTGAACAACCAATGGCTCAAGGAAGATATTAAGGGGGAAACTTAAAATGTTCTTGAAATGAATGAAAATGAAAACATAAAATGCTTAAACCTGTGGAATACATCAGAAAGAGTACTAAGAGGGAATTTGTCTATGTCAAAAAAAGAATAAAAACATCAAGTAAACAATTTATCCCTGGACCAACTTCACTTCCATTACAGCTTCTTGCTAATCCACACCCTAAACATAGCAGATGATGGCACAAATGTTTGGTTCCCAGCCAAAAAGATCACCAGGTAGGAGATCTGGAATGAGTTCTAGGCTCTAGACTTTGGCTTGATCCAGCCCTAGTTGTTGCTGGCATTTGGGGAGTGAATGAGAAGGTTGAAAATCTTGACCTCTGTCTCTGTCTCTATTTTTTTCCTCTCTCTCTCCCTGTAACAGATAAATACGTTTTTAAAGCACACACACAAAAGAAAACAATGAAACAAAAAGGTGATACTTTAAAAAAAAAAAAAAGCAAAATTAAACCCCTGGCTGGACTTACGAAGAAGAAAAGAAAGAAAATTGAAATGTATAAAATCAGGGATAAAAACAGAGACATTCAACTGATACCACAGAAATACAATGGATTATTAAAAGTTACTATGAACAATTATGTGGCAGCAAATTTGATAACTTTAAAGTAGTGGACAAATACTTGGACATGCACCGTATCCAGATTGAATCAGGATAAATATAGTACCTAGAGACCAATAATGAGTAGTGAGACTGAATCAGTATTAAAAATCTTGTATTAAGGAAGAGCCCAAGTCCAGATGGTTTCATTGCTGAATTCTACCAAACATTTAAGTATGAATTAACGTCAATTCTTTTTCAATTATTTCAAAAACTACTGGAAAAGGAGGCAAAGTACTCTTCCAAAAGCATTCAATGAGACTAGCATTACCTTAATACCAGAATAAGACAAAGATGTAATAATAACAACAAAAACTATATTTGATAACAAAAGATGCAAAAATTCTTAACAAAATACTATCAAATCCAACAGCATATTACAAAGATTATTCAATATGATTAAATGAGATTCATCCCAGAGATGCAAGAATGGCTCAATATGTGAAGACTGATAAATATGATATACAACGGCAGCAGAATGAAAAACAAAAATCAGATGATCATCTCAATGGATGCAGAAAAGGTGTTTGATAAAATTCAAGATTCTTTCATGATAATAACTCTGAACAAACTGTGTATAGAAGAAACATACCTCAACATAGTAAGGCCACATGTAACAAGCCAGCTACTAAGGTCACATTGAATGAGGGAAAACTGAAGGCTTTCTCTTTAAGATCTAGAATACTACAAGGATGCCCACTTTCACCACTTTTATTCAACATAATAATGGAAGTCCTAGCCAGAGCAATTAGGCAAGAGAAAGAGATAAAATGCATTCAAATAGGAAAGGAGACTGTGGTATGCAATCAAAGATTAAACTAATAAAAAAAATCAGCAAGGTTGCAGGATACAAAAATCAATCTAAAAGAATCAGTAGTGAATCATCTGAAAAATAAATCAAGAAAGCAATCTCATTTCCAAAGCTACCAAAAAATACCAGAAATAAATTTAACCAAAGAGGTGAAATATTTCTGCAGTGAAAACTATGAATCATTAATGAAAAAATTGGAGATCCAAAGAAATGGAAAGATGCCCTATGCTCATAATCTTAAGGATCAATGCCATTAAAATGTGTATACCATCCATAATAATTGATAAATTTAATTCAATCCCTATCAATATACCAATGACATTTTTCACAGAACTAGAAAAAAAATACTACTAAAATTTGGCAGAACTACAAAAGACCCTAGAGAGCCAAAGTGATCTTGAGCAAAAAGAACAGAGTGAGAGACACTATAATATGTAACTTTAAAACATGTTAGATGGGGGCCGGCGCCGCAGCTCAATAGGCTAATCCTCCACCTTGCGGCGCCGGAGCACCAGGTTCTAGTCCCATTTGGGGCGCCAGATTCTGTCCCGGTTGTTCCTCTTCCAGGCCAGCTCTCTGCTGTGGCCAGGGAGTGCAGTGGAGGATGGCTCAAGTAGTTGGGCCCTGCACCCCATGGAAGACCAGGAGAAGCACCTGGCTCCTGCCTTCGGATCAGCACGGTATGCCGGCCGCGGCGGCCATTGGAGGGTGAACCAACGGCAAAAGGAAGACCTTTCTCTCTCTCTCTCTCTCTCACTGTCCACTCTGCCAGTAAAAAAAAAAAAAAAGAAGAAGAAAAGAAAAGAAAAGAAAAGTAAAGTAAAAAACATATTAGATGGCCAGCACTATGGCGCAGTAGGTTAATCCTCTGCCAGTGGCGCCAGCATCCCTTATGGGCACCGGTTCTGGTCATGGCTGCTCCTCTTCCAATCCAGCTCTCTGCTGTTGCCTGGGAAAGCAGTAGAAGATGGTCCAAGTGCTTGGGCCCTTGCACCCACATGGGAGACCTAGAAGAAGCTCCTGGCTCCTGGCTTCAGATTGGTGCAGCTCTGGCCGATGTGGCCAATTGGGGAATGAACCAGCAGATGGAAGATCTCTCTCTCTCTCTCTCTCTCTCTCTCTCTCTCTCTCTGCCTTTCCTTCTCTCTGTGTGTAATTCTGACTTTCAAATAAATAAATAAATCTTTAAAGAAAACTACAGTAATTACATCAGCATCGTACTGGTAGACATATGAACTCAGGCACATAATTACAGGATGTGGTTGCCCCAGCAGTCATTTTAATTGCTAGGCCAAACACTTGAGCCACAGAAATGCAAGCTAGAGTCATGATAAGATCACACTGAACATTCACCAGAATGGAGAAAAAAATTTTTTTATTTTTTAAATAGTTTGTAATAATAACTTTTAATATCCCTCCCTGAGGCTTGATTTTTACTCTCATCTTTTTTTATGAAGAAAGGTTTTTAATTTTAGTAAAGTCTAAATTATCTTTTCTTATGCCAAATGCTTGTGGTTTCCCTTTTGGTGCTAAGTTAGTAGAAACCTGTTAAAGTGAAATGAACACTATGAGAAATGGTGACTTGATCAGCCCTTGCCCTGACTGTTGATGAACAACTTAATGCGTTATCCTTCCTAGTATTTTTTGTTTGTTTGTTCTACTTAATACTTTTGGTTGAATACTGTACAATACACAGTTATTCTCAAGTGTTGAAACTTAACTGAAAAGTGATCGCTGTTAAATATAAGAGTGGGAATAAGAGAGGGAAGAGATGTGCAATTCAGGACATGCTCAAGCTGACTTACCTCAAACGGTAGAGCTAGAAACATACCAGGGGATTCCAATTCAATCCCATCAAGGTGGCTTGTACCAATGCCATCTCACTAGTCCCAGTGATCAATTTCTGTTCACAATTGATCATAATGATAGGACTAAGAACCAAAGGGATCACATAAACAAGAATAGTGTCTGCAAATACTAGCTGATAGAATAAAAAAGGGAGAGAACGATCCAACATGGGAAGTGAGATACACAGAGACCCATAGAATGGCAGATGTCCTAAACAGCACTCTGGCCTCACAATCAGCCCTTAAGGCATGCGGATCTGGCTGAAAAGCCCATGAGAGTATTTCAGGCATGGAAAGCCAAAGCACTCTGGCAAAACAAACAAACAAACAAACAAACAACAACACCTAAATGAAGGATCTCTGCGAGTGAGATCCCAGTGGAAAGAACGGGTCATCAAAGAAGGAGGTACCTTTCTCTGAAGGGAGGAGAGAACTTCCACTCTGACTACGACCTTGTCTAAATATGATCAGAGTTGGTGAACTCAAAAGGCTTCCATAGCCTTGGCGACTCATGACAAGAGCCTAGGGTGATTACTGATGCCATAAACAAGAGTGTCAATTGTTAAGTCAACAACAGGCGTCACTGTGCACTTACTCCTCATGTAGGATCTCTGTCCTTAATGTGCTGTACATTGTGATTTAATGCTATAACTAGTACTCAAACAGTATTTTTCACTTTGTGTTTCTATGTGGGTGCAAACTGTTGAAATCTTTACTTAATATATGCTAAACTGATCTTCTGTATATAAAGAGAATTGAAAATGAATCTTGATGTGAATGGAAAGGGGGAGGGATAGAGAAAGGGGAGGGTTGCGGGTGGCAGGGACGTTATGGGGAGGGGAGCCATTGTAATCCATAAGCTGTGCTTTGGAAATTTATATTCATTAAATAAAAGTTAAAAAAAAATGCTTGTGGTATACCACGAAAAACGTCTTTCAATATTCCAACTTCATATTTCTGTTATCTTCACAGTTAAGTCCATAATCAATCTAGAATTAGTTCTAATGGACGGTGTAGAGTAGAAATAAATATTCATTTTTCATCTAGATGTCCAACTGACTCAATATTTATGAAAATGGTACTATTCTTTCTGTAATGCTTTATAGTGGTAATCTTCATCATATATCAAATATCATAATATATGTTAGGCTGTTTCTGAATTCTGTTTTTTCTGTTGATTTATTTTGTCCTCTTTAGACCAATACCACACTGTCTTAATTATTTTAATATTGAATAATTCTTTATTACTTGAAGGGTAAGTCTCCAAAGTTTTCTTGAATAATTTTGGCCATGAATTTTTCAGTGTAAAATTTAGAAGTAACTTGCCAATATTAACACCACACACACATATACACACTGTGGGATTTTGATAGAAATGGCCTTAAATTTATGGGTCAGTCTAGGAAGAATTCATAACTTTTCAACATCAAAAAATACTTTCGAAAACATTTAAAAATTTTTTTTAACTTTATTTATTTATTTATTTGAGAGGCTGGTTCACTCCCCCAAACACCTGCAAAGGCTGGGGTTGAGCTGAAGTGAAAGTCAGGAGCCTGGAAGTCAATCCAGGTCTCCAATTTGGGTGACCGGGATCTAATTACTTAAGCCATTGTCACTGTTTCCCCAGGGTCTGCTTTAACAGGAAGCTGAAGTTATAGCTGGAGTAATCAAACCCAGGTACTCCAATGCGGGCTTCCTGACTGGTCTCTTAACTGCTAGGCTAAACACCCACCTTGAATTCACTCTTTAATTGTAATAGTTATCTTTATGGGTTTTCCATGTACAATCATATTGTCTGCAAATTATGACAGCACTGTTTTCATGTCTAATCTTTATGATGTTCATTTTATTTTCTAATTTCATTTCCTACAACCTCCAGTACAATGTGGATTAGAACATATCTGTGTTTTTGCACACTCAGGTGAGAAGATTTTAATATTTCTTCCATTAAGTATAATATCTGCCATAGGTTAATACAAAGGCTTATAAAATTTAGATTCAAGGAGTCCCTTTTTATTTCTAAATTTCTATCATTCCTTAAGGTGCTGAACTTTATCAAATAATTATCCTTCATCTATTGAGATGATCATATAATTTTCCCTTTTATTTTATTAAACTAGAAAATAACACTGATTCATTTTTCTAATGCTAAGCAATATTGCATTTTGGAATAAATAAAATCAACTTTGTCATGTTAAACCCTGTTTGCAAATATTTGAATGTGATTTTTGCATCTAAGTCCATGAGTATGAATAACTTACGATATTCCTTTTTTGTTCTGTTAGTAGGCCCTTATATCAAGGCATGTCTCTGGAATCTTGGCCTCATATTCCTGGCTACCTTGGTTGTCTCTGATTCATTCAAAACATCTGAAATTTTTTTTAAATGCTATTCAGCTTTTATAATTATTCTAATGGAAGAGATGGGAAATATAAGCTACTTGTTCACAGCCAGAAGCAACACACTTACCTTTGACAACCCTGATGAACAAAATGAAGAACCTAATTTCCAACTTTTAGTTAACCTTCTGACCTGTTTCAGTTCCTAAAAAATGCTTGAGTTACCAAAACTGTAATTTTGAGTTTGTGTTATTTAGTGCTCTCATCTGTTACAACAGAGTTGTAAAGGAATAAATAAAATTTTATAGTCATAACATTTTGTCTCTTTAAAGTGAAGAGGAAAAAGTAATTTAGCTGGAAAATGTTAATGTAGTTCAGTCTATGATATTTTTCAAATACTGATTAATTATTATAGTAAGAGACACTGTAGTGCCCTTATTGATGGGACTCAAATATTTCAGTGGACAGAAAATAAAGACTTGAGTATTCATAATCTATAACAATCCCCAGAATGAGAAAGACATCTAGGCAGATGCATGGTCAAATTATACCTATTGGCAGGCATTAAGACACTGCTTGGGAAGTCTGCATCCCATATCTGAGTGGCTGGGTTCAAATCCTAGTTCCACTTCCAACTCCAGTTTCCTGCTAATGTGCACCCTGGAAGGCAGCAGATGATGGCTCAAGTAGGTGGGTCCCTGCCACACATGTGGAAGACCCAAATTGAGTTCCGAGCTCTTGGCTTCAGCTTGGCTCAGCCTCTGATGTTGTGGGCATTTGGGGGAATTAACCAGTAGATAGAAGATTCTCTCTCTCTCTCCATCTCTGATTCTCTCTGTCTCTTTGCTTTTCAAATAAATAAAATAAAAACTCTTAAAAATTATACCCACTAATTTAAAAAGGATATTAAATAAATATCTTAGATCTATTTAAATAATGTGACATGTGTCATATAACAGTAAAATATATGGTAAGATCCATCTGAAATGACATAAACACTGAAAGGAAGGACGGGTGAGGTGAGGATAGAGAAATTCAGATAACACTACCATTTACTGGACTCCTGCTGTGTCCTAGGTACTTTGCTCAGGGCTTCATTAGCATTATCTCAATCCCTGCAAACATAATGAGGCATTTTCTTTTTCTTTAAAAAAAAAAAAAAAAGTCAGAGTTACAGAGAGAGAGGGAGAGAGAGAGAGAGAGAGAGATATCTTCCATCCACTGGTTCTCTCCCCAAATGACCACAATGGCCAGGGCCAGGCCAGGCTGAAGCCAGGAGCCAGGAGCTTCATCCAGGTCTCCCGTGTGGGCGCAGGGGCCCAACACTTGGGCCATCTTCCGTTTCATTGCCAGGTGCATTAGCAGGGAGCTGGATCACAAGTAGTGCAGCCGGGACGCGAACCAGCAGCCATATGGGATGTTGGTATTGCAGGCAGAGGCTTAACCTGCTGCACCACAATGCTGGCCCCAGAAGGCATTTTCTTCTTCATTTCACAAAAGAGGAAATTGAGCCTTAGTAAGAATGACTAACTTCCAAAACATCACAGGGACAGTGAAATTCAATTCTAACTTTTTCTAAAACCCAAGCTCTTTCTATTAAGTTAGGCTGAGATTAAACAGGGGCAAAACAGGATGTTCCCAACATGATGATGAGATTTTCTATTAGTCAACCCTGCAAAAGGGATACCAGGGTAAAAAAGTCTAGTTCCATGTTTCGACTTGGTTGGGTGAGGATTCTGTTTTGGGTGTGCATTTCCTTTGTCTCTGGCATTCTTAGTATATTTTCAGATAAAAACATTTCCTGTTTGTTACTGACTGGGCTAACCTCCAATAATCAAGGAATATAAACAAATTCCAACATTTTTCTATCTTGTGTCTGTATATCTGTGGTTGACCTGCTCAGTGGTTTAGGAAATAGGACCAATTAAGGCCAAGTCATGGATTAGATTTGCATTTCTTAAATGAGTTTTACAGAACACACTAGTTCTACGTGATTTTGACACTTGTAAATATCATTTGGGGAAAAAAATTCAGTGTCTGAGGAGTGGGTCATTGTCAAATATGTTTAATGAACTCTGGATTAAACTACGTTAAGCAAATTGCTCTATTTTTTTGGAATCTTAAAATATCAAGAAGTGCAAGGCATCTTCGTGGATAGCATAGTATAAGTGTTTTGCAAACATTTGACTCCAGAATGCTTTGTTCAGGTATCATCTTCGCGAATAGGGGTCATGTAGACCATGTCTGGGGAAAGAGGAATCAGATACTTCACAAGCTAATTAGTTTGACAACAATACGCTATGGCACTGGTCTCGAGGGGGGGAGGTACAAAAGCCTCAACAAAGCAGCCCCGTGGACCAGCCCTCCTGGTGAAATGACTTCACAAAATCCCTTCACAAAAGTCTGGGTGACTTCTTGAAGGGATATTGTAGAAGGTATTCCCGTGTGGGAGACTTCTTGGAAAAGATGACTTTTAACTTTTTTTCACACTCTTAAAGGGGTTCATTTTTTTCTATGAAACTATAATGCCATTTAGAAGACCAAATGTTCACAAAGTGATGTGGTATTGTGATTCATAGCAAGAAATACATATCTTTGAGGCCAGTGCCATGGTGTAGTATGTTAATTCTCTGCCTGCAATGCCAGCATCTTATATGGGCACTGGTTTGAGTCCCAGCTGCTCCTCTTCTAATCCAGCTCTCTGCTGTGGCCTGGGAAAGCAGTAGAAGATGGCCCAAGTCCTTGGGCCCCTGCACCCACATGGGAGACCAGGAAGAAGCACCTGGCTCCTGGCTTCAGATCGGCACAGCCCCAGCCATTGCTGCCATGTGGAGAGTGAACCAACGGAAGGAAGACCTCTCTTTCAGTCTCTCCCTCTCACGTCTATAATTCTACCTCTCAAATAAATAAATAAAATCTTTAAAGAAAAAAAATAAACACATATCTTGGTCTTCCTCCTGGTTCCTGGCACACAACAGTCTTAGGGGATTGGGCCCTTAACCTGTGGGACCTGCACCAACTCTAGTTAGTGTCAGAACTGAATTAAATTGTAGGACACCATGTGTGCACTGGACAAATCCTTGATGTATAGGGAAAAAAATCCCACACACCTGGTGCATTGAGAGTACAGGAGGAGAAAATTATTCTAGTTTCATTCCCAGCTCACATGAGTGACATCTTGTCACCGCATGCATTAATCAGGTGAAGTGTCAGCAGCAGAAACAGAGACCCACAACACAGTAGTTTAAATAAAACAGAAGTTCATTTCTTACAGGAAAGTTCCAAGGCGAGCACTGCAGGTGGGCAGGTGGGCAGGTGGGCAGGTGGGCTCCACTTCATGAGATTCCTCCGGGTCCCAGGGTCCCTCTACCGCATTGCTCTGCTACCTACATGCTCAACTCTCTCACTGGCATGCCTGACTTCTGCTTCATAAAAAAAGGGAGTCCAGGGGCTGGCACTGTGGCGCAGTGGGTTAAAGCCCTGGCCTGGAGCGCTAGCATCCCATATGGGCACTGGTTCTAGTGCGGCTACTCCTCTTCCAATCCAGCTCTCTGCTATAGCCTGGGAAAGCAGTGGAAGATGGCCCAAGTCCTTGGGCCCCTGCACCCATGTGGGAAACCCGGAGGAAGCTCCTGGCTCCTGGCTTCAGATCAGCACAGTTCCGGCCATTGCGGTCATTTGGGGAATGAACCAGCAGATGGAAGACCTCTTTCTCTCTCTCTGCCTCTCTCTGTAACTCTGTCTTTCAAATAGATAAAATAAATCTTTTAAAAAGGCAGGTTGGGGAGTGGGGCTCAAACAGCCATTTCCTTTTAGCTAGGCAGGCTGAAGTTACCTACGTCAATTTGCTCACATTCCATTGTGGACATTTTAATCACATGACCACTCTAACAACAAAGTGGGTTTGGAAGTCCATTCTGTAGTTGGGCAGGTGTATGCCCAAGATGAAGGGGAGAAGAGATGGTGGAAGAACAACTCAGGCTGTGCCACACTGATGTTGGAACCAACACTGGTTGGTAATAGTTACTCGGGCTGTATTAACATTTACTAATGAACAACCAGTTCTCACTGATCAAATCCTTCCAGGAATAATATTGAGTTCCTGTCAGTGTAATTCTCAAGGATTCCAATTTAGGAAGCATGGGATGCCTTAGAGGAGCTCGGATGGTCAGGCAGGGCTAGAGGATCAGCGCGACCAGACTGGGGCGGGCGTGAGGTTCTGTAAACAATCCTCATTCAATATCCTCTGCAGGCTCCCTCCTTATCGTCCTTCAGTTTCCTTAGCTGAATTTTTTAATGGCTCAAGGGAGGAGGAAAACTGGCACGTCTCCTAGGTTTTATGCAATCTCAACCTCAAATGTTTCTCTTTCCAACTGAGCAGCAGGTTATTCACACACAGCCAAGCAGACGGCCCCGCGAGCAGATCTGCTGATCTACAAGCCTTGTGTTTCTCTTCATCATTTCCCAGGGGCTCTGCCACATGTCCTAGTATTTGGGGTTCTGCTCCTCTCCTTAGAGTTACTCCAATGCAATATCAACAAAGCCAGGGACACCTCCAAGTCTGCAAAGTGGGCAGAGTCCACATGGAATGATTTGGAGGACGAGACCCTGAGTTGTTTCTCTGACCATGTGTGTCAGAAATCCCACCCTCTGGGCTGGGCTTTCAGCCTAGTGGTTAAGATGCTTGTTAAGATACCTGCATCCCGTATCAGAGTGCCTAGGCTCCATGCTGGGCTCCAGCTCTTGACGCCAGCTTCCTGTTAATGCACACTCTGCAAAGCAGCAGTGATGGCTCCATGTGGGAGATCTGGACTGCTTTCCTGGCTCCTGGTCCAGGCCCACCTGGTCTCAGCATTTGGGGGGTGAACCAGCAGAGAAAATCCTCCCCCAATAAATAATTTTTTTAATTTTAAGAAATTTGAGAAAAAATTAAAGGCATTTCCCATCTCAGATGCAGTCAGGCCTTGTCAAAGTGAAAATACCTCTGAGAGAAAAATATTACAATTACCCTCCAATCTGGACACTGACATAAGCCACTACTTGGGACAACCACATCCCCTATTGGGGTGCCTGGTTCTTCTAATCCAGATTGCTGGAGGCACCAAATGATGGCTCCAGTACTTGAGTCCCTGCTACATACATGGGAAACTTGGATGGAGTTTCAGGTTCCCAGCTCAGAGTGGTCCAGCCTTGGCCATCGAAGGCATCTGGGGAGTGAACCAGAAAATGGAAGATTCTGTCTGTCTGTCTCTCTCTCTCTCTCCCTTAAAATAAATGTTTTATATATTAAAATATATACATTAAAATAAATTTTTTATATATTACAAAAAGGACAGATACTTGGACCTCACTTTCTACCTCTAAGTCAGAATCCCTGGAATGGGATCTGGCTTTTTAATTTTATTCTCAACTTTCCAGATAAATCTGTCCCAAGGTTCAAGAACCAACACTTACATCATTTTTGTGTCAATAATTCAGAGATTCGTCAGCAGTGGAAAGCTACTATGAGGGATGATGATTTGGAGGATGGGGGGGGAGCAGCAAATGCAAATAGGAAGGCAGTGGAAACTCCTTGCAAAGTCTCTGATGACCAGCAGGGCTCCTTCTCAATCTCCTAAAGCCTCCACTAAAGGACTGCCCTTTGTAAAACAATCCGCTTCATTAGCTCTCCTCTTACGGAGATGTCTGGTCCCGCCCTCTTTCTAATTGCTAGAAAATGTTGTGTCACATTTTATTGTTATCTTTTTTGTTTTCCCTAAGTTATAAGAGCAATAAAGCATGAGTAGTTGGGGTTGGAATAATTTCCCAGTTCCTGGAAGGAATCCTCAAAGGGTCTTGTGCTCCATCCTCACTCCCATACAGTATTACAGGACGCCTGGAACAGGTCAATGAGATAGTGAGCAATTTTTCACGCATCTGTTGGCCAATGATATCACTTCTTTTGACAAATGTCTATTTAAGATCCTTTGCTCTTTTTTTAAATCAAACAATGATTTTAGATATTAGCTCCTTATTGAACATATGGTTTGCAAGTATTTTTTTCCCCAATGCATGAACTGTCTCTTCACTCCATTGTTTCTTTTTCATCAGGGAAAAGCAAATTGAAATGACAATAAGATATCATCTCACACTTTGTTAGAGTGGCTATTAATAAAAAGATAAGTAGAAGAGGAAATTTCGTCTTGTAGTTAAGAAGCCTGTTAAATGTCAGTGTCCCCGGGCCGGTGCTGTGGCACAGTAGGTTATGGCGCTGGCATTCCCATATGGGCGCTGGTTCAAGTCCCAGCTGCTCCTCTTCCAATCCACCTCTCTGCTAGTGGCCTGGGAAAGCAGTAGAAGATGGCTCAGGTGCTTGGGCCCCTGCACCTAAATGGGAAACCCGGAATAAGCTCCTGGATCCTGGCTTCCGATCAGCTCAGCTCTGGCCATTATGGCCACCTGGGGAGTGAACCAGCAGATGGAAGACCTTTCTCTCACTCACTCCCTCTCACTGTCTGTAACTCTACCCCTCAAATAAATAAATTTTTTAAAAAATCAGTGTCCCATATTGGAGTGCATTAATTTAAGTCCTGGCTCTGGCTCTGAATTCAGCTTCCTTCTCAGGCACATCCTGGAAGGTGGCAGATGATGACTCAAGTAGATGGGTCCCTGCCATCCACGTGAGAGAACCGCATTGAACTCCTGGCTTCCAACTTCAGCCTGGCCCAGTCCCAGTTATCACAAGCATTGTAAGCATTTGGGGAGTAAAGTAGTGAATGGGATCTCTCTCTCTCTCTCTTACATAACAAAAAATATAATTTTTTAGAAATATGGATGCTAAGTGTTAGCAAGCATGTGGAGTAAAGGGACTCCTTTTATACTGTTGGTGGGAATGAAAGTTAGTGCAGTCATTTTGGAAAATACTATGAAGTTTCCTCAGGAAACTAAAAATAGACTTACCATATGATTCAGCAACCCTACTTTTGAATATCTACCCTTAGGAATTGAAATTCTATTGTCAAAGGGACATCTGTACTCCCATGTTCACTGCTGTATTATTCACAATAACCAAGATATGGAAGCATCCTGAGTATCCATTAACAGATGTGTAGATAAAGAAAATGTAGGGCACATACAAAAGGAAATACTACACAGCCTTTAAAAAGAAGGAAATCCTGTTATTTGCAACAATACAGATGGAGCTGGAGGACACGATGCTAGGTGAACTAAGCCAGACTCCAAGAGACAAACACTGTGTGATCTCACTGACATGTGGAATCTTAAAGAAGTCCATTCATAGAGACAGAAAGTAGAGTGGTAGCTACCAGAGGCTGGGGTGGGGTTAGCGGGGGGGATAGGGAAAGAAAGCTGCCGATCCAGGAATAAGAAAGCTTCCGTTAGACAAGAGGGTTAAGTCTCACAGGCCTTTCATATTGGGTGGTGACCATAGCTAATAACAACTTCATCTTCTGGATTGATATGTAAGTCTATTTTCTATTATTTTCTGCTTCTGGAGAGATGGAGAACAGCGGCTTGGGGACCTCCCAATTCCCGAAGCTGAAGAATTCATCCATTAACATTCTTTTCCAGACTAAATAACTCTGGTTTCTACAGTTTTTCTTATGGTTTCATTTCCTAGCCTTTTATTTTCATACCTCTTCTTTGGATGCAGTTCTTCCAACAAGAAATGAATCAATGCCAAACACAACCAAAGAGTTCTGTCTTTATCTTTTCTATGATATATTCCAATTAATGTGACCATCTCAACTTTTAAAAACAACTTTGCTGCTTATTGATAATTTGTGATCAATGTGTGGCCCCCATGTGCTTGGGCTAGTGAGTAAAGTTATTCACACAGAGAAAAGAGCTCTGTGGTAGAAATCCAGAGATCCAAGATCTAGATCCAATTTTATCACAATGACACTACATAACTTCTTTATTTTTAAACCTTGTTTCAATCTGTTTGTTTCACCTATCAAATGAGTCAGATGGACTAGTTGACCTTTAAATTCACTCCCACTCTGAAAGTCTTATTCCTACTTATTTTATTTTGATTCATGTTTGATTTCTCAATGACAAAACAGTCTGAACTCCCACAGTGTATACGTCTTACAGCTATTGCTCTCTCTTACCTATAATCATGGCTATCAACATCGTGCATGCCACAGCATTCCTATTGGACCCAAAACTCCTTAAAGGTAGGACCCAAGTAACTCTGACTGGCTTTAGTACACATCTTGACCAATACATTTGTAGAATAAGTCAATGCATCAATAGTCAACCTTCCTCTGCCAAGTCAAAAGTAATGAGGTCTGGAACAAGAAAAATGACACTAGCAAATTTCTCTTCTGTGCCCCCATAACTCTCATAGCATGGTAAGGTGCTTCCACTGGCCTCTTGTGGATAATCTATTGTATGTAGATATGTTGATAATGGGACAGATAACTTTATATCAACAAGGCTGCTTTCCCCAGGAGAAATTAAGGGATTTTTAAAAATCTTGAGCACAAAAAGAACAAGGACTCTAGACTGTAGGTTGGAAAAAAGGAAAGACTACAAAAGCAGTGAAGGGTTTGAGTTGAGAAAGAACTTCCTGAATGTAGAACAGATTTTCCTGAGCAGCCCAAAACCAAGGGATTAAACTCTGTCCACAGAGCCGGGGGTAGAAGTGCAATATCTGGGCTTGGGAAAATTGGTGAGAACAGTCTCAGAAGCTGATTGCCTAACTTGTAAATACTTCCATTGACTCCCTGCCAGGAGAGCTCCTGTTACTGCTGATCAGAGGCATTGCCATGAAAAGTGACAAAACGGGAGTAGGGATTTGTGGGGGAGATTTGAGGGCCCTTAAGCTGGAAGCACAACCAAGAGGCCCAAGTTCCGAGAAGACTAATGATGAGCCCATGCTGGTCCTATCTCTAGCCCAGAAGGCTGACAGCTAATGCACGTGTGACCACTCTGGTGCTCCATATCGCCCTGGAAGAAAGCCAGTGGGGAAAATAAAAGACAGGTTGCAGTTTACTTAGAATCTGTCAGTAACCAAGACACTGGAACTCTCAGTAGGGCCACTGTAGATAGCTATGAGGATACTTCAAATAGTTCCCTGGAAAATGGAATAAGAAGAGCTTTATTTTGGTGCAAAAAAAAAGAAATTTATGTACAGATTTTTCATAGTATATGTTTTTCATTAACTTTTCTTTAAAAAAAAACTTTTTAAAAAAAGGATAGTGATAGAGAGAGAATGGGGGGGGGGGAGAAACTCCACTCCCCAAATGCTCACTACTGCCATGGCTGGGCCAGGCTGAAGCTGAGCGCTGGGAACAGTCTATATCTCCTACGTGGGTGGCAGAAACCCAATCACTTGGGTCATCACCACTACCTCCAAGGGTCTGCATTAGCAGGGAGCTGAGTCAGAAGCTGGAAGTGGGGAACCCAGGCACTTTCTAATCAGGGACGAAAGTCTTAAGCTCAAAGCCTGCTTCCCATGAACTTTTTGAAGATTCTTCATAAGGATGGATTTCAAAATTTTGAGCACCAAAATGAACTTATCTTTTAATTCCATTTGCCATAAATTCTTTGAAGTCCTCTTATGTTCGTGCAGATTGCTGCCCACTGCCCTCCATGAGCTCATGCCCAACCCCATAAAACTCTGGGTACAGAATGAGAATATAGTCTGAGCACCAGAGTTACACTACCACACACACACACACACACACACACACACATACACATACACACACACACCGGCTTTTACGAAAAGCAGAACAGCTTGATGCCGCTTCTGGAAGAGTTGGAGGTCAAGGATTTGAGGGAACAGAACAAGAAGAATCTGCTTATCTGAGGATGACATGATTTTATTCTTATGGGCTACAAGTGACCTTCCAAGAACACGGGCCACGTGATCTCATTACTTCCAGAAAGAAGGTCACAAATTAACTAATCCGAGACCAAGACACCATTCCTGGCAGCTATCTCCCAACTTTGTCAAGGCCTGTGCTTAGATTACAGGTCAGTGGAGCATCACTATGTGGGCTCTGGGGTTGGTTCTATCTCTTAGTAGTTGGCTGACACTTAATGACTCTTGGTCTCAGTTTACCATCTGTCAAATGGGTTAATTATAACAGTACTTACCTCATGAAGTTTTTGTGAGAATCAAATGGGTTTGTGTGTAACACTCTTAGAACAGTTCTTGGTAATTGTTAACGATCTCTGTACAGATACTAATTCCATCCATTAGGTCCTGTTAAACTTTACCAAGATGTACTTGTTAATCTTTCAAGAAATTCAAGAAATTCAAGAACACTTGGTTCTATCTACTTAAAACACCGCCAACTTAGAATTACTGGGACAGTGCTCAGCAGGGTAAAACTTGGGACTCCTCTCATCTGTTGGCCTGTGAATTAGGTGACCTTCCAAAATAACTTAGTGGGGACACTCTTGGCCTCACCCTTCCTTGGATCAACTCAGAGTGATTGTGGGCTGGCTTCTAATTATGCATTGTACTGCCCAGTTCCTAAATTTTTTTTTTATTTTTTATTTTTTTTTTAACTTTTATTTAATGCATATAAATTTCCAAAGTACGACTTATGGATTACAATGGCTTTCCCCCCGTACCGTCCCTCCCACCCACAACCCTCCCCTTTCCCACTCCCTCTCCCCTTCCATTCACATCAAGATTCATTTTCGATTATCTTAATATACAGAAGATCAGCTTAGTATACATTAAGTATGGATTTCAACAGTTTGCTCCCACACAGAAACATAAAGTGAAAAATAATAGATGATTTTTTAAAATGATGATGAAATCAGAGCAGACCTATTGTCATGTTTAATCCCAGTGAGAGTCAAGTTGGGAATTGATAATTTCTTTTTTTTTTTTTTTTTTTTTTTACAGAGGATCAGTTTAGTATGCATTAAGTAAGGATTTCAACAGTTTGCACCCCCATAGAAACACAAAGTGAAATATATTGTTTGAGTACTCGTTATAGCATTAAATCTCAATGTACAGCACATTAAGGATAGAGATCCTACATGAGGAGTAAGTGCACAGTGACTCCTGTTGTTGACTTTACCAATTGACACTCCTGTCTATGGCATCAGTAATCTCCCTATGCTCCAGTCATGAGTTTCCAAGGCTATGGAAGCCCTCTGAGTTCTCTGATTCTTATCTTGTTTAGACAAGCTCATAGTCAAAGTGGAGGTTCTCTCCTCCCTTCAGAGAAAGGTACCTCCTTCTTTGATGGCCTGTTCTTTCCACTGGGATCTCACTCGCAGAGATCTTTTGCCAGAGTGTCTTGGCTTTCCATGCCTGAAATACTCTCATGAGCTTTTCAGCCAGCTCCAAATGCCTTTAGGGCTGATTCTGAGGCCAGAGTGCTATTTAGGACATCTGCCATTCTATGAGTCTGCTGAGATTCTCACTTCCCATGTTGGATCACTCTCCCCTTTATTTACTCCATCAGTTAGCGTTAGCAGGTACTAGACTTGTCTATGTGCTCCCTTTGACTCCCAGTCCCTTCACCATGACCAACTGTGAACTGAAACTGATCACCTGGAACAGTGAGATGGTATTGGTACATGCCACCTCGATGGGATTGAATTGGAATCCCCTGGTATGCTTCCAACTCCACCACTTGGGGCAAGTCAGCCTGAGCATGTCCCAAATTATACATCTCTTCCCTCTCCCATTCCCACCACCATGTTCAACAGGGATCACATTTCAGTTAATTTTCAACACTTAAGAATAACTGTGCATCAATTACAGATCTAAACCAGTCATATTAAGTAGAACAGATAAAAAAAACTACTAAGAGGGATAATGTATTTAGTTGTTCATTAACAGTCAGGGCTATGCTGATCAAGCCACCATTTCCCATAGTGTCCACCTCACTCCAACAGGTTTCCCTCTTGGTGTTCAGTCAGTCGTCACCGATCAGGGAGAACATATGGTATTTGTCCCTTTGGGACTGGCTTATTTCACTCAGCATGATGTGTTCCAGATTCCTCCATTTTGTTGCAAATGACTGGATTTCGTTGTTTCTTACTGCGGTATAGTATTCTAAAGAGTACATATCCCATAATTTCTTTATCCAGTCTATCGTTGATGGGCATTTAGGTTGGTTCCAGGTCTTAGCTATTGTGAATTGAGCTGCAATAAACATTAGGGTGCAGACCGCTTTTTTGTTTGCCAATTTAAATTCCTTTGGGTAAATTCCAAGGAGTGGGATGGCTGGGTCGAATGGTAGGGTTATATTCAGGTTTCTGAGGAATCTCCAGACTGACTTCCATAGTGGCTTGACCAGTTTGCATTCCCACCAACAGTGGGTTAGTGTCCCTTTTTCCCCACATCCTCGCCAGCATCTGTTGTTGGTAGATTTCTGCATGTGAGCCATTCTAACCGGGGTGAGGTGAAACCTCATTGTGGTTTTGATTTGCATTTCCCTGATTGCTAATGACCTTGAACATTTTTTCATGTGCCTGTTGGCCATTTGGATTTCCTCTTTTGAAAAATGTCTATTGAGGTCCTTGGCCCATCTCTTAAGTGGGTTGTTGGTTTTGTTTTTGTGGAGTTTCTTGATCTCTTTGTAGATTCTGGTTATTAACCCTTTGTCTGTTGCATAGTTTGCAAATATTTTTTCCCATTCTGTCGGTTGTCTTTTCACTCTCCTGACTGTTTCTTTTGCAGTACAGAAACTTCTCAATTTGATGCAATCCCAATAGTTGATTTTGGCTTTGACTGCCTGTGCCTCCCGGGTCTTTTCAAGAAATTCTTTGCCTGTGCCAATATCTTGAAGGGTTTCTCCAATGTTCTCTAGTAACTTGATGGTGTCAGGTCGTAGATTTAGGTCTTTAATCCATGTGGAGTGGATTTTTGTGTAAGGTGTAAGGTAGGGGTCTTGCTTCATGATTCTGCATGTGGAAATCCAATTTTCCCAGCACCATTTATTGAATAGACTGTCCTTGCTCCATGAATTAGTTTTAGATCCTTGATCAAATATAAGTTGGCTGTAGATGTTTGGGTTGATTTCTGGTGTTTCAATTCTGTTCCATTGGTCTATCCATCTGTTTCTGTACCAGTACCATGCTGTTTTGATTACAACTGCCCTGTAGTATGTCCTGAAATCTGGTATTGTGATGCCTCCGGCTTTGTTTTTGTTGTACAAGATTGCTTTAGCTATTCGAGGTCTCTTGTGCCTCCATATAAATTTCAGCACCATTTTTTCCAGATCTGAGAAGAAGGTCTTCGGTATCTTGATTGGTATTGCATTGAATCTGTAAATTGCTTTTGGGAGAATGGACATTTTGATGATATTGATTCTTCCAATCCATGAGCATGGAAGATTTTTCCATTTCTTGGTATCCTCTTCTATTTCTTTCTTTAAGGTTTTGTAATTTTCATCGTAGAGATCTTTAACGTCTTTGGTTAAGTTTATTCCAAGGTATTTGATTGTTTTTGTAGCTATTGTGAATGGGATTGATCTTAGAAGTTCTTGCTCAGCCATGGCATTGTCTGTGTATACAAAGGCTGTTGATTTTTGTGCATTGATTTTATACCCTGCTACTTTGCCAAACTCTTCTATGAGTTCCAATAGTCTCTTAGTAGAGTTCTTTGGGTCCTCTAAATAAAGAATCATGTCATCTGCAAAGAGGGATAGTTTGAGCTCTTCCTTCCCAATTTGTATCCCTTTAATTTCTTTTTCTTGCCTAATAGCTCTGGCTAGAACCTCCAGAACTATATTGAATAGCAGTGGTGAGAGTGGGCATCCCTGTCTGGTTCCAGATCTCAGTGGAAATGCTTCCAACTTTTCCCCATTCAATAGGATGTTGGCTGTGGGTTTTTCATAGATTGCTTTGATTGTATTGAGGAATGTTCCTTCCAAACCCAGTTTGCTTAGAGTTTTCATCATGAACGGGTGTTGTATTTTATCAAATGCTTTCTCGGCATCTATTGAGATAATCATATGGTTTTTCTTCTGCAGTCTATTAATGTGGTGTATCACATTGATTGTCTTGCGCACATTAAACCATCCCTGCATACCAGGGATGAATCCCACTTGGTCTGGGTGGATGATCTTTCTGATGTGTTGTTGCATTCTATTGGCGAGAATTTTATTGAGGATTTTTGCATCTATGTTCATCAGGGATATTGGTCTGTAATTCTCTTTCAGTGCTGCATCTTTTTCCGGCTTAGGAATTAAGGTGATGCTGGCTTCATAGAAAGAATTTGGGAGGACTCCCTCTTCTTCGATTGTTCTGAATAGTTTGAGAAGAATTGGAGTTAGTTCTTCTTTAAACGTCTGGTAGAATTCAGCAGTGAATCCATCTGGTCCTGGGCTTTTCTTTGTTGGGAGGGCCTTTATTACTGTTTCAATTTCTGTCTCAGTTATGGGTCTGTTTAGGTTTTCGATGTCTTCCTGGTTCAATTTAGGCAGGTTGCATGTGTCCAGGAATCTATCCATTTCTGATAGGTTTCCCTGTTTGCTGGCATACAAGTCCTTGTAGTAATTTCTGATGATTCTTTTTATTTCTGTGGTGTCTGTTGTTACATTTCCTTTTTCATCTCTGATTTTATTGATTTGGGTCTTTTCTCTTCTTTTTTTAGTTAGTTGGGCCAATGGGGTGTCAATTTTGTTTATTTTTTCAAAAAACCAGCTCTTCGTTTGGCTGATTTTTTGTAATGTTTTTCTTGATTCAATCCTGTTGATTTCTTCTCTGATTTTAATTATTTCTCTTCTCCTACTAGATTTGGGTCTGATTTGCTGTAGGTTTTCTAGATCCTTGAGGTGAATTGAAAGCTCATCTATTTGGTGTCTTTCCAATTTCTTGATGTAGGCACCTATTGATATAAACTTTCCTCTTAACACTGCTTTTGCTGTGTCCCATAAGTTTTGGTATGTTGTGCTGTTATCCTCATTTACTTCCAGAAAGTTTTTGATTTCTCTTTTGATTTCTTCTATGACCCATTGTTCATTCAGGAGCATGTTGTTCAATCTCCATGTGTTTGCGTATGCTCTAGGGATTCCTGAGTTGGTAATTTCCAACTTCATTCCTTTATGGTCTGAGAAGCTGCATGGTATGATTCTAATTCTTTTGAATTTGCTGAGACTCGCTTTATGGCCTAGTATGTGGTCAATCCTAGAAAAGCTTCCATGTACTGCTGAGAAGAATGTAAAATCTTTAGCTGTAGGATTGAAAGTTCTGTATATATCTGTTAGATCCATTTGGGCTATAGTGTCGTTTAAATCTACTGTATCCTTGTTGATCTTCTGACCGGATGATCTGTCTATTTCTGAGAGTGGAGTATTGAAGTCCCCCAGTACTACTGTATTGGGGTCTAAGTCTCCCTTTAAGTCCGTTAATAAATCTTTTAGATAAACTGGTGCCCTGTAGTTAGGTGCATATACATTGATAATTGTTATATCTTCCTGTTGAATTGATCCCTTAATCATGATATAGTGTCCCTCTTTGTCTCTCTTAACAGTTTTTGTGGTAAAGTTTATGTTGTCCGATATTAAGATGGCTACGCCCGCTCTTTTTTCATTTCTGTTGGCATGGTATATCTTTTTCCAGCCTTTCACTTTCAGTCTGTATGGATCTTTGTTGGAAAGATGTGTTTCTTGTAAGCAGCAAATAGATGGGTTTTGTTTTTTAACCCAATCAGCCAATCGGTGTCTTTTAACTGGACAGTTCAGGCCATTCACGTTCAAAGTGACTAATGATAAGTGGTAACTTTGCCCTGCCATTTGCCAAAGACAAGTTCTAATATATGCTTTGAATTCCCTGTGATCTTTTGCTGTGAGGTTTCCTTCCTTGGTTTCCTTCCTTTACCTTCTTTCATATTGATGACCGTGTTTCTGTGTTTCTGTGTGTAACACATCTTTAAGCATCTTTTGCAGGGCTGGACGAGTGGCAACAAATTCTTTCAATTTCTGTTTGCAATGAAAAGTCTTTATTTCACCTTCATTCACAAATGATAGCTTTGCAGGATATAATATTCTGGGCTGGCAGTTGTTCTCTCTTAGTACCTGGGCTATATCTCGCCATTCCCTCCTAGCTTTTAGAGTTTCTGATGAGAAGTCAGCTGTGAGTCTGATTGGAGATCCTCTGAGAGTAATCTGACGTTTCTCTCTTGCACATTTTAGGATCTTTTCTTTATGTTTCACTGTGGAGAGTTTAATTACAACGTGTCGTGGTGAGGATCTCTTTTGGTCGTGTTTATTAGGGGTTCTGTGGGCTTCCTGTACTAGGATTTCTCTGTCCTTCTCCAAACCTGGGAAATTTTCTGCTAATATCTCACTAAAAAGGCCTTCTAATCCTTTCTCCCTCTCCATGCCTTCAGGAACTCCTAGAACCCGAATGTTGGGTTTTTTAATAGTATCCTGAAGATTCCCGACAATATGTTTCAGATTTCTAATTTCCTCTTCTTTTCTTTGGTCTGACTGTATCCTTTCCTGTTCTCTGTCTTCTAAGTCCGATATTCTCTCTTCTGCTTCACCCATTCTGTTTGTAAGGCTCTCTATTGTGTTTTTCATTTGATCTATTGAATTCTTCACTTCAGTCACTATCACAGTTTCCTGTTGTACTAGTTGTTTCGTTTCATTTTGATTCCTCCTTAATATTTCATTTTCACGAGAGAGATTTTCTATCTTGTCCATTAAGGATTTGTGTAGTTCCAGAATTTGTTTTTGAGAACTTCTTAATGTTCTTATCAATTTTTTGAGATCTGCTTCTTACATTTCTTCTATGTCATCATCTTCATAATCTTGAATTGGGGTGTCTTTTTCATTTGAGGGCCTCATGGTGACTTCCTTGTTTTTATTACCTCGGTTTTTGCGTTTGTTATTTGGCATATTGGAGATATTTGGTTTCTTCACTGTGGTGCTTTTTCTTGTTATACTATGACTCTAGATTAAGTGGAATATCTGTTTTTGATGGAGCCTTAGGGCTTGAGATGGGTGTGGCCTGAGAGCTCTGTTTGGTGTGCCAAAGGTGACACTCCCAGGTTAGGCGTGGTAAATCTCTCTCTCTCTTTTTTTTTTTGATTCAAAAGGGAAGTAATTCCGCACAGCTGAACAAAGTTGGAGGTAGTTAGCAGGCAAATGATATACCCACAGGAGCCAGAGATCGGAAGCTCTTTCCCAAGATCCCCACAGGGAATCTGTTCGGCCCTCAGAGTGGGCTCAAATTCTCCTTCAGCCTCCCACTGGGTTGCCAAAGTTACGGAATTGTAGCGTCTCTGGAGAGTGCTCACGTGAATTCCGTGAGTTCTCTCCCCCACCGTCTCTTTTTTCACAGTCTCAGTTCAGTAGCACCACAAATTTACTAGCTCCTAATCTCCTGTTAATTCGCCCCACCCAGAGTCGGGTTTTTCTGCTAGGCTCAGGGCCGGTGCAGACCTGAGGTCGCTCTGCTTATGACGTATGTCCAAGATGGCGCCTGCTCTTTGTCTTGCTCACCCTTGAGAGGTGAGCGGAGAGAGAGAAACCCGTGTCCGTACTAGTCACCCTTTTTTCTCTCTCTCTCTCTCTTCCAGTTAGCCTTGTGAACTTCCCCCCCCCGGGGGTCGTTCCCTCTAGTCTCCTCTCTCCGCTTGCCTGCCGGTGTCTCGGGCTATTGAGGTTCGGCTCACCTCGCGTTCCAGCGCTGGTGTGTTGAGTCTGCCGCTGATGTCCCGAACTGTGGGCTCCCACGCTCTCCACGCAGGTCCGCTGTGAGTCACGCGTTCCGGAAGAGTTTCTTCTGCTGTTTCCTCCCCTACTCTTCCTTGAACCTGCAGTATCTCCACTTTTATTAAACTATCTCTCCCCAGACTATCAGTGTGCTCCCTTCCTATTCCGCCATCTTGCCGGAAATCCCCAGTTCCTAAATTTTTATAACAGTAGGAGCCAGCTCTGTGGTGTAGCAGGTAAAACTGCTGCCTGCAGTGCCAGCATCCCATATGGGTTCTGGTTTGAGTCCCAGCTGCCCCACTTCCAATCCAGCTCTCTGCTATGGCCTGGGAAGGCAGTAGAAGATGGCCCAAGTCCTTGGGCCCCTGCATCTGCCTGGGAGACCTGGAAGAAACTCGCAGCTCCTGACTTCGGATCAGTGCAGCTCCGGTCGTTGCGGCCATCTGGGAAGTGAACCAGTGGATGGAAGACTTCTCTCGGCCGACGCCGCACCTCCATAGGCTAATCCTCCGCCTGTGGCACCGGCACCCTGGGTTCTAGTCCCCATCAGGGCGCTGGATTCTGTCCCGGTTGCTCCTCTTCCAGGCCAGCTCTCTGCTGTGGCCCGGGAGTGCAGTGGAGGATGTCCCAAGTCCTTGGGCCCCTGCACCCACATGGGAGACCAGGAGGAAGCACCTGGCTCCTGGATTCGGATCAGCGCAGTGCACCGGCTGCAGCGCGCCAGCCGCAGCGGCCATTGGGGGGTGAACCAATGGAAAAAAGAAGACCTTTCTCTCTGTCTCTCTCTCACTGTCCACTCTGCGTATATTAAAAAAAAAAAAAAAAAAAAAAAAAAAACCTCTCTTTGTAACTCTGTCTTTCAAATAAATAAAATAAATCTTCAAAAAAAAGAAAATATTCATGCATTTCAGAATATTTTCATAAAAATTAATTTATCTGTTAGTTCTGCTTTTCTGCAAATTTTTAAAGTATCTTTGTATATCCGTTCTATCTAAATCAATGCTAGTCTAAAGCTGATTATTATTAAACTTTTCTATTAAATTTGTAACACAGGAGAGAGCCACATTCCATATATTTGCCAGGGGGTATAATTTCTAGCATATTGTTACAAGTTATAGAGATATCAAAAGTCCTACTGAGGAAAATAATATTCCTGGAGGATTGTGTGTCTTTCTATTCTACTAACCACTTATTAAAAAAGCTTTTTATGATGGTTGCTGACATAGGTTGCTAACTTATTTTACCCAATAAGGATGTCACAGAAAGTATCTCCTAATTGGAAGTTTTATGGATGTTTAACTTTATGGAAAAGTCACTACTCACTGCATTGCCTTGTGTTTTCTTTTCATCAGGAACCTATGAAACTTCATCACCGACTGCCAGACTGGCCCTTGAGAACAACTGGATAATTTATCAATTAGCCCCACATGAAGCCCCTCACACCTGGACATGCTTCACACTGTGGGCAGCTGCAGAAGTGCTTCCACTCACCAGCACTTTGATCTAAGCCCAGGGCTAAATGAGGAGTGTCCTAGAAAAGTGGCTTTGATGCTTGTCACCTCATTCAGCACAATGGTAAAGACCTTTCTGTTGACATTAGCCAGGATTTTCTCCTGGAATGTCTACTGGGGGAGATCTCACTCTGTTCTCAACAACAGAAGTACCTGGACTTGTCTGAGCAGATTTGTCTTTTATCTTTTGTATTATGTGAATCTGTTTATCCTCTCTCTTCACACACTCGCCTTGAAACTTTTAACACAGCTATGTGGCTGACTTCTGTTAAGCACACCAAAATTCCAAGAAAGGAAAAGTCTATGTACAACCCCCTTGCTCCTGGATGTACCCTACACTCCTACCATCTTTCTTCCTTTGCTTCATATTTTTAACCCCTTTGAGCTTGGTGTGCTACATGTTTCTTTGTAAGCTATCTAAAATCCTTTGAAGGGCTCTGAGGGGTCTACTTAAGTAGGGAAATTTGCCAACAGAGTCACACCTGGGAAGCAGAACTAGCAGCACGAGGACTCCAGGCTGTCCAAGGGGCCCAGGAGCACATCTAGAACTTTTTGGCACACATTTCCCAGCACTTTAAGTGTCCAATGAAGACACCAGCTCCAGACACTGGGCTGTCTGTTGTCCTGCTCTGTATTTTAGCAGGAGCCATTGGGCCTTCCACTGTGGGAGCAAATGTCAGTTTCAAATGCCTCAGACTGGAGAACAGGTCAATAGGAGGGGTGTTCAAAAAGTTTGTGGAATATGTATATTATGAAAATCTAGGCATGATCTTCAAAAAATTTTTTGCACCAAAATAAACCTACTTTTTAATCCCATTTTTTCCCACAAACTGTTTGAAGTACCCTCATTTTTGGGAAAGGGGCCATTAACTAAATCAGGGTTGATCCAACTGCAAATCCCAATCTAATCCCAATCTATTGAGACCAACAATGTGGTGTAGTGGGTAAAGCCGCCGTCTGCAGTACCAGCATCTCATATGGGCACTAGTTCGAGTCCCGGCTGCTCCACTTCCAGTCCAGCTCTCTGCTATGACCTGGGAAAGCAGTAGAAGATGTCCCAAGTCCTTGGGCCCCTGCACCCACATGGGAGACCCGGAAAGAAGCTTCTGGCTCCTGGCTTTGGACCGGTGAAGCTCGGCTGTTGTGGCCAACGGGAGTGAACCAGCAGATGGAATACCTCTCTCTCTCTCTCTCTGCCTCTCCTCTCTCTCTGTGTAACCCTGACTTTCAAATAAATAAATAAATCTTTTAAAAAAAAACCTTTTGTTTCTCATGTGTGCTGGATTGCAAAAAAAAATATATTCTTCTTGGGGCCAGAGCCGTGGCTCACTTGATTAACCCTCCGCCTGCGGCACCAGCATCCCATATGGGCACTGAGTTCTAGTCCCGGTTGCTCCTCTTCCAGTCCAGCTCTCTGCTGTGGCCCAGGAAGGCAGTGGAGGATAGCCCAGGTGCTTGGGCCCCTGCACCCGCGTGGGAGACTAAGAGGAAGTACCTGGCTCCTGGCTTCAGATCAGCATGGCGCCGGTTGTAGCAGCCATTTGGGGGGTGAACCAACGGAAGGAAGACCTTTTACTCTTTCTCTCTTACTGTCTAACTGCCTTTTAAAAAAAAAAAAAAGAGAAAGAAAAAAGAAAATATATTCTTAATAATTATGAAAATTGCCTTAAATGATAGTACATAAGAATTGCCTATTCTATCAAAACTCGTACATTATATAGGCCTTGGCCTACATTTGAGTCCATCTCCGCTTCCAATCTAGCTTCCTGCTAATGTATATCCCGGGATGCAGCCATGATGGTTCAAGTACTTGGGTTCTTACCACCCATGTGCCAGACCTGGATGGATTTCCTGATTTCTGGCTTTGGTCTGGCCCAGCCTTGCCTCTCATGGGCATTTGGGAAGTGAATCAGCAGATGAAAGATCTCTTGTTCTCTCTCTCTCTCTCTCTCTCTCTTTCTCTGCCTTCCAAATAAATAAAAATAAACAAAAAAACAGGTACTGGGCCTGGTCATACCCAAACCCCACTCACAAACTGTACCACACAGAATTCCACATTTTCCTAGCAGAATGTCCTTTCATTGGTAAGTCTGACTGGTAAGTTTTTGTGTTCTGTGCAAGGGTTCCACAGACAAACAGAACCAATGGGATGTATACATACATGCATACACGTGCTCTGGCTCGAATGAGCCCTCCAAAATGCACATTGCAATGTAATTGCCATTGTGACAGGTCAAAGAGATAGGGCCTTAAAGAAATGATTAGATGGAACTGGTGCTGTCGTGTAGCAGGTAAAGCTGCTGCCTGAAATGCCGGCATCCTGTATGGGTGCAGGTTCCAGACCCAGCTGCTCTCCTTCCCAACCAGCTCACTGCTAATGGCCTGGGAAAGCAACAAAAGATGGCTCAAGTGCTTGGGACTCTGCACCCATGTGAGAAACCCAGATGAAGCTCCTTGGCTCCTAGCTTCAGCATGGCCCAGTCCTGGCCACTGTGGCCATCTGGGGAATGAACCAATGGATGGAAGATTGATCTCTCTTTCTCTCTCTGTAATTCTTTCAAATAAATACATAAATCTTTAAAACAAACAAAAACAGTGTTCTCTTTAGTCCCCCCCCCCCAAAAAAAAAAGGGGGATTAGCTCATGGGACATGGGTCATGAGTTCCTGCTAAAAAGGATGATCTTCTCCCATTTTCTCCCATTCCCCACTTCCGGCCTCTCTCTCACCATGTGATGCCTCCCGCCAAGTTCTGATACAGCAGGAAGGTCCTCCCCAGGTGCAGTCTCTCAGTCTTGCACTTGTCAGCCTCTAGAACCATGAGCCAAATGAATCTCTATGGCTTATAGTTTACAAAGTCCACGGTACTCTGTTAACAGCAGCAGAAAACAGACTGAGACACTGTGTGTGTGTATATACATATATATGTGTGTGTGTGTATCTATACACATGTGTATACACATGTGTGCATAATGTGAGCAGATACCTATATGGGAGAGGCTTGAAGGTTGTTTTAAGAAATTGGCCCCACAGTTGTGGAGGCTCAGTAAGCCCAGACTCTGCAGGGCAGGCTGGAGGATGGAGACCCAAGGAAGAGTTGCACTCCAAAGGCAGACTGCAGCCTTGGGAGAACTGGTCTTTATTCTAGCAAGGCCTACAGCTGAATGGACTTGGACAAGACCTATCCACATTATGGTAATCTGCGTTACTCAAAGTCAGCACATGTTTAGTAGAGACACAAGATTTTTTTTTTTTTCAAATAGTTTCAATCTGGAATGAATCTACAGAGGCAGAGCCTGCAGTTCAGAGGACCCTCATATATCTAATTCTAATAATGAAGACAAAGTTTGAATACTTTCAAAACATACGTAAGTGGGCCTGTAGCGGTGGTGCAGTAGCACAGTAGGTTAATCCTCCGCCTGTGGCGCCAGCATCCCATATGGGTGCTGGTTCAAGTCCCGGCTGCTCCACTTCTGATCCAGCTCTCTGCTATGGCCTGGGAAAGCAGTAGGAGATGGCCCAAGTCCTGGCGCCCCTGCACTCACGTGGAAAACCCAGAAGAAGCTCTTGGCTCCTGGATTTGGATGGGCCCAGCTCTGGCCATTGTGGCCATTTGGGAGTGAACTAGTGGATATAAGACCTTTCTCTCTGTCTCTCCCTCTCACTGTCTGTACTCTACCTCTCAAATAAATAAATAAAATCTTTAAAAAATAACATAAGTTTCTCTTAATCACACTTTCAAACTGGCAGAACAAACAGTAACCAACACTGACAACAGTCAGTCTACCAGGCTGACTATACAATCTCTAAAAGAATTGATCCACATGGAGTGAACATAGGTACTGTTTATTTCCTTTAAGAACTAATTGTTAAATTATTATTGGAAAGCAATCAGCAAGATCCATCCTATGGGAAACTATGTACGGCATTCAATCAATTTCTTCCACAAATATATATCCAGGACAGGAGACAGAGAAAGAGGGGTGGGCAAAGAGAGAATGAGGATTTTCACACTTTAGTGTGCATCAGGGTCACCTGCAGGGCTGCTTATGAAGTCCCAAACACAGTTTCTGAATCAGTTGGATTTACAAATGATAGAATTTGCATTTCAAATAAATTCCCAGGTAACAGTGATACACAAGTCTGGGGACCACAGTTTGAGAATCACTGGATTAGAGACTTACAAAAGAAATCTATAAATTGCAATATTCGGGCCTTATTTGAATCCCAAATCAATTGTAAAAAGTTAGATAATTGAACACGTTAGCATTGACTGCTTGCTAATATTAAGGAGTTACTGCTTTTTCCTTTTTAGGCATGATAATTGTATTCTAGCTATTTTTATTGAAAAGCATTTGTATTTTAGAGATAAATACTAAAACATTACAGCTGTTTATTGTGTGTCCCTCCAAAAGTCACATTGAAATTTAAATGCCCATGTAATATAGATTGGGTATCTCACTTTGGGTGCTTGGGACCAGGAACGTTTTGGGTTTCAGAGCTGTTCACATTTTAGAATATTTTGTATGCACTTTTCCAGTTGAGCACCCCTAACCCAAAAATCCCAAACCTGAAATGCTCCAAAACCCTAACGTTTTTGAGTGGGTGTGCTAAAAGTGTTGCAAATTTCAGAGCACTTTGGATTTCGCATTTTCAGATTCAGGATGCTCCACCTGTACCATGGCTCCTCTGCCGTGGGTGAGATTAAGCCCTTATAAAAGAGGCTTCACACAGACTGCCCAGAGCATCTGGCCCCTTCAGCTATTCTGCCACGTGAGGACTCAGAGTTCAAAGCCCCATCTGGCGCGCAGAGCTGGGGCTTTCACCACATACAGAACCTGCCAGCACCTTGATCTGGAACTTCCAGAAGTTGGAGTGTCTATTCTGTGGTATTTTGTTATAGCAGCACAAATCAACTAAAATACCGATTTCTTGCTAAACCATCTACAGGGTGGTGGCAAGTAATATGGATGCTACAAAAGAAGCAAGATTGGGGCCGGCACTGTGGCATAGCGCTTAAAGCCACCGCCTGCAGTGCCGGCATCCCATATGGGCACCAGTTCAAGTCTTACTTTCAAGTAAATAAATAATCTTTTTTTAAGGATTTATTTATTTATTTGAAAGAGTTACACAGAGAGAGAAGGAGATGCAGAGGCAGAGGGAGAGAGGTCTTCCATCCGCTGGTTCACTCCCCAATTGGCCGCAATGGCCAGAGCTGCACCAATCTGAAGCCAATAGCCAGGAGCTTCTTCCAGGTCTCCCACATGGGTTAGGGGCTCAAGGACTTGGGCCATCTCCTACTGCTTTCCCAGGCCATAGCAGAGACCTGGATCAGAAGTGGAGCAGCTGGGACTTGAACTGATACCCATATCGGATGCCAGCAGTGCAGGTGGTGGCTTTACCCACTATGCCACAGCGCTGGCCCCTAAATAAATCTTAAAAAAAAAAAAAAAAAAAAAGGAAAGAAAAAGAAACCAAGATTGACCAGGGGAATAATTGTTGAATATGGGTGATGGGTACCTGGGGTCTTATTTTGTTATTCTCTCTGTTTCTGTGTATTCCATAATAAAAAGTTTATAAAAGAAAAAAGTGGACTCAAGTCCTTTTTAAATGCCCCTTTCACTTCTATAGAAACAAGTCATCTTTCTTTTTTAATCACTTCTCATTATAAAAACAAAAGCGGAGGCATCATTCATAAAAAGGGCAAAGCTTTCATTAATTATTCTCTTTAACTAGAAAAGGCCCTAAATTCAATCGAATCCCATTATAACTCAGATGTCAAGGATAAGGAATGACTGCAGCACTTCCATCCGTCAGCGTGCGTGCGGAAGCATCGTCTGCCCTAGCAGACACTGCGCCTTTGCTTCTTCTCCCCTTCGCTTCCCTTCACAGTGAGCCTGCTCTGCTCTGTACCACCTGTAGGTTGTTTTCGGTCAGTGTTCAAAGACCAGGCAAGGGAAGGACCCAGATGTGATGCTTCCTCCACTGGGAGATCACAGTCGCGATTTAGTCCAAGTTAAAAATACCCACTGATTTATTACAAATACTCGGAAAAATTTGGTAGAAAGAGGTGATGAGAAGAAAATCTATCGAAATAGATGGTGGCTTTTCTTTGTATGAGTAGGTTTCTTCCTTTCCTGGAGATGACCACTGACCCCTGGGGTTTAGAACTGGAAGAAACCTTTGAAATCGTTACAATAAACTCCCTACTTAACAGTAATACCTGATACCCAGGTAAATTAAATGATGTGCCCAGAGTGAAAAACCCAGCTAATAACAGAGGTCTATATGCATTTCAAACACACACACACACGCACACACTTTCTGGTTCCATGAAAGAGAAAAAGGAAGAGAGAGAAGAGAAAAGGAAAAGGAGACAGGGAGAGCTGACTCACAAAACCACTATGAAGGAACATTTTTGTAGCACAGTGACATTTTAAAATAACATTCTGATCAGCATAGCCCTGACTGTTAATGAACAACTTAATACATTATCCCTCTTAGTAGTTTTTTTGTCTGTTCTACTTAATATGATTGGTTTAATTCTGTAATTAATACACAGTTATTCTTAAGTGTTAAAAATTAACTGAAATGTGATCCCTGTTAAACATAAGAGTGGGAATAAGAGAGGGAAGAGATGTATAATTTGGGACATGCTCAGGCTGACTTGCCCCAAATGGTAGAGTTAAAAACATACCAGGGGATTCCAATTCAATCCCATCGAGGTGGCATGTACCAATGCCATCTCACTATTCCAAGTGATCAATTTCAGTTCACAATTGATCATAATGAAAGGACTAAGAGTCAAAGGGAGCACATAAACAAGTCTAGTACCTGCTAACACTAACCGATGGAATAAATAAAGGGGAGAGTGATCCAACATGGGAAGTGAGATACTCAGCAGACTCATAGAATGGCAGATGTCCTAAATAGCACTCTGGCCTCAGAATCAGCCCTAAAGGCATTCGGATCTGGCTGAAAAGCTCATGAGAGTATTTCAGGCATGGAAAGCCAAGACACTCTGGCAAAAGATCTCTGCGAGTGAGATCCCAGTGGAAAGAACAGGTCTTCAAAGAAGGAGGTACCTTTCTCTGAAGGGAGGAGAGAACCTCCACTTTGACTATGAGCTTGTCTAAACAAGATAAGAATCGGAGAACTCAGAGGGCTTCCATAGCCTTGGAAACTCATGACCGGAGCATAGGGAGACTACTGATGCCATAGACAGGAGTGTCAATTGGTAAAGTCAACAACAGGAGTCACTGTGCACTTACTCCTCATGTAGGATCTCTGTCCTTAATGTGCTGTGTATTGAGATTTAATGCTATAACGAGTACTCAAACAATATATTTCACTTTGTTTTTTTATGGGGGTGCAAACTGTTGAAATCTTTACCTAATGTATACTAAACTGATCCTCTGTAAAAAAAAAAAAAAAAAAATTGTCAACTCCCAACTTGACTCTCACTGGGATTAAACATGACAATAGGTCTGATCTGATTTCATCATCATTTAAAAAAATCATCTATTATTTTTCACTTTTTGTTTTTGTGTGAGCAAACTGTTGAAATCCTTACTTAATGTATACTAAGCTGATCTTCTGTATATTAAGATAATCGAAAATGAATCTTGATGTGAATGGAAGGGGAGAGGGAGTGGGAAAGGGGAGGGTAGTGGGTGGGAGGGACGGTATGGGGGGGAAGCCATTGTAATCCATAAATCGTACTTTGGAAATTTATATTCATTAAATAAAAGTTAAAAAAAAAATAACATTCTATGTACCTGCTGATTTTTGGTCTAAAATTGGAAACTGAGTTGGGGGAGAGTCAGTCAAGGTCCCCAGTAGATAACATTTGGTAAATTAAGAGTTAAAGAAGGAGCCAGAAACCCCTGGAATGCTGTTGCTGGAGTCAACAGCCTAGAAACAATTTGCAGTCAATAACAACAACAACCGCTGATGGTTTTAAGCACTATGCACTAGAGACTTCACCTCACTCTTCACCCCACACTTCATCCCCATCACAGCTCTGCAAGGTAAATTCCACCCTCCTCATTGTGCACATGTGGAAACAGAGGTTCCAAGAGGTTAGTAAGTTGCCCAACTCCATATGGAGGGATGGATCTTTTCTATCCTCCCCCACTCTCATTACTAACTCCTTTCCCACTGGTCCAGTTCTATGGCCTGTGTCTGGCAAAGAAGCCCCAAGTTCAGTGTTGAAAGTGGGGGTGAAGGGAAATGAAGGCTTAAGGGCAGTTCAGGTTTTGCTTACCAAGCCATGGGCTGTCTTTTTCCGGAGGCGGCACCTTTTAAAATCTACACAAAGGCACTTTTATGAACCAGTGGTGGCCCAAGTTTTTCCCCCCGTGCCTTGGGAATCCTTACTGGAAGGAGCCAACATTCCTGGAATTTTTCCCTGTGTTGGAATGGCTCATTGCCTAATAGGACCAGAAATGCCCTGGCACAGTGTGTCGAAACAGGTCACGATCAGTAGAGTTGCCTTGTCTGGGCAGGAATGGGAAGTAACTGCAAGTAGGCAAGAGGTGATGTTTTAGGGTGATGGAAGATTTCTAAAACAGAAATGTGGTGATTTATTGAAACTCCAACTGTTCATTTACTGGGATAAGTTTTATGTATGGAAATTTTAATAAAGTTGATTTTTAAAATGCATCATCAGAGCAGTAACTCCTAAGTTGGCATCATTCTATAAAGTCACTCTATAAAGATAAAATATATCCAAGGATGAACAAGGTTATGATACAGTTAGACCAGGATGTGAAATACAGAGATTTAAAGATCAGGGTTGGTCTCAGAGGTCAGGGGACCCATACAGACACAGAACCCTAAGCTTAGAAGAACCCCATCCTAGAATTAATGGCAAGTGTTTGCTGTCCATCTTATCTTTGAATCTGTGTTTTGTAAATGAAGATCAATGGGACAAAGATGAAGGTGTATGCACAGAGGAGCTATCTGCAATAAGGGTCCACAGTTCCTTGCTACCCCATTGGCATACAGCAGTGTACTCAGTCCCATGAATACAGAATTCCAGTGATGCATGGGGTTTTGATTTCAGCAAGATTCAAAGCCAGTCCAGGGTAAGCATGGCATTTATATGGCTAGGTAGGAGGAGGGAAAATGACAGCACCCAAGAAGCCATACTTTCTATTTGAACTAGACCTTGTCTCACTGCAGACAGAAGGCAACGACATTCTACTCAGTCTGGAGGGACTTGGGCATCATATGTAAAGTCTGATTTTCCCACAACTTCCATGTTTAAAACTCAAGTCAACCACACAGAGAGGCCATGTAGAGAGAGGAGAGAGCTACCTGGCTTGTCACCAGCTTTTCCAGTCATTCCAATCCTATCATCTCCTTTCTGATTTGTGTTACTTCCCTGCATTTACCAGCCACTTACCTCGAAAATGATGACCTTAAAGGAAAGGGAAGAGAGAGCAACCCACAGCTCCTTTTCCTTCAGACCTTCCTCACTTGTGAGGAAAAGGCAGAGTATTGGTAGAATGTGCACATACCAAGAGGTGAACAAAAACAGTTGTTAGTTATGTGCAATGTTTCCACCATTCTAAAGATAAAATCCGTACATATGCAAGAGCTAGGAAATATGGGGGCCAGCATAGTGGCGCAGTGGGTTAATCCTCTGCCTGTAGTGCCAGCATCCCATGTGGGTGCCAGGTGGAGTCCTGGCTGCTCCTCTTCCTATCCAGCTCTGTGCTAATGCACCTGGGAAAGCAGTGGAAGATGGCCCAGTGCTTGGGACCCTGTACCCACGTGGGAGACCTGCAGGAAGCTCCTGGCTCCTGGCTCCTGGCTTCGGATCGGCCCTGGGAGACCTGCAGGAAGCTCCTGGCTCCTGGCTCCTGGCTTCGGATCGGCCCAGCTCCAGCCATTGTGGCCATTTGAAGAATGAACCAGCAGATGGAAGACCTTTCTCTCTCTCTCTCTCTCTCTCTCTCTCTCTCACTGTAACTCTACCTCTCAAATAAATAAATAAATCTTTAAAAAAAGAGCTAGGAAATACAAATTGTGTATCTGTGATTCCACATGAGTTAAAATGCTCTTACACTTGTAATTAAAGCTGGGGTTTCACAATATAGAGATGAATGGAAAAATTCATGCTAATTTAAACTTTTCCATCTTCCTGTACTAAGATTGGCATTAATTAGAAAACTTTGACAACACCATGACAAATTGTGAGACAGTAGAAAAAAGAGACAACTGTGATATTAATTACCTATAACATATAATGTGATATTAATTACCTATATTAATAACCTATAACATCTATAAATGTGATAATAATTACCTATATATTACCTATATAGCATTTTCTCCCTGCATTTTGAATAAGGGGGTCCTGGTTTGTATAGTGCTCCAGTTCTCAAAAATCCTGAAGTTTCTCCTTTAAAAAAAAAAAAAAAATTGTATTTCGTTATTTGAGAGGTAGAGTTATAGACAGAGAGAGGAAGAGACAGAGAGAGGGAGGTCTTCCATCCACTGGTTCACACCTCAAATGGCTGCAACGGCCATAGCTGGGCCAATCTGAAGCCAGCAGCCAGGAGCCTCTTCCAGGTCTCCCACACAAGCACTTGGGCCCTCTTCTACTGCTTTCCCAGGCCATAGCAGAGAGCTGGCTCAGAAGACAAGCAGCCGGAACATGAACTGGTGCCATATTGGGTGCTGGCACCATAGGTGGAGGTCTAGCCCACTATGCCACAGCACCAGCCCCTTGAAGTTGCTCCTTTTAAAAATAACTGTACACCCTGCATGTTTTCCATGTGTCAAAACTGAGACTGGAAGAAATGGTATGGCCATCTCACTCAAAGGCACAGTTAGAAATAGACCCAGCTCTACAACCCATGTCTGACTCCCAGGTCTTCCCATTCCTGCAAAGATTGAAAAAAAAAAAAAACAAAATAAAAACCCCAAGCTGGCTTAAACTAGGGATTCTCATACAGCATTTCAAATCAGCAAGTTCAAAGAATGACCAAATTAGATACAATTGCTACAAATGGCTCTCAGAGACTTTGAAAGTTGGCATTGGGGCATTTTGTTTGAAGCAAGTAAACATATTTTCTGAGCCTAGAATATCCCCCCAACACTAGCGAGCTGAAATAGATTATAAATACAGCATAGAGAGTATTCATGGGAATTGCAGCTAACTGTCTATTTGTAAAGCCAGCTGGTTTCCAGTTAAACATTTTTTAAACAAGGAAAAATATTGTGTTTTATTGAAATATGAACAAAGGCAGGCATAGGCCCTGCCGCTTTCCTGAGCATTTAAAGCCCTGTACCTGTAGTGGGCAGTGGGATCAGATGACCTCCGGGACAGCAAGAGACAATAGACTTGCTCCTCCCTTGATGTGGGCAACAATCTTGGTAATTGTTGATAGCGAAGTAAATACAGCCCGCCCTCTACATTTTGAATCCACAAGTAGTAATTATCATAAGCAAGCCTTAACCACCTTCAGAGAAATCTGCCTTTAAAATTGCTAGATGTGATTCACGAAACAAAATAAAAACCACAATTGATCTGGTTTGGATTTAAAAGAATATTCTTAGTCAAATCTGTGCTGCTGAATAAAGCCCTGTGTAGCCCTTAATGCTCCAGGTCCTATCCAGATACGTTTGTTCACGACCCACCTTGGAGTTCCCCCTCCTCCTGGGAACCCCCCCCCCCACAGTGTTTCAGTTTCAGGTAAAGCAAATGCTAAGAGTCGGATCCTAGGACGGGAAGTGACAGACATAACAATGATAGCTAATAACATTTCCTAAGCCCTTACTGTTTGCTGGGCACCGCACAAAGAGCTTGTTAGGTTCATTATCTCAATAAATCTTCCAACAGTTCCGTGGGGTAGGATTAGCCCATGAGGATACAAAATAAGTGCCGTGTCCATGAGTCACACCAAATCGGGATTCCAAAGCCTATCTGACACGAGTCATCTAGTGGTAAAGCAGGTCAGGATCCGGAGGGGCCTGTGCATCATTTCCCCCGTCACCTGTGCCCTGTACCTTCTTCACCTTGTCCCCCCATTGCCCTATTTCCAGCGTGCTGATGCTGAGACGTTCTTCATCCAGGTAGTCCAGCATGGATGGTGACATACTGAAGCCACTTCATCCCAGGCCACCATTGACTAGGGCCTCTGTGGGAATTAGAAATTGTATGTATGTATTTATTTATTTATTTGAAAGACAGAGAGACAGATCTTCCTCTGCTGGTTCACCCCTCAAATGCCTGCCACAGCCAGGGATGGGCCACACCAAAGCCAGGAAACAGAACACAGTCTATGTCTCCCATATGGGTGGCAAGGACCCATTGACTTGAGCTAGCACCTCCTGCTTCCCAGGGCAGGCACCCTCCTTTGAGTAGACAGAGAACAGGCCAGACTTTTCCCTCTCTTGCTGGACTTCCTTTGGAAGGAAACAATTTCTGCCTTGAATGAGGAGGCTCAGAGCTTACCCCTATCATTTTAAATGCTGGTCAATTGGATGTCATTTTGGATAACTGTGATATGATTACACCTCTTGTGATTACACATGGACTGCCATGTGTTCCAGGAAGGTCAAACACATCCTTTAAAAGAAATAAAATTGGTCTTCAACAAATTTGTAGGCATTTTTTTTCTGTGGTCCTTTGAAGGAGCCCCAACTCCCAGGAGACTGCATAAAGACTGGAGATTTGGGTGCTGTTGAATAGACTCATTAAACTCAATAACCCTTAATTGGAAGACATGCGGGAGAAAGCTCCATGTGTCTTGTGCATTAGTGTTCTTGAGAGAGAGCAGAGCGTGACCATTAGAGAAATAAATCCAATCAATAACAGTTTGCCTGAACACAATTCAAGCTGGTGAGTAAAGAACTGAATCTGCTTTCAGAAAAATGGCCTGACTCTGACCTTGCAGATAACTTTCTTCCTATCCAATCAGGGACTACGCTACACTCAACTGGTCTGATCCCCACGTAGCCATTAGTGTAGGAAACTGAGTAGGAAACTTTCATTGCTATGCAAGTGTCTAGAATTTACAGCAGGGAATCAAATCTCTCATTTCACAGAGAGGACAAAACAGAAGCTACTCATTCAGTATGGCTCAAAATTCTCACATTCCCAGGTGGGTGCAATACACATTTTCATTTCAAAGGCAGATTGTCAATGTTCCTGTATTCAATTGTATTAGAGTCTCAATCTTTCAAAAGTATTGGGTCAAGCTATCTTATTACTCCATCAAAATTTGGCTCCAGTGCAAAATCAGTGCTTCATAGGCGCTGTGAACCAACCAGTCTACCAGCAACCTTGTCCCTAGGAGTCTGACCTTTCCAAGCTGAGCCCTAGAGGCCCACATAAGAGCATGGCCGCCATTTTGGGATGACAAAAGCTTGGATGGTTAAATCTTAAATCAGAAAAGACCCTGGTGAGCCATTGCAGTGTTGCTGGTCTTCAATAACAGGATAATAGAGCTATAATTTAGTTTGAAGTGTGTATGGGGAGAATCTGTGGCGGAAATCTGAGCCTCAGAGAACGCAGAGCCAATCCGCTCCTAATAGGAAGTCACATCGGTGGCAGCAAATCCTCTGAAGTGGCAAGTTTCTTTCAGGTTATGCTGGGCTAAGATTAAAGAAAAAAAGTTTGTAAGAAAAGGAAGCAAGTGTCAAACAGATAGCAGATTTATTTTCAGGATTATGTAAAGCACAAAAATGAAAGGACTTCCACCGAGCTGTGTTGTCATGGTTACCTGATCTCTTATCAAAAAGGAGACTCAAGCAGGGAAGGGAGACCGAGAAAAGGCGGTAACCAGAGAGGCCTGCGCCTCCGCACGGGCTTTTCATCCAATTGCGGTTGTTTATGAGGGTATCAAATAGGGGATGGCATTTTGCTGCTCTAGGTAATTTTTCAAGGAGCTTATTTTGCTACCAAAACAGGGACTCTGTTCGGCTCTTCTTTCTAAAACATGAAAACACGACGTCTAAAACGTTGTTGTTCACAAGGATTTCTAAATAAATGAAGAAAAATTGCACCTTTTAAATTTGCTCTGAAGACATGGGAATAAGAGAGGGAAGAGATGTATAATTTGGGACATGCTCAAGCTGACTTGCCCCAAACGGTAGAGTTAGAAACACACCAGGGGATTCCAATTCAATCCTATCAAGGTGGCATGTACCAATGCCATCTCACTAGTCCAAGTGATCAACTTCTGTTCACAACTGATCATAATGATAGGACAAAGAGCCAAAGGGATCACATAAACAAGACTAGTGTCTGCAAATACTAGCTGATAGAATAAAAAAGGGAGAGAATGATCCAACATGGGAAGCGAGATACACAGCAGACTCATAGAATGGCAGATGTCCTAAATAGCACTCTGGCCTCAGAATCAGCCCTTAAGGCATGCGGATCCAGCTGAAAAGCCCATGAGAGTATTTCAGGCATGGAAAGCCAAGACACTCTGGCAAAAAAAAAAAAAAAAAAAAAAAAACCTAAATGAAAGATCTCTGCGAGTGATATCCCAGTGGAAAGAACAGGTCATCAAAGAAGGAGGTACCTTTCTCTGAAGGGAGAAGAGAACTTCCACTTTGACTACGACCTTGTCTAAATATGATCAGAGTTGGTGAACTCAAAAGGCTTCCATAGCCTTGGCGACTCATGACAAGAGCCTAGGGTGATTACTGATGCCATAAACAAGAGTGTCAATTTGTTAAGTCAACAACAGGCGTCACTGTGCACTTACTCCTCATGTAGGATCTCTGTCCTTAATGTGCTGTACATTGAGATTTAATGCTATAACTAGTACTCAAACAGTATTTTTCACTTTGTGTTTCTATGTGGGTGCAAACTGTTGAAATCTTTACTTAATATATGCTACACTGATCTTCTGTATATAAAGAGAATTGAAAATGAATCTTGGTGTGAATAGAAGGGGAGAGGGAGCGGGAAAGGGGAGGGTTGTGGGTGGGAGGGAAGTTATGGGGGGGGAAGCCATTGTAATCCATAAGCTGTGCTTTGGAAATTTATATTCATTAAATAAAAATTAAAAAAATAAATTTGCTCTGAAGACAACAAAAAACAAACAAACAAACACAAAAAAACAAAAAGCATCCCCAGTCTGCAAATTTAGCAAATAGATTGAACTACTTTCTTTCTTTTTTTTTTTTTTTTTCTTTTGTCCTCCAAAATATTTTAGAGGATTTTATTTGGAGGCTGTCAGCTTAAAAGAGAAACTGGCCAACTCATGTTAGAGATGGGAAAGAAACCCCCTTGGACTGGAGGGACAACCTGCCACTGCTCTGGTTCCTCGTCAGCTCCACCCACGTCTACAAATGCCGTTATCTTCCCAGCCATCACCTCCTCTAACCCTCATAAACTATTGTCTCAGCAAAACACAGGGACTACAAATTGCTGGGCACGCGCTGGCTTTTCCAAGCCACAGTGCAGCCCTCAACACCCTTCACAACAGCTTGCCAAGTGCCCTTGCCTGCAGCCACAGGTAGTCAGACTGAGAGCAAGCCACAGGAATGAATAGACCCAGCCTAAGAAAAGAAACGGGAATTTGACCCTATTTATTTCATCTACTTGGGAAAGTAGGGAAGGGGGAAGCAGTAAAGATCAGTCGCTTCTTTAACAGCTCCATCTCTGAATTAGTCCTGCCTCTTACTTTCCCTGGTAGAAAGACACTAAGCTGAACTGGGCCAAACTTGCCAAGGGGCCAAGCAAGCCTTAACACTCACAGTAACTTTAACTTCTCTCGTAAAGAGAATGTGGAGAAAGAACATTCACTGAGACCCCACTATGGACAGGACATTGTACTTGGTGCGTTAGATGTAATATTTTATGTTAGACAAATAGCATCCCTCTGAAGTGGAGTTCTCGTTAAACATGAGGAAGCTGAGCCTCAGAGAAGAGAAGTAACTTGCTCTAAGTCACAAGGATCTACTTCTAAACCCACTATTGAACCACCAAGGCTGAATAAAGAGTGCAAAGTGCTTAGTGGTTCTCATCCTGAGTAGTTCCCCTCACTGTGAAACGTTTCGAAGATCTGTAGCATTTATCTTCCAGTATTGTTCATTTACCTATTGAAATACATATTATTGGGGCCCGCGCCGTGGAGTAGAGGGTGGAGCCGCCGCCTGCAATGCCGGCATCCCATGTGGGCACCAGTTCAAGTACCCACTGCTCCACTTCTGATCCAGCTCTCTGCTATGGCCTGGGAAAGCAGTAGTAGATGGCCCTTAGGCCCCTGCACCCATGTGGTAAACCTGGCTGTTGTGGCCATTTGGGGAGTGAACCAGCAGATGGAGGACCTCTCTCTCTCTCTCTCTCTGCCTCTGCCTTTCAAATAAATAAATAAATCTTTTTTTAAAAGTGAAATTAACTTCAAGATGCAATGACTTTGAAGATTATTTATTTATTTGAAAGCCAGAGTTACACAGAGAGAGAAGGAGAAGCAGAGAGAGAGAGATGTCTTCCATCTGCTGGTTAATTCCCCAGTTGGTCACAATAGCCTGAGCTGTGCCGATCTGAAGCCAAGAGCCAGGAGCTTCTTCCAGGTCTTCCACATGGGTGCAGGGGCCCAAGGACTTTTCCAGGCCATAGCAGAGAGCTAGATTGGAAGTGGAGTACCCGAGACTCTAACCGGCAACCATATGGGATGCTGGCACTGGCAGGCGGTAGCTGTTACCACTACTCCACAGCGCCAGCCCCAAATAAATAAATCTTTAAAAAAAATACATATTATTTTAAGTTGCATTCTTTAAATTTTCTATTTCGTATTACAATATGTATTTCAGTTTTTTGTGTAATTATGTGGATACTTAGGTTATATGATCTAAACATTTCAAATCAGAATAGTAAAGAGATACCTCAAAATATGTGTCCTACAAAGGGACGCTTTGAACCTGACAAGGCTGAGAACCACTGCAGTAAACTCTTAATCCCAGGGTGACTGAGCGTTGATGCTAATGTTTCTTTAAAAATCGGGGACCCAGAGATACTTCTTAAATCTGAACTGAGAAGTCATTGTTAATTCTGTATAATTATAAAGTTTCTTAAAATAAATTAAACATATTTCTAAACAGTGACAGGGGAGAGAAAAGGAAACCCAAAGTCATTTGTAAGGAGATATTCTTGCATGTTCCCTGGAAAGTCAGTTTTGCTGATACATTAACTAGTCACCTCACAAAACATTTCTCTAGAGCCAGTTACCAAGCCTAGGGCTCTGCCCTCATGGAATCAGAGAGCAGAATGCAAAAGGAAAGAACAACTCCACTGCTAGTACATTCCACAGAGAGGGGATAAGAGCTCATTCAGGCTAGATTTAACCATCAGGAAAATCGGACATGAGGTGGCTTCTCACTCTCTTGTTTCTTGAGTCTCATGTGTGTATTCTTTGGAATACATATTCACTTGGAAATTGTTCTAAGGCAACTTAGACTTTGAGCTCCTCTAATGTAGCAAGTATGCCCAACTGACTATCTTTGCTTTTATGTGTGATATAGACATACAGCTCTTTCCCTAACTGTTGGGGGAAGAAAAACTAAAGACAGCACCAGAAATAATAAACTCTTTTCCTTTTGTCTTTTGTGATTTTGGATCTTATGCCTTTTAAACAAGTGCCCTGATTCATCATGTATACGATCTAGGAAGAAGCCACAGGATACCTGTAGAACTAAATTGATTTTTCAATGTTTATTTCTTTTGATAAGAAACCATGTTTTAATGGAGGGAGGAAACCTTATGGTGGGAGGCTGTGGTTTCAAATTTTATTCAGGCTGTATTTTTACTAGAAACAATATTGTTTTTTCTTTGTAGAACACTAAAGGATTAAATTTCGTATTTCAATTCTTGGGAAGATCTCATGATCCAAGTCCAACATTATATGTGTGTCTTTGACCCCATATCCTCCTTCCATTAACAATACAGCTTATACATAAGTATGAAGCAATTTCAGCCACCCACAGCCAGCATGGATGATACATGGGACATACAGCTGCATGCTTTAGAATGGACTTCTTTAATATTCTTAGCACAACTTAATAGAGAATATTATAAATAAAATATGGACCACCATAAGTAATGAAAATGAGATTAATCTTTAATACTCTTATGTCTCTATTTTATACAATTAAGGATTTCAGACTATTGTTCTGGGTTTTGTCTTTACAGAATAGAATTCAAATGTTTTTTAAACTGAAATGTAAGCACTGTATAGTTGTTGATCCTTAGGAGTTTTTGAAATAAACTAATTTTCCATAAAAGAGCCAGTATGGTGTGATAAGTTGTGGGTTACACAAAAAACCCTGATCTGGTATGTTTTCAAGGGATTTGGCTATGATGGCCACATCAACAACATTTCTTTACTGTCAGTATAAAGTATTCTCAGGTGTACTGGGCAGATTTTAGACAAGCAAGAGCAATTGCAAGGCATCCTAGGATGTTACTGGAATCCAAAGAAAGCTCTGTGTAGCCTCAGTAGAATTATCCCTTCCAGAGCATCTCTTCTTCTCTAAGAATTCTCTCCTCTTGAACTGATAGATCTAAAAGTGCAAAATCTACTTGGTATCAAAGGTTAGTAGAGTAGATTCAAAATTAGGTCCATTAAAAAGTCCTTTAACATAGATCCCTAGGTTGCATCAACAATATAAGATGAAAACTTCAGAATCTTAATGTTGCATTCTTAATGTTGAATTCTTTCTAACCTTGCATTGGTACTTGTGGAATACCTTGTTTTATTTTACCACCATTTCTCCTCACATATTAATAATCCTCATTTGTTACACCTCTAATCAAACAAACAGAAGCATGAAGGGACCCAAGTGATCCACCTTATGTGACAAAACAAGTCATTCATTGCAGAAACCTGCTAAATAGCCAGTCACCTATTTGTGAGTTCAGAATGAGGTCTAGAAATCCCTAGAACTTCATGAGTTCACCTCAACCTTGGAGGAGCCATCCTGGTCGTTGGTTTCCTGCAAATACTCCCTCTGTGTTTTCCTGCTACAACTATTAAGAATCAAACATACGAAGAATGACCACAAAATAATGAAATCTGCTGTCAAGTAGGGCTCATATGTACTTAGTTTCTTAGAGATAAAACTTAAAAATTAACTTGATAAATACTACTTTAAAATTAATGCAGTCTTTTCTGTGGCACAATCTATGTCGTTGACACCATCCTAGGCTCTAGACCCCATCGCCATTGCTGGAAGCCAGATGACCCCATGGCCCAACCACGGGTGTCAGCTCCACCCTCATCCTAATGGGATTTGCTGCTCCTACTTCCCTTTCCCACTTACCAGCAAAGGTTTAACAGGACCTTTTCCTGAACACGTGGCCCTCTCTCTCTCTATCTCTCTCTTTCTCTCTCAATCTCTCTCTCTGTCTCTTGATCTCTCTCTTACACTCTCCTTCTCCTTCTTTTCCTTCTTCACCCCTTCCCTCCGGTCTGTTGAGTTTCTCCTCCAATAAACCCTTACCCTTAAAAAATTAATGCATTTATATACAACCTTGTTCTAGAAAGAATTTGAAATTATTTATAAATATCCTTATAAATACTCCATATAAATATATTTATATATTCAATATAAATACATATATATATGATGAGAAACATTGTTATACATGTGAAAGAAATAAGGACCTACACAGTTACTAAAATTTGTTCACAATTTGTCTCTGAGTCTCCTGGAAATCCAAGCAGAAAGAGAGATGTGATCAGCTGCAAAATTCATGTTGACCATAACCAAAGTGTATACTGAATCTATTAATGTCTAATAATTTATATAGTTAATAATATGCAATGTGGGAATCAGATATACCTGGTAATACATATTAACTGCTATGAATCATTCACTCACTTGAGCATTTCATAAATATAATGTGCTAGCCCTTGGGGATGGTAAAATAAAAAGTAAAGCTCCTGACCTCGAGAAGATTTTGGTCTATTGAGTAGAGGAAGAGTAAAAAAAAAAAAAACTAAATCACAATATATTTGCTATAGGGTACCCTGAGTAAGGTGTAGTGCCTCCATAAGTGCTTCTATATAACCAAACCAATTTTCATATTCTCCCTGCTACTATTTTGTGTGTTTTCTAGAATCCAGTATCAACATCCAGAATGCAGTCCCTACCTTCTCGCCACAGAATCAAGACTATCACAGTGCCCACTACCCCTGCCCAAACTTTAGAGATTGTGGACATGGAAATGAAGCAGCAAAAGAGAAGAAGGAACCAAAGAGGTAGTAGAAAAACAAAAGAAACGTAGCATCCCGGAGGCCAAGGGAAGAGGAATCAAGAGCAGAGAATGGGCCATTGCCGTGGCTCACTAGGCTAATCCTCCACCTTGCGGCGCCGGCACATCGGGTTCTAGTCCCGGTCGGGGCGCCGGATTCTGTCCCGGTTGCCCCTCTTCCAGGCCAGCTCTCTGCTGTGGCCCGGGAGTGCAGTGGAGGATGGCCCAAGTGCTTGGGCCCTGCACCCGCATGGGAGACCAGGAGAAGCACCTGGCTCCTGGCTTCGGATCAGCGCAATGCACCGGCTACGGCGGCCATTGGAGGGTGAACCAACGGCGAAAGGAAGACCTTTCTCTCTGTCTCTATCTTTCTCACTGCCCACTCTGCCTGTCAAAAATAAAAAAATAAAAATAAAAAAAAAAGAAGGCAATGGTTTGAAAGTACAAAGTGACTCCAAGAAGATTTGTTTGGTTTTTAGATTATAGAAATTTCACTGGGTCTTTATGCTGACAGGAAAGATTTAGAAAGAATGGAAAAAAATTGATGAGGCAAGAGAGAAAGAGAAGGGAAGTGACTGGCCTTCTCTAGGAATGGGACCATGATTCAATCCTTCCCTGCAGCTCCTTCCCCGAAGGCTCTTTCAGCATGTTTTGACTTCTCTCTTGCAAAATAAAGGCCACAGACTTCATGGTCATATCTCCCAAATCCAGATGTTGGAGCCCACTCCCTAGGGTGATGGCAATTGGAGGCAGGTCTTCGGGAGATGAAGGGTAGGGTCCCTATGAATAGAATTACTGCTGTTATGAAAGAGACCCCAGCAAGGTCCCTACCCCTTCCACTGTATGACAATGCATGACAAGTGACCCATGTAGGAAGCAGGAGGTGAGCCCCCGGCAGATGCCAGATCTGTAAGCACCGCAGCCTTGGACTTCCCAGGCGGTGAGAGATGAATGCCTGCTGTCGCTCCGCCTCCCAGCCCATGGCACTCAGCTAAGACACTTGGAGCCATCTCCAGGCACATCTAGCTTTGCGCTCATCTCTCCCTCCTTCCCTTGACAGTCTGACTTTGTTCCCATTTGCTCTGCTCCCTTGGTTCCCTTGCATTTGTGAACCTGAGACAATCTGGCTTCTGCCCACAAATGGCTTCAAAACAGCCTATCTCAGGGCACAATTTCCTAGGCCTCTGACTATTGACTGCTTCCCTTCCTAGAAATCCTCCTGCCCTTGGAGTGTTGTTACCTCCCTGGTTCTGGGCGAGCCTCCTGGCCCTCTCCCCAGACCCCTTTTCCTCTGCCTGATGCTTTAGCACACTGGTGTTCTGGGGAGCTTACTCAGCCACCTTCTCATTTCTGAAAGGAGTCTCTCTTATCCAGATCCTGTGGCAACCCTAGAATTTCCACATAGGAGAGCTAAAAGTTTGCCTTGGAGCTGGGCTTTCAGAGTAGGATAGCTACTTTCCCTTGCAGTCTCTCTGTACCTGGAGTGGCTCTCAGGAGATCATAATCCTTTCCCATTCCCAGTGACCCTTTGTTCCTCACTGGTAAGGCTGCAGCTACCGCTTACAAACATGGCTGTTTTACCACATTAGTACAAAAGGCACAGTATCAGTGCTGGTGCTGTGGCGTAGCAGGTGGAGCCACCACTTGCCATGCCAGCATCCCATGTGGGTGCCGGTTCAAGTCCTGGCTGCTCTACTTCCGATCCGGCTCTCTGTTATGGCCTGGGAAAGCAGTAGAAGATGGCCCAGGTCCTTGGGCCCTTGCACCCTCATGGGGGACCCTGAGGAAGCTCCTGGCTCCTGGCTCCTGGCTTCAGATCAGCGCAGTTCCAGCCATTGTGGCTGGGAGTAAACCAGCGGATGGAAGTCTCTCTCTCTCTCTCTCTCTCTTTCTCTGCCTCTCCTTCTCTTTCTGTGTAACTCTTTCAAAATAAATAAACAAATCTTAAAAAAGGCACAGTATCTTTTCAAAGGTCAAAATTTTTTTGAAAAGGAAAGAAAGCAGGGAGAGAGCAAATGATATAGAATGAGAGGGAAGGAAGAATGAGAGAGAAAGAGCGAGAGAGAAGCTGCAAAATGAAAGGAACACACCTTTAATCAACTAGCTACCAATCATGTAAATGTCAATAGGATTGAATTTCTTTTATGGCCATCTGTTACTGTATTGTACATAAAATCCTTTCATATTTTGTAGATGATGTAGGAAGGCACTTCCAAAATTGAATGTGCTTAGGACCTACCAAAAAGAGTTATTTACTAAAAATCCAACTTCAAACTTCCTGAGCTCCGCACTCTATTTTTCATTGGTCTGCTACACGGTCACCTCAATGGCCACAGACAACTCAAACACAACAAAAAAAATCATCTTCCTTCCCCAGTATCATTTCTGCAGCAGAAGTAGCACAGGCTTGAGTATCGGCCAAGTTTCTAGGCTCAGACTTCCATGCTGTAGGTTAGTTATTTTCTGGAAAATGAGAATTTTAAACAGGACTTTTTCATTTCCTAGAATTGCATGGCAGGGAGCAAGGGAAAGAGTGCTCTTGAGCCAGAGACATAAGCACACTGAGGAGATAAACTTGGGTGGGAGCTGCGTTGGAAGCTTCCAGGGTTTATTCCAGAAAAGACCAAGTGAAGGAGAGGCCAAGGAGGTCTTTGGGTAGGGAACTGAAGAGACTTCTTGGAGACGGTAATAGCAGAGCGTCACGTGGAGCAGGAAGGACTTGTGCAGCTTAGGGTGAAGCTGAGAGAGAGGAAGGCTGAGCAGCAGCGTGAGTTAGCTCAGTGGTCTGGGACCACAGCTGATTTCTGGGCACAGCAGAGGCGGTTGGGAGAGAGTTCGGTACCTTATCAGGGACCTGGGAGCACAATTGTTTATGAGGAGTCAGAGTGGCAATCTTATCCTGAAGCTGAAAGTGAGTCACAGAGAAGAGTGAAACCCAGGGTCTAATATCATCAGATGTGCATATGGGAAAAGTAATTTTGGTAGCCATGAGGGGAATGAATTAAGTCCATATTGGAGGTGGAGAGAATCCTAATAGACTTTCAAACATGCAGACCAGAGATGATGAGACTGAAGTACAACAAAAGCAGTGAGGAGAAGGGAGTCTGACAGTTGTAACTCATACTGAGCAGGAGGCAGTTGGAGAACAGGACTCCTGGGTCCCTGGCTCAGAGGCTCATCAGAGGATGAAAGGAACTCATGCATGCCCGGCACATGGTAGAAGCTCAATAAATATTCATTTCTCCATTATTACTGGCACCATCACCTACCCAGTAACCGAAGCCAGAAATATGGAAGCAATTCCAGTCTCCTCTACCCTTCACCCTCCACTTCCAGAGTCATCCAGAGCTGATGTCACCCAGAAAGGGGGGAGGCAGGAACCTAAGCAGGGAAAGAATCTCCCCAGGGGAGGCCATTCGCCTCTGATCTGAGTATGCTCTTTGGAGGAGTGGGAGATAAGAGCCCTGGTACAAAGTGTGTTGTGGCTCGCCCACCTGCAGGCTTGCAAGGCCATCAGTGCCCCATAAGCCACGCCTCTCCGCCCTCATGCTGGCTCCCTCCTCCCTGTCTCACTGGTTCCCACCCTCTTCCCTCTAAATTACCAGATGCCTGGCTGGCTGCTGAGACCGAACATGCATTTGCAAAGGTTGTCCAGCCCCTCCTCAAGGGAGACGGCTAATAAACTGGATTCTAAGCAGAGCCAAAGATAGTTTTGAGTCATTTTCTTGGGGGAAGAAGTGTTTTATTTTTGAAAATAGTGAGAGCTGGGAAAGGTGAAACTGAAGGGCCAGAAACCACAAGCACTGTTGCAGAGGACTGAGTGTCAGGGCAGGGAGACCCGAGGGAACTGGCACAGGGAGATAAAGATGCGCTGTGGCTCCAGCAGGGGGTGGTTCCACCATTGCTGCATTCTATCCAAAAGCATGGAACTAACTGCACATGAAAAGGCATAATAAACTTTATTCAAATTTTACCTCCATAAACCTGACTTCAAATACACAAATGAACACATAAAACAAATGAGGAGGTATGAGGGCTGAGTAAATGCTCCCTCAGGGATACCGATGGACCCTGATAAGATTTTAGCCGTCAAAGCTGCAGGTTTTACCCCCTTCTTGTGTGATTGCATTTTAATAGAGGGTTGTGAAAGCTGAAAAGTCTTTATGGCCCAAAGAAGTTAATTTCTAATAGGATGATATTTTTTATCAAGTGCAGATTATTTTATTACAATCTGGAGAGCAGGTTCTAGGTAAAGGAAAGGTAGTAGGAGAGCCAGGAGGTGCCCACCACAGTCTGTTCCTAGATTATTCTCCTGGCTTGTGATGTTGGATTCTTTTTTCTTAATTTTTTTTACAATTTATTTTCATTTTATTTGAAAGAGAGAGAGAAAGCTCTTCCATCTGCTGGTTCACTCCCCAATAACAGCAACAGATAGCTTGGTCAGGCTGAAGCCAGGACCCACTAACTCAGCCTGGGTCTCCCACATGAGTGGCATGAACCCAAGTACTTGAGCCATTCTCTACTGCTTCCTATGGTCTGCATTAGCAGGAAGCTAGAAAAGGGAATGGAATGAGATCTGGAACCATGTACTCTGGTATGGGGTGGGGGCTTTTTCAATTGGAAAAACAATCTGTGTTTACCAGTGTTAACAAAGTACCACACTGAAGTTTAGTTTCAGTGCCAGCAAAGGGAATGGGCTGTTCGAGGTCAAACCAGACTGAAAATGGTTCTTTCCCATCCTGTTCCATATGGACTGAGCCAACGCCACAGCTAGGCTGACCAACCAATCACCCATCCATGTCTCCACATATCCATCTGCCAGGCAGCTGCTGTAGAATTAGAGCTGTTTTTAGCCTCTGTTACTTACGTTGCCTCATAACCAGGACATCTTTGAAAGGGATGAAACCAAACCTCTATAATGTAAAAGTAGGTCTTAAACTGTGTCAAAAATATCCTATGTGAAGGATCTCTGTGAATGAGACCCCAGTGGAAAGAAGGGGCCATCAAAAAAGGATGCACTTTCTCTGAAGGGAGGAGAGAACTTCCACTTTGCTTATGGCCTTGTCTAAATACTGATGGAGTTTGTGGTCACAAAAGACTTCCATAGCCTTGGCAGCTCATGACAAGAGCTTTGGGTGATCACTGAGGTCATAAATAAGAGTTTTAATTGTTAAATTAATAACAGAAGTCACTGTGCACTTACTCCCCATGTAGGACCCCTGTCCTTAATGAGTTGTACGATGAGAATTAACAGCAAAACTTGTTCTCAAATAGTACTTTTTACATTGTGTTTGTGTATGTGTGCAAACTATTGAAATCTTTACTTTGTATAGAATTGGACTTCTGTATATAAAGTTAATTAAAAATGAATCTTAAAGAAGAATGGAATGGGATAGGGAGTAGGAGGTAGGACGGGAGTGGAAGAGGGAAGGTGGTCATGGGGGGAAAATCACTATTTTCATAAAATTGTACCTATGAAAATTATATTCATTAAATAAAAGCTTTTAAAAAAAAGTAGGTCTCAGCCTTTTGTCTGTCCCCCTTAGCTCAAAGTGTTCTTGACTGTCCTTAATCAAAAGAAATTCATTGACTTAAGGGGACTTAAGGGGACTTAAATCCAGGAATAATTTGCAGGTTCGGTGCCAGCATCCCATATGAGCACCAGTTCAAGTCCTGGCTGCTCCACTACCAATCTGGCTCTCTGCTAATGCACCTGGGAAAGCAGCGGATGGCCCAAGCACTTGGGCCCCTGCACCCATGAGGGAGACCTAGAAGAAGCTCCTGGCTCCTGGCTTCAGATCTACCCAGTACAGCCATCACAGCCATTTAGGGGAGTGAAAGCAGCCATCTAGGGGAGTGAATTAGTGAATAAAAGATATCTCTTTTTCCCTCCAATTCGGCCTTTCAAAAATAAATAAATAAATAAATAAATAAGGAGTCATTTGCTTCTCCAATAAGTAAGAACCTTGATGGCCAGTGTGGTCTGGAGGGATTTATATAAGGGAATTCCAGGTCTGATCAGAATGTAACTGCCACCTTCATGTAACCCCCAGACTAACTGGAGCCCACCTGGCCATCATAAATTCCCTAAAGTGCACGGCGTCACTGACCAATCAAAGGAAGGTCACAAGTACTACTGTCCAACCAGGAACTTGGACATGATCTGATCACACACCTCTCACCCCCAATTTCAGTGTATACGAACCTTCACCCCTAACTCCTCAGGGAGCCCAGGAATTAAGCAATAGCTGCCCAGCTGCTTGCTCTGAGCTTTGAACAAATACCTACTTTCTTCTTCTACTCCAATGTGATTGACTTTCTGTGTGTCATGTGAGTGGACCCAGTTTTGGGGTTCTACAGCAACACCTTCAACTAGTTTGGGGTGTTGCTTGGCAGCAGAGATATTCTGTTCTGGGCTTCTTCAAAACTCATTCTCCAGTCTTGTTCACACCAAAGCAACTCCATTTTCTTTCTCATTCACATTCCCCCATCTGCCAAGACGAGGATTCTCTTTATAGGCTATTCTAGAAAATAATCTCTCAGCAAGTCAAACCCCAAGTGGCAAATCCTGCAATTTTCTTTTGCCATCATGGACATCTCCCTGTGTCTTTTCCCCAGAGTGCCTGTGAGCAACTGTTGGAACCCATGAGGTAGCATTCATCATACTTGGCAGTGGGAAGTGGAGGCCTCGTCTCCTTCTCCATTGGTATCTGGGAGGCATGGGTGCCTCCAACGACTCCCCACATGCCCCACTCAGTTGCTCCGAGATGGTTGTCACCTAGCTCTTTCCACCTCAGCATCTCCATGATTGAAACCTTTCCCACAACCCTTTACTGTGGCTTCCAGCTTCATGTTCTCCTAGCACAGCCCTTCTGGGGCTGTCTGAGCCCATCCTCTCTCCCTAGCCCTGATAACAATACACAAGGCTCAGTCTGTGAATTGCTTCCTTCCTCCTGAGAAGGTAGCTAGCTGACTACACCTGCTGGGATTGCTCCAGTTTATGCCTGCAGGGTTGATGAAAGGGTTCTACTTCTTTTGAAGTTCACTGACTTTATTGAGTGCTGACTATGGGGTCAGGCATTGGGCTAACCTCAGGATGTCAGTTAATCCACATTTGGAAACGGAGGGGCAGAGAGGCAGCAGCTAGTGAGAGACTGGGGGCAACTGAAGTCTATGTCTTGCTCACAACTGTGACTGCACTAAACTCTGCCCTAAACTGGCTCACTCTTCCTCCCTGCCCACCCTCCCAACAATCCCAGGCTGTTCTGTATGGAATTAGCAGGACCAAAGGCATTTATGAGTCTGAAGGATTTAGCAAACTCTTCTAGAAAGTTTTGTTGTCTGCCTACTCAAGTGATCGCAGGAACCCACAAAATTCAGGAAGTACATAAAAATGGCTAAGAAGGAGTTCAGAGAAGGTTACAGATGAATGAGCTCTGCTTTGTTTTTATTCTTTGAAGCTGTAGAAACATGCTCTCAATGTTCCATCATAATGTGAAAAATTGCCAGTGAAATAACTATAAATGTTGAGTTCAGCAGTTACAAAGAAGTCCTTTTTTATTGTAAAATTCAAACATCCTTCTTGCAGAAAATGTGGAGACCACAAAAGAATTAAAACAAAAGTAAATGTTACATATTTTCCCATCACCCATAGGTAACCTCAGTTTATAAATTTCTGGGTGTCTTTCCAGATTTCTTTCTATTTAAAAAAAATGCTATATTTTCTTCTGTTTTCTTTCTCCTCTCTTTCTCTTTTCTTTCCTTCCCTCCTTCCTTCTTTCTTTCTTTCTTCCTAACATCTAAGATTTATTAAAGTCAGAAATTTCTGCTGCAGCATCAGGAGAGGGGCTCCAAGAGAGGAAAACCTGAGAAACTTGTCACAGTGGGGCCTTTTAAGCACAATTGAGGGGAGAAACAGCATAACAACTAACATCAGTGGGCGGCGACAAAACCCATCAGCAGCCTGGCATTGCAATTCTGTCTAGCCTGCTCATAATAAGACAAAAAAGCCAGCGCAAGGATGGGATAGGTAACTTCATTTTTAAAAATGCATGTATTTTCTACGTGGGACACCTATGATACACATCTATTTATACTTGGTTTTCACTGAATATGGTTAGCTAACATATTTCATTTCATTTCATTTTTTTTTTCTTTGAAAATGTTTCTAATAGGCTGATTGCTAGCAAGGTAGCATAGAGAAATCCTGGTGGGAAAATTTTTAAGGTTATGTCCACAGCAAACATATTTTCATTTTTAAAATGCTTTATTTTATGGCAGAAAGTTATTCATTGACAACAATTTATTTAACAATTTCCCATAGAATTTTTCCCAACTTTTTGCTATTACAAGAAATGCAATTTCTTACAATTTTTTCAAGATTGTTTGCCAGAAATAAAGTTACTGGGTCAAAAAAGAACTTTAATTTTTTAAACATATTTTCTAACTACAATTTAGTGACCCTAAGTTCATATAGTTCTTCCTTTAATTGGCTAAAGAAAATGTTGAGCTTATACTAAATATGTCTGTGTTAGGTTTCAGTAAAGCCCTTTTGGGAAAGTTATCACATTGACTTGAATGAACGAATCTTTAAGAGAAAGAAAACAGCTGGAAATCATATCCACCTTTGCATGATAATAGGTGTCTGAAGGCTTCAGAAACCCTAAAAAGAATTTATGATGATGGAAAATAAAATCTTCAGGAATAGAAAAAAAAAGTTCTCTCTAAAATGAGGAAACTCATAGTAAGAAAAAAATAAAAGCAAAAGAATGTTGAATTTGAAGTGAATGTTAAATTTGAGGAGATTCTTGAATCCTGGATTCATTAGTTTCTAAAAGCTTTTGAAGATGTGAGCTTCCTGAGGTTTTAATGCTCTTGGCTGCATTTAGCAAACTGGGTTAAATGTGGATGATAAAGACTTGAGGAGAACATGGGGCTTTGATGAGTCACCACACTTAACCTTCAGTGGTGAGGGAGCCAATTACCTTCCCCAGGCTGTGTAGACCCTTTTCTTTCCTCTTCTTAATAGCTAGCCAGATTTGTGCTCATTTAACATCTCCTTAGGATCTGGAGCAAACGTGGGCAGAAGACACGAAAGAATATAAAACTCACCACTAAATGAAACAGATTATCTTTGCAGCATGGGCAGTACTGATTAGTAGCGCCTACTACCTGAAGAACACAGCTGGATACCTGGGAAACAAATCAGCATAGGCAACTGTCAGCCTGCCCTGGGATGCTACAAGGAGGGGCCAAGGAAGGCATAATGTCAGCGGCTGACATCAGAAACAGTAGCAATACTCACACTATACCTCACACTTAGAAAATGCATTCTGCAGATTTCAGAGTCTTCACACTCACGTGGCTTTAGCATCATAAATAATCATCTGTATTCAAGGGACAGAAGCACAGGCCATCAGAGAGGTTAAGTCTCTTGCCCAGAGGTGGAACCAAGATGACAGCTTAGAAAGAGCCTCTAGCAACCACCTCGCCACAGAGCCACCAATGTGAACAGCTATCCACACACCAAGGTACCTTCATAAAAGCACTAGAGGTCAGGCCAGTGCCAGTGGTCAGAGTCTCAGGATTGGCCCCAGTATGAAGGTGGAAACCTGCACCCTGATAAGAAAGATACGTTTTGGCCTGCATCACCTCTAGCCTCTTGTGGGCCTGGTGTGCACCAGCAAGATTGAAAGGTCCTGTGACTCTGAGACCCAGGTGTGACTTCCCTCCTGCAGCCTCGGATGGACAACAAAGAATCACAGGACTGTTTTGGGACCCAGTGCCACACTGATAAAATCCAGCATTAGAGCAGATCCTAACAGTTCCTGTCCCCAGGCCAGTGCCTACAGTCACAGCCTCTGGACCTGCTCCAGTGCCCAGCAGAGTTCTTTGACCCTGGTTGAGCAGTTTTATACACCAGCAGCTGATAGGTGTGTCATGAGTGGCATCAGGCTGTGTACCCAGCTCAGTATCAGAAAAATCATAGCATGATGAATTTTGGTCCCACCCCCAGGCTGCACTGGTCTTGGTGGACTGTGAGCTCCAAATGTTGGCTAGCATTGTGGCATTTGTGAACACAGGACAAGGAGTCTGATCTAATCACAGGCCCAGGAAGAAGCTTTCAGGGGTGGACTATCCCTTTTAGGCAATTTCCCAGTGCATGCTGAACAATACATCAATCATGGATTTGGGACAAATTTGAGTTTGAGGAGTATTGTAGGACTGAACCAGTAAAATCTATCAACAGCAGACCTAGGCAAACTTCAGTTTAAGGTGCTGTCCAGTGCTAAAATTACAGAAGTATCTAAAGGCTCAGAAAAAATAAACAAATGCTTAGAATTTCTGTAAGTAGAGCCACATATGAAGCTAGATGACTACAGCCAATCTTTCAATGCACACATGACATTTTACACCAGCAAGCATAAGCGGCTTCCACGAAGCCAAGATCTCACCTAAAGAGCAAAACAAGGTGCCAGCAACAAGCCATTTAGGAGTCACAATTTCCAAATGCTCAGATGAAGATTTCAAAATAGCTGCTTGAAGGAAACGCAACAAAATTCAAGAGAACACAGAGAAACAATTTAATATGCTAACAGAGATTTGATAGAGAGATGGAAATAATTAAACAAAATCAAGAAGAACTCCTTCAACTGAAAAGTACACGAAGTGAAATTTAAAATGCACTGGAAGGCATCAATAGCAGAATAGATCAAACGGAAGAAAGAATCAGTGAGCTCAAAGACAGGCTGTTTGAAAATACACAATTGGAAGAGAAAAAAGAAATCAAGAGGAATGAAGAAAGCTAACAGGAAATATAAGATAGCATATAAAAGCAAATATTGGAGTTATTGATATTCAAGTGGGACTTGAGAATGCCATGGGAACAGAAAACATATTCAGAGAGATAATGACACAAAATGACCCAAACCTAGAGAAAGATACAACCATCCAGGTACAATAAAGTCAAAAGTCACCATTCAGATTCAAGCCAACCATGTCTGCCCCAAGACATACTATAATCAAGCTATCCAAGATTAAAGATAAAGAGAGGACTCTGAAAGCTTCAAGAGAAACGAAGCAAATAATACATCAAGCGGTACCAATTCATCTGACTGCAGACTTCTCAGCAGAAACACTACAGGCCAGGAGGAAGGGAAAGAGATGTTTATAGTATACAAAGGAAAATGTTGCCAGCCAAGAATGCTGTATCAAGGAAAACTATTGTTCAGATATGAAGGAGATACAGACATTACCAAACAAACAAAGCTGAGTGAATTTATCACCACCAAACCTATGTTATAAGAAAAGCTAAAGGGGTTCTTCAAACGGAAAGAAAGGGATACTAACAAGCAAGAAGTAAGTATTAGAAGGTAGAAAATTCACTGGTAAGAGTAATTACACAAGCAAATTCAAAATGTTCTAATATTGCAAATATCGTGTGTGTATCACTTATATCTTTACTCTGAGAACATTAAATAATTATAATTACTACATTAAAATACTGAGACAGGCAATATTGAAAGAGGTCACATGTAACATTAAAAATTCAAAATGTGGGGCATAATGGAACACAAACGGAGAGTTCTTTATAATAATTTTTTATTTCTTTGTTTTTTGTGTCTTTTCCTATCTTATAGTTAATGTTAAGTTGTTACCATTTCAAGATGGTTTGTAATAGCCAAAAGAAGTTTTTGTAATTCTCATGGTTAACCACAAAGCAAGAACCTATAACAGACTTAGCAAAAACAATAAGCTAGGAATCAAAGTACAACTCTAGGAAAATCTCTTAACCACAGATGAAGACTGTGAGAGGGAGAAAGAAAGGAATTAAAATAAAAATAGGGAACAAATATCAAATTGTCAGTAGTAAGACCTTATCTATCAATAATTACCTTAAATGTCAGTGGATTAAATTCTTTGATTAAAAGAGTGACTCAGTGGATTAAAAAACAGCACCCAACAGGCTGCTCACAAGCAACTGAAACTCAAAGGGCACAAATAGACTGAAAGTGAAAGGATGGAATAAAATATTACATAAACATGGAACCTGAAGGTACCTTTCTCTGAAGGGAGGAGAGAACCTCCACTTTGACTATGACCTTGTCTAAACAAGATAAGAGTCGGAGAACTCAGAGGGCTTCCATAGCCTTGGAAACTCATGACTGGAGCATAGGGAGATTACTGATGCCATAGACAGGAGTGTCAATTGGTAAAGTCAACAACAGGAGTCACTGTGCACTTACTCCTCATGTAGGATCTCTATCCTTAATGTGCTGTGCATTGAGATTTAATGCTATAACGAGTACTCAAACAATATATTTCACTTTGTGTTTCTACGGGGGTGCAAACTGTTGAAATCCTTACTTAATGCATACTAAACTGATCCTCTGTAAAAAAAATAAATAAATAAATAATCAATTCCCAACTTGACTCTCACTGGGATTAAACATGACAATAGGTCTGCTCTGATTTCATCATCATTTAAAAAAAATCATCTATTATTTTTCACTTTATGTTTCTGTGTGGGAGCAAACTGTTGAAATCCATACTTAATGTATACTAAGCTGATCTTCTGTATATTAAGATAATCGAAAATGAATCTTGATGTGAATGGAAGGGGAGAGGGAGTGGGAAAGGGGAGGGTTGTGGGTGGGAGGGACGGTATGGGGGGGAAGCCATTGTAATCCATAAGTCGTACTTTGGAAATTTATATTCATTAAATAAAAGTTAAAAAAAATGGAACCTGAAGGAAAGCAGGAATAGTCATATTCCTATCAGATAAAATAGATTTTAACTAAAAAGAGACCAAGAAGGCCATTATATGATGATAAAGGACTCCATCAAGCAAGAGGAAATATTTGTAAATACATATGCACCCCATACTAAAGTACCCAAATGCATAAAGCAAAAATAAACCTAAAGGGAGAGAGAGAACCCAATACAATAAAAGTAGGGGACTTTAACACTCTACTTGCAGAAATGGACAGATCATCCAGACAGAAAGTCAACAACAAAACAGTATAAATTGTACCCTAGAACAGTTAGATCAGACATCTATGTGACATTCTATCCAATAGCTGCAGAATATAGATTCTTCTCAATAGCACGCACTACATTTTACAGGATAGACAGATTATATTCTGATAGATCATAATTAAAATGGAAATACAACATCCCAAACCATGTGGAATACAACAAAAGGATCCTAAAAGGGAAGTTTACAGCAATCAATGCCTGAATCCAAAAAAAGAAAAACAGAAATATCTCAAATAAATAATTGATCACTACACCTCAAGGAGCTAGAAAAATAAGGAAAAAATTAAATCAAGAATTGGTAGAGGGGGCCGGCACCGCAGCTCACTAGGCTAATCCTCTGCCTGCGGCACCAGTACCCCGGGTTCTAGTCCCGGATGGGGCGCCAGATTCTGTCCCGGTTGTTCCTCTTGCAGTCCAGCTCTCTGCTGTGGCCCAGGAGTGCAGTGGAGGATGGCCCAAGTGCTTGGGCCCTGCACCCGCATGGAAGACCAGGAGGAAGCATCTGGCTCCTGGCTTCGGATCTGCACAGCGCCAGCTGTAGTGGCCATTTGGGGGGTGAACCAACGGATAGGAATACCTTTCTCTCTGTCTCTCTCTCTCTGTCTAAATCTGCCTGTTCAAAAAAAACAAAAACAAAAAAATTAAAAAAAAAGAATTGGTAGAGGGAAAGAAATAATAAAAAACATGGAGCACAAATAAATGACATAGATACTAAAAAGATTAAAAAACGGATCAGTGAAGCAAACAACTGGTTTTTGAAAAGATAAACAAAATTGATAAACTCTTTACTAGACAAACCAAGAAAAATAGAAGATTCAAATATACAGAATTAAAAATAAAAATGGAAGTGTTTTGACGGACACCACAGAAATATAAAAGATGGTTAGAGATTACTACGAACAAATAAATGACAACAAATTAGATTGCCTAGAAGAAATCCTATCAAAATTCCAATGACATTTTTCTAAGAACTAGAAAAAACGCTACTAAAATTTGTACGGCACCACAAAAGACCTCAAATAGCCCAAGTGATCTTAAACAAAAAAAAAAAAAAAAAAAAAAAAAAAAAAAACAGGAGGCCTTACAATACCTGACTTCAAAATATATTACAAAGCTACACTGAGCAATTGCACTCCCAGGTATATATATCTAAGGCAAATAAAGCTCATCTGTCAAAGAGACATCTGACTCTCTAGGTTTATCACAGCACTATTCACAATAGCCAGGAAATGGAAACAATCTAAGTGTCCATCCACTGGGTGAATGGATAAAGAAAATGTGGTACAAATACATACTGGAATATTATTGAGCCATAAAGAAAGAATAGAATCTTGTCATTGGCAATAATGTGGATGGAACTGGAGGTCATATATTGAGTAAAATAAACCAAGCACGGAAAGACAAAGATACTATGATCTCATTCATATATAGAGATCAAAAAATAAGTGATCTCAAAGAAGTTAAAAATATAATTGTGGGGGCCAGTGCTGTGACGTAGTCAGCTAAGTCTCTGCCTGTGGCACTGACATCCTTCATGGGCACTGGTTTATATCCTGGCCACTCCTCTTCCGATCCAGCTCTCAGCTATGGCCTGGTAAAGCAGTAGAAGATGGCCCAAGTGTTTGGACCCCTGCACCCACATGGGAGACCTGGAAGAAGCTCCTGGCTCCTGGCTTCAGATCAGCTCAACTCTGGCTGTTGTGGCCATTTGAGGAGTGAACCAGCAGATGGAAGACCTTTTTCTCCATCTCTCCTGTGGGGAGCAACCCGGACTGGACTGAGTTACTGGAATTAAGACTTATTCTATGCATCTGCTCTCCCACAATGTGGCGCTGGGAGAGGAGAAAACAGCTTCTACGCAGCTGCCTCTCGCCAACTTGAGTGATGACCTCCAGGAGCTGATCCTGCTCCTGATTGGAGGAGAGCAGAGTACTCGGCGTGTGGGCAGCCGAGTTGGGATTGGCAGAGGAGGACTATAAAGGAGGAGAGAGACGGCATGCACCAGGAACATCTAAGGGGAACATCTGAAGGAACACCTGTGCAGCCCCCGAGAGAGCCGGCCGGCGGTGTGCCGCTCCCCTGCGGAAGTGGGGAAAGTGGCCAGGGGGAACCGCCCTTCCACGGAGGTGGAAGCGTCGGCAGCCAACCCGGGAAGAACCAGCAGCAAACCCGGGGAGGGCCGAGCAGACGAAAGAACAGCGCAGGGTCCTGTGTCGTTCCTCCATGAAGACGGGGAGCGACATAATGGTGCTGTGACTCGGATAGGAAACTTAGGAGGGAAGAAACGGGAAGAAGTGGAAAATACCGGAGAGAGAGACTAGCAAAGAGCCTAGGGAAAAGCCGGACGGAAAATATGCCAGAAGAAGCTATCGAAAGCCTAGGCATAGACTCGGATACGGACTGTGGGAAAGAAGTTAGGATTTAAAGTGAAAGCAAGAAGAAACTTAGACTCAGATACAGACTGCAGGTTGAAAGTGAAAGTGAAACCTATAAGAAACTTAGACTTGGATACGGACTGTGGGGAGAGGCCAGGAGAAATGAGGGAGGAATATTGTTGGAAGAAAACTTAAGGAAACATACCGGGTAGAGAAAAATGTTAGGGAGGATGAAGCCGCGAGTGCAGGCCGAGGCGGAGACGTAAGCCACCTTGGAATTCTTCAAGTCACCCCGGGGAGCAAGAGGCGAAGATCTGGAACCAGAGGCAGAGACGTGGGCCGCCAGGTTGGAATTCGCCAGGTTAGTCCGGGGAACTTGGACTGAATGCCGGTGGTGGCGGAAACGTGAGCTGGGGCTGTGTGACTCGCGGAAGCCGCCGCGTGCAGAGAGAGCACGGGGCGTGAATAGATAGGGAACGCGGGGCTGGCGCGAGGCCGTGGTGCGGATGCGAAGGGCGTGGAGACTGCGGAGTGTGTGCGCGAAGCCGAGCCACGCAGAGCTGGGAGCCCACCGGTGGGGCGAGGCGCCGGGAAGCCGCGCAGAGCCGTGAAGCTGCCGCGGGGCGGCGAGGCGCCGAGAAGCCGCAGGGATAAGAGAAACAGAAGTTTTAGAAGTAAAATGAGAGAAATAGGAATGCTGGAAGATAGAAGTAAAATGGGAGAAATAGGAATGCCCGGAGATAGAGAAATAGAGAAATAGAAAGGCCTCCCCACAACATGGCAATGAGAGAGCTTGGATTCGGTCTGCCTGATTAGTGAGGCGATGAGCACCTGCGGGCGGCTAGCAGCTTATGCACCGCAGGTCACCGAAGACAGGCACGTTATCAACACCAATAAGTCTCCCCACAATACAGCAATGAGAAGGCTTGGATTCGGTTTGCCTGATTGATAGGGCTTGTAAGCACCTGCAAGCAGTTCTGGCAGAGCATGCGCTGCAGGGCACCGAACACAGGCACGCATCAGCGCCTAAAAACCTCCTCACAACATGGCGAAGAGAGGACCCGGATTCGGTTTGCCTGATTGATAGGACTTGTAAGCACCTGTGGGCAACTCTAGCAAGCAGAGCAGAGTGTGTGCCACGGGGCACCGAAGACAGGCGCGTATCAACGCCAAAAATAAAAAGAAAGGGGGATCTGTGGGGAGCAAACCAGACTGGACTAAGTTACTGGAATTAAGACTTATTCTATGCATCTGCTTTCCCACAATATGGCGCTGAGAAGGGAAACAGCTTCTACACAGCTGCCTCCAGTTCAACCAATAAACTGTGGGACCTGCTCCTGATTGGAGGAGAGCAGTGTACTCAGCGTGTGGGTAGCAGAGTTGGGATTGGTGGAAGAGGACTATAAAGGAGGAGAGAGACGGCATGCACCAGGAACATCTAAGGGGAACATCTGAAGGAACACCTGTGCAGCCCCCGAGAGAGCCGGCCGGCGGTGTGCCGCTCCCCCACGGAAGTGGGGAATGTGGCAGGGGGAACCGCCCTTCCACGGAGGTGGAAGGGACAGTAGCCAACCCGGGAAGAACCAGCAGCAAACCCGGGGAGGGCCGAGCAGACGAAAGAACAGCGCAGGGTCCTGTGTCGTTCCTCCACGAAGACGGAGGCGACACTCTCCCTCTCTCTGTCTGTAGCTCTACCTCTCAAATAAATAAATAAAATCTTTTTAAAAAATATAATTGTGATTACCTGAATCTGGGGATAGAAGTGGAGGTGGAGAGATGGGGAAAGGCTGATTGGCAGCACTAGCTTATAGTTAGACAGGAATAAGAAGGTCTGGGGCTTTCTTGCATAGTAGAGTGACTGTACTTAAGGTTAATGTACTGTATCTTTCTCTATTTTTAAAAAAACAAGAAGGTAGAATTTTGGGTGTTCTCACTATAAAGAAATGCTAAATAGTTGAAAGGACAAGCATATTTATCCTGATTGTACATTACACAATGTATACATCTAAAGAAATTTACATAGTACCCTACACATATGCACATATTTTATATGTTACATTTTCTTCTAATTTTTAAAAAATAAATCCTGCCCCTAGTATCACAAAGCCTGTACACAGCAGGATTAAGTATCAAAGCCAGGCTTCTAACTATAACACTTGTGAACTCCTACACTGCCCTCTAACTGCACAATGTTATTAAGTATTATTGTATGAAAGGCTGTCCGCTAGATAACAGAGGATGGGGTGGGGGGGAGCATAGGTATTTTCTTTAAGGAGCTCGAAACAAACCAAAGAGGACAGATTCAGATTGAAGCTATAATAATAAAGAACGGAAGCCATAGCTGAGATTCATGGCAGAAAAGCACTCTGGACATCCAGTGTGGCCAAATACAAGGAAGCAGCCATTTATGCAGCAATGAGAAAGGACTTCAGCTTTATTGCATGTTTTCTTCCTCCATTTCTTGCTCTAAACTCCATTACTCAGACAATCCTTTTGATAATACAACCAGGTTTTGATTAAGAACTTGAGCTTTGGATCAGCCAGCACTTGAATAGCGGTTAAGACATCACTTGGCATGCTCACATCTCCTATCAGAATGCCTGGTTTCAAGTCACAGCTCTGCTCCCAATTTCAGCTTCCTGCTAATGTGCACTTTGGGAGGCAGCAGGTAGTAGTTCAAGTAGCTCGGTCCCTGCCACCTATCTGGGTGACTCGGATTGAATTCTGAGCTCCTGGCTTCAGCCTGGCCTAGCCCTAGCTTTGGTGAGCATTTGAGTAGTAAACTAGAAGATGGGAGATTCTGTATGTCTTTAAAATTAAATAAATTTTTAAAAAAATATTAAGTATTCTTGTGGAATTATGTTGTAAAACAAAACAAAATTAAGATGCCCCTGGAACAGCGGCAGTCTATGTTGGAGTGCCTGCTTTACCATCCCAACTCTGCTCCTGATTCCTTCCTGCTAACACAAACCTCGAGAGAGGGCAATGATGGTTCAGGTAGTTGAGTCCATGGGAGACTCAGAATGACCTATGGGCTCCTGCCTTTGACTGGATCTAATCTTGGCTCTTAAAGGCATTTGGGAAGTAAACCAGAGATATTCTCTCTCTCCCTCTTTCTCTCTCCCTCCCTCCCTCTCTGCCTCTGCCTCTCTGTAACTCTGCCTTTCAAATAAATAAATACATCTTTAAACAAATATTATCTATGACGTTTAAGTGCTTTGAATTGTGGCTAGCAGAGTTTAAGTCTTCAATAAATGTTGACTGTTATTATGATTTTCCCAATCTTGAAACATGCCAGTTCTGATAAAATGGTAAGTGGGAAACATATTGAAACCATTACTCACACAAAATGTAGGATTGTTTATATATTTGAATTGCCACTTTTAACTCTATGTTTTCTCAAGGATTGAGTGTTCCGTTTGGGAACTTCTGTTTGTTTGGATCAGTTTCTAAAGATGACACAAATGATGCTGAAACATTCATGAATAAAGAACAGTTGTAGTAGCTTTTCATGACAACTGTCATGGCTGTCAACTTTCACAAATGTCTTAAGAATATTAAAATTTAAAAATTTCAAGAGAAAGTATACGTGTGTGTGTGTGTGTGTGTGTGTGTGTGTGGGAGAGAGAGAAAGAGACAGAGAGACAGACAGAGAGAGAGAGAGAGAGAGATGGGGTAGGGGTTTATGTTTTTCAAAGCTCCAAATGCCCAAATGAGAGCACCTACATGAGAAAAACATAGACAGGGATGTACTTAGCAGGGAGAGAAAAGCAACTGCTGAGATCAAATCCAGAGAAGTCCTGCTGTTATGTGCTCTTTCCCAAACAGCCCCTCAACTACTTTCTTATGTACAGTAGAAACTTAGAGCTACTCTGCTATTATGTCCTTTAATTTCCATTTTTTAAAAATCATTATAAAAATTACACATGCTCACTATAAAACAAAAGGGAAAATATAAACAAGATAAATGAAGAAAACAATCATTTCAATTTCAGGAGAGATCCTTGTTTAAGATCTATTTTATAACATCTAGCCCTTTTTCTGTAAATTAAACACCTGAGAATTTTTCAGACAAAGTAGATGTTATGGCAAGTAGTAACTTTTGAGTTAAAATAAGATATCTCATAGTGATAAACTGGTAAATCCATCAGAAAGATATCACAATTCAAAACCTATACACACTCAATAACATAGCTTCGAAATACATAGAGTTCAAGAGAATTAAAAAGAGACTGTAAAATGACTCTTTAAATGGCTGAATAGGATTTTTTTAAAACAGGCAAAAATTAGTAAGGATACAGAAGATCTAAAGAACACAGTTAAAAGTCCTGACCTGGGGTGGGCATTTAGTCCAGTGGTTAAGACACTGCTTCCCACCTGGGAATCCCTTGCTCTGCTCTTGTTTCCATTTTCCTTCTACTGAGAGCTCTGGGAGGTAGTGATGATGGTGTCGCACCTGAGCAGGTGCTGGCAGAGGGGCACCACACACTGAAAATTTTGGATTCCTTTATTGCCAGAGGCCGAGAGTGGGCTCACGCCCCAAAGAACTCTTGATCCTGAAGCCCAAAGCAACAGGGTTTATAAAGGTAAAAACCACAAAAACGGGAGGGGGAATACATGCTGGCTAGAATCAGCAGGGAATACATGGTTACTGGGGTCAAGCTATCTAAAGCCTATGTGAAACCAATATCAATTATAATCTTAATAATACCAGTTACAATCTTAACTATTTTAATTATAATCTTGATAGTAATCCAGGTATTGGCCTAAATCATATTTAGGACATAGAGAAATTACCATCTTATCATTAACCCAGGTGCAGCCTATCTGTTTTTAAGCTTGAACAATCAATGCTAGGGGGGTTATATGCTTTGCCAAGTGTGATGCAGTTTGCCAACTGTGATGTAATGGACTGCCATTGTCTGAGTGTTTTAGATCATAGTTTTAGACCAGAGTCTCACAGTAGGAGTGGGGGGTGCTTTCTCAAGATATAGTCTCAGGTGCTCCAAAATGGAGTCCCTACTGTGAAGGTGTCACTTTAATGGCTCAAGTAGTTGGGTTCCTGCTACCCAGATGGGAAGCCTGAATTGAGTTCCCAGGTCCCAGCTTCAGTTCTGAGTGGCCATTGCAGGCATCTGGGGAGAGAACCAGTGGGTGTCATCTCTCTCTTTCTCAAATAAATAAATTTTAAAAATCCTGACCTAATTAACATACTCATACAGAACACCACATCCACTAAAAAATAATATGCACTTTTTTTTTTTAATTTATTTGACAGATAGAGTTAGACAGTGAGAGAGAGAGACAGAAAGGTCTTCCTTCTGTTGGTTCACCCCCAAATTGGCCGCTAAGGCCAGAACTACACCATTCTGAAGCCAGGAGCCAGGTGCTTCTCCTGGTCTCCCATGTGGGTGTAGGGGCCTAAGCACCTGGGCCATCCTCCACTGCACTCCCGGGCCACAGCAGAGAGCAGGACTGGAAGAGGGACAACAGGGATTAGAACCGGCGCCCATATGGGATGCTGGTGCTGCAGGCAGAGGATTAACCAAGTGAGCCATGGCGCCGGCCCCAGAATATGCATTCTTTTCAAGTGTATTTCAAGAACTGATCGTAAAGAAACCTCAACAAATTTCAAAGGATTGGAATCATGCAGAATATGTTATAAGGTGAAATTAAGGTAGAAATTAATAAGAAAAATAACAAAGAAATTTCAACTGGTTACTAAGCCATACATTTCTAAATCAACAAATCAAAACAAAAATTACAAAATATTTTAAACTGAAGGTGCAATTTTCTGAACATTATCAAAACTTGTAGCATGTGGTTAATATAGTGACAGAACGAAATATTTGGCCATTAGTATATGTGTGAGAAAATAAGACAAAATTCAGCATTTCTAAGCTTGTATTTCAAAAAGTAAGGAAAGCAAGCTAATATAATGCAAACAAAAATGAAGGTAGGAAATAAAATAATGATAAGAATATAAATTAATTAAACAGGATGGCTGGCACCGCGGCTCACTAGGCTAATCCTCTGCCTTGCGGTGCCAGCACACCGGGTTCTAGTCCCGGTCGGGGCACCGGATTCTGTCCCGGTTGCCCCTCTTCCAGGCCAGCTCTCTGCTGTGGCCAGGGAAGGCAGTGGAGGATGGCCCAAGTCCTTGGGCCCTGCACCCCATGGGAGACCAGGATAAATACCTGGCTCCTGCCTTCGGATCAGCGCGGTGCACCAGCCACAGCGTGCCGGCCACGGCGGCCATTGGAGGGTGAACCAACGGCAAAGGAAGACCTTTCTCTCTGTCTCTCTCTCTCACTGTCCACTCTGCCTGTCAAAAAAAATTAATTAAACAGGAAATACATATGCAATAAAGAAAAATCAACAGGTGCACAATTAGTTCTTAAAAAAAATTAATAAAAGAATAGGCACTCAGCCTACCAGTTAAGACACCCACATCCCACATCAGAGGACCTGGGTTCAATTCTGAGCTCCAGCACCTGATCCCAGCATTCTATTAATTTAAATCCTAGGAGGGCCGGGAGACCAGAAAGAAGCACCTGGCTCCTGGCTTCGGATCGGCGCAACGTCAGCCGTAGCGGCCATCTGGGGGGTGAACCAACGGAAGGAAGACCTTTCTCTCTGTCTCTCTCTCACTATCCACTCTGCCTGTCAAAAAGAAAGAAAGAAAGAAAGAAAGAAAGAAAGAAAGAAAGAAAGAAAGAAAGAAAGAAAGAAAGAAAGAAAGAAAGAAAGAAAGAAAGAAAGAAAGAAAGAAAGAAAGAGACTCTGCAGTGCAGAAAGGATGGTCCACTAAAGAAAATGATGCTGGGTCAATTGGACATCCAGGTGGGGAAAAGTTAATCTTGGCTATGCTATCACATCATATAAAAATCAATTCCAGATCAATTATAGATTTTTTTAGTGTGATATGTATGTGTGGTATTTGTTTTTATTTTCTTTTATTTTAAGATTTATTTATTTATTTGAAAGTCATAGTTACAGAAACAAAGGGAAAAAGTAGAGAAGGAGAGAGGGAGGGAGGGAGGGAGAGAGGCAGAGAGGGAGAGAGAGAGAGAGGGAGAATCTTCTATCTGCTGGTTCACTCCCCAAATGGCCATAATGGCTAAAGCTGGGCCAGACTAAATCCAGGAGCCAGGAGCTTTTATCAGGTCTCTCACATGGGTGTCAGGGGCCCACATCTTCCACTGCTTTCCTGGACCATTAGCAGGGAGGTGGATCCAAAGTGAAGCAGCCAGGATTCAAACTGGTACCCATATGGGATGTGAGCATCACAGGCCACAGCTTAACCCGCTATACCACGATACTGGCTCCAGATTATAAATCTTAAATGATTTTAATATCAAACAATTTACCTCTTGAAAGGAAATAGAAAAACATTATGATAGGCCAAGAACTCCTGAAGATGGGCACAAGAAGCACTAGTCACAAAGGAAAAGTATTCGATACATTGGATCCGCTGGACCAATGATTGGCCATGTGTGTCAGACCGGAGTGGGATTGGGATGTCTGTGGGTTTGATTAGAGGCAAAGTGCCTGGGAAGCTAAGGAAGTAAAAGCTCTGGGGCCTCTCTCCTCACAGGGCCCTTGAAATATCCTGGCAATCTGTCCATGTGGTAATATATTTCTATAAATTGTACAAATGTTAGGGTTCAGAAGTCCAGCTTCCAGTCCAGGTACGCTTGCTGCAGTCCTTTCTTCTGCCCCATGCCTTCCGTGCCACTGAGCCCAGACCCCATACTCGGTTTCCTCCTCACAGAGCACGCGCCCACTGAAACCCATCTGCCATCTTCACAATTCCTTTTGCCCAGATTTGGGATTGATGCAGGGACTGGGACTGTCAGCAGGCATGGATAAAGTGGCTTAGAGAGACGAGAACAGTGTCTGAGGGAAAGATGGATTATAGGGGCTAACAAAACTTTTCTCCTTGACCAAATTTTGGTCAGAACTCTGAGTGCACTTCATAGCTATGCTCTAATCTTTAGATTTCCATGTCCATTTTTGCAATGCCCAGTTTCATTTTTATTTCTATTTTTTAAAAATATTTATTTATTTATTTTAAAAGTCATAGTTAGAGAGAGGGAGAGATAAAAAGAGAGAGAGAGAGAGATTTCCATCTGCTGGTTCATCCACCATATAGCTGTAATGGCCAGCACTGGGCAAGGCTGAAATGAGGAACCAGGAGCTTTATCCAGGTCTCCCATGCAGGTACAGGGGCCCAAACACTTGGTCCATCTTTCACTGCTTTTCCCAGACCACAAGCTGGGAGCTGGATTGGAAGTAGAGCAGATGAGACATGAACCATTGCCCATACAGGATGCCGGCATCTCAGGCAGCATCTTTACCTCGCTATGTCACAACTGGCCCCTTTATTTCTATTTTTTTAAAGAGTCATTTTACTTATTTGAAAGGCATATGAGGAGAGAGGGATACACAAAGAAAAAGATCTTTCATTCACTGGTTCACTTCCCAAATGGCTGCCATGGTTGGGGCTAGATAAAGCTGAAGCCAGAAGCCTAGAACTTTATCTGAGTCTCCCACATGGGTAGCAGGGGCACAAGCACTTGGGCCATCTTATGCTGCCTTCCTAGGCATATTAGCAGGAAGCTGAATTGGAAACAGAGCAGCCGGGACTGGAACCAGCACTCATACAGGATACCAGTATTGCAAGCAGTAGCTTAACCCATTGTGTCAAAATGCCAGCCCACAATGCCCAGTTTTAGAAAAATTCTAAGTTAATTTAGCAATAACTCCCACCTTACCCATCCTCTCCCCAGATATCTGATCAAATCTCTCATCTGGCACCCTTGACATCTGATCACCCCAGCTTGCTATCAGCAAAAATCCAGTTGAGTCAAATTAGCCAAAGACCCCTTGTCCCTGGTGTTCTCTTCTGGTAATTTTCCATCCACTGACCCTCACCCAGATTCTTGGCTATAAATTCCCACTTGTCTAGGCTGTCCTCAAAATTGTGTTCAAGGGGATGGGCACTGTGGTGAAGCAGGTAAAGCCGCCACCTGCAGTGCTGGCATCCCATATGGATGCCAGTTCAGTCCTAGCTGCTCCACTTCTGATCCAGCTCCTAGCTAATGTGCCTGGGAAAGCAGCTGAAGATGGCCCAAGTCCTTGGGCCCATGTACTCATGTGGGAGACCTGGAAGAAGCTCTAGGCTCCTGATCGGCTCAATTATAGCTATTGCGGCAATTTGGGGAGTAAACCAGTGGATGGAAGACCTCTCTACCTCTCTGTCTCTGCCTCTCTGTAACTATGCCTCTCAAATAAATAAATAAAATGGATTGGAAGAGGAGCAGCCGGGATTAGAACCAGAGCCCATATGGGATGCCAGCGCCGCAGGCGGAGGATTAACCTACTGCACAATGGTACTGGCCCCAATAAATAAATCTTTAAAAATAAATAAAATTTAAAAATATTGAGTTCAATTCCCCAAGGAGTCTCTTTCCCCCTATTACAACCATGTTTTATTTTTTGAATGGAGTGTATCTCCACCTTTAATGTCCAACTCTGGTTCTTCTTGACAAAGGTTAGGCAGCATCTGATACCCACCAGACTTTTAGAAATTCTCTATTTGGCTATGACAAAATGACTGAGAGGTGGTACTGGGAACAATTTATAGCTAATTACCAGGGGCCAAAGTAACAGTGATGTATATTCCTATTAAACACATGTTCTACCATGTGAAAAAAGTTGTATGAGGTGTCTGCCCTCTTTGTAGTCTTGGTCCCTCAGTTGGGAAGTTCAAATGTGGCTCCCAACCTACTTAAGTGAGCTGGGTTACTACTGTGTCACAGTTCCCATGCAGTGCTGGAAGTGATTCATTTTCTTGTTAACTTGTGCTATATATACTCCAGAAAAATGAGCTGGCATTTCTAAGAATACCTGATAAAAAAGAACAGAAGGTTTTCTTTCTCTTCCTGTCATCTGAACCTCTTACATCCTGGTGGGATGTGTGGGGAGCTGAAACACGTGCTCACGCTCAGGAGCACCTGGCATGGGAGCATACTTGGTTGGTTGGTTGGTTGTTTTTTCCTCCTTCTTACTATCAAATAGTTCATCTAACTCTGAAGACATTTTCTTTATAACAGTATAACAGTCGTTAGATGTCCTTCATCATATAAGCCAACAAAGAATTACTAAATACCTAAAACAGGTCCAGTTAGTTTCGGCTTTCCCTTGAAACTTGGTTTTGACCCTTTGATTGAGAACTTATGCCAGATAGAAAGCAAACATGAAATTACAAGTCATTATCCACGAAGATACCCTACACATTTACCTCACTGTTCTTGAGACACCTGGCAAAGATAAAGAGGGATAGGTGAAAGAGTGATTGTTAAAAAAATTCCACCCATTTAAGGAATCTGAGATGAACAAAAAGAGTTACCCATATTAAATGTAATTTACAACTGAAAGTGTTCCCTTGATGGAAATTGGAATTATGGGAGAATCCGTGGTAAGGGCTTTGGGGAATGGGGCTGGTTGATTTATATCTTGAGTACAGCTGAGTTACTGGGGTGAAACTGAGTTTACTGGCCTGCATAGCCCAGCATCAAACATTTCAGCTTTCCAGGACACTTCTCTCGAGAGTAAAGAAACAGAAAGTAAGCAGGAATCAGAACTACAAAAATAGACTTTACAAAATCCAGTCACTTACTCAAAAGGAAACACTGCCTTAGAAGTTTATTTTTAATACATTCAAGCAAGCTTGATGGCTGTTTTTGCAACCCAAAGAAGAGTAGAAGAAGCCAAGGAAAAGGCCAGCTGGAAGAGAAGCTGTTAAGAGAAGACACACCAGGAACCTTAAAAAGGGAGAGCCAATAACACAACATGGAAAGAAGAGATAGGAAAATTCAAGCAAACACACAAACGACAGAACAGCCCCAAACCCAGGACTGGCATTTTGGTGCAGTGGGTTAAGCAGCCAGTATCCCAGATGAGCACCAGTTCAAGTCTAGCTGCTCTGCTTCTGATCAGCTCCCTGCTTATGTGCCTGTAGAAGCAACAGCAGATGATCCAAGTACTTGGGCCCCCGACACCCACATGGGAGACTGGAATGGAGTTCCAGGCTCCTGACTTCAGCCTGGCCCAGACCCAGCCATTGCAGCCATTTAGGGAGTGAACCCATAGTTGGAAGACCTCTAAAAAAAAGAAAAGAAAAGAAAAAGAGCCTCAAATCCATAATAGTCCAGATCATTTGAAATGAAGAGAAGCCCTTTCCTCCCTAACAGCTGTGCAACTATATTAAAGCAGAAAGCAATCACTGGCAACAATGATCTTAGATCCATGAGACATCAAAGCATTTTTTTTAAACTTTTATTTAATGAATATAAATTTCCAAAGTACGACTTATGGATTACAATGGCTTCCCCCCCATACCGTCCCTCCCACCCACAACCCTCCCCTCTCCCACTCCCTCTCCCCTTCCATTCACATCAAGATTCATTTTCGATTATCTTAATATACAGAAGATCAGCTAGGTATACATTAAGTAAGGATTTCAACAGTTTGCTCCCACACAGAACATAAAGTGAAAAATAATAGATGATTTTTTTTTAAATGATGATGAAATCAGATCAGACCTATTGTCATGTTTAATCCCAGTGAGAGTCAAGTTGGGAATTGATAATTTCTTTTTTTTTTTTTTACAGAGGATCAGTTTAGTATGCATTAAGTAAGGATTTCAACAGTTTGCACCCCCATAGAAACACAAAGTGAAATATATTGTTTGAGTACTCGTTATAGCATTAAATCTCAATGCACAGCACATTAAGGACAGAGATCCCACATGAGGAGTAAGTGCACAGTGACTCCTGTTGTTGACTTTACCAATTGACACTCCTGTCTATGGCATCAGTAATCTCCCTCTGCTCCAGTCATGAGTTTCCAAGGCTATGGAAGCCCTCTGAGTTCTCCGACTCTTATCTTGTTTAGACAAGGTCCTAGTCAAAGTGGAGGTTCTCTCCTCCCTTCAGAGAAAGGTACCTCCTTCTTTGATGACCTGTTCTTTCCACTGGGATCTCACTCACAGAGATCTTTTGCCTGAGTGTCTTGGCTTTCCATGCCTGAAATACTCTCATGGGCTTTTCAGCCAGATCCGAATGCCTTTAGGGCTGATTCTGAGGCCAGAGTGCTATTTAGGACATCTGCCATTCTATGAGTCTGCTGAGTATCTCACTTCCCATGTTGGATCACTCTCCCCTTTATTTACTCCATCGGTTAGCGTTAGCAGGTACTAGACTTGTCTATGTGCTCCCTTTGACTCCCAGTACCTCCACCATGACCAACTGTGAACTGAAATTGATCACCTGCAACAGTGAGATGGCATTGGTACATGCCACCTCGATGGGATTGAATTGGAATCCCCTGGTGTGCTTCCAACTCCACCACTTGGGGCAAGTCAGCCTGAGCATGTCCCAAATTATACATCTCTTCCCTCTCCCATTCCCACTCCCATGTTCAACAGGGATCACATTTCAGTTAATTTTCAACACTTAAGAATAACTGTGCATCAATTACAGAACTAAATCAGTCATATTAAGTAGAACAGATAAAAAAAACTACTAAGAGGGATAATGTATTAAGTTGTTCATTAACAGTCAGGGCTATGTTGATCAAGCCACCATTTCCCATAGTGTCCACCTCACTCCAACAGGTTTCCCTCTTGGTGTCCAGTCAGTCGTCACCGATCAGGGAGAACATATGGTATTTGTCCCTTTGGGACTGGCTTATTTCACTCAGCATGATGTGTTCCAGATTCCTCCATTTTCTTGCAAATGACTGGATTTCGTTGTTTCTTACTGCGGTATAGTGTTCTAAAGAGTACATATCCCATAATTTCTTTATCCAGTCTACCGTTGATGGGCATTTAGGTTGGTTCCAGGTCTTAGCTATTGTGAATTGAGCTGCAATAAACATTAGGGTGCAGACCGCTTTTTTGTTTGCCAATTTAAATTCCTTTGGGTAAATTCCAAGGAGTGGGATGGCTGGGTCGAACGGTAGGGTTATCTTCAGGTTTCTGAGGAATCTCCAGACTGACTTCCATAGTGGCTTGACCAGTTTGCATTCCCACCAACAGTGGGTTAGTGTCCCTTTTTCCCCACATCCTCGCCAGCATCTGTTGTTGGTAGATTTCTGCATGTGAGCCATTCTAACCGGGGTGAGGTGAAACCTCATTGTGGTTTTGATTTGCATTTCCCTGATTGCTAATGACCTTGAACATTTTTTCATGTGCCTGTTGGCCATTTGGATTTCCTCTTTTGAAAAATGTCTATTGAGGTCCTTGGCCCATCTCTTAAGCGGGTTGTTGGTTTTGTTTTTGTGGAGTTTCTTGATTTCTTTGTAGATTCTGGTTATTAACCCTTTATCTGTTGCATAGTTTGCAAATATTTTTTCCCATTCTGTCGGTTGTCTCTTCACTCTCCTGACTGTTTCTTTTGCAGTACAGAAACTTCTCAATTTGATGCAATCCCAATAGTTGATTTTGGCTTTGACTGCCTGTGCCTCCCGGGTCTTTTCCAGAAATTCTTTGCCTGTGCCAATATCTTGAAGGGTTTCTCCAATGTTCTCTAGTAACTTGATGGTGTCAGGTCGTAGATTTAGGTCTTTAATCCATGTTGAGTGTATTTTTGTGTAAAGTGTAAGGTAGGGGTCTTGCTTCATGATTCTGCACCTGGAAATCCAATTTTCCCAGCACCATTTATTGAATAGACTGTCCTTGCTCCAGGAATTAGTTTTAGTTCCTTGATCAAATATAAGTTGGCTGTAGATGTTTGGGTTGATTTCTGGTGTTTCAATTCTGTTCCATTGGTCTATCCATCTGTTTCTGTACCAGTACCATGCTGTTTTGATTACAACTGCCCTGTAGTATGTCCTGAAATCTGGTATTGTGATGCCTCCGGCTTTGTTTTCAGATTTCAAGACATCAAAGCATTTTGCTAAAACAAAGTATTCCATGGTAAAGTGAGTGTGAAAAGTCCTGCATTATTAAATTCAAACAAACCGGTTACTTTATAGCTTCTTAGAACCCTTCAGACACTAAATCACATCATGACTTTCCAAGAGGAAAACAGGACACACAGTATTTTCTCAACTTTTTTGGCCACAAATTTTGTTGTGTTCACCTTTGTTTTGAGAGAACTTCACAGGTTTAGGTGAACTGAGAACACACAATGAGAAGCACTGTACTCAGTTTTCAAGAAAAGTTTACATTCTGTGTATCCATCAGAGACAGGAATCACAAATTTCAAGAAGATTTTCATCTACATCAGACATACCTGGCCATACATAGAAACCTTGTGCTCTTTTTTTCTATGGTATAGAGATGTCTCTGAGAAGTAGATGTCCAGCCAGGGACCATATTTCTGCTCACCCCAGCCTTTGCAGATTGATGCAACTGTACAATGAAATCCTGACCAAAGGAAGGTGATGCTCACCAATGCGGGGCCCCCAGTCACAACCTTTGGTGTTCTTTACTCCTCTGCTGCCTGAATGTTGACATTCAAAGCAATCTTAGAAACTTTCCATTGAGATAGCACAACCTGCCTTAGCCTGAGTCCCTGAGTGTGTGTAGCATGCACACACACACACACACAAAGTTTCCACCACCACCACCACCACTACCACCTCCACTTGACCTACAACTGCATTAGATTATTATCTAAATTAAAGATGGGCTTCTATTATGTTAAGCCCTAAAATGGCTAAGGCAAAATGAGGTTGTTGTTTTAAATGGTAAATTGGGACTAGATCTATGTATTGAGTAGGGCAAGGACAGCTGCCCTAGGTTCTATGGCATTGCTACACCTTACTCTTCTATTTTAGAACATCGTTAAAATTCAATTTTCAAATTTCTGTCTTGAATAAAGATAACCCAAGGGAACCTATAAAAGGTGCTGACAGTGTGATTCCTTTTAAGTGTGATTATCTTAGGAGCCTGCAGTGTGCTGCACAAGGCCCCTCATCCTTTAGAAAGATCCTGACAGCAATTTGGAAAACCCATCTCATTCTCCTGGGGTTCCAAATGAATTATCTTTTCAGGAGATATGCCTATTAATTTTATGGTTGTGCAAATTCCCTGCTCTCTGGAAATTTTGTTCACACAACACATGATTTGGTGAATGTTGACTTAGCTCCTACTATGTGTCCTGAGCAGGAATCATCAAACAGAGATTACACTAGATTTGAAAGATATTCCTAAGCCAAACTGGGAAGTAGACCACATCCATCTAGCCCTGGTGAATACCAGCTTTATCTTGTCACACAGCTGTCCCTCTATCCATTTCCAAACTACCATTATCTGTGGTACAAATGTGTAGATTTAAAAACAATGCCCATGGGCAGATCTTTGATGCTGTGGTTAAGATGGCACTTGAGACGCCTGCATCCCAGGTCTGAGTCCCCGAATTCCAGTCCTGGTTCCACTTCAATTCCAACTTCCTGCTAATGTGCAAATTAGGGGCATCAGGTAGAAGGCGAAGTAACTGGATCCCTGCTATCCACACAGGAGACCCAGACTGAGTTGTGGGCTCTTGGCTTCAGCCTTGGCCAGTCCCAGCAGTTTCAGGGATTTGGGGAGTAAACTAGCAGATGGAACATGTATGCTTGTCTCTCCCTCTCTCTCTGCATTTCAAATAAGTAAAAATTTACAAAATAAAACAAAACAATAACCAGTATTCCAGATCAGTAATTACACAAGTGTAGTCCCAAACTAGCAGAATCAACGTCACCTGAGAACTTGTTAGAAATGCAGGTTCTGGACCCCATATGAGGCCTACTAATTCAGAAGCTCTGGGGATAGAAGCCAGCAACTTGCACAGAAGTCCTCTAGGTGAGCCTGTTGCATGCTGAAGGCCACTCACACTTTCTCTCTTCTTCCTTAGACTACAACTTCCTTCCTCCAATTCCATCTATACTCTACTCTCTGCCCAGGCACCCAACATAATGTTTTCTGTTAACTAATGACAATTATTAAAAATAGTGACTCAATGAGCAGGCATTTTGAAGGCTAGACTTTTAACACTTAAGTGGGAATTTCACTCTGGCCCTTTGTTGGGGAGTTGCCCTTGCCTCTCTGAAGTATGTGTGTCAAGGCCATCTTTCTTGCACTGTTGGCTCTCTTTCAGCCCCTGAAAACCCAAAACGTGATCAAGCTCTAGGTATAGGGTGATGGTGTTGCTGTTGGATGCTTCCCCATAGTTGCACCTTGACACCAGGTGGTGCTAGCCCAAGGGACTCTGGTGGGGGATGGAGGCTGCTGGGACCATTTCCACATGAGTCTGTTTCTCACCTGCCAATCAAGACTCATGCGTGGTTTACCTAATGACCACAAATTTTCAATATGGAGATGATGATGATGATGGTGGTGGTGATGATGATATTTGAAATATTATTTAGCATTTAAGAGATTTCCTGGTGCCAAATGCACTTAGTTACCCAATTTAATCCTCATAACAACCTCATGAAAGAGGAGCTTTCATATTGCTCCCACTTTACAGAAGAGAAACAGAATTAGAGAGAACCACAATTTGGAATCCTTCTTCCTGCTTGGACATATAAAACTCCAAAAAGGAATGGTATTCAGTGCGGGTAATTCTGGCTGCCAGAGGTAAGTTGAGTAGTGTATAAAAATACCAACAAAGTCACACTTCAGGCAAGTTTTTCAGACTGGGGTACACCAGTCAAGCTCTCTCCTGTTTCAGGGTTTGAAGTTACATGAAGTACAAACCAAAGCCACGTATCATATGTCTAAATATTTTAAAGTTCTAAATCAAACTAGACAGCTGTTAAATAAAGTGTCCTTCTACTTTGCCAAGTATACATTCATAACAACCTGGAAGGCCAGATCCAAGTGTAGGACTCAGACACCACAGCATTCTGCATTGGAACTTGAAGGTGGCAGGTAGGGGGTTTGGAGTGTGAAATTATTTTCAGCCATCCCCATTCTCTTACCATCCTTGGTTCCAGACCATACCATAAGAGTGTCATGTGCTCACATGTGATACTGTGGTTTACACATCCAAGTTCTATCTCAAATCCTTGCAAACAACTGACTTTGGTCACTCCTGGGCTAGAGTGTCAGGGAGGTCCACCATTGGAAGGACAAACTGGGCTGGAAATTCAGGCAGGACCAGCACCTGATATATAAGGGGTAGTCAGGATTCTGGATGGGAATACCCCTGTGGTGCTGTGAAAAGGGGCAAAGCCAGAGAAGAGCTAAAATAGGGTCCCTGAAGCATGGATCCAGGGCAGGGACCTTTCTTGCTTTGGCTAAGGACAGTTTTTCTCATACCCTCCCTCAGATGCTCTGAGAAGAAGACATACGAGAAACACTGGATATTGCCGCTCCTCTTGAAAGTATATAGTGAAAACATTAGCATAGTGATTTAGTCAGCTCAGGCTAACTAAATGCCATAGACTTGGTGGCTTATACAACAGACATCTGTTTCTTATGGTCCTTGAGACTGGCAAGTCCAAGGTGTTGGCCAGTTTTAAGGCTCTTCTTGGCTTGCAGATTTGTTGGCTGCCATTTTGCTTCATCTTAACATAGGAAATGGAGAGAAAGAGGGGGAAGGGAAGAGAGATGGGGGAGAATGAGCTCTGTTCTCTTCCTGTTCTTATAAGGACAGTAATCCCATTGTGTGGGTTCCACCCTCATGACCTGATCTAAACCTGATCACCTTCCCAAAGCCCCCCAACTCCAAATACTATCATGTTGGGGTGAAGGCTTTAACATATGGAACATTAAGTCCATAACACATAGTAAAGACTCTGAGAAGGCCTAGGCAAAGAAAGCTCTGTGACTCTCAGTATTATGCACAAATATTTATTTACGATTTTTCATTTATTTATTTATTCATTCTTTCTTTCCTTTTTACAATTTGGTGGATAGGAGCAGACTAGTCTAGCAGTTAAGATGCTCCATTCCACAATGGAGTGTTTGGGTTGGATTCCTGTCTCCAGCTCTTCACTCTGTCTTCCTGCTATGTAGACCCTGGGAGACAGCAATGATGGCTCAAGCAGTTGGGTTCCTGTCACCTCGGCAGAAATGTGGATTGAGTTCTTGAATCCTGGCTCCAACCCTGGCCCACACCCATCTGTTGCAAGCATTTGGGGAGTGAACCAGTGGATGGGAACTCTATCCATTTGTCTCTGTCTTGATGCCTTTCAAATAAATAATAGAAAACATTTTGGTAGATGAATTATTTCAAGGAAAATACTAATATCTGCTCCAAATTACAAGGACCTTAAATAAGTCACCCTTTTGATCTATCCTCTAGGCCACAGTCTATTTCACCAATTAGGTACTTCACTTCAATTTATGCCCTTATATCTACATGTGATAAACACTATCAATAAATCCTACATTTCAATTTTCTTCTCATTAATTCTCACACCTATCCTCCTTTAAGTTGTCCTAGCAATTCACACAATGCCTATAGTACTAGTCAATCATATTTGATGCTCATTTACTAAAATAATAACTGCAATCTTACTGCATGTCAACAACCAGGCAGGTGATGCTCTGACTGATTTCTAAATGCAATCGATAAGTGCTTAAGATTCTGACTCCAGAAAATAGATTCAAAACAGCACTGTTCTTCCCTCCTTAGCATTTTATTTTGCCTTCCTTTCAATTTTGAGGTAAGTACAGCCCTGTGGGTAGATTATAAATGAAAAATCTAGAGACACAGAATTTAAAATTAGATAAAACTTGCATTTTTCTGTCGCCTAAAATAAACTCTTCAATTTCTCTCCCCCAACCTGTGCCTCCTATCCTTTGGATTGGGGGCTTTTTTTTTTATTAGGCTTTACTTACCATTTATGAAATACAGAAGAGGAAAAATAGTAGAAATATTGCATAAAAGCCAAGAGGACTACTGTTTCATGTCGAAGAACAATCACAGTGTGTCCTTATGTTTACCAGGAAAAACATAAAGGATTCCCAGCAGGCTGATGCTAAAAGTCAGTCACTATTAATCCCAGTTGAAGCCATTCTCACAGCTGCCCTTATTCCTCTGTTGAAAGTTCCCAAGGGTTCTAGCCACACCGTTGCTGTGGTGACTGCTGCAACCACTTGCTCATTGTAGCTGAAAAACATATTCAGGTTGTCAGCCTGTGCCACCAGCTGATTCTGGCTCAGAACATTAAGGTCACTGACATTGTCTTCCCAAAGCATGTTTTCAATTGAACGCACTGCAGAAAGAGAGAGTTGAGACAGTTGTTGTCTGGGCCAGGAGCCAGGCAGGGTCTCAGGGGATAAGAATGTCCTTGGTCATCTCATTTAGACTCTAGCCCTCAGCTTTATAACCAGGTCAGTTCTGTCAGATACCTACAGACAACAGAACCCTAAGGTGTTGACTAAAGTTAATCAAACTCACAAAAAATGAAACATAAACTAGAACATCTATTCATTATTTTTCATTGAAAATACAATCAAGAGTACTGGAATTCCCATGCCCAATGGTCAGTGAATTTTGTGTGTGTTTCCATAAAAGCCAAATTTGAATGAGAAGGTTGCTCAGCTATCTGAGAATCAAAGCCAGGAGAGTTTGTGAGACCATCCTGGGTGCATTAGCAAGAAGCTGGATCAGAAGCAGCAGAGTAGGGACTCAGACCAGGCATTCCAATATGGGATGCAGGCATCCCAAGAGGCAACTTAACTACTGAGCTAAACATCCACTCTGGCTACATCTTCAGACAGACTAACTAACACGGCCACATTCTTTGGTGTTTATAGCTGGAATGCTTTAATCTAGCTTATGTACTCCCCAAACTTCTCAGTCTCCCATTTACAAATCAAGCTGAGGATGCGTTAGTTCTAATTATGGTTGGTGTTGTGTTGATTTTTCATAACATAGCCTTATGTTCAGTTTTGGGGAAGCCTGCATTAAATACAGGAAAAAGTACAATGTCTTTAATTTTAGAAGGAAAAACAAGATGACATTACTGAAAAAAAGATTTAGTAATAGTTTGATATTTGACTCCTAATAAGATATTTGACTTCCATTTATTGTCTTATCCTAATTGTTCTGAAGGATGAAAGACATGCCCCATTTGTGTTAGGCAGAATTCTGAGATGGCTCCCAAGATCCCCACTGATAGGCCCTGTTGTTGGGCCTTTCATTTGTATATGTGTAGGATCAGTGAATATGATGGAGTGCCACACCCATGACCAGGTTCCTAACCTGCTGACTTTGAGTTAATTAAAAAGGAAATCATCCTGGGTGGACCTACCTAAAATGGTGAGCCCTTTCAAAGAAGTGAAGTTCTGCTGCTTGTCTGGAAGAAAGCAAAGAGCCACACAGCAAGCTCCTGTGGAGACAGCCATGGATGATACCACTACCCCAGCATTCATACCTCTGAAGGGCTCTTGGGATGTGCATATCCTATGGAAGCTATGCATGGATTTCAAAATTTCTTGCACCAAAATAATCTTTTAATTTCACTTTTCCATGATCCTTTAAAGTTCCCTCACATGTCCATTCTACCAAAGTACTTTCACAATACACGCGAGAAAAATAATAAGATTCTCATATGCAATTGAAAGGGAACACTGAATATAAATGACTGATTTGAAAACAGGTTTTTTAATGCTATATATTTTCATATTTTCTTTCAAAAACTGCTAGTTATGAAGAAAGGTCAGGCCTCACTATCAGGTTGTGTCTTTATAAATAAGCTTAGCTAAGATGGTTTTTTATTCAGGGCATTGCTACCTGGTATTATTTCTCTTTGACAATACTTGTTGATATAAGATGGAATATTTGTTGATAATGACAAAAGTCACTTTTAGGGGTAGGTGTTTGGGCTAGTGGTCAAGACAACACCTGATCTACCAACAGCCCATAAAAGAGTGCTTGAGTTTGAGTCCTAGCTACACTCCCAATTCGAGTTTCCTACTAATACTTCCTGGGAGACAGTAAGTGATGGCTTGGGTCCTGGCCACCCACATGGAAGACCTGGATTGAGTTCCAAGCTACTGGTTTGGGCTTCTCCCAACCCCAGTTGTTGTAGGCACTTAGGGAGTGAACCAGTGGATGGAAAATCTATGTCTCTGTCCCTCTTCCTCTCTGTCCCTCTTCTCTCTCTCTCTCTCTCTCTGCTTTTCAAATTAATTAATTCATCAGTCGAAGTCACATTCAACAATGAGAATGAGATACATCTCACTTTGGATGTTTCTATGTAAATGTCTATGAATAACAAAGATAGGGAGGAGATTCTGATATCAATCTCCAGTTCACTCAGTTTTAGATCACATTGGTTCCTTCCTGTCCCAGTCCCAGAGATCCTCTATGTGTCTCACTCCTGCCTCTTGTCCTATACCATGTGTCTGGCTGGAATGTCAGAAATCATGATGACGAATTTTTCGTCTCTATTCATACAACTAGCCAAAGCACCATCTTTAAATACTGAATCTCTGTCCATTGATTTCTGGGGATTTCTTAGTAATATACTTTCCAAAATGCTGGTTGCCCTTGTCCTTGTATAGTAAAAATGAAAAACCACTTTTGCCTACCTAGGGGCACTGAGGTGGCATAATCATTCACAGAAGAATGACAAATTCCTACTTTACTGCTCCCTTTCACATATAGAGACTAATGGAAGCCATGCCTAGGTCACTGATTCTATGAAAGGGAAGAATGCAGTGATACATTGAGTACCAGGACAGATGAATTTATCTGAGTAGCTTAAGAGTTATTTCTCCCAGCTCTCTGATATGAAGCCCAGAGCTAGTTTAAGGATAAAGGTGAGAAAGAACCAAATTCCTTAAAATAATATGGTGGGAAGGCAGCTGAGCCTTGGGATCAAGAAGTGAGTTCAACAAGATGATGAAAAAGAGTATTGCAGAGGACAGAGTCAAAGAAAATTTACTTGAGCAGGAATGGCCAGAGGACTTTGAAGATCAGGATTAATCAACATTGGGTTTTTAAGTTGTTTCCTGTGATGTATCCACCTCCACTGCCTTGGATCCATGAGATTCAGGGGTGGGGGGATGGTGAAGGAATCTGGTGGTTCCTACTATGGATTGATGCTAGGGGTGGGAGGAGGACAACACACACAGGAGGTAATAAGAAGAGTGGCAAAGAATTCAATCAAAGCAGAAATTATGTGAGATGACTGGAAATGTAAACCTTTAAGAATCATGAGAGCTATTTCAAGGATGCTGGGACACCCATCCTAAGTAGGATAGGAATATAATGGAGCAGATGAGCTGCTAATGTGTGGGACTTAGGAACCCCTAGATGGTTGACATCTGCAGGAGCAGATGGACCCACTGTGTGATGCTGCAGCTCTCTCCCCACCTCCCTGATCTCAGCAACTGTGGTTACATTCTCCTTGCAGGAGCAACACTCACAGTGGCAAGGGGAGGGACAATTCACATGGATGTCATGTCGCCACCTCTATCCCATCACTGGACCTGCCCCAGTGGCAGAAGATCTGGAGCAGCTCCTGGGTTCAAGATTCATCATTCAATTGTTGAAAACACAATCAATCATCATGCAAGTTGGAACATCCTCATATTGGTAAGAAGGGTCCCTTCTGAGGGCAGTGGAGAGGAAGGCTCATTAATGCTGGCCTGAAAATCCATGTAAGACATTTAAAATCTCTTACCACACTCTCATCTCATCTTGAATGATCAAACATGAGCCTATTGCTCCCGTTAGAACTGTAGGTTAAGATCTGGAACAATAACAGGGAACCTTGCACTTCTCTTCATGCTTGCCGTCACAATGCTCCATGCAATATCAACACCTCTCCCATAAGACTCCCAAGGTAGTATTCAGTGACCAGTGATTCTGAATCCTGTACTTTAAAAGATCCAAGTAGTAGAAATTCTCTCTGAATAATGCCAAACACATACAATGCAGACCAGTCAACTTCATGAGGACAGAGACCTTGTATGTTTCTGGTTCACCATCATCTCCCAGGGCCTAGCACAGTACCTGGCAAATACCAGCCCACAATGACTCAGTCTTTCACCACTGCTAAATGTCAGGTCTCATTGTGTGGTCTGGTCTCCAGTCTTCTGGCTCTGTCTCCCTGAAAACGTTCAAGACAAGAAGCTACAGAGCCACTCTAGGCCGCTGAGTCATCTTCCTATCAGGAAATTGTTTCTGCCTTAGCTAAATAGGTAGGTAATTTTCTGCCCGTTTCAGACAGAAAACCCAAATTTAAAAGAAAAAAAGATGATGTGAATAGCTCAAGGTTATATGCAAACGCTGGCCCAGTTAGGAATAGAACCCCAGTGGTTTCTAACATTCTAAACATTCTTTTGCAGAGGAGCCTCGCTTAGTAATTTACAAATATTGTTCCCAGACCTCTCACTGAAAATTCTGCCTAAATATTGAAGGTAAAGCAGTTTCATGTATCCAATAGAGAAAGAGAGAACATATATATAGAAAGGAATTTTCCCACATGGGCAATGAATCACTATAAAGAACATTTGTTCAGTTGTTTCATCATAAAATAAGAGCATTCCTCCCAGCTGCCACCAAATCCAAATGCTCTATTTTGTTACTAAACAATCCTTTCAACACTAAGCCAAAAATAAGTCACAATGTTAATGCAAACATTGTGCAAGCCAAATAAAAAGACTTGAGCCAAATTTATCAGAGTTAGAGGAAAATGGTGTCAGACCTGTCTATGAGAAACTTTCTATTAGATCACCAGTCAATAGGATACCAGCATCTGCTGATGCCGACTGAAAGACATGAGTAATAACAGACAGCTTTAGAAAATACATTTTTCTTCCATAGTTAGCAATGCATGACTCACTAGAACTCTCCAGACACTATACTGCATGAATGACTCAAAATCCTACCGAGGACAGAACACAATCAGTTCTCACTTCCTGCACCAGGATTTCTTGTTTCAGTTTTCACTGATAGTTTACTTCAAAGACAAAAACTCTTGGTCCATTCTCCTTCTTTCAAAACCAATAGGATATGTTTTAATTTAAACATAATTTTTGAACAGGGCATTTGGCATAGCAGTTAAGACACTGCTTGGGATGCTCGCATCACATATTGCAGGGTGACTGGGTTTGAGTCCCAGATTCGCTTCCAATCCCAAGTCCCTGCTAATGTGCACCATGGAAGGCAGAAGGTGATGATTCAAGTAATTGGGTCCCTGTCACCCATGTGGGAGACCCAGAATGAGTTCCAGGCTCCTGGATTTGGCCTGGCCCTGCCTTGGCTATTGAGGATCTTTGGAGAGTGAACCAGCAGATGAGAGATTCTCTTTGTCTTCCTTTCTCTCTCTTTCTGTCTCTCTGACTTTCAAACAAATAAATAAATAAAATTAAAAGTCTTCTTTTTAAAAAAGGATTACTGGAGCATTGCAAGAAAACAGAATAAACATTACAATGAAGTTGAAAATAGTATCCAACTAACCCAACTCCCACCATTTGGACCATTATTACTTTCTTTCTGGAATATTGGCCATTGGATAGAGATTCTTGCAAAGTAAGAAATACCTGCTATTCTAAATCTTCAGTCACCCATTATGGTACCAAGACTGTTTGGAGAAATAGTTTAGCTATTACTCTTCATGACAGAGAGGCCTCAGAAGCTTCTTGGATTATGACAGCAATGATATTTTCTTCTTTTTTTCATCTCTCATAGTTTATGTCAAAATATGCTGGTGGCTTGGCTAGAGTGTCCTGGTACAAGATCTCCTAGGAGGATGCAATCAGATGTTGGCTGGGGCTATAGTCATCTAAAGACTAGATTGGGACAGGCACATTTGCTTTCAAGGAAGCTCACTCACACAACAAGTTGATGCATGGACTACATGAGTGTTCTCATGACACGTGAATGGTTCACCCCAATGGGAGTGATCCAGGAAAGCAAAGCAGAAGCTACCATGCCTTTCTGACCTTCCCTTGGAAGTGACATTCCATCCATCCCCTCTGCCACATTCTTCTGGTCACCCTGGCCAGCTCTGATTCAGTGTGAGAGGGCACTAACAGCAGGTGAGGATCTTTGCAGCTATCTTAGAAAACAACTACTACAGGGGCCGGCTCTGTGGCATAATAGGTTAAACCTCTGCCTGTGTCACCAACATTCCATGCAGGCACTGGTTCAAGTCCTGGCTGCTCCACTTTGGATCCAGCTCTCTGCTAAGGCCTGGGAAAGCAGTAGAAGATAGCCCAAGTGCCTGGGCCCCTGCACCCAAGTGGGAGACTCAGAAGAAGCTCCTGGCTTCTGGCTTCAGCTTGGCCCAGTCCTGGTCTGGTTCTTGTGGCCATTTGGGGAGTGAACCAGCAGATGAAAGATGAATTCTCGCCCACTCTCTCTCTCTTTCTCTCTCTCTCTCTCAACTCTGCCTTTCAAATAAATAAATCTTTTAAAAAATAAACTTTTGCAAACTTATTTGCTGAATACAGAGAATAACAATATATTTATTTCAGAGGGTTGTTTTAAGAATTGACAAGATGATACATGTAAATACTTGGTAATAGTAACTACTCAAAAATACTACTTAACTACTTTATGATCCAGTTTCATTTGACTTACTCCAGAGATTTCCATGAAGAAGAAGGTATTACTTCTGGCAAGCAGGCAAAAAAAATCCCTCCTTTTGCCTCGCTGGTACTTCTTCCAGTTGACTTTATCTCGTATGCATGACACTTCCTCATATGATTTTCATTTGCAGAAAGCATTATTCAGCTTTTTTAAAAAGCAAGTCAGGGAAGGCACTTGGTGAAAGTTAAGATGCTGGTTGGGACTCCTACATCCATTTCAGAGTGTTTGGGTTTGCATCCCAGCTGCACTCTCAAGCCCAGCCTCCTTGTAGTGGGTACCCTGGGAGGCAGCAGTGACGGCTCAATTAGTTGAGTCCCTGCCATCCACATGGGAGACCCAGACTTGAGTTCCTGGCTCCCGGCTTTGGCCTGGCCCAGCCCCAGCTTTTGTAGCCATCTGGAGTGCAAACCAGTAGATGGAAGATGTCTCTCTTTTGCTACCTTTCAAATATATTAAAATAATGAAGTAAAAATAATGAAGCTAAAAAATAATGGTTTAAAATAATGAAGTTTAAAATAATAAAGCTTAAAAAATAATGAGTAAAATAAACCATTGCTGTTGTCAATAGTTTATTTCAAAAAGCAGGAATTTTAGGGTAGATAATGAGATGTGTGAGTACCTATACAATTTCCACAGAGATTTTATTCCCCAGATACCAGAGACAAAGTGTGGCTAGGAAATAGAGAACACCTGATTACATACGAGATCATCTAGTCCACAGTTAAAAACCTTAAGGCTATCAAAATACTCATTTTCTACAGCAGTTAGATAAAATCCCTGCATCCGAGGATGCTGGGTGTATGGATTAAGTTAACTCCTGTACATCCCCAAAATTCACTCATTCACTATGATATTTATTCAAGCACCTATATTATGCATGCACTGGTCTAACTGCTGGGTATATAGCAGTGAACAAGAGTCCTAGCTTCCATTGAGCTTATATTTTAATGAAGGTGGAGATGTAGAATAAACAAATAAATGAACACTGTCATTTTAGGCAATAGAAAAATGACGATGAAACACAGTAATGTGATAAAGTGATTGAGTGGGGGAATGGGTTAACTAGGGTTGTGAAGGAAGTCTTCTATGAGGAGATGATGTTTGAACCAAGGCATGAGTGATGACTAGAAACCTCCAGAGAGGAATTCCTACATACGTCCTCACATGGCTCCTTGGGAAGACTGAACCATCAGGCAACCTCACTCCAACTGAAGCCTAAGGACTCATTAAAATCCTTGAAATTTCGCTTGGAAAAATTCAAAACAGACTGATTTCCCTGATTATGCATATTCATAAGTCCATTTGGCTAAAGTTACTGATCAGAGTCAAGATTTCTGGCAAAAAACATCAATGGAGGGGTCAACGCTGTGGTACAGCAGGTTAAAACCCTGGCCTGCAGTGCTGGCATCCCATATGGGCACCAGTTCGAGTCCCAGCTCCTCCACTTCTGATCCAGCTCCCTGTTAATGCACATGGGAAAGCATCAGAGGATGGTCCAAGTCCTTGGGTCCCTGCACCCGTATGGGAGACCCAGAAGAAGCTCCTGGCTCCTGGTTTCATATTGGCTCGGCTCCAGCAATTGTGGACATTTAGGGAGTGAACCAGTGGATGAAAGACCTCTCTCTCTTTCTGTAACTCTGTTTTTCAAAGAAACTTATAAAAAATTAATAAATATTTTAAAAAATCAATGGAAATGCCACCAGATAATGTGGCTGAGACCAATGACTCCACGTTAAAAACCAACTCCGAATCTGGACTCCTAGACTCTCTGGAAGATCAAATAAAGCCATGAAAAATAGTACAAGGACCAAATTTTATGGAACAGATAACATACACATTATTGTCTACCTTCCCTAAAACTTTTCAACCCCTATTTGTACCACCAATTGATACACTTAGAAAGAGGAGGTGGGAAGAGAAATGGGAGAGAAATGAATGAGACTGAAAGTCTTAAGAAGAGGAGCAGATTACAAAGCAAAATCAAACTATGTCGGAGTTGGAAGAGAGTCTTGTCCCACCCCCTCATTATATATGAGCAAATCTAGGCTAAGAAATTTCCCAAAAGTGCACGTCACTGGCCTTAAGGAGTCCCCTCACACAACAACAGGAGATAGGGATGCTCCACTATTTCCCACGCCACCTTGACTTCATTTAGGGTGAACAAGGTCCTCCCCGACCTGATCCAGGGAATGTTCCAGTCCCTGTTCCCTTCCCCAGCAGAAAATACGCCCTAAACCATCAGATGCTCCTTCTGAAACCACTTGTCCCTGGCATAGCATTATTTATAACACTTTCATGAAACAACTTTACTTTTGTTATATAATTTTCCATCCTCAGTCCTTCCTCCACTCTTTCCCTCCCTCATTTTCTTCCTTACCTCCCTCCTTGCTTGTTCTTTCCACAAACATCTATTTTCAAATAGTGCTTAGGATACACTAATAAGCAAGACTGATACAGACCCTGGTTTAAGAATCTGAATGTGTAAGAGGAAAATAAACAATTGAACAAGTCTTTATAATACACTTTGATAAGTGTTATGCTAGGGGAAGTAGTGGGCATTGTGTGATTGCTGATTAGGGACCTTATCCAGGGGAGGGTGGGAATGAGACAAGCCTCCCAAAGGAAATGGCATTTCAGCAGAAGAGGGAAAAGAATGGGATGTGGCCACTGCATTCCAAAGAGAACCACCCTTTCAACGCCAAGTGAAAAGCAAGTTCATGGCACGTTGTATGTTCTAAAAGCAGCTTAGTAAAACTTAACTATTGGGGCCAGCACTGTGGCATAGCGAGTAAAGCCACTGCCTGCAGTGCTGGCATCCCAAATGGGCACCAGTTTGAGTCCCAGATGCTCCACTTCCAATCCAGCTCTCTGCTATGGCTTGGGAAGGCAGTAGAGGATGACCCAAGTCCTTAGGTCCCTGCACCCATATGGGAGACCCAGAAGAAGTTCCTGGCTCCTGGCTTTGGATTGGCTCAGCTCCAGACATTGCAACCATTTTGGGAGTAAACCAGCAGATGGAAGATATTCTCTCTCTCTCTCTCTCTCTCTCTCTCTCTCTCTCTCTCCCCTCTCTTTGCCTCTGCTACTCTGTAACACTGCCTTTCAAATAAATAAATAAATCTTTTTTAAGAAAAAAACCCTGAAGTATAAGACACAAGAGCGTAAGTGGTAGGGGACGAGAGGTTTGTATAGTAAGCTATCAGTGGCTTGGACTAGTGTGGTGACAGTGAGGATGGGGAGAAATGGAGAGTAGTTAGAGGATGGCATTGATAAGAATGGTGATGAAAGTGGGATGAGGCTGAAGATGAAGTCAGGGAAACTTTCCAAGTTTCTGCTGAATGGAAGTGGATGGATGAAGAAGGGGCCCATCCATGAACATAGGAGACCTACAGAAAGAGCAACATTTGTTTTGTGTGGAAGAGAGCTGGAAATGAGTTTGGTTTAGGAAAGATGGAATTGGAGTTGCCTGCGAAATACCTACATGGTGGGAGTCCAGGAAGCAATTGGAAATATGGGTAGGGAGCTCAGGAGAGAGATCTGGGCAGAAATAAGAATCATGAGTCATACATATATAGGTAAAGATAGGTCCAACCACCTCTTGGTTTTACATGAATGTGAGACATACAAATATGAAACAACATTCCCACAGCAACACTAGTAGATGTAGAGTAGGAATTTAGACCTTAGTCTTCCTGACTGCAGTGTTTACTCTTTCCATGGGGACTTGCAGCTGTTACTCTGTGCTCTGCTGAGGCATGGTAGGAAGGTGTTCAGCAGAGCCATTATTTCCATTGAGAATATTGATAGAAACATATTTTATGTAGGTGGATATATACATTTGTAAGTCTGTACAGCTACCAAATTATCAGCTGGCAAGCAATAAACCCTTCTTTTGTCCTTTGGATACAACTGCAACAAGAAATCCTTGTTAATCTGAGAGCAACCCCACATCATCTTCCACATGTTCTCTTCTGGGTCCTGTAATCTACCCAAAAGAGTGTAAGCTACCTGCCAGCCATGTTGTTCTTCTATAGGTACCTAACTCTTTTTAAAAAGATTTAATTATTTATTTGAAAGTCAGAGTTACACAGAAAGAGGAGAGGCAGAGAGAGAGAGGTCTTCCATCTGCTGATTCACTCTCCAATTGGCCGCAACAGCTGGGGCTGCGCCAATCTGAAGCCAGGAGCCAGGAGCCAGGAGCTTTCTCCAGGTCTTCCCACACAGGTTCAGAAGACTAAGGACTTAGGACATCTTCCACTGCTTTCCCAAGCCATAGCAGAGAGCTAGATTGGAAGTGGAGCATCTGGGACTTGAAACAGTGCCCATATGGGATGCCGGAACTGCAGGCAGCGGCTTTACTCGCAATGCCACAGCATGGGCCCCAGGTACCTAGCTCTTCTCTGTGTTACCTGAGGAATCTGGGTAGAAGGAAGAAGCATCAGCCATCAGTGTGCCTAGTACACCACAACTAGGAGGCCAACCAGTTATCTGTGTAGCCATGAAGCACAAGTCATGATTTCTAACATGGCTGAACAAGTGAATTCAATGCTTCTAAAATAACTACACTGGATACTAACAATCAGAAAAGACCAAAGAATGAATTAATCATTTCAGTTGCAGACTTTGTAGTCCTTAGGACATTATGACCAATAGAAAGAGATCCACAGCTATCAATTATAAAACAGGGCTACCACCAAGGACTCCAGCTGGGGAGTGGTTGGTCCATTGTCCATTCCTCTTTGTTCAACAAGCATCTCCCAACACCACCTCTGAGCGCCTAGTTCATTTTGGCCCTCCCTTCTGTGTCTTTGCCTCAAGCTTTGGAAGCTTGTCCCCAGATCTCTGTTAACTTAAGGCTTGAAACATTTATCACTGCAAATTCCTTAGTTTATTCTACAACTCTCAGCTGCCTGTTTCCCTGACACTACATTCTTTTTACTCATTTCCTGCCCTTCTGATGGCTCCTTCTCTGCACCCATCATCAACAACCCTTCTTTCTGATGCCTCTGAGTAAGATGCTTCCTAAGGTTCTTGCTTCAGGACTATTTCCTGAAATCCTTACATTTAATTCCTGATAATCTCATCAGCTCCATCCCTACCCTAACCCAGCTTTAACAATGGAATGACTTTCGAAGCCACTCTGCAGTCCTGAACTAAAAGTCATGTTTTCAAATGCCTGATAACTATATCTCCTTATAAGTCCTGACTACCAGCTCCTCTAACTTATATACTTAAAAGCACAGTCCTGGTATGTGTATTTGGAACAGTGCTTAAGTGCTTAGCTCTTGGAACACATGCATCCCACATCAGAGTTCCCAGGATCATGACTCAGTTGCATTTCTGATTCCAGCTTCCTACTAATGCATGCCATGTACTTGAGTCCCTGCCACACACATGGGCGACCCAGACTGAGTTCCTAGCTCCTGGCTTCAGCCTAGCCCATCCTAAGCTGTTGCAGGCATTTGGGGAGTGAACCAGGGCGATTCATCTCTTTCTCTCTGTCTCTTTTACTCTCAAATAAAATGAACCAACAGGTAAACACACACATAAGTGTTTTTTAGAAAGTTTTTATTTAATAAATACAAATTTCGTAGGTACAGCTTTTAGGAATATAGTGGTTCTCCCCATTCCCACCATCCCACCCCTACTCCTGTGCCCACCTCCTACTCCCTCTCCCATCTCATTCTTCACTGAGGTTTGTTTTTAATTAACTTTATATACAGATGCCCAACTCTATACTAAGTAAATATTTAAACAGTTTGCACCCACACACACACAGAGACACACTAGGTATAAAGTACAAATTGAGAGCAAGTTTTACAGTTATTTCTCATAGTACAAATCATTAAGGACAGAGGTCCTACATGGGGAGTAAGTGTACAGTGACTCTGTTGTTGATTTAACAATTAACACTCTTATTTTTTACATCAATGACTACTCTAGGCTCTTGACATGAGCTGCCAAGGCTATGGAAGCCTTTTGAGTCCACAAACTCCGTCAGCATTTAGATAGGGCCATACGCAAAGTGGAAGTTCTCTCCTCCCTTCAGAGAAAGGTACCTCCTTCTTTGATGGTCCCTTCTTTCCACTAGGGTCTCACTCATATTTCATGCAGAACAGTTTTTGCCACCATGTCTTGGCATTCTATGCCTGAAATGCTCTCATGGAATTTTCAGCCAGATCCAAATGCCTTAGGGGCTGATTCTGAGGTCAGAGTGCTGTTTAGGGCATTTGTCATTCTATGAGTCTGCTTGTGGACTGCTTCTCATGTTGGAACTTTCTCTCCTTTTTAATTCTATTTGGGGCTGGCGCTGTAGTGCAGTGGGTTACAGCCCTGGCCTAAAGTGTCGGCATCCCATATGGGTGCCGGTTCTAGTCCCAGCTGCTCCGTTTCCAATTCAGCTCTCTGCTATGGCCTGGGATAGCAGTAGAAGATGACCCAAGTCTTTGGGCCCCTGCACCCATGTGGGAGACCCGGAAGTAACTCCTGGCTCTTGGCTTCAGATCGGCACAGCTCCAGCCATTGCAGCCATCTGGGGAGTGAACCAGTGGATGGAAGACCTCTCTCTCTCTCTCTTTCTCTGCCTCTCTGTAACTCTTTCAAATAAAAAAATAAATCTTAAAAAAAATCTACCTATTGCTATTACCAGACACTTGGTCTTATTTATGTGATCTCTTTGACACTTAATCCTATCTATATGATCAATTCCACACTTCATATGATCACTTTATTGCATAAAATGGGATTAGTACCATCTGGCTTAATGGGGTTTGGAGTCCCATGGCAAGTTTTTAGCTTTACTCTTAGGGGTAAGTCCATGGGAATGTGTGCCAAAGTGTAAGCTCTTCCTTCTCTCATTCCCACTCTTATTTTTAACTGGGATCTATTTTCAATTGATTTAATACACTTATGATTAAGGAGAAAAAAAAAAAACATTGCCCTTTGGTCTTCTCTATTTTTGGTGATAGCCATCACCCTAAAGCCATCAGATTTGAAACTTTGGAGTCATGGCTCCATTTATTTTAATCTCCTTGATCTCCTGAGCCCACTATCTAGACAATGAAGTCCAAATTCTTTATTTGGCATCCACAACTCAACATTACCTAGTCCCAACCTACCTTTTTAACCCCATCACTCGCATTCCTCTCCTACCCTAATCTTTTCCAACTACTCTTCTACTTTTGTTGTACTCTGGGTTTAATACTCCTGTCTCTTTCATTTCCATATCTTTCCCATCACAACCTTCATCTTTAACTGTCAAGATGGAAGCCATTCTCAGACCAATCCTAACTACAATGTTCCCAGAATTGGTGATGTCCTCCAGCATGCAACCACCTGTGAGTGACAAGTTGCCTTCCATGTAGAGATGTGTCATGTCCCATCCCCTGTGTTTAATCTACCACCAAACTTGCAAACTCCGTTTCTTTAATACCTCTTGAATCCATCCATTTTCCTTGATGTCCATTATAACACTTTGGCCAAAACACCATTGTTTTTCCCAGGAGCTACTGACATGGCCCTCTAGCCACCCTCCTGGCTCCTCTCTTGCCCGTCTTCAGTTTGTGCCTCACGGTGCACCCAGAGTGATTTTTCAAAACACGACTTCAGTCAGGACACTTTTAGGTGCCTTCTCACTATGACCAAACTCACAGATCCTTCATCCTCTGCTGCTGCCTGTGTCTCCAGCCTCTGAATGTTTCTCAGTCTATGCCATGCCCTCTCCTGCAATGGAGGCTTTTTTTTTTTTTTTGACAGGCAGAGTGGACAGCGAGAGAGAGAGAGAGGAGGGTCTTCCTTTGCCGTTGGTTCAGCCAGGTGAACCTGGTCTCCCATGGGGTGCAGGGCCCAAGCACTTGGGCCATCCTCCACTGCAGTCACGGGCCACAGCAGAGAGCTGGCCTGGAAGAGGGGCAACGGGGACAGAATCCAGCGCCCCGACTGGGACTAGAACCTGGTGTGCCGGCGCCGCAAAGCGGAGGATTAGCCTAGTGAGCCACGGCGCCGGCCTCAATGGAGCCTTTATGACTCTGTTCCCTCTGCCTAACAAGCTCATCTCCTCCCACCCAGCTCTTGGAACCTTAAAAACACATAATAGATGTGGCTCCTTTAAGAAGCCTTCCCTGCCTGCTTTCTCCCAGTTGTCAAGGGTACTGTGAGTGCCCTTTGTGGCACTTCTGCTAGCTCATTATTTTACAGTGTATTTCTATAACTGAGTGACGTCTCATTCCCTTGGTAGAGTAAATGGCCCATGGAAAAAAGAGGCCACATCTTATTTGCTTACCATTTTATTCAAGTTTTTATCCCATGTTTCCAACAATGTCTGGTCATAGTAAGAGATAATGAATAGTTATTTGGTCACTGAGTGAATCAGTTTTTACTCTCTGCCCTGGATTTCCTCATTAAAAGGGAATCTCCACTATCTACCTATGATATGTCTCCCTGATATGTTGACTACGGTCTTCTGGAAGTGAAAGTAAGACAGTTTAGTCTCCTTTGTTTAACAGATCCTGTGTACATAACAGCAGCCATAATTCCATACTCCAGCTCCTTCTTATTTTAAGATTTATTTATTTATTAATTTATTTGAAAGGCAGAGTTACACAGAGAGAAGGAGAGGCAGAGAGAGAGAGAAAGAGAGGTCCTCCATCTGCTGGTTCACTCCCCAGTTGGCCGCAACAGCCAGAGCAGTGCTGATCTGAAGCCAGGAGCCAGGAGCTTCTTCCCAGTCTCCCTTGCAGGTGCAGGGGCCCAAGGACTCGAGTCATCCTCCACTGCTTTCCCAGAGAGCTGGATTGGAAGAGGAGCAGCTGGAACTCGAACTGGCACCCATATGGGATGCTGGCCCCTAGCTCCTTCTTTTTTAAAAACAATAGTAATAGATACAAAAACTGGTAAAAAGAAGGACAACATAGGTGAGTGTGGCATGTACCAATGCCATCTCACTGTTCCAGGTGATCAATTTCAGTTCACAGTTGGTCATGGTGGAGGGACTGGGAGTCAAAGGGAGCACATAGACAAGTCTAGTACCTGCTAACGCTAACCAATGGAGTAAATAAAGGGGAGAGTGATCCAACATGGGAAGTGAGATACTCAGCAGACTCATAGAATGGCAGATGTCCTAAATAGCACTCTGGCCTCAGAATCAGCCCTAAAGGCATTCGGATCTGGCTGAAAAGCCCATGAGAGTATTTCAGGCATGGAAAGCCAAGACACTCTGGCAAAAGATCTCTGTGAGTGAGATCCCAGTGGAAAAACAGGTCATCAAAGAAGGAGGTACCTTTCTCTGAAGGGAGGAGAGAACCTCCACTTTGACTAGGACCTTGTCTAAACAAGATAAGAGTCGGAGAACTCAGAGGGCTTCCATAGCCTTGGAAACTCATGACTGGAGCAGAGGGAGATTACTGATGCCATAGACAGGAGTGTCAATTGGTAAAGTCAACAACAGGAGTCACTGTGCACTTACTCCTCATGTAGGATCTCTGTCCTTAATGTGCTGTGCATTGAGATTTAATGCTATAACGAGTACTCAAACAATATATTTCACTTTATGTTTCTATGGGGGTGCAAACTGTTGAAATCCTTACTTAATGCATACTAAACTGATCCTCTGTAAAAAAAAAAAAAGAAATTATCAATTCCCAACTTGACTCTCACTGGGATTAAACATGACAATAGGTCTGCTCTGATTTCATCATCATTTAAAAAAAATCATCTATTATTTTTCACTTTATGTTTCTGTGTGGGAGCAAACTGTTGAAATCCATACTTAATGTATACTAAGCTGATCTTCTGTATATTAAGATAATTGAAAATGAATCTTGATGTGAATGGAAGGGGAGAGGGAGTGGGAAAGGGGAGGGTTGTGGGTGGGAGGGACGGTATGGGGGGGGAAGCCATTGTAATCCATAAGTCGTACTTTGGAAATTTATATTCATTAAATAAAAGTTAAAAAAAAAAAAAGGAGGCACATGCTTTGACTCCATAGTAGAAAAAAATCAATTCATATTTTTCCTTCATCCTACAAAGCACAGGGTTTCAGAAACTGGAACCAACTTAGGCACTAATAAATGTGATGTTCATAGGTCACAATGAAACATTTTGAAAGTACTTTTTCCCTCAGTTAATCAATTTGTTTTAAAGGTGCTACTAAAAATGACTTACACTGAATTTTAAGCTAAAAAGTCTGAAAAATTTTTTACCTCTGTCATTTCCATGAAAACACAGGAAAATGAGAGTGACACTGAGTTAGGGAAAACATCCAATGCAAACATCAGTGCATGGCCATTCATTTCATCTGACTCCACTTAGCAAAGGCATGTGCTCAAAATTCTGCTTCTAAGCAGTCCTACTTGGCTGTACTGGATTCCAAACAAGGACTGGGAGGAAACGAAGTGGTAAAGAAATAGAGAAACAGAAAGAACACTGGACTAGGTGACAGAAAACCAGAATACTAGTTTTCAGGTCCACCATTCAGCAGTCATTTAGCAAGGCATTTAATCTTATGCTCAAGTTTCAGGAACTATAGAATAAGGCAATGATCAAATTTTGGTTCAGCAGGACAGACTAAGATAAGCACACCTTATACCTCTCCCACATGTCCCATGGATTCACAGTAAAGGTAATGAAGAGGGACACTTCCCCAACAGAACTGGGCATTGAAAACTTTGAAATGGTTTAATGCTGAAGAAAGAAATCGCAGCTCTGGATCCATATTAAAAACAAAACAAGACAAAACAAACAAACAAAAAAAACACAGCAGAGACTGGCATTGAAGTTTTATTTCCCCATTGGATGTAGGAGCACTCCCAGCCCAGAGATAGCAGGTAGGAGAGTTGAAGTGGGCTAAAGACAGCAATAAGCATAATTAATTAAATATCCATTATTAAAACAGTTACACCAGATTTTCTCTTTCTCCATGAACCCCACATACCCAGAGAGAATTAGCAGAGGAAATCATGTAAGATCTCCATAATAATAACCTAACTCTTCATTTGTAAACATAAATGGAGAGCCAAGGATTCCTCTGATTTGAGAATTAAAAATAAAAAAAGTTAAATCCAGCAGCCCAAAAGACCGTTAAAGCTAAAATGCTTTTTAAAAACAAGTCCTGGGGGTTGGTGCCACGCCACAGTAGGTTAATCCTCCACCTGCGGCGCTGGCATCCCATATGGGCGCCAGTTCTAGTCCCAACTGCTCCTCTTCCAATCCAGCTCTCTGCTGTGGCCTGGGAAAGAAGTAGAAGATGGCCCAAATCCTTGGGCCCCTGCACCCAAATGGGACACCAGGAAGAAACACCTGGCTCCTGGCTTCGGATTGGCACAGCTCCAGCCGTTGCAGCCACTGGGGAGTGAACCTGCAGATGGAAGACCTTTCTCTCTGTCTCTCCTTCTCACTGTCCATAACTCTACCTCTCAAATAAATAAATAAAATCTTCAAAAAAAAAAAAAAAAAGGTGGGGGGGCCGGCGTCGTGGCTCACTTGGGTAATCCTCCGCCTGCGGCACCGGCATCCCATATGGGCACCAAGTTCTAGTCCTAGTTGCTCCTCTTCCACTCCAGCTCTCTGCTGTGGCCTAGGAAGGCAGTGGAGGATGGCCCAAGTACTTGGGCCCCTGTACCCACATGGGAGACCAGGAAGAAGCACCTGGCTCCTGGCTTCAGAACAGCGTAGTTCTGGCCGTAGTAGCCATTTGGGGGGTGAACCAATGGAAGGAAGACCTTTCTCTCTGTCTCTCTCTCTCACTGTCTAACTCTATCTGTCAAATAAAAAAAGCAAGTCCTGGGGCAGGACCTACAGTGCAGCAAGTTAAGGCACTCCTTGGGATGCCCACAGTCCAAGTCAGAGTGCCTGGTTCAAGTCCCAGCTACTCTGTGCTTGTGATACAGCTTCCTGCTGTGCATGGGAGGCAGCAGATGATGGCTCAAGTACCAGGGCTCCTGACACCTGGGTGGAAGACCCAGATGAAGTTCCTGCCTTCTAGCTTCAGCCTAGCCTAGCCCCAGCTGTCGTAGACACTTGGAAAGTGAACCAGTGGATAGAAGACCTCTCTGTGTCTCTCTCCCTCTCTCTGTTATTAGACCTTTCAAATAAGTAAATAAATCTTTTTTGAAATCCTGCCAGAAAGCAGAAAGAAAAAAAAGTTAAGAAATGTGAAAGAGAAATCTAGGAGAGCCATTGTGCAGCTAATAGCAATTCCAGGAAGAGAATGAATAAAGGAGTTTTGACAATTAAAGACATAACTCAAGAAAATTTCCTGGAGCTGAAGATGGCCTGTAATTGTCAGATTGGAAGAGCCACTGAATGCCCAAATAGATGAAATTTCAAAAAACTAAAAGCTAAAAACTTCCATGGAAGAATAACAGATTCTTCACACACACACACACACACACACACACACACACATACACATACACACATACCCTTCTCCCCCAAAAGAATCAGTCTGTCATTGTATTTTTTTCATCAGCCACTTGGAAACTAAAATAGAAAGCATAATTTTCTTTAAAGAGGTAAGAACAAACTATTTTGATGCTATAATTTTACAGTTGACCAAATTTTCAAATTGTGAAGTTTGTGTAAATAAATTTTGACTTGTTAAAACTCAGAAAATCTGCTCCATCCAACTTTATGTAAAAATTGTTTGAAATTTCATTACATTTTATTAACAGAAGAATGGACCAAGAAAGAGGAAGATCTGTGTGTGATACAAAGATCAGAACATCTAATCCAGGAGTGAGGTAACTAAAGAATCATCAAGATTTTAAATGCCTAGAATACCTAGAGAATAATTGATTAGAAATTTCATCAAGAAGTCAGAAAATTCTAAGAATGCATTCAAAAGGAATGAATGCCTTTTTTAAAGACAATAGTCATTTGTTAAAGATAAATGTTATTTTATCAACAAGAATCATAAAGCCTGAGATTATTTTATAAGCAATTCATAGAGGAAGTGCTCTTTGGAAAAGGAGGATGTGGGAAAAAAAATAGAAGGCAGACAAAAAGCTAAGCAAAATGTGGCTCATTTGAACATGAGCAATACCCTGCCTCCACAGGAAGCTAAGGACCACAAATTACATCAGAGAACAGATTTCATTTTGAAGTAAGCTGGTGTATTGCACCCCATGACATTCAGTCAGCCAGTAGCAGGCCTGTGTATCTCTGGTGAGACAGCTTGCATTAGGCCCAGAGAAATTCTCTGGAAAAGTAGACAGGAGTGAGCTATTAGAAGCCAATGCTCATTGCAACTGAAGAATGGCTCTGAAGTAGAACAATAGCATCCATTACTACAAGAAAAAAAGGTAGGCAATTTAAAAGTCCAGGAAAAATATAAAACCTGTATAAGAACACCATTTGTCCAAGGTGAAGTAAATTGCAACATTGTAACATAATTTTTAACAACTAATATTCCGTGAGAAAAAATCTCATTCAATTTTGACATTTGAAATATTCTTCTTAGAATTATATAGATTTATTTAGAAAACTACATTCTCTTTTACAAAACTAATCATTAATTAGACTTATGGCAAATACTGTTTTCATAATCATATAATATAGGTATGTTTCAGTTTTTTAAAAATCAACTTGCAAGTAAAATATGTAACAATTATAGTTATAAAAGAGAAGGTAAAAGTTAAAAATCTTAACAATATAAAAGTAATGGTAGGGGCTGGTGCTATGGCATAGCAGGTAAAGCCACCACCTGCCATGCTGGCTTCCCATATGGGCACTGGTTCAAATTCTGACTGCTCCACTTCTGATCCAGCTCTCTGCTATGGCCTGGGAAAGCAGTAGAAGATGGTTCAAGTGCCTGGGCCCCTGCACCCAAGTGGGAAGACCCAGAGGAAACTCCTGGCTCCTGGCTTCAGATGGCTGTGGCTTTGGATCAGCACAGCTCTGGCCATTGTGGCCAATCAGGGAGTGAACCAGCAGATGGAGGACCTCTCTCTCTCTCCCTCTGCCTCCTTCTCTCTCTGTGTAACTCTGACTTTCAAATAAATAAGTAAATCTTTGAAAAAAAAAAGTAATGGTAGAGTTGATAGAAATTAGGTAAGGGGGAAGAGATAAATGTGGAAAGAAATATAAGTAAAAATTGTTCACTTTCCATAGGCAGAACTAATATACATTTTTCTGAAGTTGAGATATCAAGGAATGCAGACTTAGGCACCATGTTATTTAATATTATAAAAGACATCTAATGAAAGAATTATATAATAGCTTCTGCTACTGCTCCCTGGGCTGCTTGTGTGCTCCTTCAATGTGGACCTGTTACCTCAGCAGCAGCTGAGGAGACTCCGGTGCTCATTATGGTCAATGAAAATTCCAAGAAGGAGTCAAGACTGAAAACAATGAGCATACTAATTTGAAGGTGGTGGAGCAGGATGGTTCTGTAGTGCAGTTTAAGATTAAGATATATATATATGCCACTCAGTAAACCAATGAAAGCCTATTGTGAGCAATAGTTGGAAATGGAGGATGAAGATACACTTGGCGTGTTCCAGCAGCACACAGGCGGTGTCTACAAAAAACGGAACTTGCTGCTGTATGCTAGTGCTCTCTTCTCACAGACCAACAACACATTCTCCATTAGAAAATTGCAATTTGGGTCCATCACATCCTGACTACTACATTATAGTTTTCTCAATTCTTTCATTTTTCCCTTCCTTTATTGTACACAAAGTAATTGGTGTATGTGGTACATAAGCGTATTTCATTTTTTCTTTTCTTTCTTTTCTTTTTTTTCCTAAACGGCCAATGGTATGTTTTGATTGATATCAAATGGAAATATAATGTGGAAAAATACCAATACTGTGAAAATATCCTGTTTCTCCATTAGTGGCATGCTCATTCATCTTTTATCTTTATATTCCAGTAAGTTGTTTTGCTCTCACTGTTTTAAACCAAAAAATTCCAACAACATAAAAGTCCTTGCATAATTTGTTTGATGGGAGAATTCTAATGTTTTTCATTTATCACTATAAAACCAAGGACAACTTTATAACTTTTTTGAGGGTAGCTGTTAAGTGTAGAGTAATCTGTCTTCAAATAGGGGCAAATCACTCTTAAAAAAAAATGAATCCTAGATAGTTTTCCTTTCAAGTCAAGCATCTTGTTGTTTAAATAAACTTTTTATCTTTTTTTTAAAAAAGAACTACATAATAAATATATAATCTACAAAAATTTGAAGAGGAGGAAGGTAAAATATAAATATTCCAAATCTTACATAGGTCAGAGAAAGGAATCAATGGTTTCTACCCAGAGCTGATAAATCAAAAAAATGACTACATAATCATATTTTGTGATATTACAGAGATAAATACCAGAAAGGGTGAAAATAGAAACAGTCTAAAATGGCTGCCTTGAGGAGGAGTGTGGAGAAAGACCTAAAGAAGTAATAACTTTTCTCTTAAATCTTATAATCTTTTATATTGTTAGGTTTTTGCTGTCTTGCACATATACTACTTTTGTTGCACTACTGAAAATAGCAATAAGAACACTTTCTGCCCTGTCTCATCAAGTAATTAAGATAATGTATAGGAAAGCCCTTTAAAAACTCCAATGTGTTAAGGTCAATGTGAAGTGTTATTATGAGGCAGTCTCAGGCAGGTCAAAAAAAGAGGAAGGGATGTGGCACTTCCCTTGATCCAGCTGCTCTTTTTAGGAGCCAAGATCCAAATTTAAAAGGAAGCTGTCTCCAAAATGCTCACTGTAAAATATTTGAAGGAATAAATGTGCTGAGAGAAAGTATTTGGAATGATGACAAGAAAATTTAAATTTTAAGTGCTGAGATAGTACTATTAGGTTACCATCAAATTCTTTTTCCAAATCAAAAACACTGTGAAAAACAAAATAACAACAGCAGTGCTATCATCTTAGGTGATGTCCTGGCAAAAACATGTATTGTTAAAATATAGACTAAAATCCTTACATCAGAAACTATTTTCAGATACTTCTGTAAACAGTCTCATAATTAGCATCCCACTTGTTTTAGGAGGACTGTGTTCTCATAACTTCTTGATTACACAGATTTCTCTGATCGATAGTCCTGTTGGGACTTTGAATGAAAACTGTTGACTCATGCTTCTATCTCCTTTGAAAGAAAGGGAATTTCTCGAAACAAGGAAACCTATCTTACGCTCTGTTCCCGTTCGTGTTCTGGGCTTCCTAGCACATAGCAGGTGTTAAAGAAGGTTAACTAAATGGATAAATGGAAAAATGATGCTTTATTTTCTAATGCAAGCTGTTGATTTGTAAGTAACATGCAACAACAACAACAAAATCTCCAGACTGTCTCTCATTCAAACTGCATCTCTTACCACATGGCAATAGGGGAGTAAACTGACAGAACAACTGCATTGTCTGTCTTCATCTGAGACCAGCCCAGGTGAGTTCAAATCCCATCCTACCATAAGATCTTGGACAAATTTATTCAGTCATCACAACCAGCACCCAATATGTATAGAAGGTATACTGCTCATATACTGTGTCAGGTGCTCCACATTTCTCATCAGCAAGAAAAAAAAGGAAAAAATGGTTGCTATCTTGGAGAGTTTGAAATAATATATGCAGAGCTCTGGACATATAGTGAATTGCCTTTAAATGGTTATTCTTCTATCATCTACACACATCTACTACTGATTGACCACAATAAGCAGTCACTGCATGCAGAGCTGGATAAAAACGATAAGCACAACAGGGCGCTCACAGTTCAGTAGGGCACATAAACAGGCTTCGGACCACCTTACTGTGGGGCTCCCTCCATGTGGCGCATGCACAGGCTCTTCTAACAAAGTCCCTGCTGGGCAACATTTTCCCTCCTGGATGCCTATTAGGCTACTGGCTGATACAAGGGGATGCATATGGCAAGAGGGTGAGTTATGCAGGTCCTTGTACTGAATTTATTGTAAACATCCTTCTCTCTCCACTACATGTAATGAAGGACCAAAAAAGTAACAAAAAACAATAAAAAATAAATTAAAAAATTTTAAAAGACTTATTCATCTCTGTCCCTCCATAGTCCCTGGCACATGAGTCTCACAGACTCCTAAGTGAATATTAATTGCATGACCCTAAAGTAGTCAATCCAGAAAGTGGGAAAGGAGACTCTGGTCAATCCATAAAGAAAACAGCATGGGAATCCAGCAAACCTAGAAGATTACTGGTCTGATAATGGCTACAGAGATTCTGGTTACATCTGCTAGCCAGAGTGTCCCCGCACAAAGAAGCCAGAAGCAGGCCCTTATTCAAACCACCAGGCTTGTGGTAAGCAGCCTTTCCACACTGCTCAGACCTGCTAGACCTGGGAATTAATGGCTGAGCCTGAGGACGTGCAGATGAGCAGGGAAGTGGCCCTAAGTTGGAATCTCCACATAGGGCATCAAAGAAGGAGGAGGAAGAAAAGGAGAAAGAGGAGGGGGAAGGAGAGGGAGAAGGGAGAAACAGGAAGGGGAGGGGAAAGAGGAGAAAGAAGGGAGGAAGGGGAAGAAGAAGAGGAAAAGGAAGGAGGAGGAAGGAGAAGGAAGAGAAAGAAGGAGAAGAAGAGAAGGAGGAGACCCTCTTCTGCCTACTGATTTCAGCTCCTGTGGCTATGTATTCATTAGTCAGATTACTGAATCAGACAGCAATTCCAGTGTTCTGAGGACCCTCCACTCTGCTACCCAAAATGACTGCACTAATTTATGGCACTACCCACTAGCAGGGTACAAGAGCTTTCTCTTTTTTTAAAGATTTATTTTATTTATTTGAGAGGTAGAGTTACAGACAGTGAGAGGGAGAGACAGAGAGAGAAGTCTTCCTTCTGTTGGTTCAAGATCCAAATGGCCACAACGGCCAGAGCTGTGCCGATCTGAAGCCAGGAGCCAAGTGCTTCTTCCCAGTCTCCCATACAGGTGCAGGGGTCCAAGGATTTGGGCCATCTTCTACTGCTTTCCCAGGCTACAGCAGAGAGCTGGATTGGAAGAGGAGCAGCCGGGACTAGAACCAGTTCCCATATGGGATGTTGGTGCCCCAGGTGGACGATTAACCTACTGCACCACAGCACCGGCCCCAAGAGCTTTCTTTTCTCCACATCTTCACCAACCCTTCATTTCTTTTCTGTTTTTGATAATAGCCAATATTAGGGTGTGAGGTGATTTCTCCTTGTGGTATAATTTCTATTTCTCTGAGGATTGACGATGTTGAGCAGTTAGTCCATGTATTTGTGGACACTGGTAAGTCTTCTTTTGAGAAACATCTGAGTCCTTTGCCTATTTTTAAAATATGGTTATTTGTTTTCGTTTTATTGAGTAGTTTGAGCTCCTTGTATACTTTAGATAATACCTCTGTATCCAGTAAATAATAACATATTCTATATTTCAAAATATGTAGAGGACAGGATTTTACATGTAACCATCTCAAAGAAATGACAATGATATGCTATTTACCCTGATTTGATCATTACACAAAATATCAAAATACCAGTTGGATCCATAAACACAAAGGTAATTTGAAAACTTCTTGGAAAAGTGAGACTAAAAGGTAAGTTTATCTTGGTGCAAAAAAAAAAAAAGAAAAGAAAAGAAAAGAAGCCATGCAATTTTATCAATAATACATATTTTCAGTGAACTTTTGATGACCCCTCTATGTATAATTAGTATTTATCAATCAATTAAAAGCAAGATAAAACATGAAAGAGCCATCTCCACCCCTACACCATTCCCCCAGTTCTTAAATTTCCCTTTTTCTGGATGCCCTCATCATTTATGGTGAGAAGAATAGAAATGTCTCCCTACCAGACTGCCTCCAGTGTCTTTTCTGATTGTGTGGTAAATATTTTCTCTCTTCTCATCATTTTCTTGAACTCTGATTTTGCTTTATTCAAGTTAAGGAGGACAGCACAACAAATGGTAATGGACTGACATCATTTTATACCTAGATTCAGTTTCCTATATCATAAATGTTTCATCTATAGAATGTTATTATTTCTATTTGAAGAAGAGTTAAAAGACTGTTGGAAAAAGAATGTGCAAAAATTGTGTGACTCTGGATAACAGTATGCATTAGAGCAGTCCCTCCTTGCACTCATTTCTAAGGCAGTTTTGGACTTGAACATGAGCTCATTCTCCTCATCTCTGCTTGGCACACTTAACTTCATTCAAACCTTTATCACAAAATCATAGTATTCACATCTCTTGTTTTTTTGTCACCCTTACTGATTAAACAATAATGATTTTGCAGTACAAGGTAGAATTTATTTCAGGGCTGTAACTCGGGACTTGGTAAAATATTGGCCAAGAAGTGGATATAAGCAGCCACTAACACTCTTGGGATTTCTGTACCTTGTTAGCAGCTAAAAATACTCATGTAACCAGTTATGTTAATCTAGAGAAAGCATCCAAGTATTAGACTTCTTAGAGCTTTCTCATTAGGTATCTTTAAAGAATTAAGTAGGGGCTGGCACTGTGGCATAGTGTACTATGCCACCATTTGTGACAATAACCTCCCATATAGGAGTGCCGATTCAAGTCCCTATTGCTCTGCTTCTCATCCAGCTCCCAGCTAATGTGCCTGGGAAATCAGCAGAGGATTGTCCAAGTGCTTGGACCACTGCCACCCATGTGGAAGACCAGGATGGAGTTCTGGACTTCTGGCTTCAGCCTGGCATAGTCCTGGCCATTGTAGCCATTTGAGCAGGGAACCAGAGAATAGAAGATCCCTCTATGTCTCTCCCTCTCTCTTTGTTGTACTGCATTTCAACTAATTAAATAAATACATCCTTTTAAAAAAAGTTTCTTTTTTTATTTGAAAGAGTTACAGAAAAAGATAGAAGGAGAGACATGGAGAGGTCTTCTATCCACTGGTTCACTCCCCAAATGGCCACAACAGCCAGAGCTAGGCATTCACTGTAGAGAAGAGCAAAGAGAAGACACAGAACTGATCCATGCCTTCCGGGAACTGATATCTAGGGGAGACAGAAACAGTGTATTCACTAAACAAGTCACCCCAAAAGACTGGTCCAGCTGGCCCACCTCCACAATGGGGTGCACAAGAATGAAGGTGACATGTCCCATGGGAAGGGACAAGGCATTGGGAGGGAGAAGGGGCATCATGCCAGCAGTGCATATACCAAGTTGGCTAGCTGTTAAGAGCACTGATTTTTGATGCTAAGTTAGAAGTCATACCAGTGTACTACCTTCAAAACACTGCTCCTGGATTCTACTGCCAGGGATTTGGATGTAATCAGCCTGAGTAGGGTCTGGGCACCAGATTTTAAATGTTCCCAAGCATGCTAATGAGCATCCAAAATAGAGAACCTCTGCACCATGGAATGGTCTTTTCCAATCTCCTCTTCTGCCAGCAAAGTGCTCATACACCCACATCCCCAACACTTGGCATCATCCAGCTGAAAGCACTCTGTAAAGTGTAGCTCTCCAAACATCAGTTGCACTGCAGCTTGTTCAGTTGGCCAAGCCAAGGCTTCAATGATTCACAAATTTAAGATGTTGTTTGCCAGTGAGATATCTCACATTAGCACTGACTCTTTCCTACAAGTAAATGGTAGCTGGGTGCAAAGTAAACAGCATTTTGAAAATGTTTTAAATTTCAACTGAAACTAAATGTAGACTTGCCTGGTTTAAAGGCTACCCTTCTCCTTGGACATTAAGCCACTCCCAGGTAGCATGGCTTACTCACCACTGTATCCACCACTGCCCCAATCTTGCAGATGGCACAGATGGGAGGAAAAGGGCTCTGGTGCCTGTACATTTGCCTGGTCCTTCTAGATAACTACTTGAATTAAGAAGTAAAGGAGGGGGCTGGCGCTGTGGCATAGTGAGTAAAGCTGCTACCTGTAGTGCCAGTATCCCATATGGGCACCAGTTTGAATCCCGGCTGCCCCACTTCCAATTCAGCTCTCCTCTGTGGCCTGGGAAAGTGGTGGAGGATGGCCCATGCCCTTGGGCTCCTGCACCCACGTGGGAGACCCAGAGGAAGCTCCTGGCTCCTGGCTTGGGATCGTCCCAGCTCCGGCCATTACGGCCAATTGGGGAGTGAACCAGCAGATAGAAAACCTCTCTCTCTGCCTCTCCTCTCTCTGTGTAACTCTGACATTCAAATAAATAAACAAATCGAAGAAGAAGAAGAGGAAGAGGAAGAGGAAAAGGGGGATGGGGAGGGGGAGAGGAAAAATAAATAGTAGTAGTAGTAGTAAAGAAGAAGGGATGGCACTGTGGCATAGTGGGTAAAGCCACTGCCTGCAGTGCTGACATCCCATATGGGCACCAGTTCAAGTCCTGGCTGCTCCACTTCCAATCCAGCTCTCTGCTGTGGCCTGGGAAAGCAGAAGATGGCCCAAGTCCTTAGACTCTTGCACCCATGTGGGAGACCTGAAGGAGGTTCCTGGCTCCTGGCTTCAGATCAGCTCAACTCCAGCCGAGTGAACCAGCAGATAGAAGATCTCTCTCTCTCTCTCTCTCTCTCTCTCTCTCTCTCTCTTTGCCTCTGCCTCCCTGGAACTCTGCCTTTCAAATAAATAAATAAATCTTAAAAAGAAAAAAAAAGTGAAGGGAAAAAAAAAGAAGTAAAGGAAATGAAAAAGAATACTTTTTACAGAATCTTTTAGAATGACAAAATCTAAGTAGTAAATGGTTAAGTAACAATAAAAGCATAAAGACTCACAAAGAAGTACCAGCTGGGGAGCAGACTATTTGGGGTTAATGTGTTGTAGGGTGGCTGGGTCCAAGTTGCTGTGTTTGATGCAAGAAAGAATTCAAGGACAAAATGCAGATCAGCAAAGAAGCAAGATTTATTCACATGCAGAGTGAAAGTACACAGGAATGAGTGTGGGCAAGCTTGGGAGAGAAAAAGCTGCCCTCAGAGAACTTCCATTTTGATTATGGTCTTATCTAAATAAGGTTGGAGTTGGTGAACTCAAGAGGTTTCCATAGCCTTGGCAGCTTATGACAAGAGCCTCGGGTCATTACTGACATCATAAGTAAGAGTGTCAATTGTTAAATCAACAACAGGAGTCACTGTGCACTTACTCCCCATGTAGGACCTCTGTCCTTAATATGTTGTACTATGCGAATTAACGGTAAAACTATTATTCAAACAGTACTCTATACTTTGTGTGTGGGGGGTGCAAACTGTTGAAATCTTTAGTTAGTATATACTAAGTTGACCTTCTGTATATAAAGCTAATTAAAAATGAATCTTAATGAAGAATGGAATGGAAAAAGGAGTAGGAGATGGGATGGTTTGAGGGTGGGAGGGTGGTTATGGGGGGAAGCCACTATAATCCAAAAGTTGTACTTTTGAAATTATATTTATCAAATAAAAGTTTTAAAAAGCCTCAACAAGGTTGGACAAAGCTTCAGGCTGTCCATTTGTCTACAGACGTGGTGGGGGAGGGGTCTGAGGTAGGGCTTAATTGAATATTCAAATACAGCAGAATTTGGGGCAGAGTTTCAGGGCCACTCCTTTCCTTAACCTGTTTTTGTAAATCTCAGAAGTGTCATGACATCAGGGGCACAGTGGGAGTGGGATTGTCAGCTGCGGTAATTTTGTTATAATGACCTACAGGTCACCACAGGGATGCAGCTTGCAACTGTAGTGGATATTTTTTAGCTGGTTCCGGTTCTAAGTGGTGAACATGAGGAAGCTGCAGTTTCTCACTACTCAAAAGGAGGTTAGGATGGCAGAATATGGAAAGGGAAGGGGCAAGTTTGGGTGTCGCACTGAAGGCGGGCTTTCGGCAGTGCAGATGGGCTGCAGCACGGGTTGACAAACCTCCGCTGTTCCTTGCTTGCTACCTTCTGGCCTACATCCAAAGTAGCACCTTTCCAAAGAACATCTCAACTACTCTGGGTGGCAATCTTTCTCAAATTAATTACAAACTGCCTTTTAAGACAAAGCACAGTGAAATGAATTTAATCTCCCTTACAAATGACCCATTATCATCATTACTGGCCCAAATGCCTATCACCCTCTTTGCATTTTCTCTCCACATTCTCATGCTGCTATGATTAAAGCTTCTAGGCCCACTCCTAGCTTTCCTGATTCTGTCTATACCCTCAGGCTTCTAACCATTCCTGCTTACTACTCCTGGTAAGCCTGTCTGAAGAAGCCCTGAACACTGGTACGTTCCCTGCTGCCTTTCCACATGGCTGTCCCTGATTTGCTTTGTTAGAATGGGGTCCACACTACTCAGAGAGAGGCTTTGACTGACAAGCCAAATAGATCTTCAATAAGTAAGAAACTTTGCAACAAAACTTCTGGCTACCCAGAGACCTTTGCTGACTTATCCCATGGTTCTCAGCCAGGTTCTCAGATGATGGGGATTCCAGTTAACCAAGTTCTAGACAATCAGCAAAACAGAGGCCATGACAGATAAGGAAGGAAATACTTTCTCATTGGTAATTCTTGGTGATGTTCATCTAGTTCACTGAGCTCATAATTTTTTAGAAAAAAATGAGCTTACATGCCATTTCCTCTGCCCAAAAAGACCCTTCCTCCTTCCTGCTCTCCTACTTGTCTTTGAAGATCCAGGCCCAGGTGTGCATTGGGATTGTTTCATTGATCCTCCCTGGAAAAATGTTTTCTGCCCTTCATATTCCCAAGGAGCAGAAATGCTTGACAAAACATGCTATGAGCTATTTGAGAGCAGGAAGTTACATCTTGTTCATCCTTAGACACCCAGGACCCAACCTAGGGAATGACATGTGTTTAGTGCTTCCAATATTTGTGAGTACCTGTATGGGTTTTTAGAATATCCCATTTTTGTAGCCATCTCAGAGAGTGGCAAAGATCTATAAGTAATTGAGGATGGTGCGAGAAAAAACTAGTTCAGAAAGAGGAACAAGCAAATGAGTCAGAAGATGGAAGGGGACCAGAAACAAGAATGTGTGAATGATAGAGAGGGATAGGTGATGGAACCTGGGGCTGTATGGGTGATGCAGGGTTGAATTATCTATTTTCACTGACTTTCCTGTTTTGTTTTGTTTTGTTTTTTGACAGGCAGAGTGGACAGTGAGAGAGAGAGACAGAGAGAAAGGTCTTCCTTTGCCGTTGGTTCACCCTCCAATGGCCACCACGGCTGGCGTGCTGAGGCTGGCGCACCGCGCTGATCCGATGGCAGGAGCCAGGTGCTTCTCCTGGTCTCCCATGGGGTGCAGGGCCCAAGCACTTGGGCCATCCTCCACAGCACTCTCGGGCCACAGCAGAGAGCTGGCCTGGAAGAGGGGCAACCGGGACAGAATCCGGCACCCTGACTGGGACTAGAACCCGGTGTGCCGGCGCCACAAGGCGGAGGATTAGCCTAGTGAGCCGCGGCGCCGGCCGACTTTCCTGTTTAAGCCATATATTTTGGAATCTGGTTTCCTTTCTTACCCCTGTCCTTTGAGATGCTAATTCGATTTCAATATACTGTTCATAATCTTATTTTTCTTAATCTTCAAGCTTAAAGCTTCAAGTCTATTTCCCCATCACTCCTACTCCCCTGATTCAGAACTTCAAGTCTCAGAATAACACAGTCGGAATAGAGAAAACACCTCTGTCCTCAGAATATTTCACATTGAGAGGGGGGAGCCATGTTTTACAGACTTGGGATTTATCCTTGATCAGAAGAAATTTGTTGTTAGCATCAACAGAGGAGGTAAGTCTCACACAATTCTTTGGATTGTGTTCAGTATTTTGCGAGTTACTCCTTTGCTTGACAAAAGGATAGAAAGGAAGGGGTGGAGAAGAGTACGCAAAGAACTTATTCCATGTGATCTATAAAAGCAAGAGGTAAACAGCAGGGAGTCACAGACCTCAACCCGGGATTCACAGAATGAAAGTATCAAATTTCTGAATTCTGAGGTTTCAAAACAAATTTATTCACCATGAACCAATCTTGCAACTCATTAGCTTCACCCCAGAGACAAGACTGAATGAATGTCAACTCTTTTCCTGACCTATAAATAATAGGTGCCACTTTCTTAGAAATGAAACTTAGTTAGAGTCCAATAACAAAGTGAATCAATACAATTGTTACAAAGCTAAAAAACCAAAAACCAATCCAAGTCCTGAATCATTAGGGATAAGAGGTGATTTTCAATTCTCTGCTCTTTATGAAAAAAATTTGGCAGGAAAATTGATAAATTATCTTTTAGCAGTACTAAGATTGCACTAGAAAATAGTTTAAGAATTAAAAATAAAAGTCATATTGTTCAGTCATCTGTTTAAACTGAATGGATAGCTATGAACCATAGTACTACCTCCCTAGACTAATAATGGCTGTGTGCTAAGGTTGAGTCAGATGTGGCAAGACTCAGATCTTGACACTGGATTATAAGCAGAATGTGTGTTCATTCCAGGTCCAGCCCTGAAAAATACACACCACATACAACACACCACACACAAAACAGGCATGCACATTTTCACATGGTCTTTCTTCATTCCTGGAAATGAAGATGAACCATGGTGATTTGGAAGATATTTGTTCAATATGTAAGAGTCCCTGTCAACCTGGAATCAATCAATCTCTCCTTCAAAATAATAATAACAACAACAATAATAATAATGAAAGACAGAGATCAAACTTCCCCATTTTATAAGGTACTTTCTCCACTTAAAAAATATCACGGGGGTGGGCATTTAGTCTAGTGGTTAAGATGCCAAGTAAGGGGCTGGTGCTATGGCACATATGGGTGCCAGTTCATGTCCCAGATGCTCCACTTCCAATCCAGCTCCCTGCTAATAGGCCTGAGAAAGCAGCAGAAGATGATCCAAGTCCTTGGGCCCTGCACCCCTGTGGGAGACCTGGAAGAAGCCCCTGGCTCCTGGCTTCGTTCTGGCCCAGCCCTAGTCATAACAGCCATTCGAGGAGTGAACTAGCAGATGGAAGATCTCTGTCTCCCTCTCTCCCTCCTTTCTCTCCCCCCCCCAACTCTACTTTTCAAATAAATAAATACATCTTTCAAAAAAAAAAAAAAAAAGATGCCAGGTAAGATGTTCTCATTCCACATTGGAGTACCTGGTTCAATACCTAATTCTGGAGGCCAGTGCTGTGGCGTAAGTTAAACTGCCGCCTGCAGTACTGTCATCCCTTATTGGCACCAGTTCGAGTCCTCACTGCCCCATTTCTGATCTAGCTCCCTGGTAATGCACCTGGGAAGTCAGTGGAAAATGTCCCAAATGCTTGGTCCCCTGCACCAGTGTGGGAGACCCAGATGAAGCTCCTGGCTCCTGGCTTCTGATTGGCCCGGTGCCAGCCATTGCAGTCATTTGGGGCACTAGTGAACCAGCAGGTGGCAGATCTCTCTCCTCTCTCTCTCTCTCTCTCTCTCTCTATATATATATATATATATGTCTGTCTTTCAAATAAATAAATCTTTAAAAAATACCTAATTCTGGTTCCTCATCCAGCTTCCTGCTAGGGGAGATCCTGGGAGGTAGTCATGATGTTCAAGCAACAGGATTCCTGCCACTCACATGGGAGTCCTGGACTACACTTCTTTTCCTTTTTCTTTTAAGATGTATTTATATTTGAAAGGCAGTGAGAGAGAGAGAGAGAGATCGATCTTCCATTCACTGGTTCACTCCCCAAATGGCTACAACAGCCAGAGCTGGGCCAATCCAAAGCCAGGAGCCAGGAGCTTTCTCCGGATCTCTCATGTGGGTACAGGGGCCCAAGAACTTGGGCCATCTTCCACTACATTCCAAGGCCATAGCAGAGAGATGGATTGGAAGTGGAGCAGCCAGGACTCGAACCAGCGCACAAATAGGATGCCGGGATTGCACTGGCCTCAGAACTGCATTTCAAGTTCCCAGCTTCAGTCTCACTAGAGCTGTAGCTGTTGCAGGCATTTGGGGAGTGAATCAATGGATGGGAAGTAGGAATTCTTTTTCTCAATATGATATAAATATTATAAACATATTTCCTCTGTGTCACAAAATACTAGCTGCCACAAAATTTTTAACGAATGCATTTAAAAGTTAGACTGATCATTGGAAAATCACAGCTGAATGAATAAGAGTATTTCTGTTCACAAACGAATGGACCTGGGACGTCGCTAGGCAGCAGTTGTTCTCCAAATGCTTTTATTTTGACCGCACAGGAAGGTGCTGTAGTCCTCTGCTCTACCAGCTGAGCTAGTGAAGGCTTTTATTTTGAACTAATAGCATAGGTGACCATTTGGAAAGCTATAAACGTTCTGGTACATGAACCAATTAGTATTACAATAGAAGTTAAACTGCTGTAACAGCAACAAAAAAAATCTTTGCCTGAATGCAGGATACATTTCCGTCATCAGAACACTTCAGGCATTGTAGAGAGCAATTGTTTAAGGACTCTGACTTGTCCCTAAGCACAAGAAATGTGGCATCACAGCCCAGCAAATCCAGGCCCACGTGGCAGTTCTGTTCTAGCAAAGAGGAAGGAGAGAAGGAGTTTCTGGGTAGAAGTCGCAGGTTTCCCTTCTGCTCACATTCCATTGACTCAAGCATAGTTGCCTGGCCAAACCTAGCTGCAAAGGCATCTAGGAAGAGAAATCCAAACAGTGTGGCCTTGTAGTCATCAAAAACTTTATGATGTGAAAGAAGGAAAAAGCAGATTTTGAGAGAAAATAATAATCTGCTCTGTCCTCCAAATTAGCATAGAGTATAGTGTTTATTTAACAATAGGAGCCTGGCCTCAGTGGCTCTGTGATACCAGCTCCTGCCTTGCTCATTGTCAGCTATCTGACCTACATATGCCCAGTTTGCAAAATAGACACATTATAATTCATACACTTGTAATGGGAAGGAAAAGATTTAAATTGCACAGAGATTTTATGAAATATTGACTGTAATTACTGTATATCAAGAACAGACAAGAAATTGATGGCATGTGATCAGAAGAGAAGAAACAGAAAAACGTCAAAAAAGTAACACCATATACCCTAAATATAGTGTAGTGTCCAAAAACACAGCCCCAGGAGCCAGTGCTGTGGCATAGCTGGTAAAGCCATTGCCTGCAGCACCAGCATCCCATATTGCCAACAGCTGCTCCACTTCTGATCCAGATCCCTGCTAATGTTCCTGGGAAAGAAGTAGAGGATGGCCTAAGTGCTTGGGCCCCTGCACCCACATGGGAGACCCAGAAGAAGCTCCTGGCTCCTGACTTTCCTCTCTCTCTCTCTCTCTCTCTCTGTATATCTGCCTTTAAAACAAACAAATAAATAAATAAATCTAAAAAAAAAAAAAAAAAAAAAACAAAAACACATAACAATCCCAGAGTCAGACTACCCAGATTTGGATCCTGACTCTGCTAGTTACTAGCTGCTTGAGCAAGTTGGGTTACCTGTATGCCTCCGTTTGCTCACCTGGAAAGTAGAGATTATAATGAATATCTTCCTTCAGGGCTGTTGTGATGGTTACATGAGTTAATGTAGAAATTAGCACAAAACCTCACACACAGCAAGCATGACATAAGTGTTGGCTTCTACCCGCCTTCAAGGTGTGTTGCCAAAGAAAATTAACAAGTATTTCAACAAAATCCTTATACTCCCCAAGTCCTTGCAAATGACTTATACCTGCACACACTAAATATCACACCATTTCCATTCCTTCTCAGTATTAAGGCCTGTGTGCTTTCCAGAATCAATAGCCGGGTATTTTATAGCATGGGAAGTGGGAATACATGAATCACCCAAATTGGACAGGAATTGCATCTGTGCCTGACTTCATTTCCTTTTGGAGAGTCAGGCATGTTCTCATACATCTTCCTTGGTTCTGTATTACAGACTTCTGAATGAACAAAAGTGTCCTTTCAGGTAATGAATTTGCCCAAACAATGTCCCTGTTGATTCTGAGACGTAGGATTGAAAGCTATTCTCAGAATCCAGAATTGAACTAGGCCATGTCTATTATTTTAAATCAGTGTATTCTTGAATGATGATATATGTCCCAAAGCCTATCAATACATGGGTGACATTTTAGCTAAATTCAAATGTATCCATTTAAATCAGTGGTAACTTGGAATCAGAAAAGAAAATCTAGATAGTAAGAATACCTCCCTGAAAGTCAGATTCTATCAATCTTTTCAGGCTCTTTGATAGATGTGATTAGTTTATGGACTATTCTCACTTTTGTGGAGGATTGCCTTTCTAGAAAAGTTACCATAAGTCAAACTTATGTAAGTTGAAAATTACTTTTCCACAGATTTAAAGTCATATTAGAGCATTAAATTCCTAGTCATGGGGTCGATGCGCATTTTTTTTTTAAAAATAGACATAAAGACTATAATTAGTCAATTATGAATTCCATACCTAACATGTGCTAAATTTTATTTAATGTCATATTCCAAGTTGTTATTGTCTGCATAATTCTGCCTTATTTCTTTCATAAATCTGAAGGTAAAGGAATACCTTCAGAGAATTCAGGAGGGCTTTCTCTTTTGTCTCCTAACTTTTTATTTTATTTTTATTTTACTAAGAAGTTGCAAACATATGACCTGGAGTCCCATATGCTTTCTCCCAGATTCTTCTAATGTTAATATTTAACATTACCATAGTTCAATTTTTAAATAAGAAAATTAACATTCATACAATAAAATTAACTCATCCACAAGTCATATTTGTTTGAATTTTACTAACATCTTTCTCCTGGTCCAATATTCAATTAAGGATCCTATGTTATAGTCAGCCCCCTATATTCACAAGTTCCTCATTTGCAGATTCGATCAATCAATCACAGATAAAAAGTCCTCAGGAAAAAAGATGCATTTGTACTGAATATATGTGGACTTTTTTGCCTTGTCATTCTTCCTCTGATAACACAGTATGGCAGCTATGTACTTATCATCTACATTGTATTAGAAATTATAAGCAATCTAGTGGTGATTTGAGATCTACAGGAGGGTGTGTATAGGTAATACGTAAATACTACATTGTTTTATATAAAAACTGACTTGAGCAACCTCAGATATTAGCATCTTAAAGGGGTTATGAAGCCAATTCCCCACATATACCAAGGGCTGACTACTCATTTACCCATCATGTTTCCTGCTCTCTCCAATTTGGAATAGTTACTCAGTCTTTTATGAAGATTGTAGCCACTACTTTATAGAATGCCCCTCAGTTTGGATTTTTTTTTCTGATGTTTTTACACGATTACATTGAGGTTGTGAATTTTTGGCAGAAACACCATAGAAGTACAACTTTGATGCATCACACCAGGGGGGTTCATGATATTCAAGTGTCTTAATATCATGATGTCAGTTTTGATCACCTGACTGAAGGGATGTCTGCTGGTTTTCTTCATTATGTAGGGACTATTTTCTCTTTGTAATTATGAGTATCTTGACGGGATATATATTTTAAACCTATACAAATAGCTGTTTCTCATGGTACTCACCCAGAACAGTTATTCAGTGGTGTTCACAAAAGAGTTGTTTCTCGGCCGGCGCCGCGGCTCACTAGGCTAATCCTCCGCCTTGCGGCACCGGCACACCGGGTTCTAGTCCCGGTTGGGGCGCCGGATTCTGTCCCGGTTGCCCCTCTTCCAGGCCAGCCCTCTGCTGTGGCCAGGGAGTGCAGTGGAGGATGGCCCAGGTGCTTGGGCCCTGCACCCCATGGGAGACCAGGAAAAGCACCTGGCTCCTGGCTCCTGCCATCGGATCAGCGCGGGGCGGCGGCCGCAGCGCGCCGGCCGCGGCGGCCATTGGAGGGTGAACCAACGGCAAAGGAAGACCTTTCTCTCTGTCTCTCTCTCTCACTGTCCACTCTGCCTGTCAAAAAAAAAAAAAAAAAAAAAAAAAAAAAAAAGAGTTGTTTCTCTATTTCCTCATTCCTTTTACATGTTTTCATTGCTATACTACTTAAGGTTGAATGACCCCTTTACTTCATTTAATATGTATTTTATGATTTATTTACACTAATATAGACCTTTGGATAAATCTAATCCATTATTAGTATTATTGTCTTTGGGGCTCACATTGTCCCAGATTTGGCCCAGAAGCACTAGAGAAAAGCTTGACATTTTCCCAGCTGCCTCTGGGAAGACCTACAGGGGAGCTCTGACCTCTTGATGGCTTTTGAGGAAACTTATCAGAGGATGCCTCTTATTAAGGCATACAAACTTCATGCATTTCATATATACAAATTTAGGAATATAGTGATTCTTCCACCCTCCCCTCTCTCCCACCCACACTTCCACCCCTCTTCCTCCTCCCTCTCCTATTCCCATTCTTATCATTCTTACTCACTGTAAAAATTCCCTGCAGCAAGCACAGGCATTAGAGACAAAGTTTTTGGGTTCCATTTGAAGTTCTTGGGGGACAAGACATTCATTTACATGTTTACTGTCTTAAATCCAGGAAGCCTTCACATGGGTTAATATCCTTTGGAGTTCCTCCATTCAGACATTAAGAATAATAATGCTTTCCGCTTTTTAGAAGGCAGTTCTCCCTTAGATGAAGGAATGTCCAATAGCATTTCTTATTCTCTCCAGTGTGTTGTAAGCTCCTCCCCCAAGACAAGGAGAATTGTCAGTCTGATGCAGAATACATGCTGCTTGGTCTGTAGTTTACTACTGTGCGGGCTGACTGTGCCACACTCTACTTTCTTCTGCACTGGCTGTACCTAAGTGTAAGCTGGCCTGTAAGGTTTGTCTCTACAACAGCCCACCCAAAGCCTCTCTTGGGTCCATTCTTTTCCATTCCAGGTAGCCACATTCTATTCTATTCTGTTTGCCATTCTATTCTCCCATAGGAATGAGTCAAAAACCTTGTTGGGCCCTCCCAGGCTAAACCACATTCCAAAATACGGCTTTTAACTAGAGAACTCTGACTAGGAGAGTTTGGGGTACTTATTAACATATCATTAATAAGCAATACCTTGGACAATTACCTGGGCAATGCAAATTACTGGTGAAGAAATGGGAGGAGTGGGAAAAATCAGGCTCCAAATCTCACCAACTCAGAAAAGACACATGATCACTCCCATGTGGCTCCTGTCCTCATCTCCTGGTAGTCACAGGCTCCTCACAGATGAACACACTGAGAAGTGTCACCTGTGCTTCAGGTACATTAGCCAATGCTGAGAGAGAAGGAGTTATTGTGTGGGCTGTAGATCAGCCTCATCAGGACGGTCTGACAGTGCAGACTTCTGGGACTCAATCCAAGAGGATTTATCTGAAGAGCGGCTTCCAGGAATCTGCACTTTAAAGCAGCCTCCCCAGAGCCTTCCACATACATTCACTTTGAAAATCAAGATTCTGATGGTAGAGCTTAAATGTAAATGATTTTTTAGAATAGGTGGTCTGCAGGTTTCCGCCTGTCTTCCTTCCCATTAACCGTTCTGGGATACTCCATGTTCTTTGAGTATCTTTCCAGTTTGCAGTCGCCCCATCACCAGGACAGACTTGTCTAAAGGACTGGATTCCTTACAAGCCCCTTTTCTCTTGGTTTCCCTTCTTTCCCTACCTCTTATTCCACTCCATTCTAGAGTGGAAGCACCTAGAGTACCCCAACTCTTTTAAGGATCAGATCCTCTTTCCTGCCTGGCATGCTGGAGTTTATAAAAAGATCTCTCAAGATTATACCACACAGTATCTCACTCCAGAACATCTTACTATCTCATGAATTTCTCCTGTGATCATACGTACCTATAGCTCAATATTCCAGGACACCACCTTTAGCCCTGAGACTAGATCTTCTAAACATTCCTCAGTGTACTGTACCTGGACAATGCGAGTGTACTCCCAAGAAAACCTCAGCTGGGTCTGTTGCCCCCATTCTCTCTGTCCCTGCTTCCGCCTCTGCCCCACTGGCTCCAATTGGCTGAGATATCTGAGGTGCCTGAAGGTCTGGAACATCCACCTTCTATGCATCCTCCCTCACATATACATCAGGGAGAGAAGGCCAAATCTGGCATGTGGGGGATCTCCCCTGCTTCTCCTACTTTCTACTAAGTGTGTTTAAGGTAGGGACCAAGTCACATCATTTTTTAAAAAAATAATCTCACAAGATTTAGCTGTGAAGTTTGCAATACTAAAGGGTATAGAAAGGTTCCAAGTAAGATGGAGGAAGCACACGCCTTCATCTCTCCCACTGAATGCAAATACTGAAGGAATGGGCAGCTGTTGGAGGACTCTGAACATTAAGTAATAGTAAAAACAAAAAGTGAAAAGAAGATAGATTTTAAAGTATTATGAAACCTGCCGTGAGTTTATTATCAATCTCCCCATGAGCATCCCTTGGCCTGGACTCAAGGCTGCCCCATGCTAGGCAGTAGGCATTGGCATTGACACAGAAGGTGCCAGAGGAAGAACCATAGTTCAAGCTTAGGGAGGGATCAGGAGATTCCTGGAAGTAGAAATGCAGACACCCTAAGGGCCAGCACATAGTTGATGTTAACAAATAATAATAACACATAACTTAACAATGAAACTAGCAATAGCTAACATTTATGAAGCACCTATTATGTACCAAGCTGTCTTCAGAGAGCTTTCTTTATCCCCACAAAAATGCCATGAGATGAGTTACTGTCCTATTTCAGGGGCCCACACATTTTTCTCTAAAAGGTGAGACAGTGATTTGTGAGCCATAGTCTTTGTCACAACTACTCATCTCTGACATACTAGGCAAACAGCCATACATAACACAAAAATAAATGCCATATCTGTGTTCCAATTAAAGTTTACTTGTAAAAGCAGGCAGTGGGATGGGTGTGGAAAAAGGTCAGTAGTTTGCTGCCCATTGTCCTATTTTGAAGATGGGGAAAAGGAACTCCAGGGAGGTTAGGAAACCACTCAGGTTCAGAGTTGGTAAATGGAAGAGCCAGGCTTCCAATGCCGTCCTGATTTTTTGGTTTTTTTGTTTTTTTTTTTCACTTGTTTAAATATTTATTCCTTTTAAATTTTTAAAATACACAGAGAGAGAGAGAGAGAGAGAGAGAGAGAATATCTTCCATCTGCTGGTTCACTCTTGCAACAGCCAGGAAAGAGCCAGGCCAAGGCCACGAACCAGAACTTCCCTGTGGGTCTTTCAACATGGGTGGCAAGAAACCAAACACTTAAGCCATCATCTGCTATCTCCCATGGTGTACATTAGCAGGAAACCATATGGGAAACAGAACTGGGACTAGATCTCAGACACTCTGATAGAGGATGCTGAAATTCCAAGCAGTGACTTCACCTGCCAAGCCAAAACCCTTGCCACTCCAACATTAATATTGAGTCAGACTCTTAGTCACTGTGTACATTGACATATTTGAGTGAATGAATGAAATGATCACTAGAGACACACCAAACTGATTCCTTGGGTATGAATTTTTTTAGAGCCCACAGACAGATGCTGAATGTCAGGATGTGTCAAGAAAATAAAATTACAATTAGTAATAAGACTACATTCATTTCTCATGGCTGCTGTAACACCTTGCCAAAAATGTACCAGCTTAAAAACCACACGGATTTATTGTCTTAAAGTTCTGAAGGTCAGGGTCAGGCATTGTGGCATAGTAGGTTAAGCCACATCTTGCAATGCTGGCATCTCATCTGGGAGAACTGATTGGACTCCAGGCTGCTCCACTTCCAATCCAGCTCCCTGCTAATGTACCTGGGAAGGCAGTGGAAAATGGCCCAAGTACCTGGGTCACTGAAACCCATGTGGGAGACCTGGATGGAGTTCCAGAATCCTGACTTTCACCTGGCCCAGACCTAGCTGTTGTGGCCATCTGGGGAGTGAACCAGAGGATGGAAGATCTCTCTGTCATTCTGTCACCCTGTTTTTCAAGTAAATAAAAAATAGTTTAAAAAAAGTTCTAAGGTTTGTAAATCCAGAATCATTTTTCCTGGACTAATATCAAGATGTTTCCAGGGCTGCATTCTTCCTGGAGACTCGAGGGGCAGAGGGGTTCGGAGGGGGATCCATTCCCTTACCTTTTCCACATTAAAATGGGCCTGCATTCTTGGATGTGGCTACTTCTCCCATCTGCGACTCAGCGGCACAGCACCTTCAAATGTCTTCCTATGGGCCCTCCCCTCTCCCTCTTCCAAGGACCCTTCTGACTACATTGGGCCCACACGAATAATACAGGAGGCCCTCCCCATCTCAATAGACTTGACTTAACCATATTGAAAGGTCCTTTTGTCGCAGGTAAAGTAACACTCCCAGCTTTTGGGGATTAGGATGTGGACTTCTTGGAGGGGCTCATTTTTCTGCCTACTGAAAGACCTTCAGGACAAAAGCTTTGAGAAGACAGACAGTCTCGTCTAAGGTATCCCAAGTTGCAGTTGCAGAAAGCAAAACTGACTCCACGCCCTATGGCTTTCTGCACATGTATACACAACACAAGCCACAGAGGAATATGAAAACCCTGGGACTTGAGAGTGGTCCAAAATGAAAGAGTGGATCACCTTATCCCCTTCCAGCCCTCAAAAGAAATGAGAACTTAAACCTTGCTTTTAACAACATGTTGTGAGTTTCATTTTTTTCCAGTGGAAAGTTCAGCCCTGACATTTTCAGTGCTGGTAGCATCAGTTTGTGTTTTCTGGGAAGCAGATGTTAAGGGGGCCTCGGCAGGAGTAGAGGCATGGGGGGAGGAAGCAAATATGTATTGGGGGAGATGCCTGTGAAAGGTGAAGGGACAAGGAAGCAGGAAGAGAATCATAAAGCTTCAGACCAAGATGCAGGTTGGATGCTTATAAAAAGAAAGGAAGAAGGTGGGGGAACTGTGTAGAGAGGGCCCCTAGCTTTATTACAGCTTTAGGAAAGTCTCAGCTAGGCCAATGTGGAGCTCCATAAAGGACAGTTAATATGAGGCCAGAACAGGCTCCATTTCCCCAGCATACACTGTTACTGGCCAGGAGCAACCAAGGGGAATATGGCCTTTGTGTGATGGCTGTGGCAGATCACCTGCTAATCCCATTTTTTTTTCTTTTTTTAAAGATTTATTTCTTTACTTGAAAGTCAGAGAGTTACACAGAAAGAGAAGGAGATGCAGAGAGAGAGAGAGAGAGGTCTTCCATCCACTGGTTCACTCCCCAGTTGGCTGCAACAGCCAGAGCTATGCCAATCCGAAGCCAGGAGCCAGGAGCTTCCTCCGGGTCTCCCACGCAGGTACAGGGGCCCAAAGATATGGGCCATCTTCTACTGCTTTCCCAGGCCATAGCAAAGAGCTATATTGGAAGTGGAGCAGCCAGGACTTGAACTGGCGCCCATATGGGATGCCAGCACTGCAGATGGCAGCTTTACCCACTACGCCACAGCACCGGCCCCAATCCCATTTTGCATAACAGATTCTCTCTTCCAGAGAGATTTGAAAGAAATTAAAATTAGAGAATAAACAAAATTTTAAAAATACAGGAGATCAATGAAATGAAGATCTTGTTTTTTGAAAAAATAAATAAAATTGATATACCATTGGCCCAACTAACCAAAAAAAATATGGAAAAGACCCAAATCAATAAAATCAGAGATGAAAAAGGAAATGTAAAAACAGATACCATAGAAATAAAAAGAATCATCTGGAATTACTACAAACAGCTATATGCCTACAAATTAGAAAATCAAAAAGAAATGGATAGATTCATAGACACATACCATCTACCAAAATTGAGTCATGAAGTCATAGAAAACCTAAATAGATGGGTAACCAAGATGGAGATTGAGTCAGTAATAAAGAACCTCCCAACAAAAAAAAAAGCCCAGGACCAGACGGCTTTGTTGCTGAATTCTATCAGACATTTAAAGAACTAATTCCAATTCTCTCAAACTATTCAAAATAACGGAAAGGGAGAGAATTCTCCCAAACTCCTTCTATGAGGCCAGCATCACGTTAATTCTAAAACCAGAAAACGATACAACAAAGAGAACTATAGACCAATATCACTGATGAACATAGATGTAAAAATTCTCAACAAATATTGACTAATCAAATCTAACAACACATCATAAAGATCATTAACCTGGATCAAGTGGGATTTATCCCTGCTATGCAACATATGCAAATCAATACATATGATACATCACATTAACAAATAAAGAATAAAAACCATGTGATTATCTCAATGGATGCAAAGAGACCATTTGATAAAGTACAATATGCCTTCATGATAAAAACCTTAACCAAACTGGAAAAAGAAGGAACATTCCCCAACACAGTCAAAGCAATATATGACTAACCCATAGCCAACATCATATTGAATGGGGAAAAATCAGAAGTATTTCCACTAAGATCTGGAACCAGTCAAGGATGCCCACTTTCATCACTGCTACTCAATAAAGATCTAGAAGTTTTAGCCAGAACCATTAGGTAAGAAAAAGAAATGAAAGAGATACAATTTGGAAATCAAATTATCCCTGTTTGCAGATGACATGATTCTATATATGGGGAACCAAAAGACTGCACTAGGAGACTATTGGAACTCATAGGAGAGTTTGGTAAAGTTGCAGGACATAAAATCAACTCACAAAAATCAATAGACTTAGTATACTCAGACAATGTCATGGCTTAGAAAGAACTTGTAAGATCAATCTCATTCACAATAGCTACAAAAAATTTAAATATCTTGAAATAAATCTAATCAAGGAGGTGAACGATATCTACAATGAAAATTACAAAACATTAAATAAAGAACAGACACAAAAATTGGAGAAATCTTCCATATTTGTGTATCGGAATAATTAATATCATCAAAAGACATTTATAGGGGCCAGCACTGTGGTGTAGCAGGTAAAACCATGGCCTGCAGTGCCGGCATCCCATATGTGTGACGGTTCAAGTCTTGGCTGCTCCGCTTCTGATCCAGCTCTCTGCTATGGCCTAGGAAAGCAGTAGAAGATGGCCCAAGTCCGTCTCCCTCATGGGAGACCCAGAAGAAACTCCTGGCTCCTGGCTTTGAATTGGCGCAACTCCAATCTTGTAGCCATCAGGGGAATGAACCAGCAGATGGAAGACTTTCTCTCTCTCTCTGCTTCTGCCTCTCTGTAATTCTGCCTTTCAAATAAATAAATAAATCTTTTTTTTAAAAAAAGCAATTTACAGATTCAATGTTATCCCAATATCACTACCAATGTCAATACCAACTACATTCTTCTCAGATCTAGAAAAAAATGATGCTAAAATTCATTAGAAACACAAGAGACCAAAAATAGTTAAAGCAATCTTATACAACAAAAACAAATCTGAAGCATCACAACACCAGATTTCAAGACATACCATAGAGTAGTTATAATCAAAACAGCCTAGTACTGGTACAAAAACAGATGGATAGGCACTTGGAACAGAATAGAAATGCCAGAAATCAATCCATGCATCTACAAACAACTTATCTTTGACAAAGGAGCTAAAATCAATCCCTGGAGAAAAGATAGTCTCTTCAATAAATGGTGCTGGGAAAATTGTATCTACACATGCAGAGGTATGAAAAAAAGACCCCTACATTACACCTTATACAAAAGTCAAATCAAAATGGATCAAGAATCTTAATCTATGACCTAATACCACCAAATTATTAGAGAAGAACATTGGGGAAACTCTGCAAGACATTGGCATACACAAAGACTTCTTGGAAAAGATGCCAGAAGCACAGGCAATCAAAGCAAAAATACACAAATTTGATTACATCAAGCTAAAACTCTTCTGCACTGCAAAGGAAACACTCAACAAAGAGGCAACCAACAGAATGGGAAAATATTTGCAAACTATACAACTGACAAAGGACTGATATCCCGAATCTATAAAGAGATCAAGAAACTCAACAACAACAAAATAAACAATACAGTTAAGAAATGGACAAAGGATTTGAACAAGCATTTTTCAAAAGAGGAAATTCAAATGGCCAGCAGACACATGAAAAAACGGTCAAGATCATCAGCCATCAGGGAAATGTAAATCAAAACCACAATGAGTTTTAATTCAGTTAGAATGGTGCTCATACAGAAATAAAAAAAAAAAAAAACAATAAATGCTGGTGAAGATATGGGAAAAATCCATGGTTGGTGGGAATGTAAACTAGTACAGCCATTGTGGAAACCATTATGGAGATTCCTCAAAAATCTGAAAATAGATCTACCGTATGACCCAGTCATCCCACTCCTAGGAGATTACCCAAACAAAATGAAATCAGCATATGAAAGAGTTATCTGTACCCCCCATGTTTATTGCAGCTCAATTCACAACAGCTAAGATATGGAATCAACCCAGATGTCCATCAACAATGACTGGAGAAAAAAAATGTGGAGGGGCCGGTGCTGTGGTATAGCGGGAAAAGCTCCTGCCTGCAGTGCTGGCATCCCAAATGGGCATCTATTCGAGACCCAGCTGCTCCACTTCTAATCCAACTCTCTGCTATGGCCTGGGAAAGCAGTAGATGATGGCCCAAGTGCTTGGACTCCCATACCCACATGGGAGACCTAAAAGAAGCTCCTGGCTCCTGGCTTCAGTTAGGCCCAGCTCTGGCCTTTGTGGCCATTTGGGGAGTGAACCAGCGGATGGAAGATCTCTCTGCCTCTGCCTCTCTGTAACTCTGTCTTTCAAATAAATAAATATATATTTTAAAAAAATAAAGAAAATGTGGTGTATATATACACTATGGACTACCAGTCAGCCATAAAAAAGAGTGAAGTCGTGTTTTGCAACAAAACAGACACAACTGGAGAACCATTTTACTTATGAGATAAGCCAGCCCCAAAAAACAACTATCATGTTTTCCCTGTTCTGTGATATCTAATAGAATACAAAAAATGTAATGTATATGAGAGAAATTGACATTTTGAGATTTGATTATTATTTACAGCCCTTGTCTCTACGATTGAGGAACACTGTTTTTTCCTCTTACTATTTGTTGAATTCTCTACTAAGTGGAGGGTTAGGCCTATGATTAAAAAATAAACTGAGAGTATGTCATGGTGAAAATTAAAAGAAAGAATAAGAAAGGAAGGAATGATGGGAGCATGAAAGGGAGGGAGGGTAGAGTAGGAAGTATCCCTATGCTCCTGACTCTGTGTGTATTAAATACGTGAAATTTGTTCACCTTATATAAATTTAAAAAATTGAAAGAGAGAGAGATCTGAATGGCACACCTCTGTGACTCCCATCATAGACCACAACGTTTGTGGGTAATGTAATCATGAGAGAATTTCTCCAATCTTCAACCCCAAGCACAATGTGCGTAATCTTAGTAAAGCTGTCGTTTTTTCCTTTAAATAATTTGGTTTTGGTTTTTTAATTCAATGAGCAGATTCTTCCAGAAACTTTTTTGTGAGTTTCTTTGCAAGTAAAACTATATCCTTTCTAAATAGTTCTCAGAATCTTCCTTTGACATTTTTATAGTGATGAAGAGGAGTGGAGAGGAGAAGAAATGGGGAGGAAACTATGAAAAAGTTGCAATAGAGGAAGGAGTTTCTCACTTGTTCAAATCTATTTATTTAAGCTCAGCTTGTTTTTATGAAGCCTGTCAAGATTATACCAGTCCAGATATATTCAGCAAGTCAAGATCTTCATCCTGGTATACATACCCTTCCACAGTTGGTATTCAGGTCACAGACATACAAAGTTCTACAGGACTTTGGCCTACAATTTCCCAGTTTACTGTTAGTGAAGAGACAAAGGCAGATGTGGATTAATATGGCTTCCTAATTCTTCTGCTCTTGGTGTTAGTATGGCTTGCTTTATATTTCCTCTGAAGGTACCAAACAAAGTCTTTTTGATAATTCTTAGTTTCCAGCTCTTCACAAAATAACACATTTTTATTTCAGGGTTTCTTCCCAGATGTTTTCATAGTAATTGCCTTACTATAATATGAACATTCACCAAACATGATATTAAAACTACTGATGAGTTGCCCTTTCAACCACTCAAATAAACATATTGGAAGGAAAGCTTGTCTACACTGGGAATTATCACATACATGATCAGGAATGCCACCATCAAGTTGACAGGCAAAACAAATCCCACAATTCATAGTAAAATCTGATTTTTTTTCTCCAGGATAGTATGAGCCAGAAAGTCAATTTCTAAAACATATTTCAAATTTTGTAACAGACTGCTTCTTTGATCCATAGATATATATTCTTCAACTTAATTCTCAAAGGTTTTCCCACATGATCAACATCAAGAAAGCAGCATTCAGAAATCAAAGTAGGATGTCTGGATCTACCTCTATATGTAGGGAAGCATTATTCCCTACTGCAATTCTGCACAATATTGTACTCCATGTAGGTTTCTCTGACTCAGATACTCAGGTCTTCTCATCAATTTCATCCACAACATCCCAGTATGCCTTCAGTGATTCAAATGCTGCCAAAAACTGACTATGAATACTTTATAAAGAGCTGGTGCTATGCCAGGCCAAAGCCAGGAGCCTGAACATTCTTCAAGGTCTCCCACATGGGTGGCAGGGGCCCAAGCACTTATGCCTTCCTCTGCTGTTTTCCCAGGTGCATCAGCAGGGAGCTGTATGGGAAGTGGAGCAGCTGGGTCTTGAACTGGCACCCATATGAGATGCCAGCATCATAGGCAGCTGCTACCTGCTATGGCACAGCACCAGCACCTACCTTTATTTGTATACCTATTAACCTCTCACATATATTTAAAATTATTTATTTATTTTCTTTGAAAGTCAGAGAAATAGAGACAAGGAGAGTCAGAAAGCTCTCTCTTATCTGCCAGTTCACTCCCCAACAACCAGGACTGGGCCAGGCCAAAGCAAAGGGCCAGGAACTCAATCCAGGACTTCTACGTGGGCAGCAAGGACCCACGTACTTGAACCATCACCTACCAGCACATTAGCAGGAAGCTGGAATTGAGAGAGGAGGTAGTACTCAGACTCAGGTGCTCTGATGTGGGGCGCAGGCATCCAAGCAGCCTCTTAACCACTACACCAAACACATGCCCTTTCCTCTCAAATTTGATATATCCCTTTGCATGTCACTCTTGGTCCTCCTTGGGAAGCCCCACCTGCACACTTAATCTTCATTGGTGAAACAGAAAAAAATTTTTAAAAGACAAAATTATGTCAGAGTCTAACCAGGAAACAGAGAATTAAAAACAGAGGAAAGTTAAAGCATTAAATTTGTTAACATGATGAAGGAGGCTGGGAATATAACCAGGGAACAGTGAAGCAAACAGCAATTAGCAACAGGAAGTTGCCACCACCCTAGGCTACTGGGATGAAGGTAGGAGCCAGTGTTCCCAGAGTGTGGGACCAGTGGTAATTGGGGCCACTCCAGGCCTGTCTTGTAGAAGTTGGAAAGATGCAGCCACTGCTGGAGCTGCTGTCAGAACACAGAAGGAAGGGAGAAATATCCTTGTATCTCCCTCCCTTTTGTTCTTCTGTCTTCCACCATTGCCTTCTATTGACCAAACTCAATCAGAAACTAGACAACAGAAAGCATGGAAAATACAGCCTTCACATTCAGTCCCTTACAAGGCAGAGCAGGACACAGAAAGGGCAAAGCAAAACAAGTCTAGGACACATACGAATCATTTGTTATGCCCACTCCCAAAAGCCATGTATGATAGCTAATTTTGTATGTCAATTTGACTAGGCTAAGTGGTGCTTGGGTAGCTGGTAGTACAATATCTCCCAGGAGTGTCTGTGAGGTGTTTCCAGAAGAGAAGGACATTTGAATTAGGAGACTAAATAAAGAAGATCACCCTCTCCAATTTGGCCTGGCACCACACAAGTCATCGAAGGCCTAAATTAAGCCAACAGGCCAAGAAAGGACAAATTTGCTGTCTCCTCTTCAGCTGGTACATCATTGTCTCTTGCCCTCAGACATCGGAGTTCCTGATTCTGTGACCTTCAGAGTCTGAGACTTGTGCAAAAGCCACTCAATTTCTCAGGCTTTCGTCCTGTACTGAACTAACCCCCACCAGCTTTCCTGCTTCTCCTGATTGCAGAACGCATATCATGGACTTCTCATCCCCCCTAACTGTGTGAGCTAATTCCCCCCAAATCTATGTATCTATGTGCAAGGGTACTTTTAAAAGTTCACAAACAAATGGAACTAAAAGGTATTTTGTGTATTTTGGTGTTAAATAGACTAGAAATCCATGCATAGTCTTTTCATAATACTGAAAATACTTCAAAGTTCATGCAGGGGCCGGCGTTGTAGTACAGCAGGTTAAGCCATTACCTGCAATGCCAGCATCCCATATAAGTATCTGTTCAAATCCCAAATGCTCTGATTCCAATCCAGCTTCCTGCTAATGCACCTGGGAAAGCAGTGGAAGATGACCCAAGAGCTGGGGTCCCTGCCACCCAGGTAGAGTCTCAGGGTTCTGGCTTCGGCCTGGTCTAGCCCTGGTCATTGCAGCCATTTGGAGAGTAAAACAGAGCAAGGATGATCTCTCTCTCTCTCTCTCTCTCTCTCTCTCTTTCTCTTTCTATAATTCTGCATTTCAAATAAATAAATCTATTTTTAAAAAGTTTATGGAGAAATGGCACTAAAACTATGATGCCCAAAAAATTTAAATCTATACATAGTTCAGTTCATAATATGCAAAGTTTACTTAAGAAAAAAATTGAAATGGAAATTGAATTGCAAGTGAAAAAATTTAAAAAATATATTCTTACTTCTAATTACATTTTTCCATGAAATGTGTGTGTGTGTGTGTGTGTGTTATGTTTTGCTGGACAGCCCTATTATACCATATAAACAGCTTATAAGGGAAAGGTCTAGGTTGTAAGGGAAAGGATTTTCCGTAGGCAGACAAGGATACACAGGTTGGAAGTTTCTTCCTCATGTGGCATAGCTGCATTTTCAATAAACTGGCCACAGACAAAGTTGGATAGCCCCTAAGAGGACCTACAGAAACAGTTTGTCCTCTGAACAGGAGCAGACTGTCTTCACAATACTTCTTTGAAAGTCAATGGTTCATGACTTTGTGATCATCCTTCCAAAGAAATAATATTATGTAATAGTTTGTTTGCCAAATAAACATTCAGGAGCTCTTTTAAACCATTTTTAATGACAGTAACTATATTTCCAAAGCATGGAGTCTTCCAAAGGAATTTCATGCTTCTTCAGAATTTAAAACAATCTAGAATATTTAAAATTTTAGAATTCAAGGACTACAAGCAAAATATTTGAAACTATATAGTTCTTGAATTTCTTAAAAGATTTATTTCTTTTTATTTGAAAGGCAGCGTTACAGAGAGAAAGGGAGAAGCAGAGAGAGAGAGAGAGAGAGAGATCTACCCTCTGGTTCACTCCCCAAATGACCACTGCAGCCAGGGCTGGGTGAAATGGAAGCCAGGAGCCTACAACTCCATCCTGGTATCCGATGTTTGTGGCAGAGACCCAAGTACTTGGGCCATCTTCCACTGCTTTCCCAGGCTAGGGAGATGAATCAGAAGTGGAGCAGTCAGGACTCAAACAGGCATTCAAACGGGATGCCCGCATGACAGGTCATAGCTTGACCCACTGCACCACAATGCTGGCCCCAGTTCTTGAAATTCTAATATTTAAGATCTTTGCACTAATATTGCACTTATTCCCAAATTGTAAATAGAGAATCTATAGGAAAACACATAGCAGTCTATCTCTAAATGCCCAACCACATCTCTATCCCATAGAAACTTATAGTAGAACTGTTTCATTGGGTATTTGGCTTCTCTTGGGAACTGAGGATCTGAGCAGATAAGGTAACACTTGTCCTACATGTACATTGCCTTCATTTGTTTCTGAGAAAATTCATTAACACAAACACAGCCCTGCCATATGTTGTAGAGTAACACACAGTCCTCAGGGACTGCTCAAGAACCAGACCAGAGGACTGACATCTGTCCCCAAGTCAGGTCATTCTTGGGGCCCTGTTAACAGTGTTCACAGGGTTCACTTTTATGTCACCAGCCTTGGGTTACCATTCCCAGACTTCTCTACCTGGATTTCACCTTCCTCCCTTTTCTCTGGACCTGGATTCTACTCTGACATTCAGGCTCCTATTGGTCATAGGAAGCTTTGAAGTCCTTTCTGGTTTTCATGCTCAAATTTCTTTGTTTTCTCTAATTTGACCCCTGATCATGGTTACATACTCAATTCATAGGACTGACTCCAATTTCATACTTCATTCATAGGACTGACTCCAATTCTTATTCCAACAGACATCTTTTCTCCTGAGTGAATTTCTAGACCTGACCCTTCCTGGCTTGACCCACACTATCCCACTGTCCTTACAATAGGAAGTTTCATACTTGCATAAGTGCAGAAAACTCACTGGAAGCGCTGCCATGTGACAAGACCACCCACTTAGTAGTAGCTGCTTGAACACCAGTTTTGGAAAGTATCCTGAGACTGAGGTACAATACATACCATGATTTATGGGTAATATCTACCATGGGCAAGGCAGTTTTAGTAAAAATAATGACACCAGTGAGAGCATCTAAAATTTGAATGCTTGCTATGCACTAGGCCAAGAGATGAACATTTACATGCATTATTATTTAATGCTCATGATGAAGAAAGTGAGGTTCCAGTGCTTAAATAATTTCCCAAGATCATACAGTTAGCAAGGGACAAGCTGAAACTGAAGACTCACATTAGTCTTCATCAAAATCTTTGGCTCTCAGGTCAGATACTCACTAATATTCTTTTTTTTTTTATTTAATAAATGTGAATTTACAAAGTGCAACTTTTGTATTGTTGTGGCTGCCCGCTCTAACCTCCCTCCCTCCCGCGGCCCTCCCCTCTCCCACTCCCTCTCCCATCCTGCCCTTCATGGAGTTTCATTTTCAATCACCTTCATATACTGTAGATCAACTTAGTATATACTAAGTAAGGATTTCAACAGGCTGCACGCACACAACCGCACAAGGTATAGGGTATTGTTTGACTAGCAGTGTTGTCTTTCAGCTTCATGGTAAAACACATTAAGGACAGAGGTCCTACATGGGGAGCATGTACCCAGTGACTCCCGAGTTGATTTAACAATTGGCACTCTTATTTATGACGTCAGCAATCCCCCGAGGCTCTTACCATGAGCTGTCTAGGCTATGGAAGCCCCTTGAGTTCACCAACTCTGAACTTGTTTAGTCAAGGCCGTATCACAGTAGAGGTTCCTTCCTCCCTTTGGAGAAAGGCACCTCCCTCCTTGATGGCCTGTTCCTTCTGCTGGGGTCTTGTTCACCAGGATCTTTCATTTAGGTTGTTTTTGTCACTGTGTCATGGCTTTCCATGCCTATGAGACTCTCATGGGCCTTTCAGCCAGATGCGAATGCCCCAAGGGTTGATTCTGAGGCCGGAGTGCTGTTTGGGGCGTTTGCCATTCTATGAGTCTGCTGTGTGTCCTGCTTCCCCCACAGGATCATTCTCTCCCTTTTAATTCTATCCTTCATTATTTGCTTACACTGGTCTTATTTGTGAAATCTCTTCGACACTTACCCTATCTTTTTGATCGGTTATGTACTTATACTTACCACTTTACCAAGTGTGCTGGCATTGGTACATGCCTCCTTGATAAGATTGAGTTGAAATCCCCTGGCACATTTGTAGCTCCACCATTGGAGGTAAGTCCGAGTGAGCATGTGCCAACCTATATATCTCCTCCCTCTCTTATTCCCACTCCCATATTTAACAGAAATCACTTTTCTGTTCATTTTAAACACCTAAGAATGTGCATTGATTACAGAGTTCAACCAGTGGTGTTAAGTAGAACAAACAGAGCAACAACAGCAACAACAAAAATACTAAAAGGAATAAAATAGTAAGTTGTTCCTCAACAGTCTAGACAAGGGCTGATCATGTCATTGTCTCTCATAGTGTCCATTTCACTTCAATGGGTATCATTTTAGATCTCGTTTAGTTGCCATTGATCAGGGAGAAAATATGACATTTGTCCCTTTGGGACTGGCTTATTTCATTCAGCATGATATTTTCCAGATTCCTCCATTTTGTTGTAAACGACCGGATTTCATTGTTTTTTGCTGCTGTATATATAGTGTTCCATAAAGTACATACCCCATAATTTCTTTATCCAGTCATCTGTTGATGGAGATTTAGGTTGATTCCATGTCTTAACTATTGTGAATTGAGCTGCAACCAATATTGAGGTGCAAATGGCTCTTTTTTTCTCCCTTTAATTCCATTTGGGTAAATTCCAAGGAGTGGGATGGCTGGGTCCTGTGGTAGTGCTGTATTCAGGTTTCTGAGGACTCTCCAAACTGTCTTCCATAATGACTTTACCAGTTTGCATTCCCACCAACAGTGGATTAGTGTCCCTTTTTCCCCACATCCTTGCCAGCATCTGTTGTTGGTTGATTTCTGTAGGTAAGCCAATCTAACTGGAGTGAGGTGAAACCTCATTGACTCACTAATATTCTAAGATGTCCAAAGAAACCTGTTCCTGAACATTGAGTTAAGAGGCGGCTCATCACACATTAGGTCTACAGTCATTGGTAAACACTGAAATGTCCCTGTCAGTTGAGATCCACCTGTTGAGTCCTATAAGAAACTTAGAAAGATTCAAAATCTATGAGACTTCACTAATGTGGCAGGGCATTGAATGGAGTTTAATGGAGACACGGTGAGAAAACAGTAGCTGACATCCTTATTTAAATTCAGGGCTGATAAAAAAAAAAGTACTCATTTCCTTCCTTCAATCACTATACCCTGTGTTGTACATACCAACACCCTAAACTTGAAGTCTCCCCACTTTAGGTACAGTTTTCTTAGGAGAGAGATAATACAAAGAAACTTTACTCATGGTATTTGCTCACTACTGGGGATTTGTCTAGGTATACTCAAGCTTTCAGCCCCATGTGATGGCACCCACCCAAAAGAATACAAGAGGGTACAGAAATGGTAGAAAAGGATGCAAAATCTGAGTCTGGCTCCACTCATCAAGTTAGATATTCTGGTTAGGGTTCTGTCACTCTAAAGGATGATGCCTTTTTTCTAATTGGTCCAGCCAGAGGGCAAAAATTTTTTTTGAGCTGCTAGCTCTGCCATGAGTGAAGACTCATTTTTTTTCCCACTCATTAAGTAACTAACCCCCTTTCTTTACTTCCATCTCCCTCCACTGGATAAGATCTTCTCTATTCTCTAGTTTTCTTGGACCTTTCTCCAGGAATATAATGAGATAGATATGGGGTTTGTTCATGTTTGTCACTTGGAAGGTGGTATCAGTTGGAATGGATGTATGATGCACCATGAAGAAAAACTCAAGCATGATATCATTTTTGGCACCTGACCAGCAGGGAGAATGGAGAGAAAGATCAAGTTTAGATATAGTTAAGTTTTGTGCCTGTTAAGTGTACAATGCCCATTTGTCCATTCAATGGGAGTTGTTGAATAGAGGAACCAAAAATGTAGCTTGTTGGACACCACCAAATGCTGTTTCAAGGAAGTTATAGAATGCTTTCAAATGTTACTGAAAGAAGTAAAATGAGGATTGAGATGAGCCTTCGAGTTTGTCAATTTATGGGTCACTAATGGCCCATAAAAGAACTGTTCTGGTGGAGTGACTGTAGTGAAAGACTGATTGGAATGGATTCAGAAGCACTGAAAAGAGAGGGAAGTAGACACAGCGAGTAGAGACAACCCTGTCAACAAGTTTTGCTGAAAATTGGAGCAAAGGAAGGCACTGGTAGTTGGAGAAGGGGTGGAGGTTAGGAATGATCTTTTCAGGGTTGTAGACAACACCTTACACACTAATGAGAATGATCCAATGGAGAAGGAAAAAGTGATGGTACATAAGAGAAGGATACAGGGGCCAGCACTATGGCATAGCAGGTAAGGCTGCCGCCTGACATGCCAGCATACCATATAGGCGCCAGTTCGAGGCCTAGCTGTTCCACTACTGATCTAGCTCCCTACTAATGACCTGGGTAAAGCAGTGGAATATGGATGCTTCACTCAGAAGAAAGGAGGTCCCTGCCACCCACATGGGAGACCCAGAAGAAGCTCCTGGCTCCTGGCTTCAGCCTGACCCAGCCCTGACCATTGCAGCCAACTGGGGAATAAACCAGTGGATGGGAGATCATTCTCACTCTCTGTAACTTTGACTTTCAAAATAAATAAATAAATCATTGGCGGGGGGAGAAGGATGGATATTTCTGCAGTAATATCTCTGAATAGTACTGAAGGGGTGAGGTCTGTGTGTAAATGATGGGTTGGCCCTTGGTAAGAGTTCCAGCTAGCCTCTTATCTTCCTACTCTTAGATAGGGAGGGTTGGTGCTGTGGTGTAGTGGGTGAAACCTCCATCTGCAGTGCTGATATTCCATAGGGGCGCTGGTTCTGGTCCAAGCTGCTCCACGTCTGATACAGCTCCCTGGGAAAGAAGCAGAGGATGGCCCAAGTGCTTGGGCCCCTGCACCCACGTGGGAGACCTGAGAGAAGCTCCTGACTCCTGGTTTCAGATTGGCCCAGCTCCAGCCATTTACGATCATTTGGAGAGTGAACCAGTGGATGGAAAATCTCTCTCTCTCTCTCTCTCTCTGTGTATGTGTGTGTGTGTCTCCCTTTTATTCCCTGCAACTCTACCTTTCAAATAAATAAATAAATGTTTAAAAAAAGCATTTGTGGACCTATGTTCTTAATTTTTACCAGAATATTAAATATAAAGTAGTATTTCATTGTTTAATTCATATTTTGATTACTAATGAACTTGAGCCTTCTCTTCATGTATGTGTCACCCATTTACATTCCCACTTCAGTTCATATCCTTTCTCATTTTTCTTTTTCTTTTTTTTTTTTTTTTTTTTTTTTTTTTTTTTTTTTTTGACAGGCAGAGTGGACAGTGAGAGAGACAGACAGAGAGAAAGGTCTTCCTTTTGCCGTTGGTTCACCCTCCAATGGCCGCCACTGCTGGCGCGCTGTGGCCGGCACACCGTGCTGATCCGAAGGCAGGAGCCAGGTGCTTCTCCTGGTCTCCCATGGGTTGCAGGGCCCAAGTTCTTGGGCCATCTTCCACTGCACTCCCTGGCCACAGCAGAGAGCTGGCCTGGAAGAGGGGCAACTGGGACAGAATCCGGCGCCCTGACCAGGACTAGAACCCGGTGTGCTGGCACTGCTAGGTGGAGGATTAGCCTAGTGAGCCGCGGCGCCGGCCTCTCATTTTTCAATTGTCTTTCTTATTGATTACCAAGTACTAAGACATTGATGATTTTGGACACTGCAATTCCTTCTCTTGATTTGAAATCTGTAATTCTACCAAATTGTCTCATATTAAGTGGGAATACTTAACTTTTACAGTCAAATCAATCACATCGTGGCCAGAGTGTAGGTATTTTTGAAATCACAACGAATGTGATTTATTACATTGATGGATTTATCTTTAACATCTTTAATGCATCTGGAGAACATTTATGTCTACTGAGTAAACTAGGGGTCCAAAGGTGACAATGGAGCTTATGGAATATCCACACATGCACATTTTCTAACTTTCCAGTTGCTAGCCTATATGTGCCATTGAATGCAATCATTGGGACAGGCATTTAGCCTAGTTGTTAAGATGTCATTTAAGACCCCCAAGCTCCTGACTCCATCTGCCTGCTAATCCAGACCCTGGGAGACAGCAGTGACGGCTCAAGTAATTGGGTCCCTGCCACCCATGTGAAGACCTGGATAAAGTTCCTAGTTCCCAGCTTTCACACTGCCCAGTCCTAGCCATTGCAAGCATTTGGGGGTTGAAGCCGATGGGAGCGCTCTTGCTCCCTTCCTCTCTCTCTCTCTGTCTCTAAATCAAACACAATAATAATAATAACAGCTTGCCTAGAAAGACTCTTAGAAAGGATGCCTCTTTAACCCTTTTAATTGGCATAGTCAAGCCACCTTTGGCTTGCGCAAAAACTCTGCTGAAATGTGGGAGAATAAACTTGGGTTTTTGTTTTTGTTTTTCTGGGTTGAGTTTAAATGTCAAATATTCTCCATGCAGACAAAAACACTTGCCAGACTATTGGGCTAGAACAGTTAAATGTTCACATGTGATTTATTTGGTAGCAGAGTAAATTACACAGCTTGTTTATATCAGCCTTGTCAACAGCAAAATGAAGCCATTTACCAAAAAGCCATATTGATAACAGGAAGCCTCTGCAGCACAGGACTGGAATCTGACTGAAAGATGTCAGGAAACACCATCTGTGTTATGATTGATGACAATGATAAAGAAAGAGGCTGTTAGACTACTTTGGAAATACTACATACATTAAGGGCTACATGCAGCAGTTGGTTCTGCATTTTATTATTTGAATACATTTTAAATGTATCTGCCTCTGAAACACACTACAATTTGGAAAAAAATATTTTTCTTAAGTCTGATTTGTTTTGAACAAGGACAATCATGGGAAAGTTAGACATCAGCTTATTAAAACTTAAGCTAACATTCAGAACAGTTTAATTACAGAGAATCTTTGCAATTAGGCCCTGTAGAAAGCGTATCCCTGACTAAAATGTTTCCATATTTTGTTCCTTTTTTTAAGGCCAACTTCATCGGTCATGAGTCTATTCTGAATCACTGCATTGGAACAAATGCTCATATCTTAAGTTAAAAAAAAAAAAACAGAGTATCTGATAATTTATGAGGTATCAATTAAATTTGAATTTTGCCTTTTAAAAGGCTTTATCCCAAGAAGTGTCAAAATTTTATATGGAATCAATAGAATGCCAAAACCTGTATGTAACAAAGACAAAATAAATTCTTTGTTTAAATGAAATTCCAACTTGAATTTTTCTTTGTTATTTTCCCTTTGAATTAAATAATTTAACCCTACCTTTTTCCAGGCCTGGTTATTTCCATCACTGGAATATAAATTCCAATTCTTACAAGTAGTAAACAATTCTTTTCAGAGTTTTGTGTTTTACCATTGGATTTCTAAGTAAATGGCTGCCCTTACCAAGGTAATAATTATTTCTAGTGGTTTGTAAATAAATGCTTCTTTGATTATCTCATTGCTTTGCTTTTCCATAGATCTAGAGGAATAAGAAAATTGGAGGGCAGAGAGTCAAACAGGAGTCTGGATGGATGCCCCACAGCTCCAAACCCAGCCTTCTACTCTGTGTTCTGAGTTGCTGATACCAGGATCCTGCAAACCACACTTCTGCTTTGCCGGCTGGTTCCCTATTAGACGTCACCATAAGACTTTTCCCTGGAGGGATACTGCCAGGCTAGAGGATAATGATGTGAACTGAGCTTCTCATTTGCTTCCTCCGATGCTTCCTCAGTCTGCTCCCAGTTCCTGGAAATATCACCCCTGCTCCTTAGAAACAACACCCCCTTCCTGTAGCAGTAGGTGTATCACATTGCAAGGTTTTGACAACCAAAGGATCAGCCTCATTACACCCTGTGAAAGACACCACCTCCAATCAGCCAGCAGTCCCACCTCTGAGTTCAAGCTCAAAAACCCACAGGGCTGCTTCAAGTTCAGAGATTTCATCATCAGGCAAACTGTTCCTCCTTCCCAGAGTCTGAGTTGCAGCTTCCTGGGAGCTCTCTAAACTTTTAAGTTCTAATAATTCCAGCTACTTCTCTTTGATCCCCCAGCCATGGAAATGGTAGCTGTTCCTGCTTTTTGTTCCTTCTGTTACCTAATGAGCAATCAAATACTTAGTCAATAATTCTTTAAAAAAAAGATTTATTTATTTGCTTGAAAGTCAGAATAGTCAGAATTACACAGAGAGAGAAGGAGAGGCAGAAAGAGAGAGAGAGAGAGAGAGAGAGAGGTCTTCCACCCGCTGGTTCACTCCCCAGATGGCCGCAATGGCCGGAGCTGTGCCAATCTGAAGCCAAGAGCCAGGAGCTTCTTCCAGGTCTCCCACGTTGGTACAGGGGTCCAAGGACTTGGGCCGTCTTCTCCGTTTTCCCAGGCCATAGCAGAGAGCTGGATGGGAAGTGGAACAGCCGGGACTCGAATTGGTGCCCATATAGGATGCCAACACCGCATGTGGTAGATTTACCCGCTTCACTACAGCACCAGCCCCATCAATAATTCTTATGTTAAACCCTCTCTGTTAAAATAACTGGTGTGATTTCTGTCTCCTGAGTGGACATTGATTATACATGGATCAGTACCAGGAACAAAAATTCATTTAAAAATGTAATTATGGAATTCCTCCTCCCCCCCCCCCCTTGGTCTTGTCCTTGGTCTTGAGTGCAGTGCTGTACTCATTGACAATGAATCACGGGATACTAGTGATCCATGCATTGGCATCACAAATAATGAGGATGTTCCTAGTCAATGAAGTACTATGGAGAGACAAGGGATTGCTTCGTTTGATTGTTAATGAGGTAGTGTTGACTGCGAGGCCTTTGATATTGAGTGGGTTTTTCTGAGCACACTGGAGCACATACAAAATGAAAATTACAAACACAGATCTTCACACACTAGGCTGATGGAACAGACCACCAGAGAATTTCTATGACAGCCCTCAAATATTCTCTTTTTACAGCCACAGAACCTATATGAGTGAAGATTAAACAGAAAATTTAGCTCTATAGGTTGTAGAATCTTTTTTTAAGATTTATTTATTTGAGAGAGAGAGAGATAGAGGTCTTCCATCTGCTGGTCCTCTCCCCCAGATGGCTGCAATGGCCAGCATTGGACTAATTGAAGCCAGGAGCCAAGGGCTTCTTCCAGGTCTCCCACATGAGTGCAGGGGCCTAAGCACTTCGGCCATCTTCCACTGCTTTCCCAAGCCATTAGCAGAGAGATGGATGGGAAGAGGAGCAGCCAGGATGTGAACTGGAGCCCATATGGGATGCCAGCACCACAGGTGGAGGCTTAACCTATTACACCATAGCACCGACCCCAGGTTGTAGAATCTTGAGTTTAATTCACAGCTGCTCTAAGCGTTGACTGAGTGGAAGTGAGACTTGAAACCTAGAATAGGAGCATCTGCTTGGTCTCAGAGGACATTAAAGAATCTTAAGCCTTCCCTCATTGCATCACTCTGAAATTCTCTTGAGAGTGGAAGGAGGCTGCCCTTGCATAACATACCCCATAAAAATCTCATTTGAGGGAGCTGCCTTACAAGGTGACATGTTCACTTGAAGACTTACCTGAATGCCCCTTGTTGCCATCAGGTTATAGTGAGGATCAGAGTTTAGCATTCTCACATGGAAAAACTGGAAGAAAATGGCAGAAGAAACACAAGATTTGCTAATTACATTGACATAGACCTAGTGAGAATGGATATAAACGCAAACAGAAGGTGGAAGATAAATCCCTGAAAATTCACTTAGCAAAAGTTTCTGAGTCCCAGTTATGTAGCACATGTGGAGATAGTCTCTCTAAGGAGAAAGGCAAGTCACCACATCTTACACTACCTGCCACTAAAGAAGTGCCACAAGATTTGAAGGGCCTTTTCTTGGATTTTGGAATCAACTTATATCTGTTTTCAATGAGCTACTTCAATTCATTTACCAAATATATGTTATAACTGTCAGTTTTGAGTGAAACAAGAGAAGCTCAAAAGCAAATCCAGAATGAGTGCAAATTGGTCTTCCAATTGGGCTTTATGACCCAGCATATGCAATAGTATTTAACTACATGGTCAAGGGAAGTATAAAAATGGGATGTTACAGCTAATCTTACTAAAGGGCATAGATGCAGAATATAAACAAAATTTAGCAAATGGAAATTTGTAAAATGTCAGCATATAAGTTCTATGATGTTACTGACCTCACTTTTATGTTTTGTTTTGCTTTTGAGAGAGAATGGAGAGAAAGAGAGAGTGAGCGAGCACATACTCCTATTCATTTGTTTACTCCCCCAAATAATCACCATGACCAGGACTGGACCAGGCAAAAGCTAATAGCTGGAAAGTCAAACCATGCCTCCCACATGGGTGACAGTAACCCAATTACTTAAGCCATTACGGCTGCCTCCTGGAGTATGTATTAGTAGGAATCTGGAATCAGGAGCCAAAGCCAGGTATTGAACCCAGGTCTTTGATGTAGGACACCAGTGTCCTAACTGGCATCTTAACTGCTAGGCTAAATGCCTACCCCTAATCTCTAGTTTTATTATTACTATCATGCTGATGATTATGATGATGATGGTGAGGATGATCACGATCATATCCCAACATTGTGGGATTGCTTAGAACATAATGGATTGCCAATATTATTATTTGAATGAATGAATGAAACAATGTTCAGATTAGATGAATAAAGGAAATTCAAAGGTGGTTTAACAATAGTAAATCTAGACATGGATTTCATCACATTAAGTACTTAAAGAAGAACACTGATTGGGGCCAGCGATATGGCATAGCAGGTTAAAGCCCTAGCCTGCAGCACCAGCATCCCAGATGGGTGCCGATTTGAGTCCAGGTGCTCCACTTCCAATCCGGCTCCCTGTTAATGTGCCTGAGAAAGCAGCAGAAGATGGCACAAGTCCTTGAGCCCCTATACCCATGTAAGAGACCCAGAAGAAGATCCTGGCTCCTGCTTTCAAAATTGGCTCAGCTCTGCCATTGCAGCCATTTGGGGAGTGAACCAGTGGATGGAAGACCTCTTTCTCTGTCTCAACCTCCCCTGTAACTCTATGTTTCAAAAACATAAAATAAATCTTTAAAAAAAAGAACACATATTATCACTTTAACAGATGCAATACAAGCATTTGATGAAATTCATTAACAATTAACTTTAAGAAAAGCTTCTTGGCAAACTAAAAAGAAATTTGATTCAATGCAATACCGATTATATACCATGGACGTTCTTCTCAGATATAGAAAAAAAATGCTTAAATTCATATGGAAACACAGTCAGACCCCAAATAGCTAAAGCAAACTTTTACAACAAAAACGAAGCTGGAGGCATCACAATACCAGATTTCAAGACTTACTACAGGGCAGTTATAACCAAAACAACCTAGTACTGGTACGGAAACAGATAGATAGACCAATTGATCAGAATAGAAACACCAGAAATCAACTCACACATCTACAACCAACTTCTCTTTGACAAAGGAGCTAAAATCAATCCCTGGAACAAGGACAGACTCTTCAACAAATAGTGCTGGGAAAACTGGATCTCCACATGCAGAAGTATAAAGCAAGACCCTTACCTTATACCTTACACAAAAATCCATTCAAAATGGATTAAGGACCTAAATCTATGACCTGATACTATCAAATTATTAGGCAACATTGAGGAAACCCTGCAAGACATTGGCATAGGCAAAGAGTTCTTGGAAAAGACCCCAGAGGCACAGGAAATCAAAGACAAAATTGACAAATGGGATTATATCAAATTGAGAAGCTTCTGTGCTACAAAAGAAACATTTAGCAAAGTGAAGAGGCAACCAACAGAATGGGAGAAATTACTTGCAAACTATGCAACTGATTAAAGATTAATAACCAGAAATATATAAAGAGATCAAGAAGCTCAACAAAAACAAAACAAACAACCCAGTTAAGAAAGACAAAGGACTTAAACAGACATTATTCAAAGACGAAATCTAAATGGCCAACAGACACATGAAAAAATGCTCAGAAACACTAGTCATCAAGGAAATGCAAACCAATACCACAATGAGGTTTGACCTCACCCCATTAGAATGGCTTTCATACAGAAATCAACAAACAACAAATGCTGGTGATGATGTGGGGAAAAAGATAACCTAGTCCACAGTTGTTGGGAATGCAAACTTATACAGCTACTGTGGAAGACAGTATAGAGATACATCAGAAAGCTGAGTGTAGACCTACCATATGACCCAGCCATCCCATTCCTGGGAATTTACCCAAGGGAAATGAAATCAGCATATGAAATAGAGATCTGTATCTCTGTATTTATTGCAGCTCAATTCACAATAGCTAATATATGGAATCAACCCAAATGTCCATCAACTGAAGACTGGATAAAGAAATTATGGGATATGTACATCATAGAATACTACACAGTGGTAAAAAAAATGAAATCCTGTCATTTGCAAAAAATGCAAACTTGAAAACATTATACTTAGTGAAATAAGTCACTCCTAAAAGGAAAAATACCATATGTTCTCCCTGATCGGTGGTAGCTAATAGAGCATCTAAAAGGTAAAGTGAAATTAACACTTTAATATGTAATGACTTAACATAGAATTAATCATAGATGTAATAATTCAATTGAAAATAGATTCCAGTCAAAAATAAGAGTGGGAATGAGAGAGGGAGGAACTGTACAGATCAGCACACATTCCTACAGACTTAACCCTAAGAGTGAAGCTAAAATCTTGCCATGGGACTCCAAATCCCATTAAGCTGGGTGGCACTAATCCCATCTTATGTTATAAAGTGATCATATTAAGTGTGGAATTGATCATATAGATAATATTAAGTGTCAAAGGGATCATATAAATAAGACCAAGTGTCTGGTAATAACAATAGATAGAATTAAAAAGGAGAGAAAGTTCCAACATGAGAAGCAGTCCACAAGCAGACTCATAGAATGACAAATGCCCTAAACAGCACTCTGACTCAGAATAAACCCCTAAGGCATTTGGATCTGGCTGAAAATCCCATGAGAGCATTTCAGGCATAGAAAGCCAAGACATAGTGGCAAAAACTGTTCTGCATGAAAGATCTCTGGGAGTGAGACCCCAGTGGAAAGAAGGGGCCATCAAAGAAGGATATACTCTTCTCTGAAGGGAGGAGAGAACTTCCACCTTGATTATGGCCTTGTCTAAATACCCAGTTTGTGGACTCAAAAGACTTCCATAGCCTTGACAGCTCATGCCAAGAGCCTCGGGTGGTCACTGAAGTCAAAAATAAGAGTGTTAATTGCTAAATCAACAACAGGAGTCACTGTGCACTAATGTCCCATGTAGGACCTCTGTCCTTAATGAGGTGTACTATGAGAATTAACAGTAAAACTTGTCTTCAAACTGTACTCTATACTTTGTGTGGGTGCAAACAGTTGAAATATTTACTTAGTATAAAGTTGGTCTTCTGTATATAAAGTCAATTAAAAATGAATCAATGAAAAATGGAATGGGGGAGGAGTAGGAGGTGGGATGGGAGTAGGGGTGGGAGGGCGGGAATGTGGGGAAGAACCACTATATTCCTAAAAGCTTTACATATAAAATTTGTATTCATTAAATAAAAATCTTCTTAAAAATTTAAAAAACTGCATGGATCTATTTGGGCACTTGTTTTTTATTTTTATATAATGACTTTGAATAGCTCTTGTCTCATCTGTTGAGGAACAGTTTTTTTTTTTTTTCATACAATTTAAACTCTTTACTTAGTATAGAGTTAATCATATGTGTATAAAATTTATTGAAAATAGATCTTAGTGGTCCGGCGCCGCGGCTTAATAGGCTAATCCTCCGCCTGCAGCGCCGGCACCCTGGGTTCTAGTCCCAGTCAGGGCACCGGATTCTGTTCCGGTTGCTCCTCTTTCAGTCCAGCTCTCTGCTGTGGCCTGGGAGTACAGTGGAGGATGGCCCAAGTGCCGGCCGCAGCGGCCATTGTGGGGTGAACCAATGGAAAAAGGAAGACCTTTCTCTCTGTCTCTCTCTCTCACTGTCCACTCTGCCTGTCGAAAGAAAGAAAGAAAGAAAGAAAGAAAGAAAGAAAGAAAGAAAGAAAGAAAGAAAAGAGATCTTAGTAAAAAATTAAGTATAGAAATAGAAGAGGGAGGAGGAAGAGGGGTGGGAGTGTGGGTGGGAGGGCAGATATGGTGGGAAGAATCACTATATTCCTAAAGTTGTACTTATGAAATATGTGAAATTTGTACTCCTTAAATAAAAGGTTTCTGTGGGAGAAAAAGCAATTTGGAAATATAAAAATCTACAAAAGCAAAGCATGAGTACTTAAGAACAAAGTTAACAAAAATCTATAATAAATTTAAGAAGAAATTTTAACACATTATTGAAAATGTGAAAAACTACCTACGTGAAGGAAAAAGTAGTTCCCTGAGCACAATTCTAACTAGGTTGTGAGTACTTCTGTTTTGTTTTAATTTTTCTTCCCCCTCCACATCTTTGCCCTGGAGGTTTGTTGGGAGTCCAATAAACTTGGAGAGACATAAATGACCCAGTTTGGCAGAGTGCATTTGAGTTTGTACATAATAAATATAAGTCCTAACTGCTCTAACCAAGCATGCAGCAGCCCCTTGAGGAATACACACTATGTTCTTGTCAGAGAGGCCAAGGTTCTGGGGCCCATATGATTTTTGCAACCAGAAATATTGGGAGAAGCAATTCATCTTCTTTCTTATTCCCCTTTGAAAAGTAAAAAGATCTCCCAAACAGAAAAGTAAAACTCAATGAAGGCCATTATTTAAGTAATCACAATACTCATAAATTAGAAATTCCAACTGACCCATAAGTACCACACATATCAGAAATAGCTGCTAACATTTATTGAACTCCTATCATTGTGGCAGATCTTATACTCAGCACTTGACATACATTACCTCATGGAATCTTCACAATAACTTTATGGGCAAGTAATGTTATTCTCTTCATTTTGCAGAGACAGAAATGGAATAAAGAGAAAGCTAATTAACCTGAAGTCATGTAGCTGGTGTATTGGTTTCCTAGGGCTGTTGTAACAAATTACCACAAACGGAGCTCAAAACAACATTTTATTTTCTTACCACCTGAGAAGCTAGAAGTCCAAAAATCAAGATGTCAGCCTATTTCATTCCCTTTGGAGTCTCTGAGGAAGAATCTCCTCTGCCTCTCTGCTAGCTCCTGAGAACTACCTGCATCCCTCTGCTTTTCTCAGCTTGAAGCAGCATAACTCCAATCTCTCTCCATCTTCACATGGCCTTTTTCTCTGTCTCCATCTTCTTTTCTGTGCCAGGACCCTCATCATTGAAGTGAGGGCCCATTCTAATCCAGGATGACGATGACCTCATCCCAAAAAACCTACTTTAATAACATCTGGAAAGACTTATTACAAACAAGGTCACATCCTGAGGTTTCAGGTGGAATATCTTTTGGGGACCATAATTCAGCCCACTATAGTGAGTGGTAGAACCAGGCTTTCAAACACAAGTCTGTTTGACCTCATTATCTCAATCTCTTATCCGTGACTCTTACACTTCTCTTTATTTTATCAGATCTTGTGAATAGTGTGTAAAATGCATATAGATGCATTGTGTATAAAGTACAGCAGGTGTTCAATAAAAGGTTAATAGCTGAATGTGAGTTAATGAATAAATATGATACTTGGACAGTCTCCTGGCATGTGTTATACTGGAATTTATTCTTCAGTCACTTCTCAGAAGACTGAGTAATCATCCTGTGTATAGTTACTCCTCTAAAAAGATGTCACTAACTTGCTACTTCCTCCTTGTCATTATAGTCTTTGATCCTTCACAATCTGTTGTTTTAACATCAGAAACCAAAGGAAAATTACAAATTCACTCAGGAAAGAATTAAAGAGAGAGGTGTGGTCAGAAAGCCCCACTAATGATGTGAAATCAATCAGTACTGGGCTTACTCTCCTTGATCAAAAGGTTAAAATTAGCAGGCACAGGCCTGGCTCTCAGTATCTCTGTTCCTAACTCTCAAATAAACCTTGAACTGAAATGCTAATCTGCTTCTCATGTTTTCCAAGAACTCTCTAGCAGAATTCCTAGAATAAGAAGGTAGCAGGGTCATGGGGGTTCTCTTTGTCATTTCATGTGATTTGAGCTTCAGGATGTTTCTGAGGTTGTTGATCTTTCAAGTCTGTGTCACAAAAGTATAAGGACACAGAGAAAGACAAGGGAAAGAAAAACAAGATATCCACTCCAAGTATTTTTAACTGAAAAATATGATCATATATATGAATAAAATATGTGACATAAAATTTCCTATACTATCTTTTCTTTCTCTTAAAATTAGTTCTAAAATTTATATATAGATTTATGTACAAAATCATTAACTATGTGAAATTATGTCTGTTTTTATACAATGAGGATTAGTAGTGTATTTCCATAGTCAGACAAGTAAAAACATATATAAGTAAATTCAGTGCTTGTGTGTTACTGTAAGCTAACTGTAATAAGACAAATATGATCATGTCCTTAATTATGATAATAGGAAAGAGTTTTTTAATATAGTACATGGAATTAGATTTTTCTAAAATTGTCTGATTAATCCCTTTTCCTCACAAAAGCAGGATCTGAGGAAGGAAGTGAGTGACAGAGTTAGGAACAGGTTGGTTGGTTGGTTGGTTTCATTCATATCAAATTTCCCAGAAATTTTCCATTTTCACTTTTCTCACTTACTAAGAAGTCAATGTCCATATGTTTATCAGGACATGTATCAACATTTTAAAATTAGAATGTAAGGTCATTAATTTCACAATCCTACCACTGCTGACTACAAAACACCTGTCATCCCAGAACTAATATTTTGTGTATTTGATGCAAGCCCTAAGTATTTTTTAGCTCAAGAACTTCACCTTCCTCCTTCTATGCTTAATCCTACTCGAATGGCCTGGACTCTGGGATTGGCTTTGGTGTAGGTTACCCAGCTTTCTATCCACTGTCACAAAAACCATCTCAGAATGGTTATGTGCAAACCCACCCAAATTCCAGCACATCCTATTACATTTCTCTAATAGCAATAGACAATACTGGAGATACATTGCTACTTGAACTTCTAGGATACATCTACACCCTAACTTTCTCCTAACCTCTCTGAATGCTCTTTCTCATTCAGCTTCATTGAATTTTCTTCCCAAGTCAACTCTTTCAACTGATGACTTTCTGGATTCTGTCCAGAGTCCCTTGGCTTTCTCATTCTACTTTATAGGCAATTTTATCCAGTGTTATGATTTAAACTAGTCATTGGTAAAGTATAGCTCAGGGGCCTAATCTGATCTACTGCCTGTTTGTATAAAGTTTTATTGAAACATAGTCACACCCATAAATCTTTGTGCTACTAAAGCATAGTTGATTAGTTAAATTGTGTGATCTACAAGGCCTGCCTAAAATATCTACTATCTGGCCCTCTACAGAAAATATTTGTTGACCCTTGGTTTATGCAATCATATCTACATTGATGATTCCAACTCCAGTCATTGTACCTGGTAGTATGAGACACTGGGCAGAAACTACAAGTAGGATCAAGGTTCAAAATCAATGAGCAGTCAATGAGCTCAACCCATGACCTAAAAAGCAAGGCTGAGTTTGAGCAAGCAGTATCTATAGCAGGTTGCCATGTGAAGTCACTCAGAAGATTCTCAGGTTTCTTTTTTGGTCCCAACTAATAGATAATTGCTAAAATTTAGGAAGAGAATATAGGTGGGGGAACATTTTTAACAGGAACAACAGGTAGGAAAATAGTGAGTTTGATTCTGGAATCTTTTCCATTGCAGTACGAATGGAAAAGCCACTGTATGTCTGGAAGAGGATATATAAAAACAAGGCTAAAACTCAAGAGAGACATGTCAGATTTGGGAGTGTCACTATTTATATGATAGCAGAGTCCTAGACTAGGAATGAGATCAAACAGCAAGTGTGTGTAGAGTGTATTTTAGCAACCCTGGCTAAAGCAGGACAAGGTAAATTATTTTTTTATTTTTTTTAAGATTTATTTATTTATTTGAGAGTCAGAGTTACACAGAGAGAGAAGAGGCATAGAGAGAGAGAGAGGTCTTCCATGCGATGGTTCACTCCCCAATTGGCTGCAATGGCCAGAGCTGTGCCGATCCGAAGCCAGGAGCCAGGAGCTTCTTCTGGGTCTCCCACGAGGGCGTGGGGGCCCAAGGACTTGGACCATCCTCCATTGCCTTCACAGGACATAGAGAGCTGGATGGGAAGTGGAGCAGCCGGGTCTCAAACCAGCGCCCATATGGGATGCCGACGCTTCAGGCCAGGGTGTTAACCCACTGTGCCACAGCGCTGGCCCCATGGACAAGGTAAATTAATATCTTCTTAGGAGTAACATTAACTCACTAATTTGGTAAATGCTGATTCTGCTTAAGAAAAGAGATAAGATAATCCATAGAAAAAGACAAGAGAACCACAGCCTAAGTGTTCAATGCCAGGGATCAAATGCTAAAAATATTTGCTGCTGCAGTAGCTGCTGTTGCTTTAGCCAACCAATCCTGTAACTTTAGTTTGATAGAAAGATAAGTAAGTCCCTGGTAAATTTAATCCATGTAGGTCATAAATTCAGATAAATCTCAACATTCTTTTTTTTTTTTTTTTTTTTTTGACAGGCAGAGTGGACAGTGAGAGAGAGAGACAGAGAGAAAGGTCTTCCTTTGCCATTGGTTCACCCTCCAATGGCCGCTGTGGTCCGCGCGCTGCGCTGATCCGATGGCAGGAACCAGGTACTTCTCCTGGTCTCCCATGGGATGCAGGGCCCAAGCACTTGGGCCATCCTCCACTGCACTCCCTGGCCACAGCAGAGAGCTGGCCTGGAAGAGGGGCAACCGGGACAGAATCCAGTGCCCCGACCGGGACTAGAACCCGGTGTGGCAGCGCCGCAAGGCGGAGGATTAGCCTAGTGAGCCGCAGCGCCGGCTAACATTTATTCTTTATATCAAATTATTTTATCTGAATTGTCATTCCTATGCCCAGTAAAGTTTTTTTAGCTAAATAATTTTACTTTGACAAATATAGTTATATTTCAACTAAATATGTTGGTTATATTTAATGATTTTTTAAAAAATCTGAGAGGCAGAGAGAGACAGGTAGAAGGCAGGGGTAGACAAAGAGAAACAGCTCAAGACAGAGGCCCACATCCCCCATTTGCTGGCTCACTCCTTAAATGTCTGCAATAGTCATGTCTAGGCCAGGGCAAGAGCCAGGACTCAAGAATTCAATCCAGATATCCCACCTGGGTGACAGGGACTTAAATACTTGAGCCATCACCCACCATTGCTTCCCAGAATCTGCACTGGCAAGAAGATGGTATCAGGAACAAAAACTGAGTATGGAGCCCAAGTACTCTGATATGGGATGAGTTTAATTTTCTATTAAATTTTATTTTGGAGTGATTTTAGATTTATAGTAAAATTACAAAGATAGTACAGAGTTTCTTGAATACTCTACTCAATTTGCTCTAAGGTTGACATCTTTCATTACAGTAGCACCTTCATCAAAATGTAAAACCCACCTTGGTATACTTCTATTAACTACATTCTAGACTTTGTTTTGATTTTGTCAGTCTTTCCACTAATATTCTTTCTTCATTCCTGGATATCACTCACAACACCATCTGCATTCAACCACCAAATCTTCTCTGCTCTGTGACAGTTTCTCAATCATTCCTTATTTTTCATAACCTTGACAGTTTTGAAGAGTACAAAGTCAGAGATTTTATAGAATGTGCTTCAATTTTCATTTATATGATGTTTTCTCATGGTTAAATTGGGGTTATGGGTCTTGATGAAAACTACCACATAGGTGAAGCACCCTTCTCATCACATCAGATCAGGGAATACACAATAACCACATGATGAACAACTGTGGTGGTAACCTTGATCATTTGGTTAAGTAAGGTAGCACTGCCACATTGCTCTATAAAGGTACTAGATTTCCTTTTTCCATATGCTGTTTTTTGTAAATGAGTCACTAAGTCTGGCCCACACTGAAGGAAATTAAGTCCCACCTCCTAGAGGAAGGACTAACTATTATTTGAAAGCCTTCTTTAAGGATGATTTGTCTCTTCACCTTCATTTATTTATTTATTCTATAATTTATTTGTATCAGTATTAACTAGTGTAGATTTATTTTATTCTTTGGGTTGTAATCCAAGACCATGCTATTCCATTTTTTGTTCAAATTGTTCCAGGTTTGGCCATGCATAGTTCTCCTATTTGGCACCTGTGTCTGCATTCTACATTTTTTTTTTTAGCACGTCATTGTTTTCTGAAACAGATGCCCCAAGTTTATCATGCATTTTCTCCCAGGAAACACCCACTTTTTAGCTGCTTAGACAACTTAATAGTTTGGCTTAAAACAGCAAACATATAGTTAGAATATGACCCAACAATTCCATTTCCCCAAGAATTCAAAGTAAATATAGGGCTTGGCTCTGTGGTGCAGTGGGTAAAGCTGCCATCTGCAGCACTGGCATCACATATGGGCTCCAGTTCAGTCCCAGCTGCTCCACTTCTGATCCAGCTCTCTGCTATGGCCTGGGAGAGCAGAAGATGGCCCAAGTCCTTGGGCCCCTGCAGCCACATAGGAGACCTGGAAGAAGCTCCTGGCTCCAGGCTTCAGACCAGCCCAGCTCCAGACGTCACAACAATTTGGGGAGTGAACCAGTGGATGGAAGACTTCTCCCTCTCTCTGCCTCTACCTCCCTGTAACTCTGCCTTTTAAATAAATAAATAAATAAATAAATCTTTTCTAAAAAAATAAGAAAGTATATAAATATACATAAAGCTTGTATGCAAATGTTCATAGCAACATTACTCTAATAGCCAAAAAGTGGAAACAATCCAAATTTCTAGCAACAGATGACTAGATTAACAAAATATGGCATACCTATCCAACAGAATATTTTCTGCTATAAAAATGAATTAAATGCTAATACACATGTACAAACCTTGAACACAAAAAAGTACATCACAAAAGTTCACAAATTTTCTGCTGCTGCCATTTACATGAAATGTCCAATAGGGCAAATCCATAGACGTAGGAAGTAGATTACTAGTTGCCAGGAGCTAGGATGTGGGGGAAACAGGAATTGATTGCCAATGCACACAGGGTTTCTTTTGAAGATACTGAAATACTTTAACATTAGATATGGGCATGGCTCTGTAAACACAATAAGAACCACTGTAATGAATATTTTTAAAGGATCAATTTTATAAAATGTGAATTAAATATCAGTAACTCTGTTATTTAAAAAGAGAAAAGGGAATGGGCTTTGTGGCATAGCAAGTTGGGGCATTACTCGGGATGCTGGAATCCCATATCACAGTGTCAATTCAAGTCCCAGTTCCTCTAGTTCCAATGCATCTTTCTGCTGGTATGCCTGGGAAGACAGCAAATGATGGCTCAGGTTTTTAAGCTCCTGCCACCTATATGGAGATCTGGATGGAGTTCTGGGCCCCTGGCTTTAGCCTAGTCCAGTTCTGGCTGTTGTGAACTCTTTCTATCCCTCTATCTCTTTTAATCTGCCTTTAAAATAAGTAAATAAAACTTTTTTTAAAAATAGAAAAAAATAATAAAGTATAAGATTGTCCTTAAGACATCTAAAGGTCTTCATCAATATGAATGTATGTAAAGATAATTGAAAATGAATCTTGATGTGAATGGAATGGGAGAGGGAGCGGGAGATAGGAGGTATGCGGGTGGGAGGGAAGTTATGGAGGGGAAAAAGCCACTGTAATCCATAAGCTGTACTTTGGAAATTTATATTTGTTAAATAAAAGTTAAAAGAAAATACTGAATGAATAAGCCAATCATGATGGCTACTAATAATAGAGAATGTACTTTATAGGACCAAAGTATACCACATGAAATTGCTGGTATTTGAAAATCTTTGGGCCATAAAATGGCAATTTCATATATTTCAATATAACTCAAGGTTAAACAGGGACCTGGGAACTCAGCCCAGGTCTCCCATGTAGGTTGAAAGGATCCAATTACTTCCAGCCATCATTACTCTCTCTCAAATCTGGCATTATAAGAAGCCAGAGTCAGGATCCAGAGCTGGGCATTAAACCCAGGTACTCCCATATGGGACACAGGCCTTTAATCTGTGTCTTCACTGCTAGGCCAAATGCCCACCCCTCCACAAACTTTTTGAAGTGTCTTTGTATACTTCTTTTTAAAAGGATGAGAGAATTTAATCACTCGCTTCCAATTTGGAATAGACTCTTAGTAGAACTGAAATCAGAGCTTAGTATTCCTGGTTTCAACTTTTCAATTAAGAGATTTCTGTACCTCTTACAATGCTAATGGATTAGCTATCTCTATGTAAGACTTCCATTTTATGAATTTTTTTTGGTGTGTGGGTTTTATTGTTTGTTCATTTTTGTTTGTTTCTGTTTTTGTTTTGAGAGGGAGAGTTACAGAGAGAGAGAGAGAGATCTTCCATCTGCTGGTTCATTCCCCAAATGGCCTCAACAGAGCTTCTTCCGGGTCTCCTACATGGGTACAGGTGTCCAAGCACTTGGACCACCTTCCACTGCTTTCCCAGGCCATCAGCAGGGAGCTGGATTGGAAGTGGAGCAGCCAGGACCTGAACTGGTGCCCATATAGGATACCAGCACCACAGGCAGAGGCTTAACCTACTACATCACTGCACCAGCCCCTGTTTGCCTGTTTTCTATGACAAGAAAGTGAAAGAGGGAATCAAGGAACTTTATCTGGAACAGAAATAAACAATCAATGATGCATAAGTTGGCTAAGACTGTTAACTTTAAAATAACAAGCTGCTTTTCAATGTTGTTTCTATTTTTTTCTCAGGGATTCTTTACCCTAATCTGGTCTTGCCAAATATCCTCAGAGTTTGATATAGGAGTGGGAATATTTTAATGAGAATTTTTTTCTTTTGTGTCCCTCTCCAGTTTCCCTTATTTGACACGTTCTTACCTTGCTACGCCCATTTCCTCAAGTTTTCTGCATTTAAGAGTTAGCATAGAAGCTGGTGTTGTGACGCAAGTGGTTAAGTCACTGCTTGGGATATCCACATCCCACATCAAAGTGCCAATTTGGTTTGAGTCCCAGCAACCCCACTTCTGATCCAGCTCCTGCTAATGTACCTGAGAAACAGTAGATAATAACTCAAGTACCTGGGCCCCTGCCAACCACACTAGAGGCTCGAACAGAGTTCCTGGCTCCTGACTGCGGCCTGGCACAGCCCTGGCTGTTGTGGCCATTTGAGGGGTGAAATAGCAGATGGAAGATCTTGCTTTCTGTCCCTGACTCCTCCTCTCTCTGTCTCTCCACCTTTCAAATACACAAATAAAATCTTTTTTTGAAAAAAAGAGCATAAGGCCAGCACTGCTCAATAGGCTAATCCTCCACCTGTGGTGCCAGCACACTGGGTTCTAGTCCCGGTCAGGGCACTGGATTCTGTCCCGGTAGCCCCTCTTCCAGGCTGGCTCTCTGCTGTGGCCCGGGCGTGCAGTGGAGGATGGCCCAAGTGCTTGGGCCCTGCACCCATATGGGAGACCAGGAGAAGCACCTCGCTTCTGCCTTCGGGTCAGCGCAGTGCGCCGGCTGCAGCGTGCTGGCCGCGGTGGCCATTGGAGGGTGAACCAACAGCAAAGAAAGACCTTTCTCTCTCTCTCTCTCTCTCTCTCTCTCTCACCCTCTCTCTCTCTCTCACTGTCCACTCTGCCTGTAAAAAAAAAAAAAAAAAAAAAAAAAAGCATAAATCTCTCGTTAAGTGTTTGCGTTGCTATGACATGAGTACTGTGAAAAAATAAAGTTGAGGCCACAGCACCAAATATGCAGATATGAGTGGGTTTTCTGGTTTCTTGCTGTTGTTATTTATTTGTGTTTTGGCATTTGTTTCCAGAGGAATGAGTACATGGTTTTACTGAGTACAGAGTAAGAACATGTGTGTTTGGAAGAAGGTAGGAAACATCAGCTCTGCAGGCAATCCCAACACTCCTAACACTCACCCTGTTTTATTTTTCTCCTTGGAACATAACAACTTCTGACATATTTACTTATCTGTTTATTTTCTCTCTCTTCACATTCAAATGAAAACCCCTTAAGGGCAAAGTGGCTTGTTCCCTGCTACAGGCCCAGTGTTTAGAACATATCCTAGTTTATAGGAGGCGCTCCCTAAATCCATGTCAAATAAACAAATGAATTAATAACAATGAAAGTTAACACAAAGATACAATTCTGTTAAGGAGAAAAATAGGCTTCTCCGCCCCCCCCCCCAATAAAATGTTTTCTAAAAAGGTCTTACAATAAGGTACTTCACAGCAAATAAAAATCAAAGAAAAAATGCTTCTTGTTTCCCCTGAAAATGTTAATGCTGACAGTCTCTGTGAAAGCATGGAGGAGTCTGAAACATGAGAGAGGGTGGAGAATAAAGAATTCACCAACGGAAGAGGAGCAAGCATGGGGCCCCTGGTCAGGATTCTCAATAAAGGGGAGACAAGGAGGAAGGCAAAGCCCACTGTACACAAGCAGGGAGTAAATTCGCTTTTTCTCCCTCCCTTTCTTGAAGGAGAGCTGATCTCTTTGTCTTCAAATTAATTGCAATAGTTGGAAAAGACATGAATTTAAGCACAAAATCTATTTTAAACTGTGTGCAATCCTGTTTGAAGAAACCTATAGCCTTTGGCTGGAGGAAGATGTGATTCTGAATGGCTGAGGAAGTCAGACCACACGTTCAGAGCCAATTACATTCACTGAATGTCCAAAATTTAGCAATCTCTAGTTAAATAATGAGCTTTTCTCCGCACTCAACAGCCTCACTGCCACTTAAAGACAAACTCCTTGCTATTATGATAATTTTTTTAGTAACGATAACCTGTCATTCACCAAAATGACATCTTAAAAAGTCAATTTCAAAAATCATCTTGGCCGTCACTCAATCTCATAAATCTTTCCAAATCCCTTTAGAGCCAGCCTGAGAGCACAGCCTCACACAATTTAGGATATAAGTCAGCTACACCTGTTGCCTATAAAAATGTGGTTTATTACAACAAATGCAATTGTAAACCTAGATGCTCCAATGCTGTTTTATGGTGAAAAGCAAGCACTCCCTGACTCTTGGATTTGATCCCTAATGATTGTCTTGAACAATACACATTGTCCAATAACCCTCAACATGGCTGCCCTTGATGCTTGTGGATTATAAACTGTACTGTTGTGGGTCGTAGCTTCCCTAAGATAAACCATACTATCCACAAAATGATTAACAAGTAAACAGAGCTATGACAATATGATGTCTTTTAAAAAGACTTGCATTTTTCTCAAATAAAAATACAGGATATCTCAACATAAGTTTCCTGACCAGATTACAAATGTCCTAATTATATCCTGACTCCATAAATCTACCCACTTTCATTTCAAATGAATGAATTATATTCATCTCATTATAAATGCTATGGAGATTTGCTCTGCACAGTTAAATTGCTGCCATCTTTCTCCATGATAGTACTAATAATTTACATTTATATAACTCATCATAATTTGCAAATTCCTTGCACATACAATTTTTTACTTTAATCCATGATGGAATATCTATGCGCTAGGTATTACTAGTCTCAGTTTGACAGATGAGGAAACTGAAGTTCAGAAGAGTTTAGAAACCCGCAAGTAGACAAGGACCATCCTCCTACCCACCGCAGTCTCTGGCTATGATACATCCTTACTAGTCTCAGCCCTGGGTGGCTTCTGAACAAGGCAGAGAGTATACATGCATTGAGAACCTCAGGAGCTGGCTACCAGAGCTTTGCACTTGGTCTTGCTGCAAACCTGAATTAAGCCCTGGGCACTCTGGTGCTTTCCATACCCTCTACCTCAGTTCTGTCCCAATAACTAGACTATGTCTTAATTCTCCCACTAGCATGGAGCTCTAGGAAGAATCTATGACTCCTAATCTTGGCTTATGACCTGATAACACAATTAACCTCTTCTACTCTAGGAGTTGGATACAGTACCCTAAATGTGCCCCTAAACCATAGAACTCCATTTTTTTATTTTTTACAGGCAGAGTGGACAGTGAGAGAGAGAGACAGAGAGAAAGGTCTTCCTTTGCCATTGGTTCACCCTCTAATGACCACCGCAGTCAGTGCACCGCGCTGATCCGATGGCAGGAGCCAGGTGCTTCTCCTGGTCTCCCATGGGGTGCAGGGCCCAAGCACTTGGGCCATCCTCCACTGCACTCCCTGGCCACAGCAGAGAGCTGGCCTGGAAGAGGGGCAACCAGGACAGAATCTGGCACCCCAACCGGGACTAGAACCCGGTGTGCCGGCGCTGCAAAGCAGAGGATTAGCCTAGTGAGCCGCGGCGCCAGCCAGAACTCCATTTTTTTAAAAAAGTTTTATGTGTTCATTTTTATCTACTTGAAAGGCAGAATGACAGATATAGAGAGAATGGGAGAAATTATTTGCAAACTATGCAACTGATAAAGGGTTAATAACCAGAATATATAAAGAGATCAAGAAACTCAACAACAACAAAACAAACAACCCGGTTAATAAATGGTCAAAGGACTTAAAAAGGCATTTTTCAAAAGAGGAAATCTAAATGGCCAATGGACACATGAAAAAATGCTCAGGAACACTAGCCATCAGGGATGTGAATCAAAACCACAATGAGGTTTCACCTCACCCCCGTTAGAATGGCTTTCATACAGAAATCAACAAACAACAAATGCTGGCAAGGATGTGGGGAAGAAGGTATCCTAATCCACTGTTGGTGGGAATGTAAACTGTACAGCCACTATGGAAGACAGTATGGAGATACCTCAGAAAGATGAGTATTATCATATGACCCAGTCATCCCACTCCTGGCCTGGAAATTTGTCCAAAGGAAATGAAATCAGAATATGAAAGGGTGATCTGTACCACTGCACACACATGGGAGACCTGGAGGAAGCTACTGGCTCCTAATTTCAGATGGGTCTAGCTCTGGCCATTGCAGCTGTTTGAGGAGTGAACCAGTGGATGGAAGACATATCTCGCTCTCGCTCTCGCTCTCGCTCTCGCTCTCGCTCTCTCCCTCCCTCCCTCCCTCTACCTCTCTGTAACTCTGACTTTCAAATAAATAAATAAATCTTTAAAAAAGAGAAGGAAACAGGAAGATTTTTGCCATATATTCCTTCCTAAGACAATTGTAGAAACTCTTCTCAAAGCAGTGGGATTCTTTCCTGTACTTTCATCCTGGACTCCACAACTTAATTCTAATCTTTCTCTGTTTCTACCCAAGGCATGCACCATAAATCAAAGTCACAAATGCAATTTGGCCTCCAACTGGCTACAAAATAATCTCAAGAATAATTTATTTAAAGTATATATTTCTGGGGCACATGCTGTGGCATAAAAGGTAAAGCCACTACCTGCAGTGCTGGCATCCCAATGGGCGCCAGTTTGAGGCCTGGCTGCTCCACTTCCGAATTGGCTCCCTGCTATGGCCTGGGAAGGCAGTAGGAGATTGACCAAATGCTTGGGCTCCTGCAGCCACATAGGAGACCCAGAAGAAGCTCCTAGCTCCTGGCTTCAGATCGGTCCAGCTTTGGCCGTTGTGGCCATTTGGGGAGTGAACAAGCAGAGGGAAGACATTTCTCTCTCTCTCTCTCTCTCTCTCTCTCTCTCTCTCTGCCTCTGCCTTTCTGTAACTCTGTCTTTCAAATAAATAAATAAATAAATAAATCTTAAAAAAAAGAGGTCCCAAGGCAAAAATAAATAAAGTATAGATTTCTTAGGCCTCAAATTTTGAGGTTTTTATTTATTCAGTCTGAGAAAGATTCCTGAAAGCTGAGTCTTAAAAACAAAAGCCTCTCTAAATGATGCTGGTTAATGAGTGTATTCAGTTTGTGAAAATCCATTGAGTTTACACTTACAATAAATATATTTTTTTGACAGGCAGAGTGGACAGTGAGAGAGAGAGACAGAGAGAAAGGTCTTTCTTTTGCCGTTGGTTCACCCTCCAATGGCCGCCGCGGCCGGCACGCTGCAGCCAGCGCACCGCGCTGATCTGATGGCAGGAGCCAGGTACTTATCCATCCTGGTCTCGCATGGGGTGCAGGGCCCAAGTACTTGAGCCATCATCCACTGCACTCCCTGGCCACACCAGAGAGCTGGCCTGGAAGAGGGGCAACCGGGACAGAATCTGGCACCCCGACCGGGACTAGAACCTGGTGTGCTGGCGCCACAAGGTGGAGGATTAGCCTAGTGAGCTGCGGCGCCAGCCACTTACAATATATTTATAATATATGCATTGTTCTTTCTGTATATTATGCTTTAATAAAAATGAAGCTTTGGGGCCGGCGCCATGGCTCACTTGGTTAATCCTCCGCCTACAGCGCAGCATCCCATATGGGTGCCAGGTTCTAATCCTGGTTACTCCTCTTCTAGTCCAGCTTTCTGCTGTGGCCCAGGAGGGCAGTGGAGGATGGCCCAAGTGCTTGGGCCCCTGCACCCGCATGGGTGACCAGGAGGAAGCACCTGGCTCCTGGCTTCGGATCAGTGTAACTCCAGCTGTAGCAGCCATTAGGGGAGTGAACCAACAGAAGGAAGACCTTTCTCTTTGTCTCTCTCTCACTGTCTAACACTCTATCTGTCAAATAAAAAAAAAATGAAGTTTTAATGTTGAAAAATTTTTGCCAAATGATTCTGTTGCACTTAAAGTGACACAGACAGACTCCAAGAAAAGAACTTCACCAGGACTTGAGTCTACCCAGTTACTAGATTCAGAACCATTATATATTCTATAGTCCCTGGCTGGATTGCTACTATATCTTTACACCAGCTTTGCTAGAAGAAGCTTTCATTTATCTGTACACTAACAACCAAATACAGCTTTGTGAGAGGTGGGAGTATTATTCCATAATTTATAGAAGATCTCAGTCATCCTGCTGTTTCAGCATCTCAGAAGCACCCAGGATATACAATGCTTATATTTTTCCTGTTGGTTGCTGTCCTCTTTCTATACCAGATTCTCCCCTCCACCTGTTTGGGGGAGAAACCAATTGCTGGAGACAAACTGGTGATCATCAGTAAAAGTGGTAGAAACTAAGGAAAAGGTCAGATAGATTTAAAAAAAAAAAAAACCTCAAGTTGTGGGAAAAGAGATCCTGCTCTCCTAAACCAGTCTAGCTCTGTCTACAAGGAAGATCAATGCAGCCCTTGTTGCCACAGGAAATGGCAGGAAAATATGCCAGGCAGGGTATTACATCAGTAGTTACAGGCTCTGTTCCTCCTTGTGGCAAAAGAAGGTACTCTATGAAGAAACAACCCAATGTGGGGCTGCCCTGGAGCAAAAAAAAAATATTAGGAAAATCTTCTATAATAGCTAGTAAGTATTCTGAGTATAGAAAAAATGATCTCACATTCCACCAAGCCTTGCTTTTCCCATTAAAAATTATGGGTGGAGATGTTTTGAAATACTTGCCTATCTTATCAACCCCAAATAAAACATTCACTGCAGTCATAACAATTTCTACCTTAGATCCATTTTGAAATGTTTGCTGATGGTGCAAATGTTCCCTCTTGGAAATGTGCTTGCTTTTAAAACAAAGCCAAATGAAACAATTTTCTGTGCATATAGAACATTTTATTCTTAAAATCCTTGCTGATGTATGCAGGCCCTGTGCAATGTCAAGAAGCATATTTAATCAAACATCCCTGGGAGAACAGCTTAGTACCATTAGCCTCATTATACAGATAAGAACACTGAGATCTAAATAGGTTAACTAGGGGTTGCAGAATGCTTCCTAACAGCAGAGCCCTCTAAAAATATTATGTATGCTGAATGAAAAATATGATCTCTTGTAGGAAACAGAATAGGGAAAACAGCCCAGAGGCAAAAATTTATATTTTTGTTTTGAAAGCTTTCATGGTTAATGTCAAAGAATACATTGTTCTCCTGAGCCATATATAATTTTCTCATCCAGTATTTTGAGGAATTATACTACTTCACCTCCAGAATTCAAACAAATTAGATGTAGATCAGTGGCTTTCCTCCATGGAATACAAAGTACTAAGAAAATTCTGGTTATATTGTTGGTATCAATATGGTGCATAATCAGCACATTGCTGATGGAGCATGCCCCATGCAAACCTAATAAATGAATTGAAGGAATATATCAACTCTGGTCTCTTCATTCATCATTTATTGAGTGGCAACTCTGGATCAGTCAATGTGCTGAGCCTGGAGATATAATGATACATAAGATAGTGCCTACCCTCAAATACCTTAGTATGTAGAAGAAAAAACAAAATGTAATCAAGCAATTAAAAAGCAGCATGACTAGCTAAATTTGAAATACGTACCAAGTGCCCTGAAAGCACAGAGACAAATGCAGTGTGCTCTGCCTGGAGAAAAGAGTAAGAGAATTGGAGGTTGAGATATTTGAACAACACCTTAAAGCAAAATCAGGTGAAAGGCATGGATGTGCATGGAAGGGCAGAGAAAAATGTACAGAGAGTAAATCACGTGGCTTGAGTGTGTTGAGGTGGGAAATAAAGATGGGAAGACAGAATGAGATGGGCTTGTGGAGCACCACCCTCCATCACCAATGAGGAAACCAGGGAGGTGCTAAATCAGGGGAGGGACATGATTACATCTGTGCTCCGAAAACACAAATCCATGTGGAAAAGGAGCATCAAAGGGAGGCACTGGAGGTAAATGGGGCTAGTTAGGGAGTCCTGAATATCTGCTTGCATGTGCAGTAGTCCAGAACACAGATGATGAAGACCTGAACCACCACAATGGCCGGAGGCAACAGGTTCAAAAGATGGTGACTTAACAAGACTTAAGGCTGATATGATACTGGGGCCAGTGACTTGGGAACTCTCCAATGCTGCTGCCATTATCTAAGGATGATGGGAGAAAGAGCAGGTTTAGGAGAGGATAATGATTTAGAATTTTATATGTATGTGATTTTCTGAGTAAATACAGTATAAGGAAAATAATAGAATCTTTTATTGATTATCTTGCAATGAAGAACTCTCTAATTCCATCAGTAATTTGTAAGTTTATGAATTCAAGAGTACTTTTTTTTGCAGTTTTCTTTGGATTGCTTTGAGAGAGAGGGAGGTTTCCCTCCTCATCCACTGCAGACATATTTCTTCATTTTATAATGTCTGCTGGTAAAGCAAGCAAAATGGCATTTAAAATGGGGATTATAAGAGGCAACTCAAGGCATGCTTTTCCATCTTTGGGTTCCCAGATTCTTGTGCACAGTCCATCCTATACACAATGCTTGTATTTAATAAGTGAATAAAACTTAAATCTCATTATCATCTGAAAAGATGAAAAAGTGATGTCAGTGTAAAAGGTCTGGTTTTGACCATTAGAAGCAATTAATGAAACAGATTTAGAGATATCATTATTCAAGATATCTCTTCAAAAGAAAGGTTCTTAACTTATTACCTTGCAAGTGACATTGGCCACTGAAAAGTTTAGCCATAGCTGTCCCTCCATAACCACAGTTGTGCTTAATAACTGGCCCACACGTTGCTATAGCACCCTTGTCTTGTTTCTGCCTAATGGGTAAACTGTTTTCAATTCAGACCCTAGTGAAGAAATTATTCTGTTCATCCCCAGAATGCAGCAGATCACAACAGCTGGCCAGAGCAATCAAATTAAAGACAGGAAAAGTAGGGAACCACACAGAAAACTATTCCCAAGAAATAACTAATAAGCAGTGGAAAGCATTTTATAGATCATAATGAAGAGAGGCAACCTCATTTACTTAACATTAAATTTACATAAACTTCGAACAATCACATAAGCAAAAATTAAGAATTTGGGGCAAATAATAAAAGCTCTTTTCTAGGAGACAGTCATCTTAATTGCTCATTGAATTAAAAATTTTAAATTAAATGACATAATACTATTGACTTATGTCACCCAGAACCATTCAAAGTCTGCTCTACTGAATGTGTTTCATACTTATCTACTTGATAAATCATCTTCACAGGTATAATCACAATATGTAAAGATGTAAATGCGATCTCTCCATTCTTCAGGGAAGTAATTCTTTAGTCTCTCAAATATTCAAATTTACCAGTTTGTTGGACATTTCTGCCAAAAACTTGGCCAGTTTCTCTTCCCAAGCAGCAGACTGTGTTTCTCAGTTACTTATTTTATTCAAAGAGCAAAAGGACTCAAGTACAATTAATCATTTATTGTCATATTATTTACTTTATGGTAATATCTGTCAAGAATAGCATAAACTGGCAAGCGCTGAGGCTCACTAGGCTAATCCTCCACCTGCGGCGCCGGCACACCAGGTTCTAGTCCCAGTCGGGGTGCCGGATTCTGTCCCGGTTGCTCCTCTTCCAGTCCAGCTCTCTGCTGTGGCCCGGGCGTGCAGTGGAGGATGGCCCAAGTGCTTGGGCCCTGCACCCACATGGGAGACCAGGAGGAAGCACCTGGCTCCTGGCTTCAGATCAGCACACCGGCCGCAGCAGTCATTGAGGGGTGAACCAATGGAAAAGGAAGACCCTTCTCTCTGTCTCTCTCTCTCTCACTGTCCACTCTGCCTGTCAAAAAAATAAAAAATAAAAAAGAATAGCATAAACTATAGAAAGCCAAGATACTGTGGCAAAAAATGCCCTACATGAAGTATCTCTGTGAGTGAGACCCCAGTGGAAAGAAGTGGCCATCAAGGAAGGAGGTACTTTTCTCTGACAGGAGGAGAGAAATTCCACTTTGCTTATGGCCTTATCTAAATACTGACAGAGATTGTGGATTCAAAAGGCTTCCATAGCTTGGTAGCTCATGTCAAGAGCCTCAGGTGATCACTGGCATCATATATAAGAATGTTAATTATTAAATAATCAATAACAGGAGTCATTGTACACTAGCTTCCCATGCAAGACCTCTGTTCTCAATGAGTTGTATTATGAGAATTAACTGTAAAACTTGTTCTCAGTTTGTGTGTGTGTTCAAATTGTTGAAATCTTACTTAGTATAGAGTTGGTCTTCTGTGTATGAAGTTAATTGAAAATGAATCTTTTTTTTTTAACAGGCAGAGTTAGACAATGAGAGAGAGACAGAGAGAAAAGTCTTCCTTCCGTTACTTCACCCCCCAAATGGCCGCTACAGCTGGTGTACTGCACCGATCTGAAGCCAGGAGCCAGGTGCTTCCTCCTGGTCTCCCATGCGGGTGCAGGGCCCAAGCACTTGGGCCATCCTCCACTGCACGCCCGGGCCACAGCAGAGAGCTGGACTGGAAGAGGAGCAACCGGGACAGAATCTGGCGCCCCAAATGGATCTTAATGGAGAATGGAACTGGGAATGGGAGAGGAGTAGGAGGTGGGGTGGGAATAGGAGTTGGAGGGTGGGTATGGTGAGAATAATCACTATATTCCTAAAGTTGTACTTATGAAATTTATACCCATTAAATAAGAGGTTTCTAAAAAAAGAAGAATAGCAAAAACCTATAAACCTTTTGTTGACTTTTCATCACTTTGAGAAACAAGAGCCGGTTACAGACAATGCAACATGATCACCATTTCAGTTCTTTTTTTTTTTTTTTTTTTTTTTTTTTTTTTTTTTTTTTTTGACAGACAGAGCGGACAGTGACAGAGAGAGAAAGGTCTTCCTTTGCCGTTGGTTCACTCTCCAATGGCCGGCTGCAGCGGCGCTGATCTGATGGCAGGAGCCAGGATCCAGGTGCTTTTCCTGGTCTCCCATGGGGTGCAGGGCCCAAGCACCTGGGCCATCCTCCACTGCACTCCCTGGCCATAGCAGAGAGCTGGCCTGGAAGAGGGGCAACCGGGACAGAATCCGGCACCCCGACCGGGACTAGAACCCGGTGTGCCGGCGCCGCAAGGTGGAGGATTAGCCTATTGAGCCACGGCGCCGGCTCACCATTTCAGTTCTTGGTTCTCATGTACAACATGTATTTTACCACTGCTGGTCAAATGGGAAATCTTACAGCTTAGATAAAAGTATTCAGCTTCTGTTTCAATTCACATCTACTTTCTTCCTACCACCCACCTCCACATAGTAAACATAAAGATAGTGAAATTATCTTCCAATACCATTGTCTCATATCAAAGAAGAATTTCCACGCAGACAGGGATAGAGAGCAAAGCAAGATTTATTGAAAGTAAGAAACCTGCCACAGCAGAAAGGAGGGGAGCTGCCCTGTGGGGGCCTGCTCTTTAATCCACAAAATGGCTCAGATTGGCCCCTTTCTGAAAACCAAACCCAGATTTAACGAATCAAGGGAGGAACAGAATAACAGCCAATCAGAAGTCAGGGGTTACAGTCTTGTCTAACCTTTTCTCATGATAAAACTATGTGCAGTTAACTGATGTAACTGCCTATTAGCCCATAACTCCTCACATTCCAGCTAACCCAATTGCCTATTAGCCTGTCTAACTCTTCCTATGGGAGGCAGCAGATGATGACACAAATGTTTGAGCCTCTCCCACCCATGTGGGAGACATCAGTGGAGATCTGAACTCCTTGCTTCAGCCTGGCCCAGTCCTAGCTGTTTCGGGCATTTAGGGAGGGAACCAGCTGACAGAGGATCCTCTCTCTCTCCCTCCCTGTCCCTCTCTCTCCCTCTTTATCTGTCTGTAAGTATGTGTGTGAGACACTCTGCTTCCAAGCAGATGAAAATACATAAACATTTTAAATGACTTTACATGTGTCTTTGAAACTAAAATGATCTTTTTTTTTTTTTTTTTTTTTTTTTTGACAGGCAGAGTGGACAGTGAGAGAGAGAGACAGAGAGAAAGGTCTTCCTTTGCCGTTGGTTCACCCTCCAATGGCCGCCGCGGCCAGCGCGCTGCAGCCGGCGCACCGCGCTGATCCGATGGCAGGAGCCAGGAGCCAGGTGCTTTTCCTGGTCTCCCATGGGGTGCAGGGCCCAAGCACCTGGGCCATCCTCCACTGCACTCCCTGGCCACAGCAGAGGGCTGGCCTGGAAGAGGGGCAACCGGGACAGAATCCGGCGCCCTGACCGGGACTAGAACCCGGTGTGCCGGCGCCGCTAGGCGGAGGAAAAACTAAAATGATCTTTAAAATATGTCCTACAATGATAATTGACTCATATTTCTAATTCCAAAGCATTAATCCATTTATTGACTTGAATTATATTGTCAGTTCATCAGAAAGATACTTTGTTTTTTTTTTAAATACATTCCATAGTCACATTATTGAACTTTTTATAGGCCAAAATCATGTTTGATTGAGTAAAACCTTGGGAATTCAATCATATATTTATTCATGGATCAAATAAGACATATGCTCCTGAGGCAAACTTTTTCTCTGGAAGTTGCTTGTTTTTTAGATTTTATTTATTTATTTTGCAAACGAGTTAGAGAGAGAGAGAGAAAGACAAAAAGAAATCTTCCCATCCAATGGTTCACTCCCCAAATGGCTGCAATGGCCAGGGCTGAGACAAGCCAAAGCCACAAGCCAGGAGCTTCATCTAGGTTTCCTACATGGGTGCAAGGGCCCCATTACTTGGGCCAAACTCTGCTGCTTTCCCAAATGCATTAACAGGAAGCTGGATCAAAAATGGAGCAGCTGGAACTCAAACCCGCTTCCATAAGGGATAACAGTGTCACAGGCAGCAGCTTAACCCAGCATACCACAATGCCTCAGAAGTTGCTTTTAATATTGAGTCACTCTCATTACCAGTTTTTCCTGTCATTTCTCTGCTTCTGCTAACTACAAGTTGTAACATTTGTTTCAGGTCAACCAATGTTTCTAGGCTCTTACTACTATAAATTATTATAAGCTCTTACTATTATAAATAAGCTCATAAATTATTAATAATTTTCAGCATAGATTTCATTTATTGGATGTGACTTCAAATACGCCTTTTTAAAAACAGGTTGTCCCTTTGGGGCAGAGGCTGTGGCATAGCGGGTAAAGCATGCAGTGCCAACATCCCATATGGGCGCCAGTTCAAGTCCCAGCTGCTCCACTTCTGATCCAGCTCTCTGCCATGGCCTGGGAAAGCAGTAGAAGATGGCACAAGTGCTTGGGCCCCTGCACCCATATGGGAGACCTGGAAGAAGCTCCTGGCTCCTGGCTTTGGATCAACCTACCTTCGGCGGTTGCAGCCATCTGGGAGTGAACCAGCAGATGGAAGACTTGTCTCTTTTTTCTCTCTGCTTCCCCTTTCTCTGTGTAACTCTGACTTTCAAATAAATAAATAAAACTTTTTTAAAAAAATAGCTTGTCCTATTTCAAATGAATAATGCTATTGTAGTGCACTTCAAAGGTTATGGTGAGTCGAAAGCTACAAACATAAATGCTTTAACCTTTCATAAAGGGTATTGCTATTTGGTTCAATGTCATATCCAGTCACATTTGTATATGTTTTAGGTAATCATATGCAAAAGACTAAGCCTTTTCTTTTACAGGTTTTACTTTTTGAAGGCACACAGAATGATGCTAGTATTTTTAGTTAGGTATTTGATTTGGAGGAAGGAGGAACTGTGGCATGTTCATAATAAGCATCAATTAAAGAAGAAATTATCTTTCCTGGAAAACTGGAGTGTAATAAAAGGAAATGATTATTATCCTCATCTCAAGCTATTCCAAGAAATGTTTCATCAGAATATTTTGGTCAGTGGGATTAAGGGGAAGATGGGAGCATTCCAAGACTTTGTCCAAGCATAATAGGATACTGGTTATTTCGTCAGGAAGTGAAGTCTTTCCAGCCATGTAGGGCTCTGGACACAGAATTGCTCTGCAGTCCACACTTCTGTTCTCTGGGATGAGGAAAGACTTTGTGTTCAACAGGAGGAGCAGGTTTCTGTGTTTCCTTGAACCACAAGAAGCCACCTACAGCTCCAGGACTACATAATGTCTGCAACCTTATAGTAAGTCTTTCTGTTCTCACTGGGCTGTGACATGTACTGATGTTACATGAAGTCTATGATCTCATAACAAGATGTTTAGGTCATCAGAAACTTGGAATTATAAATTCCATCTCAAAATATCATTTGGATTCAGTCAACATGGAAATGTATTATCTATTGCTTCCTGTAAAAAAAAAAAAAAGTTAAATTCCACATTTTAAATGGTTCAGGCACCACAGATTTAGGACCTTTGTATCACCAGTGCTCCTTTTTTTAACACAGTATTTTTCCATCTTATATTCCATCCATTCACTCATTCAATTGTGCTGATTGAATCACTATTGCCTGCAAGTGTCTGTGTTAATACTATAAGGCATTCAAGACAAGTATGCGAAAAGATACCCTCCTATTAAACATATAATTATACATGACAAAATAAGATCTGTCACCAAAATTAGTGGAAAAGGAGTTTAGAAAGAAAGAGGGGCATCTTCTTGAGCAGTCATGGCCTGGAGTAGTTTTTTTAAGGGTTACTTAAAGCAAAAATTGTCAGGTAACTCCCTACCATTTTTCCATTTTAACATCCCTGACTTCAGGTGCCTCTGCTCTCATGGGATCATCCCCTGTTCCTTGCTTAGCCACACATATGATACCAGTTGGTTCAGGGGCTTCTATTAATAAGTTCCCCTCTCTATTAGGTGTCATAAGATCTTTTCTACCTTCTCCTCTTCCTATCACTCACTCAATCTCACCTACAAAATACACAATCTTCTTCTAGGGTTCTTGTTTTCTGTTAAGAAACTCATATATCAATTAAACATGTAAACCTTCCCACATATCATATGCTGTCAGAACGAATTTAAGGAAATGACTAAATATCTGGGAATAAATTTAACCAAAGTGGTGAAAGATCTCTATAATGAAAACTATAAATCATCCATAAAAGAAACTGAAACAGACACATAGAAATGGAAGACAGTCCATGTTCATGAGTTAGAACACTCAATATCATTGAAATGTGTGTACTACCCAAAGTAATTTACAGATCATTGCAATCCCTATCAAAATCCCAATGACATTTTCCACAAAACTAGGAAAAACTGCACCAAAATGTGTATAGAATCATAAAAGATTCTTGAGCAAAAAGAACAAAGCAGGAGGCATTATACTACCTGACTAAATATATATTACAATGCTACAATAATTAAAACAGCATGATATTGGTATAAAAACAGATCCATAGACCAATGGAACAGAACAGAGATCCTAAAAGTAAATCCATGCATCTACAGGCAACTGATCTTTGATAAAGCTGCTAAGAACATACATTGGAGAAAGAATAGTCTTTTTAATAAATGGTAGCTGGAAAATTGACTGTCCACAAGCAGAAAAATGAAGCTAGACCCCTATCTATTACCAAGTTAAAAAAAATTAGCTCAAGAAGCCAGTGTTGTATCAAAGTGGGTTAAGCTGCCTCCTATAATGCTGGTATCCCAAATGGGTACCCCTTCATGTTCCAGCTGCTCCACTTCCATTCTAGCACCCTGCTAATGACCTTGGAAAAGCACTGGAGGATGGCCCAAGTTCTTGGGCCCCTGCATCTACATGGGAGACCTAGAAGTTGTGGGCTCCTTGTTTCAGCCTGGTCCAGCTCTGACCCTTGTAGATATTTGAGGAGTGAACCAGGGAGTGAAAGATCTCTGTCTCTCCCTGTCTCTCTGGAACTCTGCCTTTCAAATAAATAAATACATAATCAGCTCAAAATGGATTAAAGACCTAAATGTGAGTCCTGAAATTTCAAAACTATTAGATGAAAACTTGCCCTGACTGTTGATGAACAACTTAATACGTTATCCCTCTTAGTATTTTTTTTGTTTAGTTGTTCTACTTAATACTTTTGGTTGAATATTGTAATCAATACACAGTTATTCTCAAGTGTTGAAACTTAACTGAAAAGTGATCGCTGTTAAATATAAGAGTGGGAGTAAGAGAGGGAAGAGATGTGCAATTCGGGACATGCTCAAGTTGACTTACCTCAAACGGTAGAGTTAGAAACATACCAGGGGATTCCAGTTCAATCCCATCAAGGTGGCATGTACCAATGCCATCTCACTAGTCCCGGTGATCAATTTCTGTTCACAATTGATCATAATGATAGGACTAAGAGCCAAGGGGAGCACATAAACAAGACTGGTGTCTGCAAATACTAGATGATAGAATAAAGAGGGAGAGAGCAATCCAGCATGGGAGGCGGGATGCACAGTGGACCCATAGAATGGCAGATGTCCTAGGCAGCACTCTGGCCTCACAATCAGCCCTTAAGGCATGCGGATCTGGCTGGAAAGCCCATGAGAGTATTGCAGGCATGGAAAGCCAAAACACTCTGGAAAAAAAAAAAAAAAAACAACCAACCTACATGAAACATCTCCGCAAGTGAGATCCCAGTGAAAAGAACAAGTCATCAAAGAGGGAGGTGCCTTTCTCTGAAGGGAGGAGAGAACTTCCACTTTGACTACAACCTTGTCTAAATATGATCAGATTTGATGAACTCAAACGGCTTCCATAGCCTTGGCGACTCATGACAAGAGCCTGGGGTGATTGCTGATTCTATAAACAAAAGTGTCGGTTTGTTGGGTCAACAACAGGAGTCACTGTGCGCTTGCTCCTCATGTGGGATCTCTGTCCTTGGTGTGCTGTACATTGTGATTTAGTGCTGTGACTGGTACTCAAACAGTGTTTTTCACTTTGTGTTTCTGTGTGGGTGCAGACTGTGGGGAGCAACCCGGACTGGACTAAGTTACTGGAATTAAGACTTATCCTGGGCCGGCGCCGCGGCTCACTAGGCTAATCCTCCGCCTAGCGGCGCCGGCACACCGGGTTCTAGTCCCGGTCGGGGCGCCGGATTCTGTCCCAGTTGCCCCTCTTCCAGGCCAGCCCTCTGCTGTGGCCAGGGAGTGCAGTGGAGGATGGCCCAGGTGCTTGGGCCCTGCACCCCATGGGAGACCAGGAAAAGCACCTGGATCCTGGCTCCTGCCATCGGATCAGCGCGGTGCGCCGGCCGCAGCGTGCCGACCGCGGCGGCCATTGGAGGGTGAACCAACGGCAAAGGAAGACCTTTCTCTCTGTCTCTCTCTCTCACTGTCCACTCTGCCTGTCAAAATAAAAAAAAAAAAAAAAAAAAAAAAAAAAGACTTATCCTATGCATCTGCTCTCCCACATTATGGCGCTGGGAGAGGAGAAAACAGCTTCTACGCAGCTGCCTCTTGCCAACTTGAGTGATGACCTCCAGGAGCTGATCCTGCTCCTGATTGGAGGAGAGCAGCGTACTCGGCGTGTGGGCAGCCGAGTTGGGATTGGCGGAAGAGGACTATAAGGGAGGAGAGAGACGACATGCACCAGGAACATCTAAGGGGAACATCTAAGAAGAACACCTGTGCAGCCCCCGAGAGAGCCGGCCGGCGGTGTGCCGCTCCCCTGCGGAAGTGGGGAATGTGGCAGGGGGAACCGCCCTTCCACGGAGGTGGAAGGGACGGTAGCCAACCCGGGAAGAACCAGCAGCAAACCCGGGGAGGGCCGAGCAGACGAAAGAACAGCGCAGGGTCCTGTGTCGTTCCTCCACGAAGAGGGGGAGCGACAGCAGACTGTTGAGATCTTTGCTTAGTATGTGCTGGACTGATCTTCTGTGCATGGAGAGAATTGAGGATGAATCTTGATGTGAGTGGAAGGGGGGAGGGAGAGGGAAAGGGGAGGGTTGCTGGTGGGAGGGAAGTTGTGGGGGGGGTGAAGCCATTGTGGTTCATAAGCTGTACTTTGGAAATTTATATTCATCAAATAAAAGTTTAAAAAAAAACTTCCAAAAAAGAAAACAAAGGGAAAACATTTTAGTAATATTTTCTAAATATTGGGATAGGCAAGGGTTTTCTGAATCAGAGACTAAAAGCATGGGAAATAAAAGCAAAGATAGACAAATAGTATTTCAATAAACCAAATATCTTTTGCACAGAAAAGGAAACAACAAACAGAGTTAAGAGATAACCTGTGGAATGGGAGAAAATATTTATAAGCTATACATCTGACATAGGGTTAATAAACAGAACATATAAAGAACTCAAATAATAGGCCAAAAAATCTATTTTAAAAATGAGCAATAGATCTAAACAGACATTTCTCAAAGGAAATGCACAACCATGAAAAAATGCTCAACATCACTAATCATCAGGGAAATACAAATCACAAGATATCATTTCACTCTAATAATAGTGACTATTATGAAAAAGACAAAAGATGGCAAATGTTGGCAAGGATGTGAAGAAATGGGAATCTTTGCACTCTGTTGGTAGGAACATAAATTAGTACATCGTGGAAAAATAGTATGGAAGTTCCTCAAAAAACTAAAAATAGAACAACCATCTGATTCAGCCATCCCTCTATATCTCTGAGTTTATATCCAGTTGGAATGGAAATCCATCTGTCAAAGAGACATCTGCCCTCCCATGTTTACTGCAGCAATTTATACAATAGTTAAGAAATGGAAACAGGCGGGCCCCGGCTCAATAGGCTAATCCTCCACCTGCGGCGCCGGCACTCCAGGTTCTAGTCCCGGTTGGGGCGCCAGATTCTGTCCCAGTTGCCCCTCTTCCAGCCCAACTCTCTGCTGTGGCCCGGGAGTGCAGTGGAGGATGGCCCAAGTGCTTGGGCCCTGCACCCATATGGGAGACCAGAAGAAGCACCTGGCTCCTGGCTTCAGATCAGCGAGGTGCGCCGATCTCAGCGCACCAGCCACAGTGGCCATTGTGGGGGGTGAACCAACGGAAAAGGAAGACCTTTCTCTCTGTCTCTCTCTCTCACTATCCACTCTGCCTGTCAAAAAAAAAAAAAAAAAAAGAAGAAGGAAGGAAGGAAGGAAGGAAGGAAGGAAGGAAGGAAGGAAGGAAAGAAAGAAAGAAAGAAAGAAAGAAAGAAAGAAAGAAAGAAAGAAAGAAAGAAAGAAAGAAAGAAAGGGAAACAACTTCATGCCCATCAACTGATAAATGAATAAAGAAAATGTGGTACAGATACAAAATAGAATATTATTCAGCCATAAAAAAATTGATAGAACTTTGTCATCTGCAACAACCTGGATGGAACTGAGGTCATTACATTAAGTAAAATAAGTCAACCACAGAAATACAAATGTCACATGATCTCACTCATATTTGGAGTCAGGAAAAAGAAAAAAAGGTGATCTTATAGAAGTTAAAAAACGTAATACTGGTTACCAGAGGCTACGGGAGGAAGTAGGAAGAGGGATTGGTTAAAGTTGATCAATGCATACTAGGTTATAGTTAGACAGAAATAAGAAGTTCTGGGGCTAGTGCTGTGGTATGGCAAGTGGAACCACTGCCCTGCAGCACCAACATCCCATGTGAGGGCTGGTTCAAGTCCCGGCTGCTCTACTTCTGACCCAGTTCCCTGCTGATGCACCTAGGAAGGCAGCCACTGTGGCCACTGGGGAATGGACCAGTGGACAGAAGCTCTCTCTCTCTCTCTCTCTTTCTCTCTTTCTCTCTCTCTGATTCTACCCTTCAGATATATAAATGAATCTTTAAAAAAAAAAAAAAACTTCTGGGATTCTTTTGTACAATAGGGTAAAGATACATAATTTTAATTTACTATATAATTCTCTACTAGGAAGAGTTGATTTGGAGCTATCACTAAAAAGAAATGTTAAATGTTTGAAAACATAAACATATTTACTCTGGTTGGACATTATAAAATGTATACATGTAACAAAATATTATATAGTATATCATAAATACAATTTTATTCATTTTTATTACATAAAAAAGAAAAATGATATTGAATAGCAGCTTAGTCAGGGTGGTGGTATTAACACTTTTGGCAAGAGGGTCAATATATGTAGCCCATGTTCTGCCAATACAATAGGAATACATAAAGACAATCCCAGTCTTAAATTAGCTTCCCTGACCATGGAGACAGATGATGTGTTGATTACAGTGGATGGGGTGTTGATTTCAATAAGTTTACATGGGGAATGCTGTCAGGAGGTACACCTGTAAGGAAGTGAGGCATGTAGTTGGAGGAAAGCTGTGGTAATTGAGACCTCAACCAAGATGACCCCCCAGAGTTTCCCCAAACAAAGATAAGGGGGCTGGCACTTTTATCAGCCAGTCGTTGGTTCCTTGGTCAAGGCAGCTTTCTGTGATAGAGCACAATTTCCAGTGAGAAACACAAAATGAACTAATAGCAACCGATATGCTCAGTAGCTAGAAGTTGGAAGGCTTGTTCCTGAAGAGAGAATATGGGAGGGCACATGTATAGGAGTGAGATCAGGGGAAGGCCTGTTAGTATTAGGTTTCCCTTAACTCTCAGGTTATTTTTAGTTGGGCTTCCCCAAATTTTTTCTAATAACAACTTTTTATTTATTTAAGGTGAATAAATTTCATGTATTTCATATATACAGATTTAGAGGACTTCCCAAATTAAATTATAACTGCTGTATGTATAAAACATTGATATTAATTTCTTATACCTAGTCTACATTTGTATTCTATGATCAATAAAGTAAGTTCAATGACTCATGATGGTTTCCCAATCATCTTGATAGTGCTCTCAGGCAGTGGTAGATGGCCCAACTACCTGGACCCCTGCCATCCACATGGGAGACCCAGAAGAAGTTCCTGGTTCCTGGCTTCAGCCTGGCCCAGCGCTGGCCGTTGTGGCCATCTAGGGGGTCAGTCAGTGGATGTAAAATCTCTCTCTCCCTTCCCCTGTAATATAATTCTGACTTTCAAAAACAAAAACAAAACAAAACAATTCTCCCAGGCAATAGAAACACAAAATAAGGAGCTCCTTAGATAGCCAAAGAATGCCATCAGGCTCTGGATCATCCTTCCTTAGGGATACAGAGAACACTCAATCTGAGGCTACCACAACACAACTGCAAACACCCTAGCACACAATGAGTTTTCGCATGTAACTGAAATCCGTGCTTTTTCAGCTCTCATTCAGAAGGAAAGTATATTTTTTAACTGAAACTCTACCCTTGTAATGAGGCAAGGAAAATCTATATGTTTCCACACATGAACGCAAAATAACCTTCTAAGCAACCATGATTTTTCAATCCCTGATTCCACAAGTAATTAAAGATGAGTTTTCATACTTCCAATTTAGTAAACACTCAAAATTTTAATGTCACAGTACTTCTAAAAAAGAATATCATGAAAAGAAAGAGGTCCTTATTTTAGAACACGTAATTTAATGTGATGCCATTTCATGTGAAATATTCAAACGCTACTTTCTACCAAAAATAACTAGTGTTGAACTCAAAAAAAAAAAAACTACAGAGCCAAAAATTATATCCTCTAATTATCCAGTCTAAATTTATGATGGTCTCAGTCAAGTCTCTATTCTGTTTAGGCATACTCTTTTCTGAATCTTACATGTGATAGATATTCAAAGTTGTTATTTGGGACTTAGCATCATTTTGAAATTTAACGTGTACCCCCAAAATATCAATTATATTTAATCATAAGCTCTTTGGCCAGCTTAAGTCTGGATGACTTTGGAATTTTAGCTCAGGTGGTTGAATAGCTATGGGGATGGCTGGGTCCCAAAGAACATTAAGCACAGAAGTTATAATATTTGACTTCACTCAAAGGGCCTGCTAATTCCATAATTTAATTGGCAATTGTATTAACACTGTTGCTAATTCCCTGAAAAAGAATTTTTAAAAAACTTACTAACTAACATCTAAAGATAGATTTGATGACTCTTCCAGGAATGACTATTTTAACCAGACAAATCTATACTACCACATCACAGTTAAATGACTTGGCACAATGTTTTATGAGACTCAAACTAAAAGGCCACATATCCTTGTATTATCCACTCATTTTGGAGGGCAAGTAGCCCTGCTAATGAGAATATTGTCAAAACTTCACACACAGAAGCACACTGAATCCTCCAAGGTTGTGTGTATAAACAAACAGGCAAGGGATATCCTGTAATAAATGTTTTAATTAGAGCTACAAGGAAAATTAGAGGTTGGATTCACATCTTCTCTCCGCACATGGATTTGACTGAAATCAAATCTATAGGTGAGGGCAGCAGGGGGCATGTGGGACAGATTAGATGGTTTGAAACTAATTTATCCTTCCCAGTAGAATTTGAAACACTAATGAAGACAGGTCCTTTTGTCTTTTCCTTTGAGCTTTTCAAAGGCAGGATGTTCATAACAATGCTTAATACTTAAATAACATCTTTCTTCTTCAAAGGGCTTAAATACAGTAACTACCTATTACAATCTATTCCTAGCAGAGCAGGAGAGCCCCTTACCTCAAACTCAACTAAATGGATGATTGTCACAGGTTAAAGTACAAGGGCAGTGGAAAATAGACGTAAAATAAGTAGTCCACAATCATCCTAAGTAACTGATTGAGAGCTACTATATTTTTCAATAAAATTTAATATTCTTTTCCCTTTATTATAAAAGGAAACTATTTTTACTAAGAAAAATATTTAAATAATGAAGGCAAAGAAAAAACAATGTAATGAATTACTAATCCACGCAATAGGTTGCGACAATGGCATCCTGTTATTTCCTTGTTTTTAAAGTGTTCAGTGAGTCACAGTGAAATATTGGAATTCTAAGCCTGTAACCAGCCCTAGCATAACTAGAGAAATATAATTAATCCATCAAGAAATAGTTGCATTTAAATCATGTACTTTGACTTTTTTTTAAAAAAAATTAAAATCATTTATTCTTAAAATTGTTTGGTTTCAATTTTAGCAGCCTAAATATTTACTAGAATATGCTAAACAGATTTTTGCAATATTTTTTCCTCTGACTCTTCCTTATTATTTATTCACGTATTTACTCATTCAAAAGCTGTGGATTGAGAATATGACATGTGAAGAGCCTGTGCTGGGAGCTAAAGAAGGTATTGAATTTAAAAATAAATAAATAAGGGGTTGGCGCTGTGGTGTAGGGGGTAAGGCCGCCGCCTGCAGTGCCAGCATCCCATGTGGGTGCCGGTTCTAGTCCCTGCTGCTCCGCTTCCGATCCAGCTCTCTGCTGTGGCCTGGGAAAGTGGTGGAGGATGGCCCGAGTCCTTGGGCCCCTGCACCCATGTGGGAGACCCGGAAGAGGCCCCTGGCTCCTGGCTTTGGATCGGTGCAGCTCCAGCCATCCAGCCAATTGGGGAGTGAGCCATTGGATGGAAGATCTCTCTCTCTCTCTGCCTCTCTGTGTAACTCTGACCTCAAATAAATAAATAAATCTTTAAAAAATAAATAAATAAAATAAATAAAAGCTTAATAACCTGGTTCCTTGTTCCCTGAGTGGGACTCATCTAATTTTTGGCATGATAAGAAACTAATACTGAAATGTGAAAGAAATATTTAAACAAGTACTTGGAAAATAAAGATTTTTAAAGATCTTAGCTTTCTCTTGTTTCATTTGTAAATGTAATACTTTGCAATAGATTGTAGATCGTTAAAGATTTATTTTTCATTTTACTTGATCCGTTTTATTCCTTTGAGAAGCTAATTACAGTATTTCGTGTATGTGTAAGACTTCAAATAACATAAATTTTGCTGCTAAGACAAACACTGTATGACAGGTTAGGAAAAAAAAATTTAAAGGACATAGCAGGCCAGCACCACACCTCAATAGGCTAATCCTCCACCTGCGGTGCCGGCACACGGGGTTCCAGTCCTGGTTGAGGCGCCTAATTCTGTCCCGGTTGCTCCTCTTCCAATCCAGCTCTCTGCTGTGGCCCGGGAGTGCAGTGGAGGATGGCCCAAGTGCTTGGGCCCTGCACCTGCATGGGAGACCAGGAGAAGCACCTGGCTCCTGCCATCGGATCAGCGCGGTGCGCTGCGCACCAGCCGTGGCAGCCATTGGAGGGTGAACCAACGGCAAAGGAAGACCTTTCTCTCTCTCTCTCTCTCTCTCTCCCTCTCACTGTCCACTCTGCCTATAAAAAAAAAAAAATGTAGTAAGATGGCTATGACATCAATAGGTGATATAAAATCATGGGGATCAGTATCAAAAATGTGGTCCCCAATTGATTACAACATTATTATGTAGCACAAAACTGGACATTAAATCCAGTACTTTTTAATCAATGTTTTATCCCTTCTTAAACATATCGATAATTTTGTGGCTTCCTGTGTTTAATTATTAGGAATATTTTCAGATGGCCACCTTTAAAATAGGCAGAACAGGACAGAAAACTCTTGATAGGGACCCCTTTGGTCCCAGGCAAGTTCTAGACAACCTCAGATATGGACATCTGGGCAGGTAGAACCAGTACCCCATAATAGAGGACTGGTAGGGGCCGACGCTGTGGCATAGCGGGTAAAGTTGCCACCTGCAATGTTGGTATCCTGCAGGGGCGCCAGTTCGAGTCCCTGATGCTCCACTTCCAATCCGGCTCCCTGCTAATGTGCCTGGGAAATCAGCAGGAGATGGCCCAAGTGCTTGGGCCCCTGCACCCACATGGAAAATACAGAAGAGGCTCCTGGCTCTGAATTGGCCCAGTTCCAGCCATTGCAGCTATTTGGGGAGTGAATCAGCAGATGGAAAACATCTCTGCCTTTCAAATAAATTTTAAAAAAAGGTGGAGGGGGGTGGAATAGTGAGAATTTGTGTTCCTGTTTTTTGCTACATGATTTTGATGGTCAGGGCTCAACTGGGTGATTCTTCTGTTCCATGTAGAGTTGACAAAGATCATTCAGTGTTAGTTGGCAAAGGGGCTAGTCAGGAGGATCAAAGTTAACTTCAATTTCTGGCGGTGCCTTGATGGAGATAACTACAAACTGGGCTCATCTCAATTGTGTACCTACATGTGGCTTTTGCAGCATAGTAGGCCAGGAAGACTACTGGCAGCTCAGAACTCCCAGAGGAAGTAGTACAAGAGCACAAGTTCCTTCTGATGACAAAACATTGTCCTTTATTTCAACCCCTCAAAGTGTAGTTTAATTAGTCCTCAAGGAAAATTGCTTTATTTTTAATAAGAAGGTTCTTATTATTATACTCTACTGTTTTAAAAAAAAAAAAAGAAAAAAAGAAAAAAGGCCGGCGCCACAGCTCAATAGGCTAATTCTCCACCTGTGGCACTGGCACATGGGGTTCTAGTCCCGGTCGGGGCGCTGGATTCTGTCCCAGTTGCTCCTCTTCCAGTTCAGCTCTCTGCTGTGTCCCGGGAGTGCAGTGGAGGATGGCCCAAGTGCTTGGGCCTTGCACCTGCATGGGAGACCAGGAGAAGCACTGGCTCCTGGCTTCGGATCAGCGCAGTGCGCAGGCCGCAGCATGCTGGCTGCAGCAGCCATTGGGGGGTGAACCAACGGAAGGAAGACCTTTCTCTCTGTCTCTCTCTCTCACTGTCCACTCAGCCTGTCAAAAAAAAAGAAAAGAAAAGAAAAAGTATTTTTAAAATACTGTTTTTTTAAAAAAGTATTACTTTTTTGGTATTGTAAAGATCATAGTCCACAGTCATGCAAAAAAATGCAAGCAATATATAAAATTATAAGATATGAAGTAAAAATCATCTTAAATTCCACTACTGCTAATCATTGGAGACTATAGTAAACATCTTTGTGGACAGTTCTATATATATGTGTGTATATATACTTATATATATATAGTTATATATATATATATATATATATATATATATATATATATATATGTATATCGAGTCCCTGATGCTCCACTTCCAATCCGGCTCCCTGCTAATGTGCCTGGGAAATCAGCAGGAGATGGCCCAAGTGCTTGGGCCCCTGCACCCACATGGAAAATACAGAAGAGGCTCCTGGCTCCTGGCTCTGAATTGGCCCAGTTCCAGCCATTGCAGCTATTTGGGGAGTGAATCAGCAGATGGAAAACATCTCTGCCTTTCAAATAAATTTTAAAAAAAGGTGGAGGGGGGTGGAATAGTGAGAATTTGTGTTCCTGTTTTTTGCTACATGATTTTGATGGTCAGGGCTCAACTGGGTGATTCTTCTGTTCCATGTAGAGTTGTAAATGTGAAATTAATATGCATATTCATAACTATTTCTCACTTGACAGTATATCATGGAGTTCCTTTGTTGTCAATAAATACACAGGTATAGCATCCCTTCTAATATTGTATATTATATCATTATGGTAGTTTATTTACAGATAAAAGATATATGATTTCTCACTTTTAATGAAATACTTATGATTGTCAGCTATTTCATAAAAAAATTTCAGTTGATATATAGCCATTCACTTCATCTAATCAAATAAGTTATATTTAGTGTGGGAAGGTTTTAAGAAGATAAGTTTAGTGATGGAGTTTCCTATTTTGTTTCCTATTTTGGTCAAATAAGCAACTAAGTAATGGTCAATTTTTTAGTTTGTTTTTTGCTGTAATACTCTAGCCATTGATAATTCTAGGTAATTAGTAGTCAAGGTGTGCATTCTCCTGCAGAAGTCTGAAATCTCAAGGTGGTGGGGGTACAAAGAAGGAGGCAGAAGAGGAGAAGGGTAACATGAAGAAGCAAAAGAAAGAAAGAAAGGAGAGAAGGAAAGAAAAAAACCATGGTTTTTGTTTCCTTCTAGTTATAAAGAATCCAGAAGTAAAAGATCTGGAGTTGGTCAGAAGTTCCACAACTTAATCCAAATCCAGGGGGCAAGTGCCATGGCTCACTTGGTTAATCCTCTGCCTGCGATGCCGGCATCCCATATGGGTGCCAGTTCTAGTTCCAGTTGCTCCTCTTCCAGTCCAGCTCTCGGCAGTGGAGGATGGCCCAAGTACTTGGGTGCCTGCACCCGCGTGGGAGACCAGGAAAAGCACCTGGCTTCTGGCTTCGAATCAGCGTAGCTCCGGCCATAGAGGCCACTTGGGGGGTGAACCAACAGAAGGAAGGCCTTTCTCTCTGTCTCTCTCTAATTCTCTCTCACAAATAAATACATAAAATCTTAAAAAACAATAATCCAAGTCCAAGCACCATGCATCTTCCCATTCAACCACTCCAGTGTGGTTCCAAGGTGACTGTTCCCAACATTGTCTCTATGTTCTGATAGGAAGAAGAGGAAGGTCAAGGGGAAAAGGACAAAAATGTTAAATCAGTGTATCTGTCTATATTTCTTATAAGGGGTTGTTCTAGAATTCTTTTTTTTTTTTTTAAGATTTATTTACTTATTTGAAAGAGTTACAGAGAGGCAGAGAAAGAGAAAGAGAGAGAGAGAGAGAGAGAGAGAGGTCTTCTGTCCGATGGTTCACTCCCCAGATGGCCGCAACAGCCGGAGCTGTACCAATCCAAAGCTAGGAGCCAGGAGCTTCTTCCGGGTCTCCCATGCAGGCACAGGGGCCCAAGGACTTGGGCCATCTTCTACTGCTATCCCAGGCCATAGCAGAGAGCTGGGTTGGAAGAGGAGCAGCCGGGACTAGAACCAGTGCCCAGATGGGATGCTGGCGCTTCAGGCCAGGGTGTTAACCCACTGCACCACAGCGCCAGCCCCTGTTCTAGAATTCTTACCTAATAACTTCTGTTCACAGTTCAAAACTGGTTAACATGATTACCCTTTTCTGCAAAGAAGACTATGAAACATAGGCTTTTGCTTTAGTTTAGTTTGGCTTCATGGTTTATATGTAATCAGAGGAGAGTGAATATTGGGTAGGAAACTTTCTCTCTTACAATAATCAAATGGGGTATTGTTTATATATATAATATATAATATATATGTTGTTTATATATATATGTATGTGTGTATGTGTACATATTCCCAAGAAATGTCATCTAAGAGGGGAAAAGATAAAATAAGTAAAACTTTAACTCTTAATCTCCAAAATATTGTTTATTTACAAGAAAAAATAACTATGAAAATTCTCAGTGAAAAGTGAATTTCTTCAATTTCAGTTCAAGTTCACAAACATCTAAGGGGCTGGGGAGGGGAGACCCACAGTGGATCGTAATAGTCTCTACCCTTGAAGATTTCAGTCTAATGGCATTTCATTTGAATAAACAATTTTCACATAACATAAAAACCTCTGTGCATTGAAAAGTGAATAAAGAACTATGGAAGGAGTGGAGGGTTTTGAGAAGAACAAATATAGATGAGTCTACATGTACTCTAGAATCCACAAATGAATAAAAGTGTAACAAGGAGATGAAAAAGAAGGACTTTTCAGGGCAATGGAGCAGTCAAATGCAATGTGTATCAGTCAACAACTGGTCCCTTTAAAAAGTTGTGCAGTGTAGCCCAGGTATCTTCAGAGTTTCATCTACAAGTTATATGCACCACAAGTATAATGCTTACCCCAGCAAATTCTTCAGAATTCATATGCACACCAAAGTTTGAGAACTCAGGGTCTAGCCTAGTAGAAGAGACAGCAGGTCCAAGAGACCATGTGCAGCATCCTATTAGTTTCTTTCATCATGTCTTGTAACAGACTTTATTTCTACAGAAATTCACTCTAACTATATTCTGGGCTGTGCTGATATTTGATTACTTTTGGGACATCCTTCTTAGATACACCCTCACTAAGGTTCTGGTTCTGATCCATCACACTCCTGAATTTAGCCCTATCCCAAACATCCAGTTTAGGCAGAACAAGATAAAAATGTTGAAGCCTCAGGTTTTAAAGTTTAGACGTTTTGGGGTGATATACCCCTTTGGCAATTTAATAAAGCCTACAGAACCCACTTCCAATTAGAATGCTCTTAAATGCATAAAATACATAAAACAATATTTAAACACAGCTAACTTATTGAAAAAAAGTAAATTTGTACTTTTATTTTATGTGTTTTATTAAGACTTATTAGCAAATACATAAATTATAGGCCAAGATATATTAATGGAAGGGTTATTGTTGCTTGGCTTGAATAACAGCACTAAACAACAGTCTTTGACAAAGCAACATGTGTGTCATATTGAACAAGAAAGCATATGTTTTGAGTTTTTTCCTTCCAGTTTTAGGGGAGTTCTGAAATCCTATGGGTCTCTATGGACTCCACATTAAGAACTCAAGCAAAGAGATTATCTAGTTGAATGGTCCACAACTGAGACAGTGCCACAGCATGTGGTACATTTGCAAATGTGAGAAGGCCGAGGCAGGCATTTGATGTAGTGGTTAAGTTGCCACTTGAGAAACCTTGATCCCATATTAGAGTGCCTGGTTAATGTCCTGGCTCCTCTGCATCCAACCAGTTTCCTGATAATTCACACCCTGGCAGGCAGCATACATGGTAGAGGATGTTTCAAATACTTAGGTCCCTGCCACCCACATGGGAGACCAGGATGGTTCCTTGGTTCAGCCTGGCCCAGCACTGGCTGTTGCAAGCCTCTAGGGGGAGTGAATCAGAAAATGGAAGATGTCTGTCTGTCTCCGCTTTTCAAATAAAAATAGTTTTTTAAAAAAGAAAAATATGGGGGCTGGCACTGTGGCTTAGCGGGCTAAGCCTCTGACTGCAACACCAGCAACCCATATGGATGCCAGTTACAGAGTTCCAGCTGCTCCACTTCCAATTCAGCTCTCAGCTTATGGCCTGGGAAAGCAGTGGAAAATGGACCAAGTGCTTGGGCCTCTGCACCTGTGTGGGAGCCCCAGAAGATACTCTTGGCTTCTGGCTTCGGATCTGCTCAGCTCCAGCCATTGCGACCATCTGGGGAGTGAACCAGCAAATGAAAAGACCTTTCTCTCTGTCTCTGTCTCTCTCTCTCTCTCTCTCTAACTCTACCTCTCAAATAAAGAAATAAAAAATATTTTAAAAAATGTATCTGGATCAGATATGATTAGGAATTATTTGATCTATCCCAAAATTTTCACAAACTAAAAGAGCTATTAAATCTATGCTGCATTCTACAAGAAAAGTGAATCTACTGAGAAAGCATGGAGGGAGAATCAATAAGACACAGAGGGTCCGGCACTGTGGCTCACTTGGTTAATCCTCCGCCTGTGGCACCGGCATCCCATATGAGCACTGGGTTCTAGTCCCAGTTGCTCCTCTTCCAGTCCAGCTCTCTGCTGTGGCCCGGAAAGGCAATGGAGGATGGCCCAAGTGCTTGGGCCCTGCACCCGCATGGAAGACCAGGAAGAGGCACCTTGCTCCTGGCTTCGGATCGGCGTAGCAGCCATTTGGGGGGTGAACCAATGGAGGGAAGACCTTTCTCTCTCTTTGTCTCTCTCTCTCTATCACTCTACCTGTCAAATAAAACTGGATAATTAAAAAAAAAAAGACACAGAAATAGCTAAAAGTACATTAGTAAACGTAAGTTAGTAGATGTAAGTAATAAATACATATTTCTATATTAATTTAAGCAGTTCATTAAGACTTTAAATGTAACCAAATGTAACAAAAATAGTATATAAGAGCAACAAGGAAGTTACATATGCTTCAGAGGAAAATAGGCCAGAATTGTGCTCTGCAAGAAGACAGAAAAATAAATGAATGAATTCATATGAATTCATTAAAAGAACAGAAAAATAATATGTAATTTCCAGCCAGCAGAGAAAATTTGGAAGCACATTGAAAATTTTATTTAATCTATTAGAAAGCATGGAGGGAAGAAAGTTAAAAAGAAATGATAAGAAGGAACTACAACTAAGAATGAAGAAATATGTCTAAATAGATCAGGAATTACAATAATCTATAAATAGATTAAACTCATTTCTAAAATCATAGAGACTACCAGAATAGATAAAAAGTAAAGTCTAACTATATGCTGTTTATAAGTGATATACCTAAGCATAACTTGGAACAACTAAAAATAAATGGAAAGAAAAACAATACATGCTAAATCAAACAAATGGAAAAAAATTGTAATAGCAAAAATAAGACTAGAAAAGTATTAATCATATAGAGACATTGAATAAAACTAGGCAGGAATGATCCACCAAGGAAATATATTAATCTTCAACATGTAAGTAATAAAATCATAGCCCCCAAATATATAAAATAACATCTTACTGGATTACTAGGCAAAATAGACAAAATAACATTCTCAGATTTTAAACTAGAAGCTCATACTCAAAATGGATAGTAATTTACAATGAAGAGTTGAACAACAAAATTAGCAAGTTTGATCAGTGAATATGAACAGACTTATGTATCAAATAGAGAAAATGCATTCCTTTCAAGTGCATATTTTTAGAATTATCACATATTATCAAAGAGAGTTCAATAACTTCATGTCAGATTATATAAAACACCTTATTTTCCCAGAATAAAAAATAGGAAAAAATGTGAAATTATTGGAGGTGAGGGATAGAATGTGGGTTTATACTTACTTCCAAACTCATTATGTTGTATACACTAAATGTGTAGTTTTCTGTATGCCAATCATGCCTCAAGAAAGTGGTAAAATGGAAACAAGCTACATTTCTTTCTTACCCCAACTCCAAAAAAAGACACAAAGAATAAAATGTGAATTTTAACATGTTCAAGAAGAAAAAAAAAGTACTTGTAAGTAGCATTATAGATTATGAAGAAAACCATAGAAATTAGAACTTTTGAGAACTGAATGGCAATGAATAGACTACACATAAGGCCCTCAGGATGTACCTGAATGAGTATATTGGCTACAAGGTTTTGACTCCAAAAATGGTATATTTGAAAAACAATTAGAAAATGTAGGGTCAGCATGTCTGTGTTGTGGCATAGTAGGTTAAGCTACTACTCGCAGCCCCAGCACCCTGTTCCACTTCCCATCCAGCTAATGTGCCTGGGAAAGCAGCAAAGGATGGCCCAAGTGCCCAGGCCCCTGCACACACACGGGAGACCTGGAAGAAGCTCCTGGCTCCTGGCCCAGCCCTGGCCATTACAGCCATTTGGGTAGCGAACTGGAAGATGGAAGTCCTCTCTCTCCCTTGTAATTCTTTCAAATAAACAAAATAAATCTTTAAAAAAATTAAGGGCCAAGTGAACTTTAGATGAGGATAATAATTTTCAACCTGTCCGGATAAGAGTTCAATTGATACTTAGAGCATAAAATTGAAAACTTGCTTTTAAGACCTTCAAGTTTTCTTTGACATCAAGTATTAATGTATATTTCTGCCAGTTATGTGATAAATGGATAAGAAAAAAAATGGTTTGTAAGAGAAGTAAAGTAAGAACACCAGCTTACATTAGCTTATCTCCCTGATGAAAAACCAGAAATTCACATACATAAAGTATCTCCCAAATCTATCTACTCTGAATTTAATTAACTTAACTAGTATAATGAGCTTACTTCAGTAAGTATGAGTTGATAGAAGAGAATGATATTTCTTATTTCATTGTATCCATTCCAATCATTCTCTTGTTAAAGAGAGAATAAAAATTTACTTGAAAGAGTAAAAATTACTTGGAAATCCAATCAAATGTTTTAGGTCCTTTTCCTGATCTCTTGAAAAGCTACCATTTTTAACAGCAGGTATATTAGCTAGTTCTTTGCTTGCAAATTTTTGTGCACTGTTGAGTGGAAAATCACTACACAATCTTTACAATTCTGGTCTAGACAAATTTCAGCTACAATAGCTAAATGTCATTATTAAGCAAAGTATTAGAGAAGCATTTTAAGGCAAATCAGCTCGATTCTTTTCTTTGCATTGTAAATTATATGTAAAACCAGTATAAGCCAATCTTATTGTCCATTAGATAATGTTATAAATACTCAGATTATTTGTTGAATTTTTAGTGATAAAATGTTTCTTCTTATAGACAAAATGTTTATAATCAGGCCTTTAGAGGAATAAACTTACTGAATTTGCTTTTTGGTTCACAGCAGGTGCTTTTTTTTTTTAATCCCCTTTTCCTAAATAAGGCATCGGATTTGAAAGAAAGGTACTAACTAATTTGAAATCCTCTGAGATTCAGTGGAGTTAAAGACCTGGTTATAATAGACAATCTACATTCAAAGCACAGGCAGTCCCCAAGTTACAAATGGGTTATATTACAAAAGTTAATTTGAAAGTCTGCTGTGTTTAGAACTTGCAAAGGTATTTTGCCATGGAAACAAAGTTATAAATGACAGTTGAAATTCTAAGCTAGCCCATAAAAGTCTACCTAACCCATAATGTGTCTGAACCCAATTGCTTCAAGAAGAGGTTTGTAACAGAACATAATAGTCCACTGACAGGCTGATTGGTGAACCACTTTATCAGCATCTCTCAACTTGGTATTGTTGGCTTGTCATTTTAATATTTCTTTGTTTTATCCCCTAAAGACATATTAGTCCAATAATAATACCTCTCCATATAAAGGACCTATTTTTCATAGCCCTGGAGATTATTTTAGGACTTTATCTTAAAGCAAGTAATAAAGAAATATTTTCTTCCTCTGTGGTAAAAATCAGTTTCTTTTCTTATGATGAATTTTGTTTGATGTCTGCTCATTTTGAAATTTATGCAAAGCTAATATTCCTTTAATAATTATTTGGTTTGATGGCAGTAATCCATAAAGGTTTTCTCTTGTCTTGCATTAATGTGCTGGTTATTTAAAATGCCTTTGATAACAACACTGACTTGACAAATCTATCATGAAGAGGGCTATTAATCAACAATATCAAATAGCTTTTTTCACTTTGGCCATTGCATTTCCTCTGACTACAAATAAGTAGCTCCCAAATTCCTCAGGTGCCAAAGTCCAACTTGATCTGGCCTCAGCCTACTACTTTTCCTACCCTGTATTTTCATGTCTTCCATCACAGACTTTCATCCTGGCTCATTTCTCAGCTCACCCATACCTGGCACTCTCTACTTTTATGCCTTTGTAGCTATTTGTTCTGCAAGAGTGATCTCTTCTGGCTGTTCTATTCAAGGTTTGCTTCAACTCTCACTACTTCTGAACATGGAATATATAATAAATATCAACTATTATAAGTAAAATGATTAAATAACAGGATAGTGTTTGAGATGTGAAGTGTAGCCACTTTCTTAGTTCTATACACACAAATATAAGTTTAATCTCCCAGAACAATGTTTCCTATCTATAGAATGGGAAGATTAGAATTTTCACCACCATGTTAATTTGAAGATTAAAGAAGTTGCATTTTAAAAGCACAATGTTGGGGCCAGCGCTGTGGCACAGCGGGTTAATGCCCTGGCCTGAAGCACCGGCATCCCATATGGGCACCGGTTCTAGTCCCGGCTATTCCACTTCCAATCCAGCTCTCTGCTGTGGCCTGGGATAGCAGTGGAAGATGGCCCAACTCCTTGGGCCCCTACACCTGCGTGGGAGACCCAGAGGAGGCTCCTGGCTCCTGGCTTCAGATGGGTGAAGCTCCGGCCGTTGCGGCCATCTGGGGAGTGAACCAGCGGAGGGAAGACCTATCTCTCTCTCTCTCTCTGTCTCTACCTCTCTCTGTAACTCTGTCTTTCAAATAAATAAAATAAATCTTAAAAAAAAGGCACAATGTCTGCCATTGATTAACCAATAGCAACTGAGTGCTAACCCTTTTGAAGCGCCATATACCAATTTGTATCCAAGTTATTCATTTAAAATGTCATAAAAGTATCTCTGAATCTTTTTGTATGAGTATATTATCTCTCTTACCAGATATTTTTAATTTATCTGGCTAAAATTTATCTGTTAAAGTCCACGTTAGGACTTCAGAAACAGAAACCAAAGACTTACTCAGGTGTTAGAAGACTAACAGTGCATTTAGGAAGTGGCTATTCCCTGAAGGGCTTTATGGGACAAGAGTTCCAATAGAAAGGCCCAGGAGCTTGGAGAAGTAGGCACTCACAGTTGGTACTCAGCTCTCTACAGGTGGTATCATGTAGTTGGTGCTTATGCTAACAAGCGGCACAGCTGGCTGGTCCTGGTAGCCAATAAGGGATGTGGCACAGCTGGTGCTGAGCACGCCAAAAGAAACCAAGGCTCTCCTTGCACGTGTTACCTTTCAAAGGAAGCACACTAAAAGGAACTGCAAATAAAGAGCAAGTCCTGTCTCTTACCTCCCTGCCAACCCATCTCTAGTTGGCAAAAACTAACAGGAAGACAGCTGGCAAGGGAGTCTGGAAATGTAATTTCAAGACCAAGTCCTAGCATCCCAGAGCATAGCATAAAAGGGTTGGTTTGGCACTTGGGAGCAAAAAATAAGTAATCAACACAGAAAGTAAATTTGTTAAGGTCAAGGCATTTGTTCCTTTTATACAGCCTTCAATATAAAAGGTATTCCATAGGTATCACTGCTGATTCTTTCGCAATAGACTTCTCTCTTAAATGAATTTGGATTATCAACTTCAATTAGGTTCTTTCTTTAAAAGAGTCTGCTCTGATTCTACATTGAATAAGATGCCTAGCATAACATCAATGTTCAATAGATGCCGTTATTTAAAAAATTAATATAATAAGTCATTTCATTAACATCCAAGTCCCTCATCTGAAATATCTAGTTGTTTTTGGAGTTGGGGTCACAGCTTGAGCTTAAACTGTTTTTTATTTTTTGTTTTATATTTTTCCTGCCCTGCAAGTTGAACATGTTTGGGCAGGTCTCCAGAGCTGGTTAGAACAGGCCTATTTATCAAGGAAGAAACAAATCATCCTAAATGAAGAGAGATATGAAAGGTCAATTGCCAAGTCTTAGAGGAAAAGCTTAGTGGAACTTGTCTATTTCACGATCTCACGCTGGAGTCCCAAAGCTGCAAACAAATTATATGATCAATGTTTCACCATGATGTCCATGGGAGTTTGGGAGCTGAAGACAACAGTTATAGGAGATTATGTCCATGGAAAACTGTAGCTTTCATATAGGCATTGGGGCAGCATAAGTCAGGGAGAGGAAGCCTTGGTATAGTCAGCAGAGTTTCAGTGTAGAGCTTTGTTGGCTCGAGAGGCAACAAATGGCAACACTTCAGTGAACCAGAGGAGGAAGACAGTAAATGAAATGCAGCCTTCTAGAAGACTGATTCTTGGAGTGTACCTTTGCAAATCCCTGGGGATTCTTAGAATCACCTGGAGAAGATTTGCGTATGAATGGGGGACGAATGTGAGAACTCTTGAGACTTCTAGTACAATCCTGTTATACTTTATTCTTACTCTGCTATAGCTGGGGAAAATGAGCTACATTTAAATTTGTAATGTCTCAAGTCATTAGCTTCTCTAATTTGAAGTTGAATGTTTATTTGATAGAGTCATATTTCATTATTTTTTAAGTAAGGGTCACTTACTTTTGCTTTCTTTTAGTAATTGCAATTATTAGCAGTAATTAATTTTTGCTATTGGGTTTTTAACATAATAGTACTGGGTTTATGTCTTATATGTATACATAAAGAAAATAAGATGGAAGCTCAGAAGTGTCTTAACTTTTAAAAACTTTATAGATAAAAGTAAGAGATAAGAAATAAAACTTAACCTTTAATTTACAAATTACTTCCCTGGGTTTTCCCATTAATATACATCATTATCCTTATCTAAAGACTATCTATGTCATTTTTACAATATAATTTAAAATGATAAGGGCAATTTATTATATCATTTGTGTATGGTATATTGTAAATATCTTATTGTATAAAGATATTTTCTCTATCTACCATGAATAGGTGGTTGATATATCTAGTAGTTTTAAGAATGTAAAGATTTACTAATTTTTACCTCTGAATTTGGGGAAGAGATTTCTGAAGTTTGGCAAATCACAATTGAAATTTAGGTTATCTGAATTTCCATGTCCTAACACCTATATTTTATTTCTACTTTTTCCAGATTAAGATTTCACTGTTTAAAAAAAAAGATTTTGTTGTTATCTCTGTAAATGATTGCTCTGGTTTTGAAATTTGCTTTTGTTGTGGGGGAGAAAATAAAAGCCAGGTAGTTTGGGAGATACTTTTTAAAACTCAAGTCATTTTCTACCTACTTATTCTTATTGATTCCTATCTCCTTCTTCTGTCATCTGGTTATGCTTGATAATGATCATAGATAGTGTGTTCAAACCCAGGGTGGCTATCAGAGTCTCCTAAAGCTGTACAAAACATCAAAGAGCTGTTGAAGTCCAAAAGACAGATATAGAGACTTTTTTTTCAACCTAGAAAAAATCCTTATAATCTGTGTATTATTGTATAGCCCCTTTAGATCAGGAAGCTATTCAATAAGACTGGCCAGTAACCAGATAAGTCTTTCCCCTTTTTGGAAGTAAGAACTGTCCTCCTAGCATTGCTTTGAAAGTATATCAGTAACATTAACAAATTTGGATTACTAAGATTATCATGTTTGTGACTAAGGAATTTCTTGGTTTTTCTCAACTAGTTTCTCTATAAAGAAGAACAATATAAAGGACTTGAGCCATAGATGGGCAGTTTTCTTGAACAACTGAGTGTACCCTAGTTAAACTGTACGTCACAAGGGGGAAAAACCTCATTTGCAAAAGTCGGCTGATGTTGGGGTGGGTTGCCCTAAGATGCTCAATGTATGGCCCATGGACTATACTCACCAAAATTTCTTGTAATGCTTGCAAAACAGATACCTGAATCAAATCTTGGAGTGAGGAAGAGGGCTTAAAGAAGTACCCCAGGTGCTTTTATTCATGCCAACATTTAAGAAGTACTTCTCTTGGATATTTGGTTTAGGCAATCACTTTAACAGACCTTCTCATTTTTGAGATTAAAGCTAAGGCCTCCATCGCTATTCTGGATAAAAGTTAGGAAAGGAAACAAAGAGACATCGCTTTGAGTAACAGTAAATTAACAAGTATTTGGCGATTGCCCCTGGTGGCTTTGAAAAGAAGTGCTGTTCAGGGGACCCAGAAATTCAGAAAAATGTGGAGAAGATTCTTGTTAGAGTGAAGGAACATGGAAAATTAGTGGCAGTATGAAGTCTAAGGAAAATGATAGCCAGAGAGAAATTTCCTGTGGTGTAACTGGCCAACATTCCATGTGTGAATACTTGGTTAATGTCTCTTGCTCCCTCTGTGAGGACAAAGACTATGTCTGTGTTGACTTGCATAGTGGCTACCATGTAGAAGGTACCCAATTACTATTTCTTGAACAATTCAAGATTGTTCCTATCTTGGGCCTTGTTTCCTTTGATTTTAGGGAAAGAGCTGTCCCATTCCTGGGAATACATAGTGAGTAATAGCATGGCAATAGGATCAGGAATTTAGAGCAAGTGTTGACCCTGGGCAAGTTTCTTCCCAAGTATCCTTGGAAATGTGGAGGAAGCTTCTGGAATTCCCAAACATCCTGAGGTCATAATTATCCAGGACATGCTAATCACATAGTATCATCTATTTGTTAATCATTAGGCCTATATCTGGCATTCTCACATATTATGTTATTTAGTTCTGTAAGGTGGGAATTTTATTCCTAGTTTAGATGAGGAACTGAGGTTCCAGAAAGGTCAGATAACATGGCTAAGATCAAGCAATTAGTAAAAGAGCTGGGATTCAAGCCCAGATTTACCTGATTCCAAAGGCAGTCTCTCCTCCCCTACATACCACACTCCTCCTCAGAGACAAACACATGCTTTTGGCTGCTTTACTTGGTGTACCTCCCTCCAGGTCAACTGCTTCTTCCTCTTCCAGACTTGCACCTAAAGAAAGGACAGCGGCAACAGAATTCTCTTTGTGTTCACAGTGAGGACCCCAGTGCTACTTGGATGATTCGAGCAACACAACTCCCCTACCTCAATCTACTGTCCCATCTCTCTCCTTTCATCAGCAAACTTTTCCCTCAAAACGTTCTACAAGACAAATCTCTACTTTCCATTTGACTTCTTCATCTGTCCTCTCTCTTCAACCCATATACTTTGTCAAGAGCTGTGCATAGGCCATTGTTGTCGTGCAGCAAGTTGGGCTGCTGCTTACAATGCGAGCATCACATAACAGGGCACTGGTTCCAGCTCCCTGCTGATGTGCCTGGGAAAGCAGCAGAGGACCGTCAGAGGATTGGGCCTCTACAGCCCACATGGGAGACTCGAATGGAGTTCTGGGCTCCTGGCCTGGCCTAGTCCTGGCTGATGTGGCTATTTCTGGAGTGAACCAGAGGATGGAGTTATCGCCTTCTCTTTGTGTCACTCTGCCTTTCAAATAAATAAATCAGTCTTGAAAACAAAATAAAACAACTGTGAATGGTCTGAGATTTTTATTGTCCTCCTCCTTGCCAGCTAACAACTTACTAATAACTTATGGATGGGTCAAAGAACTGTATTACTTTCAGCATAGCAGCTGGCAGCAGTGTCATGTTCACCCAGGTTTCATTTGGAGCAATGAGTGGTTCCACCTGCAGTAGATTCCTGTCACAGTTAAGAACCCTGAGCTTAAGAAACCCTCAGTCTTTTATAATGGGAGACAAGAAAACTTATTCTAGCCTTACCTCAGAAGTAGCATTCTCTTTATTATATTGGATGGTAAACAGATGTGCCCTCTGCTCTGGCGGGGGACATTAGGTCTATTTTCCAAGGCTGTTTGCCAAACAAAAATCCTTGAAGAGACAGTCTAGAACAAAAGCTATTAGTGCCTCTGTTCACAAGATGTACAGATATATAAAAACTAAGGAGAACTGTCTCTCAACACTTTCCCGCATCTCTTCCCAGTAATCATACAAAAAAAAAAAAAAAACACCACTTCTGAAAATGATCAGTTATCCAACAACCTTCTAGAATCCTGGAAGAGACCTCAAAGAATATCCCTGAATTGTTCAGTAGTAATTGGGCACCTTCTACGTGGTAGGCACTGTGCAAGTCAACACAGACATAGTCTTTGTCCTCACAGAGGCAGCAACAGTCATTAACCAAGTATTCATACATTCACACATGCCAAAATGTAATACAAACTGTGGAAAGTCATAAGAAGGAAAGGTAGATGATGGTAGGAAAGTTGACACCAGTAACAGGTCTTAAAATTGTCCTGAGAGGCTAGAAATGTTTTTCCCAAGGATGTCCCTTTCAAGCTGAAACCTGAAGCCCAAGTGAGATAGAAGACAGTTAAAAGGGGGAAGAAAGTATATATATAGAACCTGGGGCTGCTGGGGTCATAGGACATTAAAGAAACTCAAAGAAGCCTGGTAAGTCTTTTGCCCAGGAAGCATTGGGAGATGAGACTGGAAAAAGAGAGTGGGGCCAGACCTCACACGGTCTGAAAGACCACCTTAAGAACTCCAGTCTTGGCCGGTGCCGTGGCTCATTAGGCTAATCCTCCGCCTGCACCCCGGGTTCTAGTACCACTGGTTGGGGCGCCGGGTACTAGTCCCTGTTGCTCCTCTTCCAGGCTCTCTGCTGTGGCCCGGGAGGGCAGCGGAGGATGGCCCAAGTGCTTGGGTCCCTGCACCCACGTGGGAGACCGGGAAGAAGTACCCGGCTCCTGGCTTCGGATGGGCACAGCGCCAGCCGTAGCAGCCATTAGGGGAGTGAACCAATGGAAGGAAGACCTTTCTCTCTGTCTCTCTCTCTAACTCTGCCTGGCAAAAACAACAACAACAACAACAAAAAAAAAAAACTCCAGTCTTATCCTAGAGCAGTGGGAAGCTGTTTATGAGTTTTATGTAAATCATATTTGCTTTTTGAAATATCATTTTTGTTGCAACAAATGAAAGCAGGGCCCGAGATTGTGTACAGTGAGATCAAACTAGATCGGTAGTGATTGGAAAGAAGTGGGCCAAAGACATTTTAGAGTTAAAATTACCATGAGTTGGTGCTGCAACAGATGTGAGGAATGAAGGTGAAGGTGAAGGAGACTTCAAGGATGGCTGCCAGATGCTTGATTTGAACAACTGGGTAGATGAGGGAAATGAAAACAAAGAGTTCATGAACTCTATTGGACTAAATTTGGTAACTTTTGAGACATTATGTGGACATGTCAATGAAGCAGTAGGTATCAAATTTGGAGTGCAGGGGAACAATTTGTACAAGAGGGAAATACATGGAAATCATCATTAGAGATGATAAAATCATTGTGGTGGCTAATGTTGTTTAGTCCACGGGATTACAAAGAAACAGGAAAGAACTTAAATGTGAATTTTGAGTTCTTATGTTTAACAGCTAGAGAGAGATAAGCAAGAGCCTGCAGAGGAATTAGAGAAGCAGTGTCCAGAAAATGCAGCACCAAAGAGACTAGAAATGTTCAAGGACAAATAGTGCTCAAAGTATTGTAGTGATGGGAGTTGAAAATGGCCCTTATTTGATTGATAAGGAAAATGAAGCATTGTGTAGAGAAGTGATTTGATCAAAGCCAACATAACTTACTGTCCTTCTCTGTGTTCCCAGAGAACTTAGACTGGTGTACAAGCTAGGGTCAATTATGTGTATATTTAATTTTCTCCACAGGACATAAATTCCCCCAGTCTTTGCTTAACTGAACCTCATAGCCTACCATGTGGTTGACCACAGTGTCTAAGGCCATTTCAAAGACATCCTGCATTATGCCCAACTCCCCTTCAAAATCGCTGTTCTTGGGCAGGTTTTTAGCCTAGTGGTTAAGATGCCTACAATCCACACCAGAGTGTCTGGGTTCAATTCCCAGCTCCTGCTCTTGACTTTAGTTTCCTGCTAATACACACCTTGGGACGCAGCACTGATGGCTCAAGTTACTGGGTCCCTGACACTCATGTGGAAGACCTGGATGTAGTTCTTGGTTCCTGGTTTGGGCATGACCCAGTCCTGGCTGTTGAGAGAGTTTGGGGAGTGAACCGGCAATTAGGAGTGCTGGCTCTTGCTCGGTCGCTCTCTCTTCTCTCTCTCAGGAAAGAAAACAAACAAATAAAATAGCTGTTCTTCCTCACTCTGCCTATGCATGAATGCCCAGGGACATACATACTTCACTAAAACATTCTTTTTTTTTTTTTTTTTTTTTTTTTTTTTTTTTGACAGGCAGAGTGGATAGTGAGAGAGAGAGAGAGAGAAAGGTCTTCCTTTTTCCGTTGGTTCACTCTCCAATGGCCGCCGCGGCCAGCGCGCTGCGGCCGGCGCACCGCGCTGATCCGATGACAGGAGCCAGGAGCCAGGTGCTTTTCCTGGTCTCCCATGGGGTGCAGGGCCCAAGCACTTGGGCCATCCTCCACTGCACTCCCGGGCCACAGCAGAGAGCTGGCCTGGAAGAGGGGTAACCGGGACAGAATCCGGCGCCCTGACCGGGACTAGAACCTGGTGTGCCGGCGCCGCTAGGCGGAGGATTAGCCTAGTGAGCCGCGGCGCCGGCCCAAAAACATTGTTTTTAAAAATGCTATTTCTTGGCTTCCCTATGAACAAAGAAATCAGAATCCTAAGGGTGGATTATAGGATTCTGTATTTTTATAAAATTCCCAAGTAGGAAGTTTTGGGAATTACTAGCTTAGAGTTGAGTTTGGAAATTCCTAGCCTAGTCTCAGGCCAAAGAGAACTGGGCAGCCAAATGGAGAAGCCACGCAGCTAACCTACACTCTGATAAATCCTCATATTTTAAAACAACATACAATTACACTTCAGTTATTCTAAGATCTGCTTTCCAGCAATTTTGTCTGGAAGAAAGCCAAATTTGGAAGTTTAGGAAAACAAACATTTCTTGCAGGGCAGAAAATTTTGATGGTGAAGAGCTATGAAAATATCGCAAGATACCTTTAATACACAGTCACGCGCCTATTTCCTGACCCGAAGAAAAGGAACGTCTCACTAGCTGTCTACGGATAGAAATATCCCATCATTCATCACCTGGGGCCATAGCAAAAAAAAAAAAAAAAAAAAAAAAAAAAAAAAAAAAAAAGCAGAGAAAGGAGAAAAGAGTAAAAAAAAAATTAAACAGTAAAGTGGAAAGGTTGAGAGGAAAGATCAGAGTGGATAAAGAGGATGATGAGGAAATGACAGATATTAGAAGAGGCGATGAGAACATTCCCAAGGCCATGGGGGGAGGGTGCGGAGGAGCGGAAACCGCACCAAGTCAGGATTTTATAAACCTCAGCATTCCCCTGAGACGTCAGCGTGCGACAAAGGTATCGCTTTTGATAGCCGGCCACAAAGGATTTCATTAGGCATTGTATTCTTTAAGAAAGTAGAAACTACATACTTTCAGAGGTTTCTGTAAAACGGTGTAAAAACATGTTGCTAAAAAAAAAAAAAAAAAAAAAAAAAAAAAAAAAGGCCGCACGCTTAATGAACTGAAAGCCAGACCCGGAGCTGGGTTACCTCTGTCACCCTCACCGAACGGGTGGTTGCTGGGGTGGGACTCCCGTCCCCAGGACTCCCCCTCCCCAGGTCTTCCGGTGGAAACCGCCGGAGCAGGCAGCCTAGACCAGCCCGTGGGCACCGCCGCAGCGCCCCCAATTGCTTGAGGTTTAAGGAAATCTCTGCCGCGGTCCCTCGTAAGTCTTCAAGCTGTTGTGGAAATTAAGGTAATGGGTTTCCACGCGATGTGGCTGCCGCAGAGACCAAGAAACGACCCCACATGTTCTCAACGGAAGCCAATCTTTTAAATGTTTGTGCTTGCTATCGAGATCCCGGGCTCTGAAAGTCTGCGACTGGGAGCATCCAAGCCCTCTTCCGTTGGCTTCGCAGTCCTTGGAGGGGTTGGGGGAGTGTCTCCACAAGCACCTGCCGGCGTTAAATTCTGGTGCTTTCGGAAAGGGGCGGACAAGGTGCGTGTCGAGAGGGAGCCTTTTTAGAATGTGGGTTGAGTATTGAGCGAGCGGCCCTAGGAACGTCAATGAACTACACGTTTCCTGAGTGTGGCTCGGAGCCAGGCGCAGCCGGGCCTCGGGAGAGAGGGAGACGGAGCCGCGAGTCCGGGGCTAGGTGGGCGCTCCGGGAGCGGCGCGAGGGCGCTGGCACGCCACGCGCCGGGGCTCCGCGGGGACTCGCACCCCGGGGAGAGACCCGCGGCGGGCGCGGGGCGGGGGCGCGGGGTCCCCGCCGGCCCGGGGCGCCGTCGGCAGGGCTCGCGCAGCCGCACTCGGCGCGCCGACCCTGGGCTCCTCCTCCCGGCTCCGTAGTAAGCATGGCGGCGGCGGCGTTCGTGGTCCCTCGGGTGAAACAGAAAGCGGGAGCTACGCGGAGAGGCAGCGAAGAGCGAGGCTGAGGCAGCGCCGTCACTGCCGGGAAAACAACCCCAACAGTCGGCGCGCCGGCGGCCCCGAGAGCGGGCTCTGCCGCTGAGGTAGATCGCGATCGATCAGGAACCCGAAGAGGCGCCAGGGGAGCCGCCTTCCTCTGCCTCAGAACGGCGGCGTGACTCGGAGGTGAGAGCGCGGGCGGCACTCCCTCCGCGAAAGGCGGGCGACACTGAGCCGTCCCAGCCCCGTCCCGCCCCGGAGCTGGCGCCGCGGAAACCGTTAGGCTGTGGCTGAGGGCCGGGGCGCCCGGCGGGGCTCGGCCCCTTCTAGGGCGGCCCGGCCCATCCCACCCCGACCTGCGGGCTGAGGGGCACGGAGCCGGGGGCCGGACCCGTCTACTAGTCGGGCACCTGTCGGGGCCGCGCCTCGCCGGGGCGAGCCTGCGGGGGCGCGCGGCGGTGCGGGGGCGCGGGCGGCCCTCCCCCGGGGCCCCTGCCTCCCCCGCGGCGGGCAGCGCCGCTCCGGAGGGTGTGCGGGGCGGGTGCGGAGCCCTCTGGAGGGGATCGCCGGGCGCTAGCTGCGCCGCGGGGCTTGGGCCGCCCGGCAGCCGGCGACTTTTCTGAAGAGAGTTCCCCTCCCACCCCATTCCACCCCCGGCTCACCTTGGGGTTAAAACCTCGAAAACCCGCCCTTCTGTGTTTGATCTGTGTGGCTGCTGCCAGTACCCAGCCGTTCCTCTCCCCAGGTGAGTTAACCACCTGTGCAGTCGGGAGGTGGAAGCGAAGCTGCAGCCCTCGCCCTGTGTAACCACCTGGATCTTTGAACTTTTGACACGGCTTTGGGAGGACGTCATGTGTTAGGTAAAGGAAAATGGGCAGATATTTTCTTTATCAGTTGCGAGTAGAACAGTCGCTGTTTTAATGAGCGTAGTCGTTGATCGTCTCTCTTACTAAACTGTGGAGTTGAAAAGCCTTGGGCTATTTTAGGGGGTGTGTGTAATGATTGCTGGGGGTGCTAGGGGTCGTGAATTAGATATTTCTTTCGTTTTTTTGGGGGGGGGGGCTGAGATTTTATGTAAGTTCCTTCGAAAACCTTGATATGGGACCACCTGTTAGCTAAGAATAGCAGGTATAATCCTCGGTCTGTGTTCCCGATGGCTTTTAAAACAGCAGCCTAATATTTTGCATCTTACTGAGGTCTGTATTTTTAGTTCTTGAAACCAAAGTGTGTGTGTTTCTGTATTATAAAAATAACATAACAGTTGCACTCTTTCTATAGTATTTTATCACTGTGCTGTTACCAGTACCAAACATATGCCACTCAGGAGTTTGAGCCATATGTTAGGCAGAAACAAAATGAGTTTTGGGGCTGTAATCTTGTGTTTGGATAAATATTTAGTTTTTGTGTATTGGCTAAAACTGTAATTCTTGCCATCTTGTAAGTTTTGTTTAAATCGCCTAAAAATGTTCAAGAGAATTGAGTCCTCTGCCTGCTTGATATTTTCTTTGAATTAATTTTTTCTCAAGTGTTGAGATAGAGTGTCACTGAGACAGATGGTGGGCCTAACAGAAATAGTGATAAAAGGAGGATTTCTGACGTGTCTTTTATAAATTACAACCCCAAATTTTGCTTTTAGCATTTTAACCTGCTAATGATTCTTGCTTTCACCAATAATATCACTGATTAGTGGGAAAAAGAGATGGTGACATGACAGGAAAAATCTTGTTAATGTTTTATTAGATTTTATATTTAGAATTTTGAATACTATCATTAAATTTTACTGTGTTTCACTTCATGGATCATCTCTTAGTTTTCCATGTGTAGGTTAACTAGAAAATGGTTTTATTCTGGGCTGGCCACCTTTAGCCACCTGTATGCTTCTGAATTCCCTCTTCTCCCTTTTTGTCTAAATCCTGCAAATCATTGAATACTCAGGAAAAATAAACTCCTGATTACCCCTGGCCTCAGTCAAGCATAATTATAAGGGTAATTTGCTTCTCCCAAATTAATGATATGCATTTGAACAAACAGATTTCTTTGGTGCCATCTGTGTTGTCACTTCCTCTCTTCATGTGAGTAATTAAGAGCAGATCTATTTTATTTTGCCATGCATTTTAAGGATAATTTTTTGTCAGATGCCTATGATATGATATTGAACTTATTTTTTTTTTGCTAATTAAGAAAAAAATTTCCATCATCCCTAACCAGACATAGGTAAGGGCTGAGAGATTATGTTAAAAACCAAGGGAAAAAAAGGAATGTGTGATTAATATTCGTACCATCTTTTGTGACTTTCCTTAGGCAAAGAGCATTTAATTTATAATCTATCCATTTTAAATTTAGGCTTATGAGTATTATTTATTCTTGTTTAAGAACATTTATGTTTGCTTATGTTCATAATTCAAAACTTGTGCCCCTTATATTTTACCTGTATTTTAAATACAGTGTGATAAACTAACCAAATGATTTTTAAAAAAATTCTTGGTTCATTTTCCCAAGAAAACAGTCTAGATAGAGCCTTTGAGAGTGATGTAAAGATGTGCATGTAAGTGCCAGTGTTATTAGCCAGGTAAGCAAAAGATAAGGATTGCTATTTATTTTCTTTCTTTCTGTCTTTTCTTTCTTTTTTTCCTCCTTCTTTAGCACTCTGTAGCAGACTTCAAATAAATTCACAATATGATAAATGCAGAGATTTAGAATACTGTGCATATCTACTGCGTTGAACTTTATCACATTACAAAACAAGAAATATGGCCCCTGTGTGTGTCAGTGTCAAGAGCTGCTTGTCTAAGGGAAATTAATGGCCAGTAGTATTGCAAGGCAGATTTTACTCTTTTACATATATTGTGAGCTTTTATAATTTTCTTAATATTTCTGTTAATTTCATTTCAGAGTGTTAGTCGGTTGTCTCTCTCTCTCTCTCTCTCTCTCTTTGGAAGATTTATTTATATTTGAAAGGCTGAGTTACAAAGAGAGAGGGAGGGATAGAGAGCTTCTCTCCACTGGCTCACTCCCCAAATGGCTGCAACATTGGAACTCCATCCAGGTCTCCCATGTGGGTGCAGGGGCCCAAGGACTTGGGTCATCTTCCGCTGCTTTCTCAGGTGCATTAGCAAGGAGCTGGATATGAAGTGGAGCAGCGCAGGCCCAGTGATATCTTTTTAATCTCTTGATTCTTACCTTTCAATCCTCCCACTATTTTGTTTTTCTTGTCTTCAATCTGTGCTATCCTTTTTAAGTTTACAGTGAAGTCGATGGTTTTCCATCAGTTTCCTTTATGGTGTCATCTTGATATATTTTCCATCACTTGTCACAGATTACCAGTCCTGAGGCTACTTTTTTCTCCAAGATAGAGAAGTGCACTTGGGAGGTGGCATCTGCTCAGAGGATGATGAGACATTACAGTGGAGATAAAAAAGCAGTATAATGGGTTCTCTCCTCCAAGTACTTTATAAAGTAGTTGGGGATACTAGACTAACAAAGTAGCAAACAAGATAAGATGGTTTTATTAAAGTTTGTGCTGCCATCTTTAATGGGAAGTGCAGTCAGAGAGGGCTAGAAGAATCTTAAGAGGCATTTTGAGGAAGTCAGACTTCAAACTTAGGAAAGATTTATGTGGCAAATGGAAAATTGTTCCCTAAGAGATTGACAGGCTGAGTTGGAAGTAGTAGAGTATCCAAGGACAAGTATTACAAGGAAGAAAAAAATTAAGTTAGGTAGAGGTTTTAGGTAAGCTGTGGGACTGGATCAGAAGAGGAATAGGCAAGGCTAGACAAGACAGCTTGGCTGTGTCATTAGGAACTCATCACTGAAAAAAACTACATCTACTTTGACATATTAATAGCTTAAGTTCTGTGTATACTGGATAGCTCACACATACTAGCTTAGGTAGCTTAAATTAGGGGTTGACAAATTTTTTTTCTGTCGAGTATTAGATGATAAATATTTTAGGCCTTGTGGGCCATTTACAGTCTCTGTTGAATATTTGTGTTTGTTTATTGTCTTTTAAAAATATAAAAACCATTCTTAGCTCAAGGACCAAACAGAAACAAGCTGTCTGTGGGCTAGATTTGGCCTGGGGCTCAGTTTATTGACTCCTGGCTAATAATTGGCTAGGTAATAGTCCTTATATACATATTGTTGAAGCTTCCTCTATTATTTGGTTTGTATGGTTGTTTGGTGGCTATTACTGTGTGTTTTCCTTATGTTATACTAAATATAAAGAAAATATGCTAAAATAAGTACTAGTCTTATTATTTTGTGACCAAACTTCTAGCAAGAGTCTAGAATAGATTTTAGAACTAGGAAGTGAAGGCCGGCGCCGCGGCTCACTAGGCTAATCCTCCGCCTAGCGGCGCCGGCACACCGGGTTCTAGTCCCGGTCGGGGCGCCGGATTCTGTCCCGGTTGCCCCTCTTCCAGGCCAGCCCTCTGCTGTGGCCAGGGAGTGCAGTGGAGGATGGCCCAGGTGCTTGGGCCCTGCACCCCATGGGAGACCAGGAAAAGCACCTGGCTCCTGGCTCCTGCCATCGGATCAGCGCGGTGCGCCGGCCGCAGCGCGCCAGCCGCGGCAGCCATTGGAGGGTGAACCAACGGCAAAAGGAAGACCTTTCTCTCTGTCTCTCTCTCTCTCACTGTCCACTCTGCCTGTCAAAAACAAAAACAAAAACAAAAAACAAAAAAAAAAAAAAAAAAAAAGAACTAGGAAGTGAAAGAAGAAAAGCCTTTGAGTCAGGCCTTATGGCAGTGAAAATAGCCACAGTGGTTTGATGCAGAATTTGTATAAGATTAAGTATATTAACTGCCTGTGTTAGTTTTACATTTTTTAGAATGACAGCTATAATTTCAGAAGCTATGACTTTGGGTGCTGTTAGTCTGTGAATAAGAGCAAAGGAGCAGGAAGTAGGGAACTTTGTTTTTGAAAGTAGTTTAGGATGATTTAGAGAAGGGGCAGTTGGATAACATCCTACAGTAACTCTGGGAAGAGTCACTATGTTAATGGAACAGCCTGATAATTGATGTTTATATTGATGGGTTTGAGGCATCAGAGTCATATTATCAAAATGCAAATTTGTACATCAAAGTATAGATGAAGGCAAGGAAGGAAAACCTAGAAATTTCAAACATTTCCACTAAGATCAGTGTAAGATAAAATATGGCAATTTAAAGAATAAATGTTATTTTGAAAATTCATTTATATGAAATATCACTTCTAAGTTTGTAAATTTATAGATGTGTAAGTCTAAGGTAGTTCTATTTCCTTCATACACTGCTTCATGTACCACTACCAGGTGAATTGCAGTGCTTCAGGTATGGCTGCATGAATCAGTTGGCCAGGGTTATACTATATTTTGTGGTATCAAGGGAGCAAGAATACAACATAAGAGCATTCTTTTATTCAGTGGACATTGCTAAATACATTCTGTATAACAGGGTAAATATTGGGAACCGGATAAAGTAAAGATGTATAAGATGGGGAGCTGTTTGGATAGAATCAGTGGTGTTTCTTTTCTCCCCTTAAAAACATTAAAACCAACCAAACAAGCAAAACCACAAAACCTAAGCTAACTTTTGTAGTTTTACTTATTACTAGTATTTTCCATGTTTTGTAACTGTATAGATAATGCAGACTTTTTAAACTGAATTTTAGCCTTAATAAACTGCTACTTAATAAAATTTTTTAAGCTTTGTGCTTTAGAATAGTTTTAAATGTACAAAAGTTGTGAAGTAGTACAAAGAGTTCCCATTTACCCCAAAAAACAGCTTCCCCTAGTATTAATGTCTTAAATTAGTATATATTTGTCACAATCTGTAAACTTAATAAAATATTTGACTTTTTAAATTTTGCTTTAAGGGGAAATAAACACTTCATGCTTCCCCTTCTCCTTTTGTCAAGCTTGAAACATCCTCACCATTCCAGCTATTTCTATTTCCTAAATAGGAGATAAAGTACCTTGGATAGTGACTCAAAAGCTCGATCTTAGTTCGAACTTTGCCACTTTTTGATGATTATTTCAGGTTAATTTTTTTTCATTCTTGGTTTTCAAGTTGTTAAAATAGAGAATAATATCTGTTTTCCTAGAATGTACTGTAAGGACCCAAAGAGATGTTGAAAATGATGAAGACAATTAAAGTACCATATTAAGTGCTTACATGTGACAATACTAATATGTAAGGGAAAAGTTCTGTAAACATGGTATATTTCCTGTAAACGTTTAGTTTACTCATGTTTTAACTGCTTTCTTGGCAAAGAGGATGTATATAAACACTTTCCATGATCTTTCAGCATCATGCTTATCCAATGCCTTGTCCCTTTTTGCAAGAGAATTCTGATCTTATATTCTAGACAACTTCAGCTATTGTTTCCAAAGCAGGGTAAAAATAGGCAAACTGAATTCCTAATGGTTCTTTTTTTATTTTTTTTCCAAGTAAAGACTATTTCTGTATCTAAAGTAAAAAAAATCCACTTGTTGAAATTTCATTGGATTTTAGGCCCTATACTTGGTTATTTTTAAAATCCTCCATAAGCCTGCCACATATGTGGTATTACTCCCATTTACAGAGGAAACTATACTTGTAATTGACTTCCATATCTCTCTCCCTCACTTATGATCTCCTGTATCTGGTTGTTAAAAATACAGAGTACTGTATACTTTTGAAATGAACATTGATATGAGAGTTACCTAAATCTGATAAATTAGATATTGTGTTAGTCAAATTTCTCAGAAATGTTGAAAGGAATCATTTTGTCTTCTTCAGAATACACATTTTAATATGTGTTTGAACAGAATTTTTTAAATTACATGATTTTTTCATTACCTCCTTCCCTAGTGAATAGTTACTTTATTAGTAACCTTCAGTAACCTACAGCCACATAATTTTGGTGGGGAAAAGAAAATCCTCCTACTTAGGGGATTCTAGACAGATGTTTAAGTACATTTTAAGTTAAGACTTTTCCTTCTTTCATTTTTTTTTTTTTTTAAGATTTATTTAAAAGTCAGAGTTAACAGAGAGAGATCTTTCTGTTGGTTTATTCCCCACATAGCTGCATCTGCCAGGGCTGGGCCAGGCTGAAGTCAGGAGCCAGGAGCTGCTGCTAGGTCTCTCACATGGTGGCAGGAGCCCAACTGCTTGGACCATCTTGTGCTGCTTTTCCCAGGCACAATAGCAGAGAGCTGGATCCAAAGTGGAGCAGACAAGACACAAAACCAGTGCCCATATGGGATGCGGACCTTGAAGGCGGCATCTTTATCTGTTACGCCACAGCACCAGTCCCAAGACTTTTCTTTACTAAGCAATTATACAAGAATTATATACTTTTATAGAAATAGATGTCATGATAATAACTACTTTTGAGATCTAGCTTGTAAAAATAGCCATGTCATTTACTTACTTTTTTGATTTTTGTTTGAGTTTATGAAGTGCCTTTTTATTTTTTTTAAAGATTTATTTATTTAAAAAGCAGAGGCAGAGAGAGTCTTCCATCTGCTGGTTCACTCCCCAAATGGCTGCAACCGCCGGAGCTGGACTGATCTGCAACTAGAAGCCAGGAGCTTCTTCCTGGTCTTCCACGTGGGGAAAAGGGGTCCAAGCACTTGGGCTATCTTCCACTGCTTTCCCAGGCCATAGCAGAGAGCTGGATTGGAAGTAGAGCAGCTGGGACCTGAACCTGTGCCTGTATGGGATGATGGCATGTAAGCAGTGGCTTTACCTGCTACGCCATAGTGCCGCCACCCCTTTTTTATTTTTTTAGTTACTGTTAGGACTTAGCTATTTCTGATATTTGAGGTCATTATTCCTTAAATGCTAACAATTTAAAATCTATTAGTTGACCCTCACTGAAACTAGCCCAGTGTTTGTGACAGAGTAGATTTTGAGTAAAATGTAAGGGCAACTATCCCTGTCACTCATGTTTTAGGCTGCTTCTAGACTGTTTCAAAAATGTGAATTTATTATAATCATTCTCAATTTTAGTAATTAAAATCACATCACAATTCCTGCCACAGCAATTATCTTTTCTGTCTCTCTTTTGAGAGTCCATACTTTGTGATACTTTATGATTATATCATTATTTCTCACTACTTCCCTACTTTGTAGAATATTACAAAGAGTGTTTTGCATTAGGAGACATAGGTTTGTTTCTTGGCCTCTTCCTTCACTGTCTATATATAAACATGGGCATGCTACTTTACCTCTGTGAGCTTTGGTTTCTAAGTCATTTAGCAATGGAGTAAGTAATAGTACTTATCCCTTAGAATAAGCTGTTAGAAGTATTAAATATATAGTTCCTTTATTATGGAACTATAAAAATTGTTATAGGATATTTATAATGTAGCATTTTGAGACATTTCTAATCATTGTCACTCAGGTATCTATCTGATTATTCTTATTTTCTTGTATTTTTTAAAAAATTAAAATGTCATAGATTCTTGGTAGTACATGTTACAAAAATGGTTGTCATACTCCCCTCTAGGAATTCACAGACTAGGATGAGAGATAGATAGGTATTTCTATATAGATAAATAAAATACCTCTTTTCTTGCTTCTTTGTGTGAATCTTTGCCTTTAGGTACCAGTTTGCCATATGGGTTTTTTTGTTTGTTTTGTTTTGTTTTGTTTTGTTTTGTTTTGTTTTGACAGGCAGAGTGGACAGTGAGAGAGAGAGACAGAGAAAAAGGTCTTCCTTTGCCATTGGTTCACCCTCCAATGGCCGCCGCGGCCGGTGCACTGCAGCCGGCACACCACGCTGATCCGATGGCAGGAGCCAGGTACTTCTCCTGGTCTCCCATGGGGTGCAGGGCCCAAGCACCTGGGCCATCCTCCACTGCACTCCCTGGCCACAGCAGAGAGCTGGCCTGGAAGAGGGGCAACCGGGACAGAATCCGGTGCCCCGACTGGGACTAGAACCTGGTGTGCTGGCGCCACAAGGCGGAGGATTAGCCTAGTGAGCCGCGGCGCCGGCCCGCCATATGTTTCTATAATGCCAACTTTGCAATATGTAAAAATGTTAATGCACTTACCATGAAAATACATTGTAATTTATTTAAGTCACATAAATGAATTGATAAATTCGTGAACAGCATATGTCTGATGTAATAAGAGCAAAAAGCCAAATTCAAACATTTATGAATATATATATATACTTTAGTGGCATGGGTAAAAATAATAAGTAAAAATTACTATTAATGCAGATATGCATCAGTGTATGCTGTAGGTTCAAAGAAATATCTTCAAAAGCTAAAAACTAAATTGAGTGTAAGAATGCTAAAACTAAAATGTAGTAGTTTTTTCTTAAAGATTTATTTATTTATTTATTTGAAAGTTGGAGTTACACAAAGAGAGAAGGAAAGACAGAGAGAGAGAAAGAGAGAGAGAGAGAGAGGTCTTCCATCTACTGGTTCACTCTCCAGATGGCCTGAGCTGTGCCAATCCAAAGCCAGGAGCAAGAAGCTTCCTCCAGGTCTCCCATGCGGGTGTAAGGGCCCAAGGACTTGGGCCATCTTCAACTGCTTTCCCAGGCCATAGCAGAGAGCTGGATCGGAAGAGGAGCAGCAGGGACTAGAACCAGAGCCCATATGGGATGCTGGCACTTCAGGTCAGGGTGTTAACCTGCTGCGCCACAGCACTGGCCCCTAAAATGTAATAGTTTATAAATAAAAGCTAGTAGTGATTTATAACTGAAAGCTATCAGACTTGAAAACCATAACCAGGGGCCAGCGCCATGGTGCACTAGGTTAATCCTCTGTGGCGCCGGCATCCCATATGGGCGCCGGTTTTAGTCCCAGTTGCATCTCTTCCAGTCCAGCTCTCTGCTGTGACCTGGGAAAGCAGTAGAAGATGGCCCAAGACGGCATCTGCACCTGCACCTACATGGGAGACCAGGAAGAAGCACTGGCTCCTGGCTTTGGATCCGTGTAGCTCCGGCCATTGCAGCCATTTGGGGAGCTTCCTCTGGGTCTCCCACACGGGTTCAGGGGCCCAAGCACTTGGGCCTTTTTCTACTGCTTTCCCAGGCAATAGCAGAGAGAGAGCTGACTCAGAAGAGGAACAGCCATGACATGAACCAGTGTCCATTTAGGATGCTGGCACCTCAGGCAGAGGCTTAGCATACTACATTATGGTGCTCACCCCCCCAAAATTTCTTAAGATACAGCAGCAAAAGCACCATCCATAAAATAAATTGATAATTGAAATTTATTGTAATTTAAAAAGACATGAGAAAGAGATTGCAAAACATGCTACAGACTGGGAGAAAATTCTTTGCCAAATCTATTGCCCAAAAAGGATTGTTATCCAGACTATTTAAGCACCTATCAAAACTCAATAGAGGGGCCTAATGGTTATAATACTGATTGTGATCCTGGTAGCCCATATCAGTTTACCTGTGTTTAAGTCCTATCCTTTGCTCCTGATTCCAGCTTTCCACTAATGCAGACTCTGGGAGGCAGCAGTTGGTAGCTCAAGTAGTTGGATCTCTTGTCACTCACCTGGCAGACATGGATGGAGTTCCAGGCTTCCTTCTTTGGCCCCTCACCATTGTGGGCATGTGGGGAGTAAACTAGCTGGTGGAAACTCGCACTCTTCTCTGTGTCTCTCTTTTTTAAAAAAACTCAGTAAATAACAATCTAGTCACAAAATGCGCAAAAGAATTGAACAGATATTTGGCCAAAAACATACTTTTTTTTGTTTTGTTTTGTTTTTTTTGTTTTGTTTTGTTTGTTTGTTTGTTTTTGACAGGCAGAGTGGACAGTGAGAGAGACAGAGAGAAAGGTCTTCCTTTGCCGTTGGTTCACCCCTCAATGGCCGCCGCGGCCGGCGCGCTGCGGCCAGTGCACCGCGCTGATCCGATGGCAGGAGCCAGAAGCCAGGTGCTTTTCCTGGTCTCCCATGGGGTGCAGGGCCCAAGCACCTGGGCCATCCTCCACTGCACTCCCTGGCCACAGCAGAGAGCTGGCCTGGAAGAGGGGCAACCGGGACAGAATCCAGCGCCCCAACCGGGACTAGAACCCGGTGTGCCGGCGCCGCTAGGCGGAGGATTAGCCTAGTGAGCTGCGGCACCGGCCCAAAAAAATACTGTATGGATAGCAGATAAGTACACAAAAACATGCTTAGCATCATTAGTCATTATGGAAATATAAAGGCTGGGATTATAGTTGGACAGTAGATTTTGGGTGGTAATGAGTAGGTTAATTATACTGATAATTGTGTTAATGGTTTCTCAGTTATGTTCTTGTGTCAAATTTTGTCAGATTTTATGCTTTAAACATCTAGTATGACCTATGTCAATTATACCTCAGTAAAGGTATTTTAAAAGTCAGGAGTAATTCTCACATTGTGAGTACTTGATATGTGGTTAGAGAGTAATATCTTCCATCTGCTGGTTCACTCACCAGATGGCCACAAAAGCCAGTGCTGGTCCAGGCCTAAGCTAGGAGCCAGGAGCTTCATCTAGGTCTTGCACACAGGTTGCAGGGTTCTAAATGCTTGGGCCATCTTCTACTGCTATCCCAGGCTATTAGCTGAGAGTTGGATGCGAACTAGAATAGTCGGTACACGAACCAGTGCCCATATGAGAAGCCAGCATTGTAGGCTGTGGCTTTACCTGCTGCACCACAATGCTGGCCCCTTGATGAGTGTGTAATACATGTAACCTATTCCTCTACCACTTGTCCAGACATTGAAAGTTTCTATTCTTTTTAACACATAGGAAATAGCACCTTAAGTCTGAGAACATAGTATAGCTCACTCTCCTAACTATCCTGATTCGCTGAAATAACCAAAGGTAATTTCTTTTAAAAAATTATTATTTATTTGAAAGGCAGAGTTACAGAGAGGCAGGAAAGCAGAGAGAGAGGTCTTCCACCCTCTGGTTCACTTCCTAAATGGTCCACGTGGGTGCAGGGGCCCGAGGACTTCGGCCATCTTGTACTGCTTTCCCAGGTGCATTCACAGGGAGCTGGATTGGAAGTGGGAACAGCTGGGACTCGAACTGATGCCCCATGGGGTGCAGGCACTGCAGGCCAGGGCTTTAACCTGTTGTGCCCAGCACCAGCCCTTCAAGCATATTTCTCAATAAAATTTCAGTTAAATACACACTTAAAATTCTTGCATTTCATTATATGTAAGTTTTACCTTTAAAAAAGAACTAAACATATTGAATACTAGTTATTAAAATATGCACAGGTTTAGGGGGTGAAAGTTGCAGATGTTTGCAACTTTGAAATGCATCCCTAGAGGCCAGCGCTATGGCGCAGCAGGTTAACGCCCTGGCCTGAAGCACCGGCATCCCATATGAGCGCCGGTTCAAGACCCAGCTGCTCCACTTCTGATCCAGCTCTCTGTATGGGCAGAGAAAGCAGTTGAAGATGGCCCAAGTCCTTGGGCTCCTGCACCTGTGTGAGAGACCCAGAGGAAGCTCCTGGCTCCTGGCTTTGGATGGGCGCAGCTCCGGCCGTTGCAGCCAATTGGGGAATGAATCACCGGATGGAAGATCTCTCGCCCTCTCGCCCTCTCGCCCTCTCGCCCTCTCGCCCTCTCGCCCTCTCCTCTCTCTGTGTAACTCTGACTTTCAAATAAGTAAGTAAATCTTAAAAAAAAAAAAAAAAAAAAATGCATCCCTAAAAAGGATGGATAGAGGAATACATATGATAAAGAAAAATGTCAGCTTTAGAGCCCAATGGCAAGTATGTAGGTATTTACTGTTCAATGTCAGCTTTCCTGTATGTTTGAAAATATAAAATCCCCTTTATTTGATTTTTTGCCCAAATCTTTGGCTAGAACTTCTATTACTGTATTGCATAGAATTGATGCAAATCAGCATCCTTGCCTTGTTCCTTTTTTTTTTTTTTTTTTTTTTGACAGGCAGAGTGGATAGAGAGAGAGACAGAGAGAAAGGTCTTCCTTCCGTTGGTTCACCCCCCAAATGGCTGCCACGGCTGGCGCACCGTGCTGATCCGATGGCAGGAGCCAGGTGCTTCTCCTGGTCTCCCATGGGGTGCAGGGCCCAAGTACTTGGGCCATCCTCCACTGCCTTCCTGGGCCACAGCAGAGAGCTCCTTGCCTTGTTCCTGATCTCAGAAGAAAGTTTTTTGATCTTTCACCATTGAGTATGATCTTCAGTGTGATTTTTTTCATAAATGGACTTTATTATGTTGAAATATTCTTTTTTTTAAATTATTTATTCAAGAAGCATAGAGACTGAGGCAGACAGGCAGAGGTCCTGTCCAGTGGTTCACTCCCTCAAGCCCTCAAGTTTCCTACCCCTCAATGGCCAGGACTGGGCTAGGCCAAAGCCGGGAGCTGGGAACTCAGTTTAGGTCTCCCACGTGGCTGGCAGGAACCCAGCTCCTTGAGCTATGACCTACTGCCTCCAAGGTTCTACACTGGCAGGAAGCTGTAATTGGAGAGTTAAAACCTGGAATCAGCTTGGGACTTCAGTGTGGGATGTGGGCATCTTAACTGGCATCTTAACCAGTAGGCTAAATGCCTGCCCTGAAGTAGCTTCTTTCTATTCCTAATTTGTTGAATGTTTTTATTACAAAAGGATATTGAATTTATGAAAAGCTTTTTCTGAGTCACTTGCAATATCATGTGGTTATTTTAACTTTTAAACATTATTTAAATATAATGTACACAAAGAAGTATATATATAATCAGTATACATCTCAATGAATTATTCAGTGGTGCTTATTGTGTGAAAGTGAGCCTTCCAGATCAAGACATAGAATAGTATGAGCACTCTACAAAACTGCCTTCATGCCTCTATACTGTCCCCATCCTTTCATCCTTTCCAAGGGTAACCACTGTTGCCCTTTAACATTATAAATTGGTTTTAATCTGTTTTTCAAGCTAAAATTGTGCAGTATTCTGTTTTTTTTTCCACTTGCATTCTATTTGTGAAATTTATGTTTTCCCTATATTACCAGTTCATTAATTTTCACTGCCATATCTAGTCTATTAATCAGCCACACTTTATTGACAAAGGATCATTTAAGTTGTTTACAGTTTTGGGATAATAATAATGCTGCTGCAAACCTTCTTGTACCTATCTTTGGGTTCATGTGTGCCTGCATTTCTTTTTGCTGTATACTAGGAATATAATAGCTGGATTGTAGCTTAGTCATAGAGTATGTGTCTGTAGACTTTGGTAGACTATATCAAACTTTTCCAAAGGGATTTCATTCCTACTCCTTATGAGTCTGCCACTAGCACATAATATTGCCAGTCTTTTTCATTTTTAGTATCTTAGTGTCTGTTGATATGTCATGATTTTTTTTAAAAGACTTATTTATTTGAAAGAGTTAGAGGGAGAGATTTCCATCTGCTGGGTCACTCCCCAGATGGTTGCAACAGCCAGGCCTGGGCTAACCCAAAGCCAGGAGCTTCATTCAGTTTCCTTCATGGGTAGCAGGGGCCCAAACTCTTGGGCCTCTTCTGCTGTTTTTCCCAGGCCATTAGCAAGGAGCTGGATGGGAAGTGGATCAGCTTGGACACAAACCAGTGCCCATATGGGGTGCCAGCATCTCAGACTGTGGCTTTACCTGCCATGCCACAATGCCAGCCCACCAAAATGGCATGATTTTTAATTAGGTTTTTCCTTATAATTAATATTCGAGAGTTTTTTCATATAGCTGTTGAACTTTTGAACTTCTGTGGAAGCATATTCAATATAAGCAATTCTTGTATAAGACTTGCATATGTGGCTGGCGCCGCGGCTCACTAGGCAAATCCTCCGCCTGCGGCACCGGCACCCAGGGTTCTAGTCCCGGTTGGGGTACCAGATTCTGTCACGGTTGCACCTCTTCCAGTCCAGCTCTCTGCTGTGGCCCGGGAAGGCAGTGGAGGATGGCCCAAGTGCTTAGGTCCTGCAACTGCATGGGAGACCAGCAGGAAGCACCTGGCTCCTGGCTTCGGATCAGTGCAGCGCGCTGGCCATAGCAGCCATTTGGAGAGTGAACCAACAGAAGGAAGACCTTTCTCTCTTTCTCTCTCTCTCTCACTGTCTAACTCTGTCCAAAAAAAAAAAAAAAAAAAGATTTGCATATATTCTAAATATTTGCTCTTTGTTTTATATATATGTATATGGCATGTATTTTCTAGTTTATGGCTAACTTTTCCTTATCTTAACCCATTTATTAAAATTTAAAAATATAATTGTCCAGTGTATCATTTTTTTTAAGTTCCACAGTTCAAATATTATGTGTCTTTTAGATGTTTTTTTTACCATTTTTAGTCAAATCTTTAATATATTTGCCATTTAAATTTTTTTGTTTGACATTCATTAAAATTTTAGACTTACAAAACTTGCAAAAATAATACAGATATCTAGGTTTGCTTCACCCATATTTCCCAAATCTTAATATTTATTACATTATTACTGCCTAGTTAATTATTGATCTATGTGATATGTTAGAATCATCTTATCCAAAGTTAGGTTAAAAATTTGGGAACTTGGAACAAGTGTTTGATGCAACAGTTAAGATGTTGCTTGGGATGCTCTACCCATATTGAGGCCTGAGTTTTTTGAATCCTGACTCCACTTATGATTCCAGTCCTGCTAATGCACATTCTGAGAAGTAGAAGTGAAAGCTCAAGTAGTTGTGTCCCTGTCACCCACATGGGAGAAGTGGCCCCTCCTGGCTTTACCAAATGGCATTTGGGGAATGAATCAGCAGATGGGAGCTCTCTCTCCTTCAAGCATATTTAAAAAAAAAAAAAAATCAGGGATTTGCATGCCAATTTTTAAAGTATTGGTAGCTCGAAATGGACCAGGAGAGGGGTTAATTACCTGGACTTCAGGAAACACTACAGATCATTCCTACTTTTTTTTTTTTTTGTATCAAATATTTTTTGTACCTTTTTTTGTATCAAATATTACATTCTAAAAAATAATAAACTCAGGAGGCTGGTGTGGTTACAAGACCAGAATGTAGAAAATTAATATAACAAAATTAGAAGAAATTGATTGAAAGAACCTGGCAGCATTTTCTATGCAAGCAATGAAATAGGGATTTTATTAAATGAAACATTTGAATTGCAAGACTGAAGTTTCCAATATGCAAGCTTAAATAAACTAACTAGTTTGCACATAGTATGATGGATGTGACCATATGAGAAACCAGTTTATGCACAAAAATTGGTGTTTTGTAGTTTCAAAGGGAATAAAAATAAAGATAATACCTTAAGTGAAATGCAGTATTAAAATAGTGTGTAATTCCACACCCAACCTCTAATGGCACTCACTGTTTTTAGTGTCAACCTGAAGGTTCAGAAGAAATTTGTACTTTTTTTTAATGTTTATGCATTTTTATTTTCATTTGCTCAAAAGGCAGAGCAAGAGAGAAATATCTTCCATCCACTGTTTCACTTCTCAAATGCCCAAAACAGCTTGAGCTGGATGAAGCCAAAACCAGGAGTTCAGAACTCCATCCAGGTCTTGTTCATGGGTGGCAAGGGCCCAGGCACTCTTCGGCCATCATCTGATACCTTCCAGGACGCATATAGCAGGAACCTGGATCAGCAGCAGAGCAACTGGGGCATAAACCAGCCAGGACTCAAACTGGCACTCAGATATGGGATGTGGGTGACTTAACCTGCCTTGCCACAATGCCTGTCTCCCTGTGTTTAAGTAATAATGGTGGGCTGGAGTTTTAGCTAAGCATGTAGAAATATTACAGATAGAGTATTACAGCAAAATAATGAATAGCTCAATTTTTTATTTTTAATAATTAGAAGAAAATAATTACAAAGTCTCTCTTGTTAATCTCAAATTAGCTTCCTAGAAATACTGCTGTTTACCCAGAATTATGTCATGTGCAAGAGGAAAATAATACATTCTTTCTTTCTTGTCTTCTAAATCTGTGTACATTTTACAGAGCATTTATTTCACACAATTGACTCAGTGATACTTTTGAAGTTTAAATAGTTTAGCAATTCAGATTATTTCCAGAGGTTAGAGTTTCCCATATTTATTTAAACTTTGTTTAAATGACATGAGTTTTCATGAGACAGTTAAATAATGTAAAATGTTCCATACCATGATTTTTTAAAAAAAAAAAAGATTGTTTATTGATTGGAAAGGCGGAGTTATGAGGAGAGAGAGAGAGAGTGTGAGTGAGAGTCTTCCATCCACTGGTTCACTCCTCAAATGGCCACAACGACTGGAGCTGGGGTGATCCAAAGCCAGGAGCCAGGAGCTTCTTCCGGGTCTCCTATGTGGGTGAAGGGGCCCAAGGACTTGGGCCATCTTCTACTGCTTTCCCAGCCCGTGACAGAGAGCTGGATCAGCAGTAGAGCAGCTAGGACTTAAACCAGCACCCATATGTATGGGATGCCAGCACTGCAGGCAGCAGCTTTACCTGCCATGCCACAGTGCTGACCCCACACACCATGATTTTAAGTAAGATAATCTAGATGCCTGTATTAAATATTTTTGAAAGCCTCATAGTGGTTTTTATATATCTAAATGGAAAAATTGTTTTCAGGGTAAATCAATCTGTGCAAGAGTTTCTGCAAAGATTTAAGATTTTTAATTAAATACCATGAATTTAACCTCTTAAAAATATCTTAACCTGTACCACTGAATTGTAGAATGCTGCAAGTATCCAAAACTGTTTATTTTACCCTTCAGTATAGATTCAATACAGTGTATGATTGTGCTCAGTTTGTGCATCTTGAAATGTAATTTACCCATGTTGTCCTACCCATATTGTATATGGTAAACTAATATGTTTACATTGAGTCTATTTTTAGATACATGATTTATCTATTAAATGATTTGTTTTTTTGTAATATAAATGTCACTTAGAAAAAGTAATGAATCCACAATGAACAAGTAATGTGAAAGCTTAAAACTTGAAAGTTCTTGTTCTCTTAGCAAAATTTTCTGCTATTTTGCTTTGTGTAGGATTCAATGAGAAACCATAATTCCTCTGGTGTTGTTCCTACAGGCAGATTTGATGCCAAGAGCGGGAGGGGTTGGGTCTTCCATAATCACCTTGGTCTGCTCATAGCAAAAAGCAATTTTAAAGTTACCAAAGTCATTGTATTTAATGTCTATCCCAGTATTTAAGTAACGGTGCTTGAATTAATTAACTCATGTAAAGTTGGAAGTGATAGCATACTTAGAATTTAAATAAAAGTTTCTGATATATGAGTATTAGCTTTAGTGTATCTTAGTTTATTGTTGACTTTGACAGTCAATTGAGTGGTTGTAAGAAAAAAGGGTAGTACTGAATGTTGTAGAATTTCCTTTGGCAAAAATACCTTTTTAGGTTAAAAAATGAGGCAGATCTTGGATATGTTGTATTTTAATATATTTTAAGTATATACACACAAATGGCTGTATATTTTTCTTTTTCAGAGTTGGAGAGTTATCCAGTATATTAATGTCTTATTGATAATGGCAGAACATCCGCCACTTCTGGATACAACTCAGATTTTAAGTAGTGATATCTCTCTTCTGTCTGCTCCTATTGTAAGTGCAGATGGAACACAGCAGGTAAGGAAACTAATGTTTATTTCTTATATCTGGTACACATATGTTTGTTTCATAAGAATGCAAACTTTAAAACAGATTTGGACTTAACAATAGTGGGTTCCTATTCATGTTTTAAACTCCAGCTCAAAATGTTAATTGAGTTTTATAAGATGATCAGATAATTGAATTCTTCTTGAAATCACTTCTAAAATGCCTCACTAGTTATTGATCAAATTTCTTGCGTGTGTATTTAGTTGCCACTGAAGTTTTTTTGTTTTTGTTTACTTTCAAGTTTCTGGTCCCTGACTTTTTTTAAACCAAGTTGAACTTTGTACCTTAATGATTGTTATAAATCATTACTTTATGTCACAATGAAATTATGACTTCATTATGTGATTAAATGGCCACCTACATTATAAAATAATAAAACCTTATCATCTTTCACTTCCCATCTCTTCTCACCAGAAAATACTGCCTCTCCCCCATCCAAAAGCAAATACACAATTCCTGGAAAGCTGATAATGTTTTTTACTGCCAACCCAGTGCTTTAAAAAATGCAGATCTGTGGTTGCACTGATTCATCCTCCCCTAGTAATTCTAAGTGGATGGGAATAATTACCTTCCATACAAACCTGTTATACTCCAGGCTGTGTGCTTAATTCCACAGCTACCCTATGTGGTAGGTTTTAAAGTAGCGAGGAAACAAAGACTTAAGGACATAATAAATGATACTAAAGAGTAGAGGGAACAGTTTGGGTGCCCATTATGTTGCAAACATTGTGCTAAGATCTTATTTAATTCTTTAAACAAGCCTATGAAGTTGATACACTTGTCCTTATTTTGCAGATAAAATGAGTTTCAAAACAACTAAGTAACTTGGTCAAACTCACAGAAAGTTTGTACTCCTTAACTCTTACTCATTCTTCTTAAGAAACTTTGAAAAAGGGCCATATTTTATTACTTTACAAATTTAATATCAATAGCAATTATGGTTTGTCTACAATATAAGGGGCTACTTTTTTTTAACTTTGCTATTGAAAATCCAAAGGCAGTTGGCTTGGATTCAAGAGTTTTCTGTTTTGTGTAAACATGGCATAAAAAATATTTCCTGGTTTTAATTTTCACATGTGCTCAGATAGCTTATAGCAGCAACTTTGTTTCACTAACTTGCATTTCATGCTCAAATCTAAGTCTGTTAAGATTTTTTTCCTCACAAAAATAATAAATATGGCAATTATTGTATGAGATGCTTGGGAGTATCTTCAGTTATCATTTGTTTCAGGTCACTGGTCTCAAGTTGTTGGTAGTCTAGTATATTAAAGAATCTATTCAGTTAATTACAGTAAATTGATGTAGTTGCTATACTTGTATATTGTGTTAATGGAAAGACAACATGTTGAAAGGACATCACAAAGCCCTTTCAAATCTTATTTGTCTTTTCTTTGCAAAAAGATTGTGTTGGCAGGATTTTCTTGATACCTTGAGTAGTGGTGTAGAGATATAAAGGGTCTGGAAATAGAAGAACATACCTAGAGCGAGAGTTAATAGCATCAGGTAGGGCCAGTAGCTCTGGAAGACAGGTATTTTGGTAAGGTTAAAAAAAAAGTTTCGGAAGGTAGAATAACAAGCAAGTACACTAGAGTTTGATAGGGAGAGAGCTGAAGATGAATGGAAAGAGCACTGTACTTGGTTGATGGATTTGAATTTGATTTAAATGACATAAGACAAATTAACTTCTCTGAGTATGTTTCTCTGGTAAGAGTAGCTGAAGTCATGAGCATGAAATGAACCTGAAGGAGCTTGGTAAATGTTTACTGAATCTGAATTGACTCAATAAATGTTTAAAAGACAAGAAACAGTAGATATGCTGGTCTGGTCTTAAATCAATAGACATTGTACGGAGTGACTCAGAAAACTTGGAAGATGAAGGATACATATGAAAGTGTAAATCTGAGAAGGAAGACAGGTAGCTGTGGTAGAATATAAGGAACTAAAGAAAAGGGAGTAACAGATAGGAAGACAGTAAACTGGCCAGCAGATATTTCTTTGTCTTAAGAGCTTATTGGTGTGCCAAGTTAGTGCTTGCCTGTGGAGATATAACATCACCTGGTGCCCAGGGAAAAGGAAAAAACGAAAAGACAGTTCCTGACAGAGGAAGTGTCATGCACAAACATGTTAAAAATTCAGGGGCTGACACTGTAGTGTAGCGGGTAAAGCTGCTCCCTGCAGTGCCGGCATCTCATATGGGTGCTGGTTCAAGTCCTGGTTGTTCCATTTCTAATCCAGCTCTCTGCTATGGCTTGGGAAAGCAGTAGAAGATGGCCCAAGTGCTTGGATCCTTGTACCTGTGTGGGAGACTGGGAAAAAGCTCCTGGTTTTGGATCAGTCAGCTCCGGCCATTGTGGCCATTTGGGAAATGAATCAGCAGATGGAAGAGCATGCTCTCTTGCCTCTATCTTTCCCTCTTTGTAACTGTGCTTTCAAATAAATAAATACATCTTTAAAAAAATTCAGGATAGCACATATTTTATCTTTTGCCTTAACTTTCTTGGGAATATTATACTATATAATATGATTTCTGTTCTACCTCTTGGGATCAAATTTTTTTCTAATTTCCTTATCAATATTTTCTGGTTTTAACCAGTAAACATATTTGCCATTGTATCATTGGATGGAAAGTTAATCTTGGTTTATGAATTATACTAGAGAGAATCCCACCCAGCATAACTGCTGGTGTTGATTTTAGAGAAGCTGTAATAGTCATTTATCATTCATTGTGATGAGTGGCATCTAAATCTTTTTTTGTCTTATGGAATCCCCATCTGCTCCCCCTTTGTAATTAAGACTTTATTTTTAGAGCAGTTTTTGATTTATAAGAAAAATTGAGCAGGCAAGTAGAGTTTTTACATATTTCTGTACAATTTTCCCTATTAATAGCTTTTTTAATATTTTATTTATTTATTTATTTGAGAGGTAAAGTTTTTTCTCTCTCTCTTTCTGTCCACTCTGCCTGTCAAAAAAAAAAAAAAGAGAGAGAGAGATAGGACAGAGAGAAAGGTTTTCCATCTGCTGGTTCACTTTTTTTTTTTAAAGATTTATTTATTTGAAAGTTGGAGTTACACAGAGAAAGAGGGGCAGGGGCAAGGGCAGGGGCAGAGCTTCTTCCAGGTCTGCCTCGTGGGTGCAGGGACCCACGTACTGGCGCCATCTTCTACTGCTTTCCCAGGCCATAAACAGAGAACTGGATCAGAAGAGAAGCAGCCAGGACACAAACTAGCACCCATATGGGAAGCCGGCACCACAGGCAGAGGCATAGCTGATTACACCACAGTGCCATCCCCTATTATCATCTTACATTAGTGTGACACCTTTGGTACAACTGACAAACCAATACTGGTGCATTATTACTAAGTAATAATTTATTTTAGGGTTCACTCCTGATGTGTAGTTTATGGCCTTTGACAATTGCATGTCATATATCACCATTACAGTGTCTTACAGAAATGATTCACCTAAAAGTTCCCTGTATTTCGCATATTCCTCCCTCCTTCACTCCTTTCCCACCCCCTGGCACCGCTGGTTTTTTAATTATCTGTCTATATAGTATCCTCACTTTATCCATTATTTTATTTTTTACAGTTTAAGTTACATATGATGAACTAAGATCTAAAAATGTTAAATGGAAAATTCTAGAAGTAAATGGTTCATAAGCTTTAAATTGTGTGCCATTCTGAGTATTGTGATTAAATTTCACACCATCCCTCTCTGTCCTGCCATACGAATCATTCCTTGGTGTAGTATATCCACACTGTGTCTACTACCCACCCATTTGTTACTTAGTACCTGTCTTGATTATCAGATTTGTATCACAGTATCACAGTGCTTGTGTTCAGGTAACCTTACTTTGCTTACTAATGGTCCAAGAGGGCAAGAGTAGTGACACTGACAATTTCATAAAAGTATATTGTGATAATTGTTTTATTATTATTATTATTTATTGGCTATTAATTTTATAAAAACTTTTGTAGGTATGTATTTATAGAGAAAAACATAGCATATATAAGATTCAGTACTATCCATGGTTTCAACCATCTAGTTGGGAGTCTTGGAATGTTTCCCTTATGGAAAAGGGGGCAGGCACTACTGTAATTTTATCTTCTACGGTATGCCATGTAGTTGGGTTCCTATAGTATGTAAGCCTCTTCAGCCTGCTTCTCTCATTTAGCAATATGATCTATACAACTTCCGAGGCTTAATAGTTCATTTTTATTAACAATATTATATGGAGGTACCAGTTTATCCAGTCATCTATTAAAGGCTATCTTGATTATTTCCAATTTATTCGTGTGCAGATTTTTGGGAGGATAGAAATTTCAGTTCATTTGAGTAAATATCTACAGACATGATTGCTGGATCACATGGCAAGAAACTATCAAACTGTCTTCCACAGGGATTATATGGGGGCCCACAGTGTTCCATAATGGATTAAGTTGCCTCCTATGGCACCAGCATCCCATATGAACTCCAGTTCATGTCCTGGCTGCACCACTTCCAGTCCAACTCTCTGCTAATGCACCTGGGAAAGTGCTTGGGCCCCTGCCACCCATGTGGGAGACCTGGAAGAAGCTCCTAGCTCTGGCCCAGCCCAGCCCTGGCCATTGTGGCCACCTGGGGAGTAAACCAGTGGAGGGAAGATCTCTCCTCTCCCTCTCTCTCTGGATCTGCATTTCAAATAAATAAATACAGTACATCTTAAACAAAAATAGTGTTCCAGTTTGTTTTTTAGTCATATGCTTAGTTTGAAATTATATCCTTTGCTGATAATGGATACTGGTACTTGTGCCCTGTTAGAACCTCCAGGTCAATTTTAAGAAATGAGCTTCAAGCACAAATGAAACATCCAGCTCTGTTAACTATCATGCCATCAAAAATAGAGAGAATTTTAGGCATTTTGGTTTCTTGTGTACTTCTTTACCTTCTCTAAATTTTATGCATTTATATTCCATAGGATGGATACATTTAAAATTTGGTTACCAAGATCTTTAAAAATCTCAGCCTATTTATCAAGCTTCTAAGATAAACTTCTCCATTTCATTAGTATATCTATATTATTATTACTTTGTCTCTTGCATTGTTTCATTTGTAGCCACAGGATTTAATTTACGAAGGAGTCCAAAAGGCAACACAGGGGCAAATGCCACTGACAGTTTTTATTACTTCCATTTCTGGAAGGGGACATGCTGTGCCACACTGGCAGAGCCTCAGGTGAAGCATCAGGATTTGGTCAGGAGACAGAAACAGCAGCTAGGAAAAAGACTGGGCCAAGCCCTTTTATTGGGATTTCTGCACGACAAGGAAGAGCTAAAGAAACAGTTGAGGATTGGTTTGCCTTAATATTGTCAGCAGGCTTTCGGCCTTAGCTGATCTCTTGTTGGCACCTGGCTTTGGGATGATTAGGGCAGGGGAAATATTTACTTGGTGTATGAGTTGGATAAGGTGGTTAGGGTTATAAACTTTAGATTGGTGGATATATGAGAGATGTGCTCATAAGAGGCCACGCCCTTTGTTATCGCTAAGAAATGGCGTGCAGATTAAAATATTTAAGGGGAGCAGAGTTGGGGAAAGAAAATATAAAAATAGATGAAAGCAAAAATTAAGGTCATATTAATGATACCCAATTTAAGAAATAACAAGGAGATAAAATTATCGAACAACTCATAGAATAACACTTGTGAGGGTCAATAAAAATTTCCCCAGGCTTTTTCTTTGACTGGGTGGATGACAAATTCATTCAGTAAGGTACATCTTACTAGTCAGGACAGGAGATTATTTTATGGTAATAAACAGCCTCTTAATCTTAGTCATTTACCGAAAGGTTTATTGCCCACGTTGCATGTCATACGTGGGTTAGCTGTTGCTGTGTGCCACATACTTGTGATTTTCACTTGTCAAATATTGCTGGTATCATGGTAACTACGTGCTGACCTCCATTCATGTTCATTGACTTACACAAGGCATTTGATCAAAACTACCTTCAGTGGAGTGGAACTAGTCTTATCCTAGAGAGAGACAGCAAATATTTGGAAAAAATAGAAGAATCTGCTAAAATAAGGAAACAGGAGTAGCAGCAAGTTTGGGATTTGAAGGATTTTGAGGAAACTTCATTTGATTTTGACTTATTTTGGGGTATATAAGTTAGGGTAATAAAAATACTGGCAGGTACCATTTGAGCCCTTACCATGTGTCTAATAATGAGTCTTTTCCATGTACTCTTTCATTTAACCTTATTAACAATCCTTAGAAGTAGCTTTAGTATTTCCATTTTATAGGAAATAAGAATTAAGTGTTAATTTACTTGTTACTACTAGGTTAAGTAGCATAGCTTTTAAAAGGCAAAAACCAAAAAGCTAAGTTTAGGAGTGGGTGTTTGGCACAGTGATCTAAGTTGCCACTTGGGATGCCTGCTCTGGGAATGCCCAGTTCATGTCCCAGCTACTTCATTTCTAGTGCAACTTACTGCTCTAGCACACCCTGGGAGGCAGCAAATGAAGGCTCAAGTACTTTGGTTCCTGCCACACACGTGGAAGTCTTGAATTGAATTCCCAGTTCCTGGGCTTAGCCTGGCCCAGCTGTTGCCTTTGTGGGCCCAGCCCTTGATGTTGTGGAGTGAACCAGCAGTTGGAAGATCTCTCTCCATCTGTCCCTCTTTAAAATTAAAAAAGTAAAAATAAAAATTTTAACAGAACAAAGCTAAGGCTGCAATATTCCTAACCACTATAAATATAGGTAGGTTAGTAGATTTCAAAAAAAAAAAAAAAATTAGGGGCCAGCACTGTGGCATAGTGGGTAAAGCCGTCACCTTAATGCTGGCATCCCATATGGGCAATGGTTTGAGTCCCTGCTGCTCCACTTCTGATCCAGCTCTGTGCTATGGCCTGGAAAAGCAGTAGAGGATGGCCCAAGTCTTTGGGCCCCTTCACCCACATAGGAGACCCAGAAGAAGCTCCTGGCTTCGGATTGGCGCAGCTCTGGTGGTTGCAGCCATCTGGGGAATGAACCAGCAGATGGAAAATTTCTCTGTTTCTCTGCCTCTCTTCTCTCTGTAACTCTGACTTTCAAATAAATAAGTAAATCTTTCAAAAAGAAAAAGATATAGTTTGAGCTAGAGAGATGGAAATTATCAGAATATTAAGGATAATAACGCCATTGGAATGAGTCAGATTATTTGTAGTACTGACGGAGTTTTGATTTGATGTGACCAGGTGGTGGGTGGGGAATGTTAATTTCTGATATAGCACCCTACTGAGAAGGCCTATGATACCAAAATGAAACTAGGTTTTATAGTGCTTCTTGATTTGAACACACTGGAACTTTTCAAAGCCTACTATAGACATCTTATTCCCCAGCTTTTCCTTTCAAGGTTTTGGTTAATTATTGATTTCCCACTTGTTATTAATGCCACAAGCTACTACTTGGTTAACACAGTGCCCCAGATTGCTTTGGACATACTCGCCAGGAGGAAGGCTATTTGTCCTGAGGGAGCTTTGAGTCAGGTTGAAGAAAGACAAGCGAGCCCAGTGATGGAGATTTTCCAGGGATCTGCCTCGTAGAGCAGATAATGACAGTTCTTTAAAATGGGACTTTTATGGAGCTCCAAATCCTTCTGTCACCTCTAGTGGCTGTCTGCAGGTTTTCACTGCTGCTGTGAATTGGGGGCTGTTGGTTTTCAAGACTACCATGAAGCTGGGGGAGAGAGAAGAGAATAGAGTGAATTAAAATGGTGCACAACTCACTGTCCATACCCAGGATTCAACTGTTTTCCTTGAGCAGATTGTTGTAAACCTCCAGTTAATTTCCGGAGATATGAAAAAGTTTATTTTGGCCATTTACCCCTGTGTTCTCATTGCTGTTATGGAAGAGCAGATTTTCAGAAGTTCATATTCTGCAATTCCCAGTGGCATCATCCAAAATAGGGTTTTAATGGAATAAAAATACAAAATGATCAGAGAGTAGGTCTTACTCTGTACAGAATGTAACATTTTTTTAATGTCAAATAGATGTTTTTGTGGGCATCTAATCTTGGGAATAAAAAAACGGTTTTTATTTACCAACCTGTACTTATTTCTAAATTTATACAGTGTAATCAATTTCTACATTATATAAAGACATGACTTGTATGGAATAAGACTATGTTCAAAGCCTTCTGGTTTAACATTTGTAAGAAGATGATATGTTTCATTTGATTCAGATCTTTGCTTCAGAAATTAACCACTTCACAGGTCCCTGAATTTCCTTACTTACATAATAAGCTTTTCATGTATAGCAGGCCCTTTGGACATTTGAATGAGAATTATCTCAATATATTCACGCCTTTGTGTAGAGGAAACTAAAACAGCAGAGCAAGGGAAAATAAAGGTGTTTTTCTTTATCTACACCCTGTAAAAAACAAATCCTAAAATGTTCATTTTAGAGATTAGCCTTTACATGTTACTTTTATTTCCAAGAAAGTTGTGTTTGGTTTGACTAGAAATAAGAAAGAAGACATTGACTAATAACCAGAAGTCAGATATAATTTTAAGAAGTGATCACATTTTTATTTTATTTATTTGAAAGAGTTACAGAAAGAGATCCCCATCCGCTGTTTAATCCCCAGATGGCCACAACAGCTGGGGCTAAGCCAAGCTGATGCCAGGAGCCTGAAGCTTCTTTCTGGGTCTTCTACATGGGTGCAGGGACCCACGTACTTGGGCCATCTTCTGTTGCTTTCCCAGGTGCATTAGCAGAATACAGGATCAGAAGTGGACCAACTATCTCTAACTGGTGCCCAGCTGGGATGCCAGCCTCGAAGGCAGAGGCTTAACTTGCTACGCCACAGCTCCTGCCACGTGATTACATTTTTAAAGTTAAAAAATCATCACTTACTAATTATATATTTTAAAAATCTGATAGCTTGTACACCAAACTATAAACATTTAGTAAACTTTAAGGCTAAGATTACTGAGGCTGTAAAATAATAGCTCATACCTTCATGACAATAATTATTCTGCTCCATTATTCTAATCTAGGCCCTCAATCATAGATTTCATAACACAAATTAGTCTCTTCTAATTGCTCTGTAGCATTGCCTGACAAATATGGAAAGCCGGCACTGCAGGTAGTGGCTTTACCCACCATGCCACAGCGCCGGCCCCTGTTACCACATTTTTTTATAAGCAGACATTAAAGAAATTAACTTTCTGATAAATATCCAGCTATGCTGGTCTGGAAGAAACTTAATACATGTATTCAAGTACTCCCTCTATAAAATATCACAGTGCTTCTTGTTCTAAGAAGTAAAAAAATCAGACTTAAAAATTTGGAATATTTTTTTTTTTTTTTTGACAGGCAGAGTGGACAGTGAGAGAGAGAGACAGAAAGAAAGGTCTTCCTTTGCCGTTGGTTCACCCTCCAATGGCCGCCGTGGCCGGCGCGCTGCGGCCAGCGCACCGCGCTGATCCGATGGCAGGAGCCAGAAGCCAGGTGCTTTTCCTGGTCTCCCTTGGGGTGCAGGGCCCAAGCACCTGGGCCATCCTCCACTGCACTCCCTGGCCACAGCAGAGAGCTGGCCTGGAAGAGGGGCAACCGGGACAGAATCCGGCACCCCAACCAGGACTAGAACCTGGTGTGCTGGCGCCGCTAGGTGGAGGATTAGCCTAGTGAGCCGCGGCGCCGGCCTGGAATAAATTTTAAGATCTAAAGAAAATGCTTCCTAAAATACCAGTTGGAAACAAAGTTCCAAAGAATCTAAGCTACAATTTAATTTTATAGTTTGTGCAAAACAATAAGAGTATTCTTATTGAAAAGCTGGGTCCCGGGGTTGGCACTGTGGGGCAGTAGGTTAATCCTCTACTGTGACACTGACATCCCATATAGGTGCCAGTTCTAGTCCTAGCTGCTCCTCTTCTGATCCAGCTCTCTGCTAAGGCTTGCGAAAGCAGTACAGTATGGCCCAAGCACTGGGGCCCTGCACCCAAGTGGGAGACCCAGAAGCAGCTCCTAGCTTCTGGCTTCAGATCGACCCAGCTCCAGCCGTTACAGCCATTTGGGGAGTGAACCAGCACATGGTAGACCTCTTTGCCTCTCCCTCTATCTAACTGTACCTCTCAAATAAATAAATAAAATCTTTAAAAAAAGAAAAGCTGGGGCCAGCACCATGGCTCTCTAGGCTAATCCTCCTCCTGCTCCGCCAGCACTCTGGGTTCTAGTCCCTGTTGGGGCGCCAGTTCTGTCCCGGTTGCTCCTCTTCCAGTCCAGCTCTCTGCTATGGCCCGAAAGGGCAGTGGAGGATGGCCCAAGTACTTGGGCCCTGCACCTGCATGGGAGACCAGGAAGAAGCACCTGGCTCCTGGCTTCAGATCTCTGTCCTTAACGTGTTGTACAATGTGAATTAATGCTATAACTAATACTCAAACAGTATTTTACACTTTGTGTTTCTGTGTGGGTGCAAACTGTTGAAATCTTTACTTAATATATACTGAATTGATCTTCTGTATATAAAAATAATTGAAAATGAATCTTGATGTGAATGGAATGGGAGAGGGAATGGGAGATGGGAGGGAAGTTATGGGGGGTAGGGAGCCATTGTAATCCATAAGCTGTACTTTGGAAATTTGTATTTATTAAAAGTTAAAAAGAAAGAAAATGAATGAGTGTGATAAAGTTATGGAACTGTATAAATGAAAAGGAGTGTAGAAAAATCTTCCAATTTTTTTTTCTTTTTTTTATTTATTTGACAGGTAGAGTTACAGACAGTGAGAGAGAGAGAGAGAGAAAGGTCTTCCTTCCTTCTGTTGGTTCACTCCCCAAATGGCCGCTACGGCCAGCACTGCGCCGATCAGTAGCTAGGAGCCAGGTGCTTTTCCTGGTCTCCCATGTGGGTGCAGGGCCCAAGTACTTGGGCCATCCTCCACTGCCCTCCTGGGCCACAGCGGAGAGCTGGACTGGAAGAGGAGCAACCGGGACTAGAACCTGGCACCCACGTGGGATGCCGGCACCACAGGTGGAGGATTAACCAAGTGAGCCAAGGCGCTAGCCCGAAATCTTCCAGTTCTCAACAGATGGAAAAACAAAATAAAGCTGATAGTTTGCCAGTTAATGAGTGACAGAATTGAGACCAGAATCAGTGTCTTATGGTCCCAGTCTTAGTCACTTCGGAGGATGGAAGGAATTTAAATTCATAATTTGAAAGCACTTGATTCTGGGTAAATAGTGATTCAGTTGATACTAAGAAAACAATTCCTAAATGGCAACACCAGTCTTACTGGAATGGTTAGTGAATGCCTTTTCAACACTGTCTCCTTTTGTTTAGTAGTGTTGTTCATAAGACAGTAACTGAATCCTTATGAAGAAATAGAGACCATCAGTAAAAGCAACTAGGTAAATATAAAATACAGTGTAAATACATTTTTAATTTTAATTCTGACTAAAGAAATTTGCAGAAATAAATAATTATACCGTTGATTGGCTTATAATGTATGAAGATGTTAATAGTTTTATAATAGCACAAAATATAGGAAAAAGAACTGAGTATAGAGGAGCAAAGTTTTTACATAAAATTTTTATTAATCAGAACTATGTCATAAATCGAGAGATTCACTGTAATCCTCAGGGTATCTACTTATAAGATAACTTGAATGTAATTAAACAACAGAATGTAATTAGAGTATAAGAAAATGGTTAACACAAACAAGTTGGTAATGAAGGAATTGAGGTATAAACAATATGTAATACAGAAAATTAAAGCAAAATAACAAATGTAAATCCTACCTTACTAATTATATTAACTGTAAATGGATTAAACACAACAGTGAAAAGACAGTGGCTAACAGAATAGCTAGAAATCCATGATCCCACGATGTCCTATCTACAAGGGACACTGTCTTTAGGGGTGGGGAATGTCCACCCATGGGCTATATGAGACCTGTGAAATCATTTGGTCTGGCCTTACCAAGGCAATCACAGGTGGGACTCAAATTCAATAAAATGCAGAGTACACTTTAAGCTGATAATTTTGTATGGCCTGTGAATGATGTTACAAATATTCAAATGGTGGTAAAAAGTTATCCTGCCCCTGCATCAAGACATAAACATATTGAAATTTAAAACATGGTAAAAGATACACCATACAAACTGTGACCAATAGAGAGGTGAAGGCTTTAAGTAAAAATTGCTATTGGAGACAGAGGAGGACATTTTATCATGATAAAAGGGTCAGTATGTACCTAATAACAGAGCCTTAAAATACTGAAATAATACTTGACAGAATTGGAGGCAGAAACGGGCAGTTGAACAGTTTTAATTGGAGATTTCAATATCCCAATTTCAGTTTTGAAAAGAACAATGTGAAAGTCAACAAGGAAATAGAATATATAAACAACACTGTAAATCTAACATAAACCTATTTAATATTCCACCACCAACAGCAACTATACGGTCTTTTCAAGTGCACTTGGAACATTGTTCATCATAAGTCATATGGTAGTCCATAAAACAAACTAGTAACTTAAAAGACAGAGGTAATAGAAAATACATTCTCCAAACAGCAGAATAAGATTAAAAATCAACAACAAGGGAATTTGGGGAAGTAACAAATAATATAAATGAAGTGCAATCCATAAAACCAGTAGACAAAAAATAACTTACAGGGGAAATTAGAAAATACTTTAGGATAAATGAATTAAAAAAGTAGAACACACTAAAATTCATAGGATATAGCAACAGCAGTGACTAGAGGAAAATTTTTAAGTGTAAGAGCCTCAATCAGTAATCTTACTTTCCACTTTAGTAGACTAAATGAGTAAACTAAACAAAACTAGCAGAATGGGAAAAATTCAGTAAGATTAGAGTGGAAATAAATGAAATAAAAGAATAGAGAAAATTTTAAATACCAAAAATTGGTTCTTTGTAAAGATCAGTGAAACTGCCAACCCTTTAAGAAAGATTGATCAGGGAAAAAAGGAAGCTGAAATTACTAAAATCAAGAATGAATAGGAGATGTTGTTAACCTCTTACAAAAATAAAAGGATTCTTAGGAATATTCTGAACAATTGCAGGACAATAAAAAAATGTTGTAGGTTAACTGAAAAACACATTTCCAGAAAGACAGGTCAACTTTGAATCAAAGAAAAATAAGAAAATCTAAATACAGCTGTAAAATACAAAAAAAGAGGGGGAAGGGAATTTGTATATCATTATTTATAATAGCCAGAAAGTGGAAGAAATCCAAATGTTCGTCAACAAAGTGGTATATCCATACAGTAGACTATTATTTGGCTATAAACCTGAATGACTCTTGAAAACAGTGTTAAAGAATCTAGTCAAGAAAGTCTTAAAGTTTCTTTTTGAGGTAATCAGAATGTCCTAAAATTTGTTGAAATGCTTGTATAATTTTTTGTGTGTTTTCTAGAAGCCACTGAACTGTACTTTCACTGTGTAAATACTATGATACCTGGATCATGTCAATAAAATTTTTATAAAATCATTTGCATTTTAAATATGTGTTTCATTTAAATGTGATTGTTCATGCTGAAATAAATTATTATAAAATGTTACCAATCTGTCTTTGATAAATAAGTTAAATTTATGGAATCAATTTCAGAATTACAGCATTAATAGATACATGGTGTTAAATAGTTTACTGTATGCTTCCTAATTATATATCTACAAATAGTACACAAAGTATAAATATGCTGAAATACTTCAAGATCAGAGAGCAAAAGTAAGTATAAATGTGACTTTAAAATGAAATATATTTTTGAATTCTAAATTTTTAACTGATGAATGATCCATTCACAGATGCTACTGCAGGTCTTTGTTGATTTGGTTACTATGGTGACTAGATACATTCATGTACAACAGGAAGCTTACTGTACATTGGCTAATTTGATAGGAAGTGAAGGTTTGTGGTAGGTATTGTTGAGTATACTGATCATTGATTGTACCTTTAACATTTCACATCTAAATATATTTTCACTGGAGAGCTATAAAATGATAAAAATGCTTCCAGAATTAAGTTTATAAAGCTTGGCTTGTCAGACTAGGGTAATCGAAGGTCCAGCTTGCCAATGAAGATTACCTCAGTACTTAGTGAACTAGAACAAAATAGGACATCTGTAGCCGAAACTTGAATCTTCAGCAGCCATTGGTAGCTGCGGTAGCAGCAGTTGAATGAGAAAATTAAAGAGGATGCAAGCAACAGTAAGTAATTACTAAGGTTTTAGAAGTGACTTTACTAGATAAGCTTGTTTATGATTTATCACTTCAATCAAATGTTATAGTTTATACCTAAATCTTATTTGTGAGATACTAATACTTTCTTAAAACTACAGGCTCGGGTAGGGAATGAAAAAGATACAAATATGCCAGATTTATGTAAGCTTAAAACTTACTAACTGCTTTTACTATAGAATAATTTTAATAAACCTAGAGTTATCTGTATCTTGAAAAATACTGTGAATAAATAAACTTAATCAACTTTCTAATAGTTTGGACACTAATAATTTAAATATGTGAATTATTTATAAATGAAATTATTTTAGCCTACAGCTTACATTTGTTGCTAAGTGAATTATATTTTAGCATTTTTTTCAGGTTTATGTATTTGTTTAAAAGAGTTACAGGTAGAGAGGGAGATCTTCCATCCGCTGGTTCACTACCCAAATAGTCTCAATGGCTACAGCTGGGTCGATCCAAAGCCAGGAGCCAGGAGCCTCTTCTGCATCTCCCACATGGGTGCAGGGACCCAAGGACTTGGGCCATCTTGTACTGCTTTCCCAGGCCATAAGCCGAGAGCTGGATCAGAAGTGGAGCAGCTGGGACACAAACCAATGCCCATATGGGATGCCAGCCCTGCAGGCAGTGGTTTTACCTGCTACACCAGGGCACCAGCCCCTGTTTTAGCATTTTTAACTTAAAAATGTGTGAAGTCTGGGCTGGCACCATGGCGCAGTAGGTTAATGCCTGCGATCCCAGCCTCCCATATGGGTGCTGGTTCTAGTCCCGGCTGCTCCTCTTCCAATCCAGCTCTCTGCTGTGGCCTGGGAAAGCAGTACAAGATGGCCCAAGTCCTTGGGCCCCTGCACTTGCATGGGGGACCCCGGGAAGGCTCCTGGCTCCTGGCTTTGGATCGGCACAGCTGTGACTGTTGCAGCCAATCTGGGAGTGAACCAGCGGATGAAGACCTCTCTCTCTCTCTCTCTCTCTCTGCCTTTCCTCTCCCTGTGTAACTCTGACTTTCAGATAAATAAAGAAATCTTAAAAAAAAAAAAAAAAGAATTATCAGTCCAGATATACTCTATGAAATTACAAATGAGATTTTCAGAAGTTACAAGAAAAGGAAAGCTGTGACAGACTACTGTAAGTCTACTGAAAGAAATACAACTCTATGGGAATTAATTAACATCTTTATAAACAAAGTTTTCAGTAATTATATTTGAGCCTATTTATTTGTTAATATGATTGAAATGATTTTCATGCATATACACTTGTCACTGGATAATTTATTACAAAGTTCGAAATAACCTAACAGTATTTGAAATCCATGTAATTTGTCATCATAAAACTTTAGAAACTTAGGATTATTTCAGTGACTTATTTTGACTTCTACTTTTTATGTTGTGAGATGTTTAGTCTCAATACCTATTACTTTAATTTTAAATCTCCAACACATAAACTTTTGTGTTTAAGGAGTACAGTGAATTGATTTTGATATCTTGATGTAAGCTATGATATTGTAATCATCTTCTTGGGTGATCTTAATATCCTGGACTTAATTTAAATGCCTTTCTCTACAGAGAATGCTTGAAAGCCATGCAAAGCCAAATGACATCCGGAAATTTCAATTGACACTGATAAACACTAATTATTTTAAATCCATATATTTTTATTTAAAATAATTTCATTGCATTTAAAATGAGAAATATTTTTAAAGATATATTTATTTATTTTGAAAGTCACAGAGAGAGGGATCATCCATCCATCTGATGGTTCACTCCCCAGATGGCTGCAATGGCCAAGGCTGCACCAAGAGCCAGAAGCTTCTTCTGGGTCTTCCATGTGAGTGGCAGGGGCCCAGGACCATTTTCTGCTGCTTTTCCCAGGCCATTAGCAGTGAGCTGGATTGGAAGTGGAGCACGAGGATAGGAACCGGTGCCATCTGAGATTATGATAATACAGACAGCAGCTTTGCCCAGTATGCCTACAAACCAGCTCCAAGAAACTTTTTTTTTTTTTTAAGGTTTCTTTTTTTTTTTTTTTTTTTGAAAGTCGGAGCTATGGAGAGACAGGGAGAAACAGAGGGAGAGAGGTCTTCCATTTACTGGTTCACTCTCCAGATGACATAATGGCCAGGGCTGAGCCAGGCCAAAGCCAGAAGATTCCTCCTGGTCTCCCATATGGGTGGCTAGGGACCCAAATACCCAGGCCATCCTCTGCTGCTTTTCCCAGGCCACCAGCAGGGAGCTGGATCAGAAGTGGAACAACTGGAACACAAACTAACACCCATATGGGATGCCAGCATTGCAGGGGCAGCTTTACTTGCTATGCCACAATGCCTTGCTCCAAAGAAACATGTTGAATATCAAGACCTTTCAATAGAGCTTGTTCGAAAACTAAACATTTAATTGTTGCCAACCTTCATGTGTATATATATTTTTTCAATAGAATACATGGTAGACTTGGGCAAGTATGGCCCTTTTTGATAGGATTAATTAGAGAATGAAAAACAGATCTATTTTATAAGACATTTTGAAATAGGTGAGGACACAGATACTTTGTTGCATATGTACAATACAGACATCCATGTATCTATACACATACCTGTATATACACATATATGTAGGCATTGTCTAATTTATTTATACATATGGTATAGTACCCCATATTTCTGGCATTGTTAGGAATTGAAGTATTCCACATGATATAGATGATTAAACCAAGAAAAAAGGATTTTCTTACTTCTTTTATGGAAGTACTAAGATTTTTTTTTTTTTTTTTTTTGGAAGGCATACTCTGTGTCAGGCCTTGTGCTAGGATTTTCCATTTAGTGTTTTCCTTAATCTTTGAAAACCACTGCCTTACAAATATTTCCTTTTAAGAAAGAAGACACTGGCTTACAGAGGTTAAATAATTTACCTAAAAATTGCACCTCCATTAAGTAACAGAGTAAAATTTGAACATGGAATTGTACAACTTGTATACATATTATTTTCTATCACAGTGACTTTATTTCTTTTGAAACAATTATGAAGACAAGTAAACCTACACAGAAAAGTATTTTCTAATTATCACATGTTATACTCTAGTCTTCTATTATAGCCTTGTAATTTGCTGTAATGATCTATCTTCCTAATTGATCTATGTATTCCCAAACCCTCAAAGTCTGCCTAATATATAGTGGTTCCTTATTATTTGTCAAATAAATGAATTGAATAGATAGATGGTTAATCTCAATTGTTTGTGTAAATGTTGGTATCAAACCTGTATTCTAATGTTTAATTCATATCTTTCACAGGGCTCAAAACCAAATTTAAAACATTACCTTTATGATTTTCTTTTTACTTGCAAATCTTAATCTCTATTTTATACTTCAGCTGAAGTATGTTAACATTAGCCAGCAGATCTTCAGCCTAATGCAGATAAGGTTTAATTCAAAGTTCTTGTTATCAAGTCAACTTAATAACCCTTTAATGTATAGATAATACAGACTTACTTGTAAATTGATAGTACATTTACCTCCCATCTTAATTTGTTAGGAAGAAATACACTTCCCATCTTAATTTGTTGGGAAACTCATATACATATAATAGATTCAAGCTTAGGTACAGTATTATTGAGATATCTGCACTTTCTTGAGATGAATAAACCCAGAAAGTAATTGGATTGTAATTTTGAAGCTTGGGGAATTCAAAGCTACATTTTATATGATGGTAACCGTTAGCCACATGTGGCTGTTTAAACTAATTACAATTACATATTCAGTTCTTCATTTTCTCTCATCATGTTTCAAGTACTCAATAACCACATGTATCTAGAGGCTGTCCTATCAGCACAAATAAAGAATGCTTCCATCATCATAGATCAGTCTGTAAGCTCTGGTGTTGATGTTAGAGGAAAAGATTTAGGAGCCATTTGAAGATCAACAGTGTTTAATTTAGCCAACTTTTTTTTTTTTTTTTTTTTTTTTTTTTAAGATTTATTTATTTGCCAGCGCCACGGCTCACTAGGCTAATCCTCCGCCTGCGGCGCCGGCACCCCAGGTTCTAGTCCCGGTTGGGGTGCTGGATTCTGTCCCAGTTGCTCCTCTTCCAGTCCAGCTCTCTGCTGTGGCCCAGGAGTGCAAGTGCTTGGGCCCTGCACCTGCATGGGAGACCAGGAGAAGCACCTAGCTCCTGGCTTCGGATCAGTGCGGTACACCAGCCACAGTGTGCTGGCCTCAGCAGCCATTGGGGGCTGAACCAACGGAAAGAGAAAGACCTTTCTCTCTGTCTCTCTCTCTCTCTCACTGTCCACTCTACCTGTCAAAAAAATAATAATAAAATTATTTATTTATTTATTTATTTGAAAGACAGAGAGATTGTCTTCACTTGTTCGTTCCCCAAATGGCTGCAATGGCTAGAGCTGGGCCAATCTGGAGCTAGGAGCTAGGAGCTTTTTCTGGGTCTCCTACATGGGTGCAGGGGACCAAGCACTTGGGCTGTGTTCACTGCTTTCCCAGGCCATTAGCAGGGAGCTGGATGGGAAGAGGAGCAGCTGGGACTCACCAGCACTCATATGGGATGCCAGTGCCACAGGCAGAGGCTTAACCTACTGTACCAAGCACCAACTCCACAAACATTTCTTAGGAGTGGTTAAAAAGTTAATGGAAAATAGAATTAAAAAGGTAAATTTATTTTGGTGTAAAAAGTTTTGAAATCTACACATTCACAGAGGTTGCCATATTATGAAATAATGCATGGATTTCAGACTTTTTTGTACCAAAAGAAACTTGTCTTCTAAGTCCATTTTTCCATGAAATTTTTGAAGTGCCTGTATCTGTATTATTGCTGGAATGTAAGATTATTTTTGAAGAGAGATTTAGCAAAAACTAGTAGTGGTTTAGATAGGAAGATATAACTTCTTATCTCAAGGTGTTTGTTTTTAAAATAGTCACTCATTTTGATTCCTTTAAAAAAATACATGCAGATGTTACTAATAAATGCTTATACCTTCATGTTTGAATAAAGTTAATTTGTATAGACAAAGTTGATAACTCACTTGACATTTCAAAGTGATACCCAAATTATTTTATTACTATTAATATTCACTTGAATTTACCTCACTCTAAGTGCCTGGTTGATATAAATTGAGTTATAAGTTAACATGCTTTGGAGTAGTTTATTTTACATATATGTAAACAGTTTGCTGAATGTATAGCATAAAACATAGCCTTGGAAACTCATGACTGGAGCATAGGGAGATTACTGATGCCATAGACAGGAGTGTCAATTGGTAAAGTCAACAACAGGAGTCACTGTGCACTTACTCCTCATGTAGGATCTCTGTCCTTAATGTGCTGTGCATTGAGATTTAATGCTATAACGAGTACTCAAACAATATATTTCACTTTGTGTTTCTATGGGGGTGCAAACTGTTGAAATCTTTACTTAATGCATACTAAACTGATCTTCTGTAAAAAAAAAAAAAAAAGAAATTATCAATTCCCAACTTGACTCTCACTGGGATTAAACATGACAATAGGTCTGAGCTGATTTCATCATCATTTAAAAAAAAATCATCTATTATTTTTCACTTTATGTTTCTGTGTGGGAGCAAACTGTTGAAATCCTTACTTAACGTATACTAAGCTGATCTGTATATTAAGATAATCGAAAATGAATCTTGATGTGAATGGAAGGGGAGAGGGAGTGGGAAAGGGGAGGGTTGTGGGTGGGAGGGACGGTATGTGGGGGAAGCCATTGTAATCCATAAGTCGTACTTTGGAAATTTATATTCATTAAATAAAAGTAAAAAAAAAATAACCTTTTGAATAATTCCAGTTATCCCTTAGCTTACTTTTTAAAGAAGTCTGTAGTGGACCAAATAATATCTTAGGTCTCACTTAGCTCTATCTCTACTGTACACTCCGTGTAGGCAGAGGAGTTCCTGAATCATGTGTGCTAATCACTGGTGTCTCTGCCCTCTTGACCTCCTTTCTTCCTGCCTCACTGCAGTGATGTCTTTATCTGGTTTTCCTGCTTTTATTGAAATTTATTTTTCTTCTCCAAGTAAATAATTTTAAATTTGATTCTTACATTTTTTAAAAAATATTTATTTGAAAGAGTTACACAGACAGAGGAAGAGACAGAGCAAGAGAGAGAGAGATTCTTCTATCTGCTGGTGTACGCTCCAAATGGACGCAGTGACTGGGGCCGCATCAGGCCAAAGCCAGGTGTCAGCTTCTTCGGATCTCTCACATGGGTGCAGGGACCCAATTACTTGAGCCATCTTTTGCTACTTTCCCAGGTGCATTAGCAGGGAGCTTACAGAGCCAATATGGGATGTCAGCGTTGTAGACAGCAGCCCTACTCACTGTACCACAACGCTGGCCACTAATTCTTATATTTTATCTATTCTCTTCCAAACTTCTCCAAGCCATTGTAAATATCTTTATTATTTATTCAGAAATTTAGAGAACATTAAATTTTATATTTTATAAATTTGTATGCTGTTTATTAATGTACATAGTGGGCATATTTATAGATTTAATCAATGACATTTTCATTTTTCATACTGTTACTTTTTAATATAGCATTTTAAGTAGATTTTTCCAAGTATCATCATTGCACAATGCAAGAATAAAAGTCTACAATGTAGTGTAGCATTACTTAGTCATTATAAATAAATGCTAATCTACCCTTTGTTGGTAGCAACTTTACCCAAAACATGTATTTAAGTATGTTTGTTAACTCAGTAAGCAGTAAAAATATTTGTAGTGAATATTTAAAATTTCCACTGACATTACATATCTCTACTCAAGACGCCTGAATTTGAACTGTTGGCAGGCACTCAGATAATTGCTTTTGTCACTCACTGTTGACACTAATGACTCAAATAAGACATTAGACTTCCCAGCATTTGCACTAATAGATGGCAAAGGAAAACTGCTAGGTTAATATACTGCAGTAGTGTGTTAGAGTAAGGTCTTGAACATGCCAGCAAATCTGTTGCTAAAAATTTAAGAAGTCCAAGATACTGAGGAGAGAAATATATTGGAAATTTTTGAAAAATCATAATGTGATAAAACTCATCACATTATGGGTTTGAACCCTGATTGTTCTTAATTTTTAAAATTTACGTAAAGGGGACAAATTTCATGTATTTCATATCTGAACTCTGATTCTTTAAACTGGGGTTAGGATGATTAACAGTACATTTTAGGTAAATAAGTATGAATTTAAGAGCTACCTATTTGTTTCTGTGATATTTGAAGATATTAGAGAATTTCGTTTTTTAAAAAAAAAACAGTAAGATACTACATAATTATTTTATGGTGTTGTATTTATAAAATGTGCTTCATAATATCTCCCTGTGCCAGTATAGACATCAGCGATAGGACTAAAAAATTATAGATAACTTACCAAGGTTTCTCACTTGTCACATTTCCAAGGGTTACTTCATTTACAAGATTTTTCTGGTCATTGGACTAGATTATTTTGATCTTATGATGCTGTACCAGTTCATTTATGATTATTCTAGAAAGAATTTTTGCGTATTTTATCTCAGGTGAAATAGCTAGTCTGTCATTTGTAAATCTTTCCCTATCTAACTTGTATGTGCTCCATACATCATACTTGTATCTATAATGAGATTATGGAAAATTCCATACATTTGTGTCAGATGAATGTAAAAATGATGTAGGTATCCAGGTAACTTGAAGATAAGTGAATTCTGTATTTTGGAGGTGACCAAAACTGAACCACACGTATATTTATATGTGTTAATTTCTATTCATAATCTTTCAATTTAATCTTTTAAAAATAATCATACTTGATGTTACTGTGGTTTAGCTTGAGTCCTATAACTTTTCTTTGTCATTTCATGAAAGTAACTTGTTTTGTTTCATATTCTATCTCCATTATCTGTTACAGAACTTCACATGTAATAAGACCTCAATAAATATCTGTTGAATGAGTGAATGAATTCCACATACTGCTCAGGCTTCATATTCTATTCATCTTTTATTTACTGAACAAAAGTTTGTTGAGAACCTGTTACGAGTTGGGCTCTGGGGCATAGAATTTTATAAGACACATCAAGATATTTGTTTTCCTGGTGAACTTTGATTTTAAAACAAGTAACTGCACAAAATAATTTCAGATAGTGGTAAGTACTAGGCAAAATATAAAATACATTGATACAGTAGAAAGTAGGTAAGGAGTATATTTTCCCCACAATTAGATGGTTAAGTTTTCTATGAGATGATATTTGAGATACTGGAGTTATAATAAGGAGCCAGGCTTGTGAAGATCCTGGGAGAAAAGCCATAATTTAAGTATTCCTGTAAATAAAACTTAGCAAGAAAGATGTTTATGAAATGTATTTGTGTGTGTGTATGTGTGTGATATATTTGAAAGAGTTAGAGAGGAGGAGAGACACAGAGATCTTCCGTCCATTGATTAACTCCCCAAATGACAGCAACAGCCAGGACTGGGCCAAGCTGAAGCCAGGAGCTTCTTCTGATCTCCCACATGGATACAGGGGCCCAAATACTTAGGCTATCTTCTGCTTTCCCAGGCACATTATCAGGGAGCTGGGTCAGAATTAGAGCAGCTGGGACTCAAACCGGCACCCGTATGGGATATTGGCACTGCAAACAGTGGCTTTACCCGCCACGCCACAGTGGTGGCCACAAAATAAGTCTTTTTTTTTTTTTTTAAAGATATATGTTATTTATTTGAAAGACGGAGTTACAGAGAGAGGTAGAGATAGAAAGATCTTCCATCTGCTGGTTCACTCGCCAGATGGCCAGAGCTGCGTCAAT